>NC_138357.1:66463578-67663578 GCF_046562875.1 Panthera onca
AGTTCAGTATTCTATATTAATTTTCTAATAAGGAATTATGTATCTCTTTTTTAGAGCAAAATAATTCTGGTCTTTTGAGATTTTCTTTATTAAAGTGAGAATTCTAGGTGGCAATGTAAAATGGGTCAACCACTTTGGAAAAGTATGGCAATTCCTGAAAAAGTTAATCATATTCACCCTATGACCCAGAAATTGCACTCTTAGGTATATACTCGGGAGAAATAAAAACATACATTCAAGTAAAAACTCATACACAAATGTTCATAACAGAATTATTCTTAAAAGCCAAGGACGGAAATAACTTTACAAATTTCCACCAACTGTTGAATGGAGAAACAAAATTTTATATACATACATATCATATATATATATGATATGTATATATATATATAAGCATATATATATATATATAAGCAAAATTTTATATACATACATATCATATATATATGATATGTATATATATATATAAGCATATATATATATATATCATGTATATATATATATAAGCATATATATATATATATATCATGTATATATATATATAAGCAGTGACTGCTAATGGGTACAGGGTTTCTTCTGCAGGTGATATAAATGTTATAAAATTAGAGAGTGGTAACGGCTGCAAAACTCTGAATATACTAAGAACCACTGGATTGTATACTTTTAAAAGGATGAATTCTGGGACACCTGGGTGGCTTAGTCAGTTAAGTGTCTGACTCTTGATTTTTTGGCTCAGGTCATGATCCTAGGGTCATGGAATCAAGCTGTGCATGGGGCTCCTCACTGAGCATGCAGTCTGCTTGAGACCGTCTCTCCCTCTGCTCCTCTCCCCAACTCTCTCTCTAAATTAAAAGAAAAAAATGTTTTTAAGAAAAAAAATTTAAGGGTGAATTTTATGACATACAAACTATATCTTGACATTAAAAATTGAGAATTCTATAATTTCTACCATTTGTCATGAATATGAAAATCAAGAATAGTTAGTATGTCTCTGGGTCCTCTTCCACCGATATTTACCTACCATAATAATTTGAGCATGTGTTTAATATAAATTTTTATGCTTCTCAGTTTTATTCAGCTTGAAAAACAAATATTGTTACTTGATATCCTTCATTCTGATCAGAATTGCAAAAGTTAATAACATGGTCTAGAAATTAGTTATACAACTTTTCTATTTTACTTACAGCAAGAAATTTCATTAGGGCATTTCCAGTTTAATTCAAAGCTAGATTATATTGTAGTTTAAAACAACAAGTGGGGCACCTGGGTGGTTCAGTCAGTTAAGCTTCCAACTTTGGCTCAGGTTATGATCTCACAGTTCGTGGGTTTGAGGCTCACACTAGGCTCTGTGCTGACAACTCAGAGCTTGGAGCCTGCTTCACATTCTGTGTGTCCCTCTTTCTCTACCCCTCCCCCAGTCATGCTGTCTCTCTCCTTCAAATATAAATAAACATTAAAAATAAATAAATAAAAATAAATAAAACAACAAGTTCACATAGGCAAATTCCATGCACTATTCATTTTTGGTTTCAGTTCAAGGTAAGAGCTGTCAGGAAATAGAAAGACTTTGAGGCAGTTCAAGAGTCAGTTTCATTTGAATGCCTAAATTTAAAACTACAGTTAAAATTCTATTATTTATTTCTACCTTTTTTCTTTTCAAAATAGCATTTGCTTCTCCCATCATACATGCATATATCCTTGTCACATAAAACTTAAAACACATAGGAAAGCACAATGAAAAAAATATCACCTTTACCCTACCACTCATATAATAACCACTGTTAAAATTTTAGTTCATGTCCTGCCAGGAATTTTATTCACTCATATACATAAATAATATGTACATGGTATAAATCCTTATACATGTGTTTATAATATTTTGATCATGCTGAATATACAGATTTTTTGCTTTTATTTTTTCATTTAACAAAATATCTCAGACACTTTCCTGTGGCATTAAATATCTTTAATACTATAATTTTTTATGGCTTCATAGCATTTCAGCATATGGATGTATCATGATATAATGCTTCTAGTTTTTAAATATTGTAGATAATTATTCAAAAATCCTTAGGCATCTTTGTATACACTGCTGACTACCTCTATAAGATTTACTTCCAAAAACCAGAACTGCAGTACCTATTGCTCATTATTTATTATTGATGAAAGCCAAAGAATCCAAATTAGAAGATAAAAAAACATTAAGGGAATCTGAGAAAAAAGTAATAATTACCTGACAAGGCAGCATCAAATCCCATGTCTTCTATTGCTTCTCTCAAGGTCTCTGGAGAAGTTAGTAGAGGATCATACTCAACAGTCCCATTGCCATTTGCAAGAGATACTCGTATGGATTTTACACCTGCCTTTTTTGATATGACACCCTCAATAGACTGCACACAAGAATTACAAGTCATGCCACCAATGTTTATCACAGTTTCTTGAGTCAGAGGATGGCTTACTGTGTTCAAAGGAATCTTTTGAAGAGATGAGCTGGAGGGAGAGTTTGAGGTACTTTCAACTTCACTTATAATACTAACTCTGTATTGCCCTGGTGAGATGGCCTCTATTGCTTTTCTAAGGGTTTCTGGAGTGACTGAGCTTGCATTGTACTTCACTATGGCAGATCTATTCTCTAAAGAAACTACGATGCTGCTTACATATTGGAGTGTAGATAAAGCACTTTCAATATTTAACACACATGATTTACAATGCATGCCATCTATAATGAAAGTGACTGTTGAATCACTGCTATATGATGGACTCCTTTGCTGTGATCCTTCTGAGGATTTGACTGGTGTATTCTTTAGACGTTCTATATCAATAGCTCCCAATTTGAGGTACTTGGGCTGTTTTTTGATGAATGCTGGAAAGCCCACGGCTTCAATCTGTTTTTTAATTTCCTCTGCTGTGATAAGATGAGGTTGATAAACAATAGTAGCTTCTTGGTTGTCCAAGGAGACTAGTTAGTGAAAAGAGAAATATTTAATTCAGTTATTCTTAGGCCACTTCAGAAAACATTCTGTAGTTTTCAAATCAATACCACACAAAATTGTTTGTCTTCGTTGTCACTAGCTTTTCTTAAGATAATTCTGTTTTCATAAAATGTTACTGACACAGACTAGAAAAAAGTAAAAAAATATGACTACTTTATCTATGGTCTCCAAGTTTCTGCATGCCTGAACAGAAACAGATTAGAGGTAGAGAGGACCCCACGCATGTTGAGTTAAAAACGCTGAACTCCATGAACTGCCACCCCAGCTACATTTTCTGCTAGTTCAAAACTCATGTAGTTTTTAATTATAATCATTAGCTTTACCCACATTAATCCTGGGAATATGCACACTGTACCTCAGACTTCAATGAAGCAGTAAGCATTCTAGTCTGTGGATTCAAAACCCATGCTTAAGAGGAAAGCAAAAACTTAAAAGGCCAAAACAGAAAGCTAATCCTTAGAAAACAACCAAATACCACCAGATATATTACCTTTAATTCGCTGAACACCTTGCAGCTTCCCAATTTTTCCTTCAATGGTGCTGGTGCATGAATGGCAGGTCATTCCTTCTACTTTCATCTTCAGCATGACTTCACCTACTTGAGCCATACTATAATCTTCACAAGTTCCTGACTTTTTCTCCAGAGTTCCAATATCTAAACTGAGATCCGGAAGCAGCTCTATTATCTGATTGGCATTCAGAATAGAAGGGATTATTGTCACCACTACAGTTCTTTGCTGAGGGGAAATTTTAATGTCTGTCACACCCTTGGTCTTGAGCAATATGCTTTGGATATGGTCCCATGGCAGAGTCAGTGAAGCAGCAACAGTCAGAAACACAGTGTCAGTTAAAACAGGGACAGGGTTAGGATTGTGGAGAACAGCATCAAAGCCCATGTCATCAATAGCTTCCTGGAGGGTCTTTGGAGTCTGTAGTTTAGGGTCATAAATAATAGTTGCATTTTTTTCTTCCAGTGAAACCTTTTGGAAGAGAATTTCAAAAGTCAGTTTAATTCAATTTTATGACCTAAAACTTAAAAAATAGCAATCATCATGCCGCATTCAAGAAGAATGGGACAAATAATTCAACCAAATGGAGTTTCTCTATTAGTTCTCATCTTTACTATTCTCTTTGGAAAGAAACAAAAAAATGTCTTCTGTACTTATAGGAATGATAAACTTGTATGTAGGTGTATGTGACTCAGCTACTGATTAGGCATTTGAAACACACACACGGACAAACACACCCTGGAATTTTACAACAGAGCACAAACAACTTTTTCCTACTATCTCCTTTCACAAATTATTCCAATACTTCACTCTCTATCAATTCAAAGATAATAAAGAAAACAGGATCAGCTGCAGAAAATAAAAGGTGATATGAAGTTTAAATTTTAAGATGTTTGATTAAAATAACTTTATTCGGAAGAAAAGATATAAACATGCTAGTGTGTGATTAAAGGCAATGATAGGATTTTGTAGCATATACTCCTATATCCTTCTAAGTCCCTATAGCCTAGTATTACTTTTATTCAAAATAAGAACATCTTTATTGCTTCGCCTGATTCAATGATAAAAATAATGATTGTATTCCTAAAGCTCAGCTACTGTATATAATTTAACTACTACCATGACTGCATGCATATCTGGCTGACATCTTACAAAAATTAATGGTGTAGTCATACACACAAATACATGTGCGCGCGCACACACACACACACACACACACACACACTCACTGGGTTGGGAGTCAGAAGATTTGAGTTCCATTGTCAATTTTCCACTTATTAGTCAACACATTCATTAATTCTACCATCTGAAAAATTGGGAAATATGCCCTATAATCTTCTAGAGTTGTTATAAGAGCAAATAGATAGGAAAGTAGTTCTTTGCAGCAGTGAGTTATATAAAGGTAAACACCGAACAAGTAATATTTATCAAGCACCTATTATATGTGCCAGGAACTGGGATTCTCAAGATACAACGGTGAGCATGACACAGTCACAGGGAGGAATATTAGCATAGAAAATACAGAAAAGAGACATGTATTTATCCCTGGGAATATGGGTCAGAAAAGCCTTCTTAGGGGAGATAAGACCTGAATGTAAACAAACACACAGAAATTAGCAAGAATGTATGAGGCAGGAATTCCAGACAAATGGATAAAGTAGATAAAGATGATAAACTGGAGAATGAGGCAACTGATTTACTATGGGGTCCACTTTATGCCAATAATGGTAATTCAGCCTATAGGTAATAGAGAGTCACAAAAAAATTTAACAAGGGAATGACATGATTGTATTAGCATTTTAGAGAAGAATCATTTTGGAGACACAGCAGATGTGTGGGGGGTGGAATGGAGTGACAGGATAGGAGATCAGTTAGGAGACTATTGCAATTGTAATAGTGGTACACAGAAGATCTGAATTAAGGCATGAATACTGAGGGTAAAGAAAAAGGGGCAATTCCAAGATACATTTGGGAGGGCAAGAACTAGTAAGGAGATTATAGAGAGTAAAGGAGATGACTATGAGTTACAGGTTTCTGGCCTGGGCCAGTGGATAGATGGTGTTGCCATTAACTGTTATCAGAGAGAAGAAAACTGGAGGACGAGGTTGGAGTGGTGGGAAAAGAAAGATGATAAATTTAGTTTTAGACCCAACTGATTTTGAGAGATGGTAGGGTATTAATGTTCTAAAGGCAGTTAAAATATGAGCATTATTATTTTAGATTCCTGGTGAAAATCTTTGTTCCATAAATAAAAGCAACACCAAAATATAATTAAAAGTAATTAAGAGAAGGAAATCTCACTTTAAACTGTCAACAATAGTTATATAGTTAAATCTTTCTTCCTTTAGCTTGGTAATCAATGGCTAGGCATTTGGTGAAATCTTAAAATGCACCTCTGGCACAGAAAAGATGCTTAGACTAGTAATTCTAGTTGGTCATCTTGATCTTAGTTGTGGAAGAAACCACTAACATAAGTGATTCAAAACAGAAAAAGTGGGAAAATAATTTATATTTTGTTTTGGAATACACCATATAACATTTTCCATGAATAAGTTGCAGTATAGCCAAACCACGTGCAGTTCCGACATATACTTTTGAAACAGATACAATACAAATATAGTCATTACAAAATGAAGGCTTTTGTGGCTTTGTATCTCTAAATAGATTCTCTTTCAAACTCTAATCACACTCCAATGATTTTTCTGATTAATAAAATTACTTTAAAAATTTTAAATATTCAAACTAAAGAGGAAGATGGAGAACAGATGAGGGGTGGGGGAGGAGTGACTATAAAGGGGCTGAACAGGGGAGTTTTTTGACATGATGGGACTATGGTGTCCTGGTTGTGTTGGGAGTTAAATAAATATATAGATATGTTAAAATTCACCAAACTAAAAAAAAAAAAAAATCACAGAACTTTATATCAAAAAGAAGTCAATTTTACGTATGATAATTGTGTTTTAAACAAAACAAAACTAAAAAAATTCAGTTAGTTGCATTAGCCACATTTCAAGTGTTCAATGGCCAATGTGGCTAAGTTGTTGCCATATGGTACTGGGTATATATAGAACATTTCCATCATCGCAGAATATTCCATTGGACAGTACAGATCCAGGTACTACTATACTTTTTCTGATAAAGTACCAAACTTTTTTAAAAGGGTGTAGATTTCTTTTTTCCTTTATGTTTAAGTACACTGTATATGGTATCTCTTTAAAAAGATCTGGTTTTGAGCTAATTTCCATCCCCCCAGAAATGTTAATTTACCAACATATCCAATGAGAAACCATTCTTAAAACTGATTTTTCGGGTGCATGGGTGGCTCAGTCGGTTAAACATCTGACTCTTGATTTCAGTTCAGGTCATGATCTCATGGTTGGTGAGATCAAGCCCTGTGTTGGGCTCTGCACTGACAGTGAGGAACCTGCTTGGGATTTTCACTCCCTCTCTCTCTGGCCCTCCTCTGCTCGCATACTCCCCACCCTCAAGATAAATAAATAAACTTTTAAAAAAATGATTTAAAATTTTTTTAGTGTTTTATTTTATTTTTTGAGAGAGAGAGAGATAGAGATGGAGCATGAGCAGGGAAAGGACAAAGAGAGAGGGAGACACAAACTCCGAAGCAGGCTCCAGGCTCTGAACTGTCTGCACAGAGCCTGATGTGGGGCTCGAACCCACAAACCGTGAGATCATGCCTGAGCTGAAGTTGGACACTCAACTGACTGAGCCACCCAGGAGCCCCCAAAAAATGATTTTAAAAGCAAAAGTCACTTTGTCCCTAGAGGATTTGATATGCTTTCTACTGCATTAGCCTATCTTCTGTAAAAGACATAAGGAAATAAGGAAACTATTTATATAAAATACTATGTTAAAAAGTTATATTATCCTACGTTGTTTTCATGCTGTAGACTGAAAGCACTTCCTTATGTAGTAACTTCTATTTGTGTGTTTTAAAGCTGTCCAACCACACTTAGCACAAACAAAAATGTTCCCCTTTGGGGAAACTTTCCTCAACTTTTCCTCTGAATATTAGATATCAAAGAGATGTTTCAAGCCTAAAATCTCAAAGGAAACAAAAACAAGCAGCACCTTTGTTTCTTTTAAGAGGAAATTCACATGGTGATTATCACAATACTGTTATGGATGTCAAATGCGTGGGCAGGAAGCTAAAATAACATTTATTTATTCAACAAATATTTAAGGAGTGCCTATTATGTGCCTGACACTGTGCTAAGTTGCTAGGGACACAATGGTGAGCAAAAACAAGCAATGACTCTGTAGACCCAGAAATTGCTGGTAGCAGTACAATTCTGGGTCTATGTAGCTCTCCTTTCACATTAACCCCACCAACAAAAACCACCTCCACCTATTCCCTACATTGTTCAAAAGTTTCAACAGCTTGTCTTTTTCTATCTTTCACTGGGAACCAATGCCGTTATTTTAACTTTTATAAGAACTATATTTCCATTAAATCAATAATTCCTCTGAAAATAAACATGTAACAGTCTACAAATTATGACTGTGGCTCATAGGAAGGCCTCAAGGTGGAAAACTATTTCTATATTTGGATGAAGGCAGGACTGGAAGAGAAGAAATGAAATCAAACATACTCTGTGGCCTCAAATGCATTAATAGTGGAGTAGAGAGTATTAAATGTCGACAGGAATTGTAAAGATCCATTATTTTAATGAGTATGGTATTCTTTATCTACTGAAATATAATATATGAAATTCAAGTACAGTATACTTTATCTGCATGTGATTTCTATATGATTTGCTCTCAAGCAAGATGAATGCTAGAACCTTGGACAAATCACCCTAACTCCAAGGGCTGCACTTTCCTAAGAAGGAGGTTTCATAACAACTCAACATTATCAGCAGTTCTTCAGGGCTTGAAAGGATTCTGTCATTTTATACAGAATGAAGGGAGAAAAGTGAAATGATTTATCAGTTATATTGAATTTCTAGTATGTTTGATTCACCAACCACAAATACTTTTGATTCAAGTAAAAACTATTTAAAATGCATGAGGGACCTCATATATATTACATACTTCACACTACAAATTCTATTATTGTTTGTTGAAAAAATAATGTGTATATACTAATCAAGTAAAACTCTACTTTGATGCTTCAATATACGATACCAAAAATTAAAATATCGTAAGAAAAATCCATTAATATAAACTGTATGGTGCTGGCACAAAAATAGACACATAGATCAATGGAACAAAACAGACAACCAAGAAATAAACCTATGCTTGTATGGTAAATGAGTCTATGACAAAGGAGGCAAGAATATACAATGAGAAAAAGACAGTCTCTTCAATAAATGGTGCTGGGAAAACTGGACAACTACATGTAAAGGAATTAAACTGGATCACTAACACCATACACAAAAATAAACTTAAAATGGATGAAACACTTAAATGTGAGACCTGAAATCATAAAAATCCTAGAAGAGAACACAGGCAGCAATTTCTCTGACATCAACCATCACATTTTTCTAGATACCTCCTTAGGCAACAGAAACAAAAACAAAAATAAACTACTGGGACTACACCAAAATAACAAGCTTTTTACACAGTAAAGAAACCATAAACAAAACACAAAAGTAACCTACTGACTGGGAGAAGATATTTCCAAATAACATATCTGATAAAGGGTTAGTATCCAAAATATATACGCTCTCTCCCCGGTATCTCACTGCTGTGTCGGTGCAGAATTTGCTTTTTGTAGGAGAGAGAGGGAAGACGGCGGCATAGGAGGACGCTGGGCTCACCGAGCGTCCTGCTGATCACTTAGATTCCACCTACACCTGCCTAAATAACCCAGAAAACCGCCAGAGGATTAGCAGAACAGAGTCTCCGGAGCCAAGCACAGACGAGAGGCCCACGGAAGAGGGGACCCTCCTGAAGTGGATCACCTAAGGAGAAGCGAGCTAAGCCTGCCCCTCCTGCCCCCGTGCACCTTGCCTACCCACCCCAGCTAATACGCCAGATCCCCAGCACCACAAGCCTGGCAGTGTGCAAGTAGCCCAGACGGGCCACGCCACCCCACAGTGAAACCTGCCCCTAGGAGAGGGGAAGAGAAGGCACACACCAGTCTGACTGTGGCCCCAGCTGTGGGCTGGGGGCAGACATCAGGACTGACTGTGGCCCCGCCCACCAACTCCAGTTATACACCACAGCACAGGGGAAGTGCCCTGCAGGTCCTCACCACTCCAGGGACTATCCAAAATGACCAAACGGAAGAATTCCCCTCAGAAGAATCTCCAGGAAATAACAACAGCTAATGAACTGATCAAAAAGGATTTAAATAATATAACAAAGTGAATTTAGAATAATAGTCATAAAATTAATCACTGGGCTTGAAAACAGTATAGAGGACAGCAGAGAATCTATTGCTACAGAGATCAAGAGACTAAGGAACAGTCACGAGGAGCTGAAAAACGCTTTAAACGAAATGCAAAACAAAATGGAAACCACGACGGCTCGGCTTGAAGAGGCAGAGGAGACAATAGGTGAACTAGAAGATAAAGTTATGGAAAAAGAGGAAGCTGAGAAAAAGAGAGATAAAAAAATCCAGGAGTATGAGGGGAAAATTAGAGAACTAAGTGATAGACTAAAAAGAAATAATATACGCATACTTGGTATCCCAGAGGAAGGGAGAGAGAGGGAAAGGTGCTGAAGGGGTACTTGAAGAAATTATAGCTGAGAACTTCCCTGAACTGGGGAAGGAAAAAGGCATTGAAATCCAAGAGGCACAGAGAACTCCTTTCAGACGTAACTTGAATCAATCTTCTGCACGACATATCATAGTGAAACTGGCAAAATACAAGGATAAAGAGAAAATTCTGAAAGCAGCAAGGGATAAACGTGCCCTCACATATAAAGGGAGACCTATAAGACTCGTGACTGATCTCTCTTTTGAAACTTGGCAGGCCAGAAAGGATTGGCACGATATCTTCAGTGTGCTAAACAGAAACAACATGCAGCCGAGAATCCTTTATCCAGCAAGTCTGTCATTTAGAATAGAAGGAGAGATAAAGGTCTTCCCAAACAAACAAAAACTGAAGGAATTTGTCACTACTAAACCAGCCCTACAAGAGATCCTAAGGGGGATCCTGTGAGACAAAGTACCAGAGACATCACTACAAGCATAAAACATACAGACATCACAATGACTCTAAACCCGTATCTTTCTATAACACTGAATGTAAATGGATTAAATGCGCCAACCAAAAGACATAGGCTATCAGAATGGATAAAAAAACAAGACCCATCTATTTGCTGTCTACAAGAGACTCATTTTAGATCAGAGGACACCTTTAGATTGAGAGTGAGGGGATGGAGAACTATTTATCATGCTACTGGAAGTCAAAAGAAAGCTGGAGTAGCCATACTTATATCAGACAAACTAGACTTTAAATTAAAGGATGTAACAAGAGATGAAGAAGGGCATTATATAATAATTACAGGGTCTATCCATCAGGAAGAGCTAACAATTATAAATGTCTATGCGCCGAATACCGGAGCTCCCAAATATATAAAACAATTACTCATAAACATAAGCAACCTTATTGATAAGAATGTGGTAACTGCAGGGGACTTTAACACCCCACTTACAGAAATGGACAGATCATCTAGACACACGGTCAATAAAGAAACAAGGGCCCTGAATGATACATTGGATCAGATGGACTTGACAGATATATTTAGAACTCTGCATCCCAAAGCAACAGAATATACTTTCTTCTCGAGTGCACATGGAACATTCTCCAAGATAGATCATATACTGGGTCACAAAACAGCCCTTCATAAGTTTACAAGAATTGAAATTACACCATGCATACTTTCAGACCACAACGCTATGAAGCTTGAAATCAACCACAGGAAAAAGTCTGGAAAACCTCCAAAAGCATGGAGGTTAAAGAACACCCTACTAACGAATGAGTGGGTCAACCAGGCAATTAGAGAAGAAATTAAAAAATATATGGAAACAAACGAAAATGAAAATACAACAATCCAAACGCTTTGGGATGCAGCGAAGGCAGTCCTGAGAGGAAAATACATTGCAATCCAGGCCTATCTCAAGAAACAAGAAAAATCCCAAAATCTAACAGCACACCTAAAGGAAATAGAAGCAGAACAGCAAAGGCAGCCTAAACCCAGCAGAAGAAGAGAAATAATAAAGATCAGAGCAGAAATAAACAATATAGAATCTAAAAAAAACGTTAGAGGGGCGCCTGGGTGGCGCAGTCGGTTAAGCGTCCGACTTCAGCCAGGTCACGATCTCACGGTCCGTGAGTTCGAGCCCCGCGTCAGGCTCTGGGCTGATGGCTCGGAGCCTGGAGCCTGTTTCCGATTCTGTGTCTCCCTCTCTCTCTGCCCCTCCCCCGTTCATGCTCTGTCTCTCTCTGTCCCAAAAATAAATAAAAAAACGTTGGGAAAAAAAAAAAAAAAACAAAAAAAAAAACAAAAAAAAAACGTTAGAGCAGATCAGCAGAACAGCAGAAGTTCTGCAGAAGCAGAACAGCAAAGGCAGCCTAAACCCAGCAGAAGAAGAGAAATAATAAAGATCAGAGCAGAAATAAACAATATAGAATCTAAAAAAACGTTAGAGCAGATCAACGAAACCAAGAGTTGGTTTTTTGAAAAATAAACAAAATTGACAAACCTCTAGTCAGGCTTCTCAAAAAGAAAAGGGAGATGACCCAAATAGATAAAATCATGAATGAAAATGGAATGATTACAACCAATCCCTCAGAGATACAAACAATTATCAGGGAATACTATGAAAAATTATATGCCAACAAATTGGACAACCTGGAAGAAATGGACAAATTCCTAAACACCCACACGCTTCCAAAACTCAATCAGGAGGAAATAGAAAGCTTGAACAGACCCATAACCAGCGAAGAAATTGAATCGGTTATCAAAAATCTCCCAACAAATAAGAGTCCAGGACCAGATGGCTTCCCAGGGGAGTTCTACCAGACGTTTAAAGCAGAGATAATACCTATCCTTCTCAAGCTATTCCAAGAAATAGAAAGGGAAGGAAAACTTCCAGACTCATTCTATG
Organism: Panthera onca; assembly: GCF_046562875.1. Taxonomy (NCBI): domain Eukaryota; kingdom Metazoa; phylum Chordata; class Mammalia; order Carnivora; family Felidae; genus Panthera; species Panthera onca. The sequence goes on from NC_138357.1 coordinate 66,476,163, forward strand.
AAGCCAGTATTACTCTGATTCCTAAACCAGACAGAGACCCAGCATGAAAAGAGAACTACAGGCCAATATCCCTGATGAATATGGATGCAAAAATTCTCAATAAGATACTAGCAAATCAAATTCAATGGCATATAAAAAGAATTATTCACCATGATCAAGTGGGATTCATTCCTGGGATGCATGGCTGGTTCAACATTCGCAAATCGATCAACGTGATACATCACATTAACAAAAAAAAAGAGAAGAACCATATGATCCTGTCAATCGATGCAGAAAAGGCCTTTGACAAAATCCAGCACCCTTTCTTAATAAAAACCCTTGAGAAAGTCAGGATAGAAGGAACATACTTAAACATCATAAAAGCCATTTATGAAAAGCCCACAGCTAACATCATCCTCAATGGGGAAAAACTGAGAGCTTTTTCCCTGAGATCAGGGACACGACAGGGATGCCCACTCTCACCGCTGTTGTTTAACATAGTGCTGGAAGTGCTAGCATCAGCAATCAGACAACAAAAGGAAATCAAAGGCATCAAAATTGGCAAAGATGAAGTCAAGCTTTCGCTTTTTGCAGATGACATGATATTATACATGGAAAATCCGACACACTCCACCAAAAGTCTGCTAGAACTGATACATGAATTCAGCAAAGTTGCAGGATACAAAATCAATGTGCAGAAATCAGTTGCATTCTTATACACTAACAATGAAGCAACAGAAAGACAAATAAAGAAACTGATCCCATTCACAATTGCACCAAGAAGCATAAAATACCTAGGAATAAATCTAACCAAAGATGTAAAAGATCTGTATGCTGAAAACTATAGAAAGCTTATGTAGGTAATTGAAGAAGATATAAAGAAATGGAAAGACATTCCCTGCTCATGGATTGGAAGAATAAATAGTGTCAAAATGTCAATACTACCCAAAGCTATCTACACATTCAATGCAATCCCAATCAAAATTGCACCAGCATTCTTCTCGAAGCTAGAACAAGCAATCCTAAAATTCATATGGAACCACAAAAGGCCCCGAATAGCCAAAGTAATTTTGAAGAAGAAGACTAAAGCAGGAGGCATCACAATCCCAGACTTTAGTCTCTACTACAAAGCTGTCATCATCAAGACAGCATGGTATTGGCATAAAAACAGACACATAGACCAATGGAATAGAATAGAAACCCCAGAACTAGATCCACAAATGTATGGCCAACTCATCTTTGACAAAGCAGGAAAGAACATCCAATGGAAAAAAGACAGTCTCTTTCACAAATGGTGCTGGGAGAACGGGACAGCAACATGCAGAAGGTTGAAACTAGACCACTTTCTCACACCATTCACAAAAATAAACTCAAAATGGATAAAGGACCTGAATGTGAGACAGGAAACCATCAAAACCTTAGAGGAGAAAGCAGGAAAAGACCTCTCTGACCTCAGCCATAGCAATCTCTTAATCGGCACATCCCCAAAGGCAAGGGAATTAAAAGCAAAAGTGAACTACTGGGACCTTATGAAGATAAAAACCTTCTGCACAGCAAAGGAAACAACCAACAAAACTAAAAGGCAACCAACGGAATGGGAAAAGATATTTGCAAATGACATATCGCACAAAGGGCTAGTATCCAAAATCTATAAAGAGCTCACCAAACTCCACACCCGAAAAACAAATAACCCAGTGAAGAAATGGGCAGAAAACATGAATAGACACTTCTCTAAAGAAGACATCCGGATGGCCAACAGGCACATGAAAAGATGTTCAACGTCGCTCCTTATCAGGGAAATACAAATCAAAACCACACTCAGATACCACCTCACGCCAGTCAGAGTGGCCAAAATGAAGAAATCAGGAGACTATAGACGCTGGAGAGGATATGGAGAAACAGGAACCCTCTTGCACTGTTGGTGGGAATGCAAATTGGTGCAGCCGCTCTGGAAAGCAGTGTGGAAGTTCCTCAGAAAATTAAAAATAGACCTACCCTATGACCCAGCAATAGCACTGCTAGGAATTTATCCAAGGGATACAGGAGTACTGATGCATAGGGGCACTTGTACCCCAATGTTTATAGCAGCACTCTCAACAATAGCCCAATTATGGAAAGAGCCTAAATATCCATCAACTGATGAATGGATAAAGAAATTGTGGTTTATATACACAATGGAATACTACGTGGCAATGAGAAAAAATGAAATATGGCCTTTTGTAGCAACGTGAATGGAACTGGAGAGTGTGATGCTAAGTGCAATAAGCCATACAGAGAAAGACAGATACCATATGGTTTCACTCTTATGTGGATCCTGAGAAACATAACAGAAACCCATGGGGGAGGGGAAGGAAAAAAAAAAAAAGAGGTTAGAGTGGGAGAGAGCCAAAGCATAAGAGACTCTTAAAAACTGAGAACAAACTGAGGGTTGACGGGGGGTGGGAGGGCGGGGAGGGTGGGGGATGGGTATTGAGGAGGGCACCTTTTAGGGTAAGCACTGGGTGTTGTATGGAAACCAATTTGACAGTAAATTTCATATATTAAAAAAATAAATTAATTAAAAAAAAAAAGAAAAGGTGGTATATATATGTATAATGGAATATTACTCAGCCATAAAAAAGAATGAAATCTTGCCATTCGCAATGACATGGGTGGAGCTAGATAGACAGTATTATGCTAAGTGAAATAAGTCAGTCAGAGAAAGACAAACACCATATGATTTCACTCATATGTGAAAATTAAGAAACAACACAAACAGGCACCTGGGTGACTCAGTTGGTTAAGCATCCAACTTCAGCTCAGGTCATGATCTCGCAGCCCATGAGTTCTAGTCCCACATCGAGCTCTGTGCTGGCAGCTCAGAGCCTGGAGCCTCCTTCGGATTCTGCGTCTCCCTCTCTCTCTGCACCTCCCCCACTCATACTCTTTCTCTGTCTCTCAAAAATAAATGTTAAAAAAAATTTAATAAAAAAAGAAACAAAACAAACAAATGGGGTGGGTGGAAGAAGGCGAACCAAGAAATAGACTCTTACCTATAGAGAACAAACTGATGGTTGTCAGAGGGGAGGTAGGTGGGGCAATGGGTAAAATAGGTGATGGGGATTAAGGGGTACACTCTTTGTGATAAGCAACAAGTGTTGTATGGAAGTATTGAATCACTAAACTGTACACATGAAACTAATATAATACTGTATATTAACTAACTGGAATTTAAGTAAAAATTTTTAAAACACACAATGAGGGGCACTTGGGTCGCTCAGTCAGTTGAGCATTGGACTCTTGATTTTGGCTCAGGTCATGATCCCAGGGTTATGGGATCAAGCCCTGCAGCAGGTTCTCTCCCTCTGTCCCCCTCCCCTGGTCATGTGCTTGCTCTCTCCCTCTTACTCTAAATAAATAAATAAACAAACAAACAGAATGAAAAGTCACAGACTGAAAAATATTTGCAAAGCACACATCTAAAAGTAGATTTATATTGAAAATATATAAAGGACAATCAAAATTGAATAATAAGGAAACAAAAAAAAAAAACAGCTAAAAATCTGACAAAATCTTTTACAGCCATTTGACCGAAGAAGAAAAACAAATGCCTATAACACACAAAAAGATGCCCAACAACATTAGCCATTAAGGAAATGAGAACTGGTATGCTACCACTACACACCCACTAGAATGTCTATAACTAAAAAGACTGATGATACAAAGTGTTAGAATGTAGAAAAAGTAGAACCCACAAACATTGCTGGTGAGAAGATAAAATAGTACAGCCACTGTAGTAAATCATTTGCCAGTGCCTCAAAAAATTAAACATACAATAAAAATTTTTTTTAATGTTTTATTTATTCTTAAGAGAGAGACAGACAGAGCATGAGCAGGTGAGGGGCAGAGCGAGAGAGGGACACAGAATCTGAAGCAGGCTCCAGGCTCTGAGCTAGTCAGCATAGAGCCCGACACAGGGCTCAAACTCACAAGCCGTGAGATCACGGTCTGAGCTGAAGTCGGATGCTTAACCAACTGAGCCACCCAGGTGCCCCTACAAAAATCAAACATACATTTAACATACAATGGAACAAATTTAATCCTAGGAATATTCACAAGAGAAAACCTATATCCACATAAAGACTTGTATGTAAACAGAGTGTTTTTCATACTGTGATTGTTTTTCACAATCACAAAGAGGAAACAATCCAAATGTCTCTCAATGAGTGAATGGGTAAACAAATTGTGGCACATCCACACAATGGAATACTCCTCAGCAATAAAAAGGAAATAACCAGTGATACAAACAACATAAGTAGATCTGAAATGCATAACGCTAAGTGAAGGAAGCCAGACTCAAAAGGCTATATAATGTGTGATTCCATTTATATGGAAGTTTTTAAAAAGTAAAATTTATAGGGCCAAAAAATAAATCATTGGTATGAGAGGCTAAAAGTAAGGAGGAAGAATGACTTCGAAGTAAGAGTTACCAGGGGGAGCCTGGGTGGCCCAGTCAGTTAAGTGTCCAACTTTGGCTCAGGTCATGATCTCACGGTTCATGAGTTCGAGCCCCGCATCAGGCTCTGTGCTGACAGCTCAGAGCCTGGAGCCTGCTTCAGATCCTGTGTGTCTCCTTCTCTCTCTCTGTGCCCCTCCCCCGCTCATGCTCGGTCTCTTTCTCTCTCTAAAAAATGAATAAATGTTAAAAAAAAAAAGATACAAAGTAAAGTTACCAGATTTAGTAAAAAAAATACAAGACACCAAGGGGTGCCTGGCTGGCTCAGTTATCAGAGCATATAACTCTTGATCTCAGGGTTATGAGTTCAAGCATCACGTTGGGCATAGAGCCTACTTAAAAAAATAAAATAGGGGAGAGCCTGGATGGCTCAGTTAAGTGTCTGACTCTTGGTTTTGGCCCAGGTTATGATCTCACAGTTCATGAGTTCGAGGCCTGCATCAGGCTCTGCATTGACAGTGCAGAGCCTGCTTGGGATTCTCACTCTCTCTCTCTGACCCTCCCCCACTCACTCTCTCTCAAAAGTGGATAAACATTTTTTTAAAAACAAATAAAATGCTGGGGCGCCTGGGTGGCTCAGTCGGTTGAGCATCCGACTCTGGCTCAGGTCATGATCTCGCACTCCATAAGTTTGGGCCCTGCGTCAGGCTCTGTGCTGACAGCTCAGAGCCTGGAGCCTGCTTCGGATTCTGGGTCTCCCTCTCTCTCTGCCCCTCCCCCACTCATGCTCTGTCTGTCTCTCTCTCTCTCTCTCTCTCAAAAATGAACATTAAAAAAATTTAAAAATAAAATGCATAAATAAAAAAATTTATTTTAAAAAAACAGAAGACACCGAGTTATAAATTTAAATTTCAGATAAACAAATATTTTTTAGTGTAATTATATCTCATGCAATATAACAGGTCTCAAACTGTGGTCCCAAGACCAGCACCATTAGAGTTAACTGGGTATTTGTTAGAAATGCAAACTCTTGGGGTGCCTGGGTGGCTCAGTTGGTTGAGTGACCAACTTCGGCTCAGGTCATGATCTCACGGTCCGTGAGTTGGAGCCCCACGTCAGGTTCTGTGCTGATAGCTCAGAGCCTAGAGCCTGCTTCGGATTCTGGGTCTCCCTCTCTGCCTCTCCCCCACTCGTGCTCTGTCTCTCTGTCTCAGAAATAAACATTAAAAAAAATTTTTTTTAATGCAAACTCTCGGGGCACTGGGTGGCTCAGTTGGTTGAGTGACCGACTTCAGCTCAGGTCATGAACTCTTGGCTCATGGGTTCAAGCCCCGCATCAGGCTCTGTGCTGACAGCTCAGAGCCTGGAGTCTGCTTCATATTCTGTCTCTGCCCCTCCCTGCTTGTGCAGTCTCTCTCTCTCTCAAATATAAATAAACCTTAAATTTAAAAAAAAAGAAATGCAAACTCTCAGGCCCCATCAGCCCTACTAAAACAGAAACTCTGAGGGTAGGGCCAGAAACATGTTTTAACAAGTCCTCCAGGTGATTCTCATGTTATGATTTGTGAACCACTGCTCACTATACCTGTCACTGGCAAAAAAGAACTGTAAGAAGCTCATACAAAGAGAAAGGGGCACATAAGCCTATTCAATAAATCAATTCACCATCATCAAATACTAACTGAATAGCCAAAGGGTGTGTAGTAAATTCTCTGAGAAGGTTCTAAAGCAGTGAATCTCAACTGAGGGCAATTCTGCCCACAGAGGACATTTGGCAATGCCTGGAGACATTTTGGTTGTCACAAACACAAGAAAAGCCTACTGGCATCCAGTGCATAGAAGCCAGGGGTGCTGCTAAGCATGCTACAAGGCACAGAGCAGCCCTCAAACAACAAAGAATTATCCAGCTCAAAACGTCAATAGTGCTGAGACTGAGAAATCTGGATTATAGGGTAAAGATTAATCAAAACATATTTTACCCCAAAGGCTTTAAAAATCAAAGACATTTTTATGAACATGGAAATAAAAAGTTTAAAAAAGTAATGACAAAACATAATTCAAGGTTTCTCACAGTAAAAATACTACAATTATTCTGAGAAGAATTTACAGGGACTAGTGATACAAAGCTAATACATCACTTTGATGGTAAGAAGCACCTATATGATGATTAATTTTTCTCAGAACTTATGTGAGAGAATAATTTGGAGATGATCAGTTTGAGAACCATATGCAAATTAAAATGCATCTGCAGACTGTATGACCAGAAAACACACATGGCCCAGGAATCATGGAACTTGAGTTCTAGTTTTGTTTTGGTATTAGGTAGCTGTGTAATTTAGCACAAGTCACTCCATTATCTAAGCTTCCATCTGCTAATCCGTAAAATAAGGAGGTTAGACTATTGAAGTCGTATCTAAAACCCCTTGCAGCATTAACATATGTCTATGTCAAAAAAATGAACACAGGAAACATTCAAAAAAGTTTTTATAAGATATGAGCGGGGATGGCATCATTATATTCCCTGTAGGGTAGTTTTGTATTGACTTGGGGGTTTTTGATTCTTGTGTTTAGAAGGTGTGAAACAAAGTTGTTTAGCTTTTCTTATTTATTCATAATAGCTATATTAACAATTCGTGTTCATTGCAGATAAATCAGAATATACATACATACATACATACACACATATAGATAGATATCCACCATTCTTTTTCATTAAGTAACATTCTAAGATGAATTATAGCAGGAATGTGTTAAGATGGTCTAACAAGAGTCGATTTTATTTTTGCAATTAAAAATTGAAGTGAAAGGGGCGCCTGGCTGGTTAAGTTGATAAAGTATGCAATTCTTGATCTCAGGGTTGTGAGTTCAAGCTCCACACTGAGTGTAGAGATTACTTAAAGAGTGTGTGTGTGTGTGTGTGTGTGTGTGTGTGTGTGTGTGTATACACACACATATAAAATCATGGGACACCTGGGTGGCTCAGTTGGTTAAGTGTCCAACTCTCGATTTTGGCTCAGGTCATGATCTCATGGTTTGTGAGATCGAGCCCTGCATGGGGCTCTGCGCTGATAGCAGGGAGCCTGCTTGGAATTCTCTCCTCCCTTTTTCTCTGCCCCTCCCCAAATCATGTGCGCACACATACACAACACATGTGTGTTTTCTCTCAAAAATAAACATTTAAAAAATATATATCTTTAAAAACACTGGAAACATTTTTTAAAAATTGAAGTGAAAAAGCTTAGAAAATTACTGTTATACTTTGTATTCATGTGCTTAAGGAAGATTACATTATTATTTCACATAATAACTGTCATGCTATTTAAGAGACGAAAGCCCACAACCCTTTCTCTGAAAACATATATTTTAGTTCAGTATGAGATTAAGAGTAATAAAAAGTGTATAAGCATCTGTATACTTACAAAATATAAAACTATAAATATACAATCATAATAATGTCATGATTCCATCTTCAGATGTTTTTAAGTTGAAAAAATATATAATTTCTTATTTTTTATAAAAAGAAAAGTTAAAGGGACAAAGTGACTATATTAATATTTCAGAGTCTTTATTGCCAAATGTTTCAGTGTGTCTGCTCCTATCTCAGTGTTAGAAGTAATTTTCTAGAATTCCAGTCAACAGCATTTGAAATCATTGATGTCCAAGGACTAACTTACTTTAATATGATGTACGCCATTCAGTTTTCCAATCCGCTGCTCAATGGTCCAAACACAGGAACCACATGTCATCCCCTCAACAGAGATGGTGACCAAATCCACAACCATACTTCGATCCAACTTGATTTCTTCTTTACATTCCTATTAGAAACAATGAACTAATTTCAGCCATGGAAATAATCCTTCTTCAACTTTACCCCCCAACCTTCTCATCTGAAAATATTTTATTAATAATATATGGTTAGCATTGTTTCCTCTCATCTTGTTTCACTCCCACCTAAAGGCCTTTGCTTTGGCTATTCCCTTGGTTTGGACTTTCTTCTCACAGATGTCTGCTTAGCTAACTTCCTCATCTATTTCAAGTCTTTACTCAAATCTAATTCTCTTAATGAGTTTTACACTGAATAACCTGTTGCAATCCACATCCCTTCCACACACATACACTCTGATTTACCTTACCTCTGCTCTATTTCATTTTTTTCATAGAATTTATCTTCTTCTAATACACTCCATTAATTACTTACTATGTTTATTGCTTATTACTGGTTTTCCTGTGGTGGTTTTAAAATATTCTCACAAATTCTTTTTTACTCCTTCCTTCAAGAGGTGGAATTTAACTCCTTTCCCCCTGAGTGGGGCCTGGGCTCAGCGACTTGCTTCCAGACAGAATATGGTAAAATAGACAAGTATGACTTCCAAGACTAGGTCATAAAAGGCACTATGGGAGGGGGAAAAATCATTGTGGATTCCTCCTTGTCCTCTCTCTTGAATGGCCTTATCTGGGGGAAGCCATCTGTCATGTCATAAGGACACTCAAGCAGACTTATGGACAGGTTTGTGAGGCAAGAACTTGAGATCTCCTGCCAACAGCCAGGTAAGTTAACCATCTTGGAAGCTGATACTTCAGACTTAATTAAGCCTTTAGATGCCTGAAGCCCCAGCCGACATACTGACTACAACCTCATGAGACCCTGAGCCAGAACCACCAATCTAAACCACTCCCAAATTCATGACTCACAAAAACTGTGATATAATAAAGGTTTGTTGTTTCAAGCCACTAAAGTTTTAGGCAATTTGTTACACTGCAATAATTAACTAATACACATCCCACTGGAATGAAAATTCCATGAAGGCAGGAATATTTTTTCCCACTGATATTAGTTTGAACCATATGAAACTGCCATTGTTGTTTATCAAAATAGTTGAATATTGCCTATTTCATATAGATCAACCTAATATATCCCATGGAAACAGTGTTTTCCTCTTCTGAGAGGAACTAAATGGTCAGGGGATAAAGGTGGAAAATTTCAGTATGTAACCTTTTGTACCTCTTTTTAAAGTTGAGATATAATTGACATAACATTGTATAAGTTTAAGGTATACAATGTGTTGGTTTGATATATTGATATATTGTAAGGATTACCTCCATTAGCTAACACATCTAACAGGTCACTTAATTACCACTTCTTGTTTTGTGGTGAAAACAATTAAGATCTAGGGGCGCCTGGGTGGCTCAGTCGGTTAAGTGTCTGACTTCGGTTCAGGTCATGATCTCATGGTCCGTGGGTTCGAGCCCTGCATCAGGCTCTGTGCTGACAGCTCAGAGCCTGGAGCCTGTTTCAGATTCTGTGTCTCCCTCTTTCTCTGACCCTCCCCTGTTCATGCTCTCTCACTCTCTGTCTCAAAAATAAATAAATGTTAAAAAAAAAAAAAAGATCTAGTTTCCTTTGTATCTTTTGAATTTTGTACCATGAGAATGTATTCTCTCTCTCTCTCTCTCTCTCTCTCTCTCTCTCACACACACACACACACACACACACACACTCACACAAGTATAGTGGACCTGAAATAACAGAAAACAATAATAGGGATGGGAGTTTATTATAGTTGAGACATTCTGAGATCCCTTGTCTTTGTTCGGAATGTATAAAGAGAAAGAGATAAACCTTAGATTTTGTTAGGAATATATGTTAAAAATTTGAAGGTAACTGGTGGGAGACTAGAAATACAATATATAGCTTTCAAAACAATAGAGGGAAAAAGAGAATAAAGAATATTAAATAAACCAATACAGAGCAAGGAAGATAAATGAAAATTTCAAGAAACAACTAAGAACATCTTTCTATAAAACTCTTCTTTTTAGAGGCTAGTGTGAAATGATTACAATAAAGTAGCACTAGAATCAGGCTTAAGAAATTATTCAGGAAAAAATTAGAGACTTCCCAATGTATATCTGAGGGCCTCTCTTAGAGTACCATAGATTATTCGTGTTTAGGGTATTAATTAGAAAATGTTAAATTATTTAAGAAAAATTATATTTGTAAGAATACATTAGCTCAATCTAAGGAACTTGCAAATAATACAGATTTGCAAAAAAAAAAAAAAAAAACAAAAAAAAAAACTCTTTTGCAAAGATTTCAAATTATGTAGAAAACACCATTTTGTATAAGGAAGAGGAATATTGAAGTAAAGTAAAACTGTTACCCAAACCAGTGATGAGAGAAAAGAAGAAGAGCAGGAAATAATCAGTTATTATTAAGATGCTATCAGCTAAAATTGAAGTACAAATAAAAATACAAGTCTTATCCAATATTCATTAGAGGGTTCTCCATGCCCTTGGATAAAGATCCTGTTTTGTGACCATAATCAAAAATTAGAGACACTGAAGTGTTTCAGACTTGTCAAAATTAACAACGGCCAACTACAGAACCCAAAAGTGGGTTACAAATACTATGATTTATATTGACTCTATTTTGCCCCCAAAGACATTTCCTTTAAAAATGCTAAACTACAAGATGGATTTTTTTTTTAAATAAGAACGCTATGTAAAAATATCTCTAGAAAGACTCACAAAAAAAATCAGCAATATCATGGTTACCCCTAGGGAGGAAAAGAGACTGGGCGGTTGAGGGGGCAAGCTTTTGCATTTTAAGTTATGTCAATATAAAACCAATTAAAATTAAATAAAATTTATGAGAAACTATGTAAACTGAAACATTTCTTTGCAATAAATTTACTCCAAGTGGTATAAAAACACTTACTACATCATCTTAGCTTTGTAAGCTCTGAGAAACAAACAGAAACTGCTGCAGAACCACATCCTCTGCTCCTAACAAAGCAGGTAAGTGGACTCCTTACTTCTTTGATGGATTTCTGTGGAGCTTTGAACAACTGGACCATCAATATAATTTCCAAATATCTAAAATCGCAGAAGTTCCTTGAGGATAATTTGTTTTCAAATGTTAATTGGTTTTCAGCACATATTTTTCATTATATGTATTATTTTTTGAGATATAATTCACACTATAAAATTCACCCTAAGATGTATAATTCAGTGGTTTTTAGTAATACAATTCAGTTTTTAGTAATATTCACAATGATATGCAATCGTAATGACCATGTAACTGCAGAACATTTTCATGACCCCCAAAAGAAATCCCATACCTATCAGCAGTCACTCCTCAGTCCCCTTACAGCTACTGGCAAACATGAATCTACCTCCTATCTCTATGGATTTGCCTATCCTGGTTAATTTCATAAAAACTGATTCATTTAATATGTGGCTTTGTGTGTCTGAGTTCTTTCACTTAACATAATATTTTTAAGGCTTAACAATGTGTAGAATGTAACTGTACTTCATTGTTTTCACTTATTTGATGGCATCCTTTGAAGCAAAAAAACCCTAATTTTGGGGCTTCTTGGGTGGCTCAGTCAGTGAGGTGCCCGACTTGAGCTCAGGTCATGATTTCAGGGTTCATGAGTTCAAGCCCACATGGGGCTCTGTGCTGTCAGTGCAGAGCCAGCTTCGATCCTCTGCCTCCCTCTCTCTGCCATTCCCCCACTAGCGCTCTCTCTCTCTCAAAAATAAATAAAACATTTTTAAAAACTTAATTTTGATGAAGCCAAATTTATCATTTTTTTTCTTTCGTTGCTTTGCTTTTGATGTCCTATAGAAGAAACCACTGCCACACTGAAAGTCGTGAAGATTTATTTCTACGTTTTCTTCTAAGAGTTTGGTAGTTTCAGCTCTTACATTTAGATCTTTTAATCCATTTTGAGTTAATTGCTGTATATAGTGTGTGGTAGAGATCTGAGTTACATTCTTTTACATGTGGATGTCAAGTTTTCCAAGGACCATTTTTTTAAACAGCTTTACTGAAATACAGTTTGCATATGATTCACACATTTAAGGTATAGAATTCAATAGGTGTTATATTCAGATATGTGCAACCATCACCATGGTGAATTTTAAAACATTTCTGTCACCTCAAAAAGAAGCCCCATACCCTTTAGGTATCACCCTCCCACCTAAACCTCCCACCCCCATTGCCAGGCAACCATTAATCTTTCTGTCTGTATAGATTTTCCTCTTTTGGACATTTCATATGAATGAAATCATATAATATGTGGTCTTTTGTGACTGGCTTCTTTCACTTAACATAATGTTTTCAAGGTTCATCCATGTTGTAGCATGTGCCAGCATTTCATTTCTTTTTTATGGCTGAATTAAATTCCATGGTATGGATACACCACTTTGTTTATCCATTCAACTGATGGACATTTAGGTTGCTTCATCTTTTGGCTACTAAAAATAAGGCTGCTATAAATATTTATGTATAAATGTTTGTGTTTTCATTCATCTTGGATAATAATTAAGAGTGGAATTGCTGGGTCCTGTAACTGTTTTAATTGAGGAACTGCCACACTGTTCCCCAAAGCAGTTGTGCCATTTTACGTTCCCACTGGCAGCATATGAGGGTTCTAATTTCCCCACCTCCTCACCAACACTTGTTATTATCTGATTTTTTAATTCTAGCCATTGTAGTATATGTTAACTGGTGCCCAAAAGTTTTTAATTTTGATGATGTCCAATGTATCTATTTTGTTGTTGTTGTTGTTGCCTTTAGTCATTTTTTAACTGAAATATAACTGACATGTAGCATTATTTTACTTTTAGGTATAAAACAAAATGATCTGATATATGTATATATTGCAAAAAGACTGCCACCATAAGTTTAATTAACATCCATCACCATGCAGCTAATTTTTTTTTCTTATGATTAGAACCTATAGTCATCATGCTGTACATTACATGCCCAGGACTTATTTATCTTAAAACTGGAATTTTATACCTTTTGACCACCTTCACCCACTTCACCCACCTCCAAAACCCACCTCAGACAACCCACCGATCAGTTCTCTGTATCGATGAGTTTGGTTTTTTCATATTCCACATATAAGTGAGCTCACATGGAATCTGTCTTTCTCTGACTTATTTCACTTAGCATAATGCCCTCAATCCACACTGTTGCAAGTGACAGAATTTCCTTCTGAAAAGAAGGAATGGCTGAATAATGTATGTATTTATACACCACATTTTATTTGTCCATTCATCCACTGATGGACACTTAGGTTGTTTCCATGCCTTAGCTATTATAAATAATGCTGCAGTGAATATGGCAGCGCAGATTATCTTTGAGACAGCAATTTCATTTCTTTTGGATAAATACCCAGAAGTGGAAATGCTGGACTGTTTTTAATTTTTCTAATTTTTAGTTTAAAATTTTAATTTTTAATTTTTTAAGGACCCTTCATACTCTTTTCTATATATTCACTTTTAAAATGTAAAAACTTAGAAAAGCTTAAAGAAAAAAGCTTTAAAGCTTAGAAAAGCTTAAACTCACCATTCTGTCTTAATTTCATTCAACTATCATTCATTATGGAAAAACTGTAATTTATACTGTGACTTTACCTGAAACAGGTTCATAATTATTAGTCTATTTGTGTTATTTACCCTTTTACTTTATTTTTTATATTTATGTTTATTGAGATATAGTTGACACACAATGTTACATTAGTTTCAAGTATACAACACAGTGATTTGACAAGTCCATATGTTATGCTATGCTCACCACAAGTGTAGCTACCATCTGTCACCATACAACACTATTACAATACCATTGACTGTATTCCCTATACTGTATCTTTTATCCCATGACTTATTCATTCCATAACTGGAAGCCTGGTGTTATTTACTTTAATTAATTTCTTTGTTTTTGTAATCTTTACATCCCATGTGGGACTCAAATTCATGACCCTGAGATCAAGAGTTGCATGCCCTACCAATGGAGTCAGCCAGGCACTCCCAAGTTATTTACTTTTAAAGTTACAGCTAAAGCTATTACAAATACGATAGTTAACAATTCAGTTGTGCCCACTAATTCTTATGAAACTAGTATTAAATTATTACCTATTTTTATATAGACTTACAATACTTACTCAATATAAGAGAATACATTTTGTCTAATTTTGGAGGTTTTTTTATTTTTATTTTTTAATTTACATCCAAATTAGTTAGCATATAGTACAACAATGATTTCAGGAGTAGATTCCTCAGTGCCCCTTATCCATTTAGCCTACCCCTCCCATCCCACACCCCCTCCAGTAATCCTCTGTTTGTTCTCCATATTTATGAGTCTCTTATGTTTTCTCCTCCTCCCTGTTTTTATATTATTTTTGCTTCCCTTCCCTTATGTTCATCTGTTTTGTATCTTAAAGTCCTCATATGTGTGAAGTCATATGATCTTTGTCTTTCTCTAATTTTGTTTAGCATAATATCCTCCAGTTCCATCCACATAGTTGCAAATGGCAAGATTTCATTCTTTTTGACTGCTGAGTAATACTCCATTGTGTACATATACCACATCTTCTTTATCCATTCATCCATCGATGGACATTTGGGCGCTTTCTATACTTTGGCTATTGTTGATAGTGCTGCTATAAACATTCGGGTGCATGTGTCCCTTCAAAACAGCACACTTGTATCCCTTCAATAAATACCTAGTAGTGCAATTGCTGAGACATAGGGTAGTTCTATTTTTAGTTTTTTGAGGAACCTCCATACTGTTTTCCAGAGTGGCTACACCAGCTTGCATTCCCATAAGTTTTGTTTTTAATGACCTGAAGCAGCATTTATTCCAGGTTAAAAATTCATGATCTCTAATGAAGCACACTGCCAGAGATTTTCACATTCTGATAATCTATGATTTACAATCTACTGTAAAAATAAGTTGTCACTGCCTTATGAAACTCTATCATCCTTCCTCCAGCCACAACAGCTGCTGTCAGTAGGATAAAATCTGAATCTCTGAATGAATGATAAGCGAAATAAGAGAAGTAATAGTAGACCTGAATTAGTTTAGAGGAGTTAGAACTAGCTAATCCAGCTCAAAAAAAAAAAAAATTCTCCATACTGCCTGAATTTACTATTATAAATATTTGAGATTTAGAAATTATATCAATACGTCTATTTCCTTTTTCCCCAAAGTTTTATTATGAAAAATTTCAACCACATGTATAAGCTGTAATAGTACAATGAACATCTATATGTATATCCTCTGTATGAATTCAACATTTGTTAACATTTTGTTATATTAGCCCTATTTTGTTCTGAACTATTTGAATATAAGTTTTAGAAATCCTAATACTCTAACGTGCATTTCCAAAAAATAAGGACTCCTGAATAACCACAACATTACCAAAGCTAAGAAAATTAATGATTGTACATCATCTAATACAAATTCTCTACATGAATTTCCCCAAATGTCCCAAAAACATCTTTCACAGCTTTTATTTTTCCCAAATCAGGATCCAGACAAAGTTCACACACTGAATTTGGTTGTTTCTTTTTAGTCTCATTTAATCTACAACAGCCCCTATCCTATCTCTTTTCCCTCATGAAGTGACTTTTCCAAGAATCCAGGTCAGTTGTCTTAATAGATAGTATCTCCTCAGGGGCGCCTGGGTGGCTCAGTCAGTTGAGTGTGCGAGGTTGAGCATCCAACTACCACTCAGGTCACGATTTCATGGTTCATGAGTTTGAGCCCCCGCATTGGGCTCTTTTCTGTCAGCATGGAACCTGCTTCAGATTCTCTGTCCCTCTCTCTCTCTCTCTCTCTCTCTCTCTCTGCACCTACCTTGCTTGCTCTCTCTCTCAAAATTAAACAAACATTTTTAAAAAAGAGGCATTATATTCTCTTTTCAAAGTACCAATTCCTCTTTGATAGTTTAAGGGACTCATAGCTAACATTATACCTCCTAATACCTACAAAGCCCAGATGGGACAGGAAAGACAGGTACTTGTGAACAAATGATACTTGGATGAAGGGAACTCACAGTCCCAAGGGAAAAGTCCAAAGTAGGGTATTTAAGAACAACATAAAGACATTAGGGGCTAGGGAGAGGGTCACTCTCCATAGCAGTAATGGGTATAAAAAGGGAAGTAGAATAATGTCTAAAACAAACAGACCCTATCAAAATATTGGTTATGGTCAGTCCTCTGCCTTAAAAAGGAGACTCTTTTGGGGCACCTGGGTGACTGAGTCAGTTAAGTGTCTAACTCTTGATCCTGGCTCAGGTCATGATCTCAAAGTTTGTGGGTTTGAGCCCCATGTTGGGCTCTGTGCTGACAGCACGGAGCCTGCTTGGAATTCTCTTTCTCTGCTCCTACCCCCCTCATGCTCGCTCTTGTGCTCTCTCTCTCTCTCTCAAAATAAATAAATAAACTTAAATTTTTGTTTAAAAAAAAGGAGACCCTTTCTCTTTCCTCTTGTAGCACATGTCTGCCTGCTCTAGGACAGAACACTCAGACTTAGTATTATGTAACTCAGATAAGGTTATGGGTCAAATGTGGCTTTTGAGGGCTGATCTGGGTCCATTACCAAAACTGACTAAATTGTTTTATGGGAAAATGTTAAGTTCAAATTGCTAAACAAAAAAAAAAAAAAAATTTAGAATACAATGCATTCAGCAGATGAAGGCTTGTTTACTTGGTTAGTTAGAAATGTAAAACTTAAACACAGTTTTATTATGGGGTATGTCCCAGACCAAAGTACTAGAGCATCTCTCAGGCTTACTGAGGAACTGAGAGAGACAAAGCAGAAAGGCACTTTTATTTTTTTTTTTTTTAATTTTTTTTTTTAACGTTTTATTTTATTTTTGAGACAGAGAGAGACAGAGCATGAACGGGGGAGGAGCAGAGAGAGAGGGAAACACAGAATCTGAAACAGGCTCCAGGCTCTGAGCTGTCAGCACAGAGCCCGACGCGGGGCTCGAACTCACAGACCGTGAGATCATGACCTGAGCTGAAGTCGGAAGCTTAACCGACCAAGCCACCCAGGCGCCCCTGAAAGGCACTTTTAAAATAACTGGATAATTCACCTGAAAGTATGTATTGGGGAACGAAGAATTTCTGAGCACGAGTGAAAATTACATTAATACAACCACATTTCTGGTTAAATCCTGATTTAAGCATGTTAAATCATTCATGAATAATATATATTTCTTCCTACATTCATAATTCACCTCCATTTTTTTTTCAAAACTTTACCTTAATGGGCCTTTACATGCAAAAGCTCAGAAGAATTCTATCTCCCTCATACTACTCCTATATACATAACTCCAATTGATTTTGTAATGTATGCTATGCCTATCTTTTGAATTTTAAATGTCTCAATGATACGTACAAAGTAAGGAAAACCTTTTGTAACCTCCCATTGCATTTAGCAAAATGACCCAGAAAACAGAGTAAGAGCATAAACAATTTCATATGGTATAGAAAAAAATAGGGGTGCCTGGGTGGCTCAGTCGAGCATCTGACTTCAGCTCAGGTCATGATCTCGCAGTTTGTGGGTTCGAACCCCGCATCGGGCTCTGTGCTGACAGCTCAGAGCCTGGAGCCTGCTTCGGATTCTGTGTCTCCCTCTATCTCTGCCCCTCCCCCGCTCATGCTCTGTCTCTCTCTCTCTCTCTCTCTCTGTCAAAAATAAATAAACATTTTTAAAAATGTAGGCTTCTGGGAGATCACAATATCAAAGAACAAATGTGGCATGCAGCTATTAGGAATGAAGTGATTCTGAGAACAGCATCCAACAACAATGAGGGAAATAACTTCTGGTTATTAAAGTATTTTCAGCCACTCCCTAAACACACCTGGTAATTACCACACAGTAATAACATTTTCTAAAAGGAAGAACAGGATTATGACTAGATCATCATCTCTGGTTTAGAAATACAAATTTCATAAGTTGAGTACAAATATGACACATATATATGAAGTCTGCTCAAAACCACATCTTAAAGCTGATCACAGAAGCTCAAAAATTTTTAAATACTTCTAAAATAATTAGTCCTCATAATTTTGGAAAAGTTTCTGGATTAATAAATTATAATCAAGTAAATGCAAATTAAAACCATGATTAATATAATCTACACCCACCAGGTAGATAAAAATTTCAAAATCTGGCAATACCAAGTGTCAGTGAGGATGTGGAGCAACAGAATCTTTCTTATTCAGCTGATAAGAGCATAAATTAGCACAACCATTATGGAACCTCTCCAGCAATATCTGGTAGAGCTGAAGATATGTATATACTAGAACTTAACATTTTCACTCCTGGGCATATCGCCCTACAGAAGTTTCACCCATGTGCAGAGGAAACATGAACAAGAACGCTCATTGCAACAGTGAAATAATCTAAATGTCTGTCAAACAGAAAATATAAAAATAGGCATATATTATAGTGGAGAAAGGTATAGTAGTTAAAATGAATGAACTAAAATAATGGTTCTCACTGGGAGGGGAGAATTTACCACCAAAAGGACATCTGGCAAAGTCTGGAGGCATTTTTAGTTATCACAACTAGGAGCTAGGGGGAGATGCTACTAGCATCTAGTGGGTAGAAGTCAAGGATACTATTAAACACCCTTAATGAACAAGAAATCCACTCACAACAATTACCTGGCCCCAAATGTCAATAGTACAGAGGATGAGAAACTAGAAATATAAGCAACCACATGGATAAATCTAATCAACATAGTTGAGGAAATAAAAAAAGTTTCACATGGATACAAAAGTCTAGAAACATAAAACATAAAACAATACCATACATTGTTTCTGTATACGTACACATGTAGCAGTATTAGTCAAAATATAAAAATGCACAAAGGAGGGATAAATGCCAAATTCAGGACTTTGGGGAGGGAGGAAGAGAGGCAACTGGAACACAAAGGGTAACTTCAACTATAGATGTAATGCTTAAATTCTTAGGCTATGTACACTCTGGAAAACAGTGTGGAGGTTCCTCAAAGAATTTAAAAAAGAACTACCCTATGACCCAGCAATAGCACAACTAGGAATTTATCCAAGGGATATACCCTATGACCTAGCAATAACACTGCTAGGAATTTATCCAAGGGATATAGGAGTGCTAATGCATAGAGGCACAAGTACCCCAATGTTTATAGCAGCACTTTCAACAATAGCTAAATCATGGAAAGAGCCTAAATGTCCATCACTTGATGAATAAAGAGGATGTAGTTTATATATACAATGGAATACTACTTGGCAATGAGGAAGAATGAAGTCATGCCATTTGCAGCAAAATGGATGGAACTGGAAGGTATTATACTGAGTGAAATAAGTCAGTCAGAGAAGGACAGATATCATATGTTTTCACTCATATGTGGATCTTGAGAAACTTAACAGAAGGCCATGGGGGAAGAGAAGGGGAGAAAATAGTTACAAACAGAGAGGGAGGGAGATAAACCACAAGAGACTCTTAAATACAGAGAACAAACTGAGGGTGGATGGGAGGGTGGGGCAGAGGGGAAAATGGGTGATGGGCACTGAGGAGGGCATTTGCTGGATGAGCACTGGGTGTTGTATGTAAGCCAATATGACAATAAATTATATTTTTTAAAAAAGGTATACGTGAAAATTTTTAAAATAAAAATACATACATACATACATACATACATACATACATACATACATACTTAGGCTTTGTAGTGGATATACAATTATGTTACAGGATCCCTATACTCTTTGTTGGCCTAAATTATTTCATTATAAGAATTTTTTATGTTTATTTATTTTTGAGAGAGAGAGTGAGAGCAGGGGTAGAGAGGGAAGGGGACAGAGGATCCAAAGCAGGGTCTGCACTGACAGCACCAAGCCCAGTGTGGGGCTCCAACTCAGGGACGGCGAGGTCATGACCTGAGCAGAAGTCAGATGTGCAACTGATTGAGCCACTCAGGTGCCCCTCATTGTAAGAATTCTTAAGGGGTACCTGGATGGCTCAGTCACTTAAGCGTCCAACTTCGGCTCAGGTCATGATCTCACGGTTCATGAGTTTGAGCCCCACTTCGGACTCTGTGCTAACAGCTCGGAGCCTGGAGCCTGCTTCGGATTCTGTGTCTCCCTCTCTCTCTGACCCTCACCTGCTTGTGCTCTCTTTTTCTCTCTTAAAAATAAACAAACATTATTTTTTTTTATTTTAAAGGAAAATAAATGAATGAACCTGGAAGACATTATACTAAGCGAAATAAGCCAGACACAGAAAGACAAAAACTGCATAATCTCACTTACATGTGGAATCTAAAAAAGACAAACTCAGAAAAAGAGACTAGAATGGTGATTACCAGGGGCTGGGGGGTAGAGAAATAAAGAAATGTTGGTCAAAGGATATAAAGTTTCTCACTCATAATCAGGGAAATACAAATCAAAATTATAAGATATCACCTCACACCAGTCAGAATGGCTAAAATAGCACAAGAAACAACAGGTACTGGTAAGGATATAGAGAAAGGAAAACCCTCTCACACTGTTGGTGGGAATGCAAACTGGTACAACCACTCTGGAAAACAGTACAGAGTTTCCTCAAAAAGTTAAGATTAGAACTACTCTACGATCCAAATTGCACTACTAGTTATCAACTCACAGAACACAAAAATACTAATTTGAAGGGATACATGCATCCCAATGTTTACAACATTATCAATGATAGGCAAATACACAAAGTGTCCAAATGTCCACCAACTGATGAATGGATAAACAAGATGCGGCATACTGAAAACACTACATTACATTAACTAACTTGAATTTAAATTTAAAAATATAAATAAAAAGGGGCGCCTGGGTGGCTCAGTCGGTTGAGCATCCAACTTGGGCTCAGGTCATGATCTCACAGCTCGTGAGTTCGAGCCCCAAGTTGGGCTCTGTGCTGACAGTTCAGAGCCTGGAGCCTGGTTCTGCTTCTGTGTCTCCTTCTCTCTCTGCCCCTAACCCACTCACATTCTGTCTCTGCCTCTCTCAAAAATACGAATAGACAGTTCTCTAAAGAAGACATCCAGATGGCCAACGCGCACATGAAAAGATGCTCAACGTCGCTCCTCATCAGGGAAATACAAATCAAAACCACACTCAGATACCACCTCACGCCAGTCAGAGTGGCTCAAATGAACAAATCAGGAGACTATAGATGCTGGAGAGGATGTGGAGAAATGGGAACCCTCTTGCACTGTTGGTGGGAATGCAAACTGGTGCAGCCACTCTGGAAATCAGTGTGGAGGTTCCTCAAAAAATTAAAAATAGATGTACCCTATGACCCAGCAATAGCACTGCTAGGAATTTACCCAAGGGATACAGGAGTGCTGATGCATAGGGGCACTTGTACCCCAATGTTTATAGCAGCACTTTCAACAATAGCTAAGTTATGGAAAGAGCCCAAATGTCCATCAACTGACAAATGGATAAAGAAACTGTGGTTTATATACACAATGCAATACTACATGGCAATGAGAAAGAATGAAATATGGCCCTTTGTAGCAATGTAATGGAACTAGAGTGTGTTATGCTAAGTGAAATAAGTCATACAGAGAAAGACAGATACCATATGTTTTCACTCTTATGTGGATCCTGAGAACCTGAACAGAAGACCGTGGGGAAGGGGAAGGAAAAAAAAAAAAGGTTAGAGAGGGAGGAAGCCAAAATATAAGATACTCTTAAAAACTGAGAACAAACTGAAGGTTGATGGCGGGGTGGGAAGGAGGGGAGGGTGGGTGATGGGTATTGAGGAGGGCACCTGTTGGGATGAGCACTGGGTGTTGTATGGAAACCAATTTGACAATAAACTTCATATTTTAAAAAAATTAAAAATATAAATAAAAGGAAAAACAGAAGTGGTATATATATTTATTCTAATATATAAATTTATTCATATATATATATAAAATCTTATAATGGAATATTATTCAGCCATATAAAAGAATGAATCTTGTGATTTGCAATGATATGGATGGAGCTAGAGAGTATTATGCCAAGTGAAATCAGGAAGAGAAAGACAAATACCATATAATTTCAGTCATATGTGGAATTTAAGAAACAAAACAAATCATAGGGTAAAAAACAAACAAACAAACAAGAAAAGGACTCTTATCTATAGAGAACAAACTGATGGTTACCAGAGGGGAGGTGGGTAGGGGGATGGGTTAAATAGGTGATGGGGATTAAAGAATGTACTTTTTGTGATGAGCACTGAGTGTTGTATGGAAGTGCTGAATCACCAAATTGTATACCTGAAACTAATATTACACTATATGTTAACTGGAATTTAAATAAAAACATTAAAAATAGGGTACAAAGTTTCAGTTACATAGAATGAATATCTAGAGATTTAATTTATAGCATGGTGACTATAGCTAATAATATTGTATACTTCAAATTTGCTAAAAGAGATTTTAATTGTTCTCAAAAACAAAAAAGGTAATTAATAAAAGAAAAAAAAAAAAACAGGGACGCCTGGGTGGCTAACTCAGGCATCCAACTCTTGATTTCAGCTCAGGTCACACTCTCACAGTTCAGGAGTTCAAGTCCCACATCAGGCTCTGCACTGACAGTGTGGAGCCTGCTTGGGATTCTCTCGCTCTCTCCCTCTCTCTCTCTGCCCCTCCCCTGCTCACTCACTCTCTCAAAAAATAAATCTTTTTTTTTAATAAGATTTCATTTTTTTAAGTTTATTTATTTATTTTGAGAGAGACAGAGACAGCATGAGTCAAAGACTTAACCGACTGAGCCACCCAGGTGCCCCTCAAAAAATAAATTTAAAAAAAAGGTAACTATGAGGAGTGATGGATATGTTAATTACCTTGACTGCAGTAATCACTTCACAATGGATATGTATATCAAAACATCATGTTATACACCTTAAATATAGACAAGTTTTATTTCTCAATTATACCTCAATAAAGCTGAGGGAAAAAAAGATTTTTAAAAAGTCAGTTCATAGGAAAAGAACAGCAAATAAAGCCCAAAACGAGCAGAAGAAGGGAAATAATAAAGATTAGAGCAGGTATCAATGATATTGAAATTAAAAAAAAAAACAGATCAATGAAACCAAAATTGATAAAGCCCTAACCAGATTTATCAAAAAATCAAAAAGGAAAAAGGAAAAGACCCAAATAAATAAAACCACAAATGAAAGAGGGCAGATCACAACCAACACCACAGAAATACAATTATAAGAGAATATTATGAGTAATTATATGCCAACAAATTGGGCAATTTGGAAGAAATGGACAAATTCCTAGAAACATATAAACTACCAAAACTGAAACAGGAAGAAACAGAAAAATTGAACAGACCTACCAAAACTGAAACAGGAAGAAATAGAAAAATTGAACAGACCCACAACCAGTAAAGAAATTCAATCAGTAATCAAAAGCTCCCAACAAAGAAGAGTCCAGGGCTGGATGGCTTTCCAGGGGAATTCTACCAAACATTTAAAGAAGAGTTAATACCTATTCTTTTGAAGCTGTTCCAAAAAATATGAATGAAAGGAAAACTTCCAATTCATTCTATGAATCCAGCATTACCCTGATTCCAAAACCAGAAAAGACCCCACTAAAAAGGAGAACTATAGACCAATTTCCCTGATGAACCTGGATGCAAAAATTCTCAACAAGATACTAGCAAACCAAATCCAACTATGTATTACAAGGATTATTCACCAAAATCTAGTGGAATTTACTCCTGGGATGCAGGGATGGTTCAATATCTGCAAATCAATCATCATGATATATCACATTAATTAAAAAAGGATAAGAACCACATCACCCTCTCAATAGATGCAGAAAAAAGCGTTTGACAAAATACAGCATCCTTTCTTGATAAAAACTCACAAGAAAGTACAGATGGAAGGAACACCTCTTAATCTCAACATCATAAAGGCCATATACAAAAGACTGATAGTGAATATCATCCTCAATGTGGAAAAACTGATAACTTTCCCCCTAAGGTCAGGAACACAACAGGGATGTCCACTCTCACCTCTGTTTTTCAACATAGTGTTGGAAATCCTAGCCTCAGCAATCAGACAACAAAAATAAAAGGCATACAAACTGGCAAGGAAGAAGTCAAACTTTCACTCTTCACAGAGGACATGATGTACACACAAAACCTGGAAGATTCCACCAAAACACTGCTAGAACTGACACCTGGATTCAGCAATGTCACAGGATATAAAATCAATGTACAAAATCAGTTACATTTCTATACCCCAAAAATGAAACAGCAGAAAGAGAAATTAAGGAATCGATCCCATTTATAATTGCACCAAAAACTATAAGATACCTAAGAATAAACCTAACCAAAGAGGTAAAATATCTGTACACTGAAAACTATAGAAAGCTTATGAAAGAAATTGGAGATGACACAAAGAAATGGTAAAACATTCCATGCTCATGGATTGGAAGAATATAGTTAAAATGTCAATACTACCCAAAGCAATCTATACATTCAATGCAATCCCTATTAAAATAACACCAGCATTCTTCACAGAGTGAGAATAAACAATTCAAAAATTTGTGTGGAACCAGAAATGACCCTGAATAGCCAAAGTAATGTTGAAAAATAAAACCAAAGCTGGAGGCATCACAATTCCGGACTTCAAGCTGTATTACAAAGCTGTAATCATCAAGACAGTATGGTACTAGCACAAAAACAGACACATAGATCAATGGAATAGAGAACCCAGAAATAGACCCACAAATGCAAGGCCAACTAATCTTTGACAAAGCAGGAAAGAATATCCAGTAGAAAAAAGACCATCTCTTCAGCAAATGGTGCTGGAAAAACTGGACGGCAACATGCAGAAGAATAACCACTTTCTTATACCATACACAAAAATAAATTCAAAATGGATGAAAGACCAAAATGTGAGACAGGAAACCATCAAAATCCTAGAGGAGAAAACAGGCAATAACCTCTTTGACCTCCACTGAAGCCAACTTCTTACTTGACATGTCTCCAGAGGCAAGGGAAACAAAAACAAAAATGAACTATTGGGACCTCATCAAGATACAAAGCTTCTTCTGCACAGTGAAGGAAACAATCAACAAAACTAAAAGGCAACCAACAGAAAGGGAGAAGATATTTGCAAATGGCAGATCAGATAAAGGGTTAGTATCCAAATTCTATAAAGAATTCATCAAATTCAACACACAAAAACCAAATAAGCCAGTGAAGAAATGGGCAGAAGACATGAATAGATATTTTTCCAAAAAAGACACAGATGGCTAACAGATACATGAAAAGATGCTCAATATCACTCGTCATCAGGGAAATATAAATCAAAACCACAATAAGATACCATCTCACACCTGTCAGAATGGCTAAAATTAACAACGCAGGAATACAGGGGGCTTTTGGCTTTTTATATGTGGTAGGAGGAACCTAGACTTGTCTCATCCCTGAAACACAGCTAGATAAATACCAAATCACTCTTAATACCCAAGAAATCAATCTGAAGACAGATGTTGGCAAGGATGCAGAGTAAGGGGAACACTTTTGCACTGACGGTGGGAATGCAAACTGGTACAGCACTCTGGAAAACAGTGCGGAGGTTCCTCAAAAATTAAAAAGAGGGCTACCCTACAATCCAGCAATTGCACTACAAGGTATTTATCCAAAGGATACAAAAATGCTGATTCAAAGAGCACCTGCACATCAATGCTTACAGCAGCACTATGAACAACAGCCAAATTATGGAAAGAGCCCAAATGTCTATCGACTGACAAATGGGTAAAGAAGATGTGGTGTACAAACACACACACACACACACACACACACACACACACACACACACACACAAATAGACTATTACTCAGTGATCAAAAAGAATGAAATCTTGCCATTTGCAATGTAAATGAAACTAGAATGCATTATGCTAAATAAGTCGGAGAAAGATAACTATTACATGATTTCACTCATATGTGTAATTTAAAAGACACAACAGATGAACATAGGGTAAGAGAAGGAAAAATAAGATAAAAACAGAGAGGGAGACAATCCATAAGAGACTCTTAAATACAGAGAACAAATTGAGGGTTGCTGGAGGGGTACTGGGTGGGGGGATGGGCTAAATGGGTGATGGGCATTAAGGAGGGCACTTGTTGGTATGAGCACTGGGTGTTATATATGTAAGTGATGAGTCACTAAATTCTACTCCTGAAACCATTATTACACTATATATTAACTAACTTGGATTTAAATAAAATTTTTTTTAAAAAATAAAAAAAAAAGTTCAGGGCACCTGGCTGGCTCAGTTGGTTGAGCGTCCGACTTCAGCTCAGGTCATGATCTCGCAGTTTGTGGGTTCGAGCCCCGTGTCGGGCTCTGTGCTGACAGCTCAGAGCCTGGAGCCTGCTTTGGATTCTGTGTCTCCTTCTCTCTCTGCCCCTCCCCCACTTGTGTTCTGTCTCTCTCTGTCTCTCAAAAATAAATAAATGTAAAAAAAATTTTTAATAAAAAAAACCTTTTTTTAAAAAGTTAAAAGTCAACTCATTTTAAGGGGAAATAAAGAAGAAAAATATAGGGAATGTGTAGAAGTGTTACTAAAACAGAAATATTTCAATAAGTGAGATGAATGATAAACTCAAACATATAAATAGCCAAAACCCCCCTATTATACCAGGGCTGTGTTGTTAAACAAACTGATGGGGGCGCCTGGGTGGCTCAGTTGGTTGAGTGTCCAACTTCGGCTCAAGTCACGATGTTGCAGTCCATGCCCCATGTCGACCCCACTGCTGTGGGTGCAAAGCCTGCTTCTCATCCTTTATCCTCTCCCTTCTCTGCCCCCTCCCCTGCTCATGTTCTCATTTTCTTTCTCTCTCTCAAAAATAAACATTTACAAAAAAAATAAATTGATGAGTTCTACCTATGCAAACAATATTAAATGAGCTGCCTTCGTGGAATCTATATAATATTACCAAATCAATTTAATTGTTTCCTACCCAATTGCTTTTATTTAAAATCACTACCACGTCTAGGGGTGCCTGGCTGGCTTGCTTAGTCAGTAAAGCATGCGACTCTTCATTTTGGGGTCATGAGTTCATGCCCCATGTTGAGCCTAGAGCTTACTTAAAAAAAAAAAATAGGGGTGCCTGGGTGGCTCAGTCGGTTTTAAGTGTCCGGCTTCGGCTCAAGTCATGATCTCGTGGTTCTCGAGTTTAAGTCCCTCATCAGGCTCTATGCTGACAGCTCAGAGCCTGGAGCTTGCTTCGGGTTCTGTGTCTCCCTCTGTCTCTCTGCCCCTCTCCCGCTCATGCTCTATCTCTGTCTCTCTCTCAAAAATAAATAAAAACATTAAAAATTTTTTTTAAATAAATAAATAAAACAGGAGTGCCTGCGTGGCTCATTCAGTTAAATGTCCAACTTCAGCTAAGGTCATGATCTCATGGTTTGTGAGTTCGGGACCGCAACAACTCTGTGCTGATGGCTCAGAGCCTGGAGCCTGCTTCAGATTCTGTGTCTCCCTCTATCTCTTTGTCTCTGTCTCTCTTTATCTCTCAAAAAAAAACCAGTAACACAAAAAAATTTTTTAAGTAAAAAAACCCAGCAAAATAAAATCATTACAACATCTAAATTGCAAACAAAAAGGGAAAACATTAACTTCTGTATTATTTTATATAATGCATCTCTTTCTTATAAATTGATTAAGCCTTTAAAATGAAAACTGATCTTATTCTTTATTTTCTTAATGTTTATTTTTGAGAGAGAGACAGAGCGTGAGTGGGAAAGGGGCACAGAGTGAGGGAGACACAGAATCTGAAGCAGGATCCAGGCTCCAAGCTATCAGCACAGAGCCTGATGCTGATGCAGGGCTCGAACCAACGAACTGCAAAATCATGACCTGAACCAAAATCAGACACTTAACCAACTGAGCCACCCAACTGAGCCATCTTATTCTTTAACCTGTTTTTTTTTTTTGTTTTTTTTTTTTTTTAACCTGTTTTCAAAATACTGAGTGCGCCTAATCTCTTTAATAATAATGACAACTGTCATTACATAAATAGAGGATGAATATTCTAGATGAAATTGCTGGAGTAGACAAGCATGTTTCAAAACATAATTGTTCTTTTCATTTGACCGGTCCCAAAAAATTAGGAGTGAATACTTAAGACATACTAATAAGGTCAAATAAAGAACAGAACATTCAAATTAAGAAAAGGGTATTTTCCTGGCCATTGTTGTGACTCATGGACTAATCATCGCGTCTCTACAAAAGAGCTGTCCTTATGATAATAGTACAGATGTTTCAGATGCCTATAGCATTGCATAGTTGAGAAATCTTTCATATATGTGAATTTCACAACAATCCTGCAATATAAATATAGTAGCCTCCTTTTAAAATTAAGGAAGCTAACACTCAGACTTACTCATGCTTATACAGCCAATTCAGGAATCCAGAGCTGGAGTCCAGAGCTAACAATAGCCTCAAAGGGATTAACTTAATAGGGCAATGTCTGCAAAAGGCATAAAACAAAACCAGCCAAAGGTAAAGGGTAGGGTAGGAAAAATGCTTGAAAAATACTGGTATCCTGCAATGAACACAGGTGTGGACAGGTTCTTCACAAACTGAGAAACAGTTCTCAAGTTCCTAGGTGCCTTTCCACCAGCGCTGAGCATCTGCTGCCATGTCAACAATATAGAGGAAAAAACATGTTTTTAGTATAGATAAAACTTGTACCACCTCAGACAAAGCCATTTTTTATCCCTGAAGAATAGAGGGTAATAGGATTCAACTATTTAACTTTAAAATGTGTCAGATACTTTTCAACCACACAATGGGATGATATGGTATTGGTGAAGCAGTCGCTTAGATCCTAAGAAGATTGGTAGTTGGAAGGCTTTTTCCCTCCATCAAAATCATCATTTGATTCAAGTTTGCCAGATACAATCTGTAGGTAAATAACAGACTGCTTATAATGACATCACTTTGTTCATAAGGAAAAATCCATCTTACAAACCAATGATAAAAAAACATTAAATATCTATGAAAACTGGGGCGCCTGGCTCGCTCAGTCGGTTAAGCCTCTGATTTTGGCTCAGGTCATGAGCTCGTGGTTCGTAGGTTCAAGATCCATGTCAGGCTCTGTACTGACAGCTCAGAGCCCGGAGCATGCTTTGGATTATGTGTCTCTCACTTTCTGCCCCTCCCCTGCTCACACTCTGTCTCTCCCTAAAAAATAAATAAACATTAAAAAATGTAAGCATCTAAGAAAACTAAAAAACCAATTGTCAGTATTTAGCCATTATACAGAATAAGCTGAAAAAGCACTTATTTTATATTTCCTATAACTGATTAAGAACAAGTAAACTACAAACAGTAAGTTTGCTGAGGCTGAAAATAACAACTCAGTTTGACCAAGGTTTCAAGTATGTCATAATTCTATAAAAAGCATCCCTAAAAGGATAATGATGCTAATTACCCCACCAGACATTAAAATGTCTTTAAAATTTTTAATTATTAAAAAGCCTTGTAGTGGACACCTGGCTGGCTCAGTCGGTAGAGCAATACAACTCTTGATCTTGGGGTCATGAGTTTGAGCCCCACAATGGCATAGAGATTGCTTTAAAAAAAAAAAAGTGGGGTGCCTGGTTGGCTCAGCCGGTTAAGTGTCTGACTCTTGATCTCAGCTCAAGGGTTTGATCTCAGGGTCATGAGTTCAATCCCCACCTTGGGCTCTGGTCTGGGTGTAAAGCCTGCCAAAATAAAAAACAACGAAAAAATCAAAACAAAAATGCTACAAAGATATAAAAATCAATATTAATTAACAATAGCAACCACAAAACCTGGGGTGGGAAGGCTTAGAAAGCTAAGCATAAGGCAAAAGCAGAAAACATAAAGGAAAAGATTTTTAAATTTAATTATATGAAATTTTAAAATTTTGTGTGGCAAAAAGCACTATGTAAACAAACTACAAAAATATATATGCATTGGGGCGCCTGGGTGGCTCAGTCAGTTAAGCATCCGACTTCGGCTCAGGTCATGATCTCGCGGTCCGTGGGTTTGAGCCCCGCGTCGGGCTTGTGCTGACAGCTCAGAGCCTGGAGCCTGTTTCAGATTCTGTGTCTCCCTCTTTCTCTGACCCTCCCCTGTTCATGCTCTCTCTCTGTCTCAAAAATAAATAAATGTTAAAAAAAAATTTTTTTTTAAATATATATATATGCATGGAGCTTCTTTGGGGGAATAATGAAATGTTCTGGAATTAGTGGTAATGGTTGCACAAATCTGTGAATACACTAAAAAATACTAAATTATATACTTCAATACAATGAATTTTATGATAGATAAATTATATATAAGATATATGTATGTAAAAATATATATATGTAATATATATATTAGGCAATGACAAAATAAGAAATCCAAAATAGTAATAAACAAATTAAATTCATATTTAAAAATTATAAATTGAGGAGAGGAGCTAAGATGGTGGAGTGGTAGGAGGACCCTAGACTTGCCTCATCCCCGGAACACAGCTAGATAAATACCAAATCATTCCGAACACCCAAGAAATCTATCTGAAGACTGACTGAACAAAATGCACAAGTTAGAGGGAGAGAAGAGCCCACATCTTGGTAGAGCCCACACCACGCAGATGTGATTTGGGTAAAAAAATGGATGGCTGGTGCTGCAGAGGGGAGGGAGACCCATGGAGAGAGGAGGGAAGCAAAAGGAGAGAGGAGGGAAGCAAAAGGAGAGAGGAGATATGAGAGGGAGAGAGGAGATATGAGAGGGAGAGAGGAGATATGAGAGGGAGAGAGGAGATATGAGAGGGAGAGAGGAGATATGAGAGGGAGAGGGAGAGGGAGAGGGAGAGGGAGAGGGAGAGGGAGAGGGAGAGAGAGAGACAGAGAGAGAGGAGTGCACAAGGGACCACACAAGAAAAACACTTCCTCAAAGACATTGACTGGAAAACCAAGAGGAAATGATTTTTTTAAGTTTTTACAACCAGCAAGGCTCAAAGACTGGTGTTTTAAAGGTCCAGAGCATGGCTGGTGTGGATCCCTGAGGGTGCTGCAGTTCTCCCTTAGAGAAGGAGGGCAGAATCAGGGGAGCAGATGGCACAATCCGAGGATCCCCTGGGATGTATTCCCCCTTCTTAGAGCATATCTGGGAGAGGTGGCCTTGCCTCTCCAGGAACAAGGGGACCAATGGGTTGCATTATCCTCCCCTGCCCCT
This sequence comes from Panthera onca, assembly GCF_046562875.1. NCBI lineage: Eukaryota > Metazoa > Chordata > Mammalia > Carnivora > Felidae > Panthera > Panthera onca. The sequence continues at coordinate 66,507,614 of NC_138357.1, forward strand.
CAGCATAGGCACAGAAACACCTGCTGAGAGCAGCTAACCTGGACACAGGCTCTTTGCTGCACTTTACTTAAACTTCACATGACTGCGCTTTGTTACAACTGCTGTTCTGAGACAAACCTGCACCAGTTCCAGCACAGCGAGAAACTCCCTCACAGGACCAGCATGAGTCCATACCATACCAGGTCCCTAAAATTTGGGAGTTTTAAAACACAATTCCGAAATTCAAGGTATATTACAAAGCTGTAGTCATCAAGACATTATGACACAAAACAGACACACAGATCAATGGAACAGAATAGAAAACGCAGAAATGGACCCACAACTATAAGGTCAAGTAATCCTTGACAAAGCAAGAAAGAATAGCCCATGGAAAAAAAGACAGTCTCTTCGATAAATGATGTTGGAAAAACTAACAGCAACATGCAGAGAATGAAACTAGATCATTTTCCTACACCATACACAAAAATTAATTCAAAATGGATGAAAGACCTAAAGGTGAGACAGAATAACACAGGCAGCAATATCTTTGACATCGGCTGTAGCAACGTCTTACTAGATATGGCAGAGGAAAACAAAAGCAAAAATAAACTATTAGGACTTCATCAAGATAAAAAGCTTCTACACAGCGAAGGAAACAATCAACAAAACTAAAAGTCACTCTTGGAATGGGAGAAGATATTTGTAAATGACATATGGCAGAAAGGGTTAGTATCCAAAATCTATAAAGAACTTATCAAATTCAATATCCAAAAACCAAATAATCCAATGAAGAAATGGGCAGGAGACATGAATAGACATTTTTCCAAAGAAGACATACAGATGGCCAACTGACACAAAAAGATGCTCAACACCACCCATCATCAGGGAAATACAAATCAAATCTACAGTGAGATATCACCTCACACCAGTCAGAATGGCTAAAATTAACAACACAGAAGACAACAGATGTTGGTGAGGATGTAGAGAAAGGGGAACCCTCTTACGCTGTTGGCAGGAATGCAAACTGGTACCACCACTCTAGAAAACAGTGTGGAGGTTCCTCAAAAAAAGTTAAAAATCAACTACCCTACAATCAAGCAATTGTACTACTAGGTATGTACCCAAAGGATACAAAAATATAGGTTTGAAAGAGTACATGCACTCTGATGTTTATAGCAGCATTATCAAAAATAGCCAAATTATGGAAAGAGTCCAAATGTCCATCACCTGATGAATGGATAAAGAAGATGTGGTTTATATATACAATGGAATACTACTTGGCAATGAGAAAGAATGAAGTCATGTCATTTGCAGCAACGTGGATGGAACTGGCAGGTATTATGCTGAGTGAAATAAATCAGACAGAGAAGAACAGATATCATATGTTTTCACTCATATGTGGATCTTGAGAAACTGGACAGAAGACCATGGGGGAGAGAAGGGGAAAAAATAGTTACAGAGAGGGAGGGAGGCAAACCACAAGAGACTCTTAAATACAGAGAACAAACTAAGGGTGGATGGGGGTGGGGGAGAGGAGGAAATGGGTGATAAGCATTGAGGAAGGCACTTGTTGGGATGAGCACTAGGTGCTGTATGTAAGCTAATCTGACAACTAATTACATTAAAAAAAGATATGAGGGGCGCCTGGGTGGCTCAGTCGGTTAGGCGTCTGATTTCGGCTCAGGTCATGATCTTGCGGTCTGTGAGTTCGAGCCCCGCGTCGGGCTCTGTGCTGACAGCTCAGAGCCTGGAGCCTGTTTTGGATTCTGTGTCTCCCTCTCTCTCTGACCCTCCCCCATTCATCCTCTGTCTCTGTCTCAAAAATAAATAAACGTTAAAAAAAAAAAAAATATATATATATATATATATAAAAAAGATATGAGATACACATACACACACATATATATGGAATATTATTCAACCATAAAAAATAATGAAATCTTGTCATTTGCAAAGATGTGGATGGACCTAGAGAGTATTGTGCTAAGAGAAATAAGTCAGTCAGACAAAGACAAATACCATATGATTTCACTCATATGTGGAATTTAAGAAACAAAACAGATGAACATAAGTGGAAAAAAGAGAGGCAAATCAAACAACAAACTCTTAACTATAGAGAGAAAACTGAGACTTGCTGGAGGGGATGGGTTAATTGGGTGATGGGTATTAAGGAGGGCACTTATCATGATGAGCATTGGGTGTTATATTAAGTGATGAATCACTAAATTCTACTACTGATACTAATGAACACTATATGTTAACTAACTAGAATTTAAATAAAAACTTGAAACATCAAAAAAAAGTTTCAGCTGAGGAAGATGAAAAAGTTCTGGAGATAGGTGGTGATAGTCCCACAACAATGTGAATGTATTTACTGCCACAGAACTGTACATTTAAAAATGGTTAAAATTTGGAGTGCCTGGGTGGCTCAGTCGGTTGAGCATCCGACTTCACCTCAGGTCATGATCTCACGGTTTGTGGGTTCGAGCCCCACATTGGTCTCTGTGCTGACAGCTTGGAGCCTGGAGCCTGGAGCCTGGAGCCTGGAGCCCGCTTCAGATTCTGTCTGTCTTTCTCTCTCTCTCTGCCCCGCCCCCACTGGTGATCTCTCTCTCTCTCTCTCTCTCTCTCTCTCTCTCTCAAAAATAAATAAACATTAAAAAATTATTTCAAAAATTGGTTAAAACTTTGTTATATATGTTTTAACACAAAATAGGTGCCTAATGTCAAAATTTTTAAAATGATGTAATTAACTCCAAACACTTTAACAATTTATATTCTTTTTTTTTTCAATATATGAAATTTATTGTCAAATTGGTTTCCATACAACACCCAGTGCTCATCCCAAACAATTTATATTCTTAGTGGCAAAATGTGAGAGCTTGTTTTCCCTGCATATTTTTTCTTTAAGTTTTACTATTAAAGTTCCAACATTATAGTAAATAATAGTAATAATTATAAATTGAAACAACTAAGATGCAGTATTTTCCCCACTAGATTAGTAAAATGTGTTTATTACCATGTAGCTTAGAACTAAGAAACAACCTAAATTTTACACAATAGGGCATTAATTAATTAAATAACTCTTATATCCACACTATTACAGATAGTTGTCACATTTTTGGCTACCCAGAATCCAAACACATTTCCTAGGTTACAGAAATCCCCTCCTGTGAGTGAGTGTCCTGCCAACAGGCAGAACACTGTCCCCATGGGGCACCTGGGTGGCTCAGTCTGTTAAGCATCCGACTGTGGCTCAGGTCATGATCTCAGGGTTTGTGAGTTCCAGCACCTCCTTGGGCTCTGTGCTGACAGCTCAGAGCCTGGAGCCTGCTTCCGATTCTGTGTCTCCTGCTCTCTGCCCCTCACCAGCTAGCACACGTGCACTCTCTCTCTCTCTCTCTCCAAAAATAAACATTAATTTTTTTTTATTTAATAAAAAAAAAAAAGAATACTGTCCCCAATACTGAAGCCAAAGTGGGATGAGGGGATATTCCTTTTCCCTTCATCATTGAAGCTGAGATGCTGCTAAATGATTCTAGACTGGGCAGCTACTTCTGCCCAGGGTTTTGAATCCTGAGGGAGTGACACAAATATACAGTCATAGTTAAAGAGAATTCACAGCAGTTGCAGTAGAAGAGTCAAGATGCCAAAAAAGTCTTGAGAAAGGCAGTGACACTGGAGAGGTCACCACCAAACTGCTCCTGGAGTGTAACCTTGGCCTGTTTTAGCCTCACTGGTTCCTGCCTACTTTCCAACCCTGGTTGGCCATCTTTCATGTTCACTGTATAAGCAATCTTAGTAGCCTACCAATACATTCCTTGTCTGGTTAAGTGAGTTAAAATAGCTTTATGCTGTTTGCAAGCAAGAACTCAAGACTAATATATGTATAATAAAAACCATATGGCCATTAAAGACAATGATGTAGATCTCAATTTACAAACAGGAACTATGTTCAGGAAAAAGAAAAGTTTTACTCTGCAAAAAGTTCTCTCAACTGGGGCATCTGGCTGGCTCAGTCAGTAATCATGAGACTCTTGATCTTGGGGTCATGAGTTCAAGCCCCGCATTGGGCATGGAGCCTACTTAAAAAAAAAAAAAAGTTCTTGGGGCGCCTGGGTGGCTCAGTCAGTTAAGTGTCCAATTCTTGATATTTGCTCTGGTCGTGATCTCACGGTTCGTGGGCTCTGCACTGACAGCACGGAGGCTGTTTAGGATTCTCTCCTTCCCTCCCTCTCTGCTCCTCCCCACCCTCTCATTCTTTCTAAAAATAAATAAGTAAACTTGGGGCGCCTGGGTGGCTCAGTCGGTTAAGTGTCCGACTTCAGCTGAGGTCATAATCTCATGCTTCGTGAGTTCGAGCCCCGTGACGGGGCTCTGTGCTGACAGCTTAGAGCCTGGAGCCTATTTTGGACTCTGTGTCTCCCTCTCTCCCTGCCTCTCCCATGCTCACACTCTGTCTCTCTCTCTCAAAAAATAAATAAACATTACAAAAAATTTTTTAAACATAAGTAAACTTTAAAAAATAAATAAATAAATAATTTTTAAAAAGTTCTCTTAACCAAAATCCAATGGATTAACTGATGGTCTCTGTTCTATCACTAAAATATTCAGATTCCCAAAGCATGCTTACATGCAATCCTTGTCCCACCAGTAGTATGCTGGCATACTTAGATTCAGCTGTGCTTGCTTCCAATCAACTTTTTTATGCCCATTGAACTTCTTATAATCATGAGACTTAACTATTATGTAAACTGTATAATGTAAAAACTGTACAATTATACAAACAGTACAATATTATGCTTTCATCACCATAAATAAATACCCAAGTAATAATGAAGCAATACTAACCATAATTACTACAAAAAAGTAGAATAACCAATAAAGATGATGTAGACAATATCTAGAATCTAGGAACATATTATTCTACAACCCTGAACAACCTGTTTGTTGTATCTATTTTGTAAACAAATATCAGAGGAACTAAACTCAATAGAAGTTACTTATTCACTCTTTTCCCACAAGCAGCCTGAGGTGATCTCTGAAAATGGTTTGCTGTTCACTTGACCCAGAAAATTCTACAAAATCATGCAAATCAAAAGGTTCAAATCTTCATGCCTACTTTAAGAACACATGTGAAACTGCCCAGGCCATCAACGGTACGCATATCCGAAAAGCCATCAAGTATCTGAAAGATGTTACTTTCAAGAAGCAACCTGTGCCATTCCATTGCTACAATGGTGGAATTGGTAGGTGTGCTCAGGCCTAACAGTGGTGCTGGACACAGGGTCGATGGCCCAAAAACGGTGCAGAATTTTTACTACACATGCTTAAAAATGCAGAGTAATGCTGAACTTAATGGTTTAGATGTCGATTCTCTGGTCATTAAGTACATCCAGGTGAACAAAGCCTCCAAGATGCAGCATAGAACTTACAGAGCCCATGGTCAGATTAAACCATACATGAGCTCTCCCTGCCACACTGAGAAGATTCTGACTGAAAAGAGCAGACTGTTCCTAAACCAGAAGAGGAGGTTACACAGAAGAAAAAGATATGCCAGAAAAAAACTGAAGATACAAAAACTGATGGCCTGGGAGTGAATTCTGCATAAAATAAATAAAATTAAAAGTTTAAAAAAAGAAGTTACTGGGGTGCCTGGGTGGCTCATTCAGTTAAGTGTCCCACTTCGGCTCAAGTCATGATCTCACAGTGAGTTCAAACCCATGTCAGGTTCTGTGCTCACAGCTCAGACAGAACCTGAAGCCTACTTCAGATTCCGTGCCTCTCTCTCTCTCTGTTCCTCCCCGCTCATGTGCTCTCTCTCTCTCAAAAATAAACACTAAATACTTTTGCGGAAGATGGCGGCGTAGGAGGACGCTGAGCTCACCGTGTCCTGCGAATCACTTAGATTCCACCCACACCTGCCTAAATAACCCAGAAAACCACCAGAAGACTAGCAGGATGGATTCTCCGGAACCAAGCGTAGACGAGAGTCCCACGAAAGAGGGTAGGAAGGGTGGGGAGGCAGTGCACGCTCCACGGACTGGTGGGAGAGAGCCGGGGCGGAGGGGCAGCCCGCTGGCAAAGCAGAGACCCAAGTCTAGCTTGCAAAAGCGGAGGGGCTGAACGGAGTGTGTTCTGACAGCAAGCAGGACTTAACACCTGAAAGGTTATAAGTTAACACCTCTGCTCAGAGAGCGGGAGGGCTGGAGGACAACGGGAGGGAGAGTTGTTGAGCCCCGGAGGACAGAGCGCAGCTTGGCAGGGAACAAAGGCGCTTGCCAGCACCATCTCCCTCGCCCATCCCCCAGCCAAAATCCCAAAGGGAACCAGTTCCTGCCAGGGAACTTGCTTGCACCGCACAAACACCCAACGCTGTGCTTCTGTGGATTCATCCCTCCAGTGGGTCTGACTCCCTCCCTGTGCTACAGGGCCCCTCCCGAAGCGGATCTCCGAAGGAAAAGCGAGCTGAGCCTGCCCCTCCCGCCCCTGTGCACCTTGCCAATCCACCCCAGCTAATACGCCAGATCCCCAGCACCACAAGCCTGGCAGTGTGCAAATAGCCCAGATGGGCCACACCACCCCACAGTGAATCCCACCCCTAGGAGAGGGGAAGAGAAGGCACACACCAGTCTGACTGTGGCCCCAGGAGTGGGCTGGGGGCAGACATCAGGTCTGACTGCAGCCCCGCCCACCAACGCAAGTTATTTGAGACAGCACAGGGGAAGTGCCCCGCAGTTCCGCACCACTCCAGGGACTATCCAAAATGACCAAACGGAAGAATTCCCCTCAAAAAAACCTCCAGGAAATAATGACAGCTAACAAACTGATCAAAAACAATTTAAACAATATAACAGAAAATGAATTTAGATTAATAGTCATAAAATTAATCGCTGGGCTTGAAAACAGTATAAAGGACAGCAGAGAATCTATTGTTACACAGATCAAGGGACTAAGGAACAGCCAGGAGGAGGTAAAAATGCTATTAATGAGCTGCAAAATAAAATGGAGATGACCACAGCTCGGATTGAAGAGGCAGAGTAGAAAATAGGTGAACTAGATAAAATTATGGAAAAAGAGGAAGCTGAGAAAAAGAGAGATAAAAAAAATCCAGGAGTATGAGGGGAAAATTAGAGAACTAAGTGATGCACTAAAGAGAAATAATCTACGCATAATTGGTATTCCGGAGGAGGAAGAGAGAGGGAAAGGTGAAGGTGTACTTGAAGAAATAATAGCTGAGAAATTCCCTGATCTGGGGAAGGAAAAAGGCATTGAAATCCAAGAGGCACAGAGAACTCCCTTCAGACGTCACTTGAATCGATCTTCTGCACGACATATCATAGTGAAACTGGCAAAATACAAGGCTAAAGAGAAAATTCTGAAAGCAGCTAGGGATAAACATGCTCTAACATATAAGGGGAGACCCATAAGACTTGTGACGGATCTCTCTACTGAAACTTGGCAGGCCAGAAAGGAATGGCAGGAAATCTTCAATGTGATGAACAGAAAAATTATGCAGCTGAGAATCCTTTATCCAGCAAATCTGTCATTTAGAATAGAAGGAGAGATAAAGGTCTTCCCAAACAAACAAAAACTGAAGGAATGCATCACCACTAACCAGCCCTACAAGAGATCCTAAGGGGGATCCTGTGAGACAAAGTACCAGAGACATCGTTACAAGCATGAAACCTACAGACATCACAATGACTCTAAACTCATATCTTTCTATAATAACACTGAATGTAAATGGATTAAATGCGCCAACCAAAAGACATAGGGTATCAGAATGGGTAAAAAAAAACAAGACCCATCTGTTTGCTGTCTACAAGAGACTCATTTTAGACCTGAGGACACCTTCAGATTGAAACTGAGGGGATGGAGAACTATTTATCATGCTACTGGAAGTCAAAAGAAAGCTGGAGTAGCCATATTTATATCAGACAAACTAGACTTTAAATTAAAGGCTGTAACAAGAGATGAAGAAGGGCATTATATAATAATTACAGGGTCTATCCATCAGGAAGAGCTAACAATTATAAATGTCTATGTGCTGAATACGGGAGCCCCCAAATATATAAAACAATTACTCACAAACATAAGCAACCTTATTGATAAGAATGTGGTAATTGCAGGAGACTTTAACACCCCACTTACAGAAATGGATAGATTATCTAGACACACGGTCAATAAAGAAACAAGGGCCCTGAATGATGCATTGGATCAGATGGACTTGACAGATATATTTAGAACTCTGCATCCCAAAGCAACAGAATATACTTTCTTCTCAAGTGCACATGGAACATTCTCCAAGATAGATCACATTCTGGGCCACAAAACAGCCCTTCATAAGTATAGAAGAATTGAGATCATACCATGCATACTTTCAGACCACAATATATGAAGCTTGAAATCAACCACAGGAAAAAGTCTGGAAAACCTCCAAAAGCATGGAGGTTAAAGAACACCCTACTAAAGAATGAATGGGTCAACCAAGCAATTAGAGAAGAAATTAAAAAATATATGGAAACAAACCAAAATGAGAAGACAACAATCCAAAAGCTTGGGGATGCAGCAAAGGAAGGACTGAGAGGAAAATACATTGCAATCCAGGCCTATCTCAAGAAACAAGAAAAATCCCACATACAAAATCTAACAGCACACCTAAAGGAAACAGAAGCAGAACAGCAAAGACACCCTAAACCCAGCAGAAGAAGAGAAATAATAAAGATCAGAGCACAAATAAACAATATAGAGTCTAAAAAAACTGTAGAGCAGATCAATGAAACCAAGAGTTGGTTTTTTTGAAAAACTAAACAAAATTGATAAACCTCTAGCCAGGCTTCTCAAAAAGAAAAGGGAGATGACCCAAATAGTTAAAATCATGAATGAAAATGGAATTAGTACAACCAATCCCTCAGAGATACAAACAATTATCAGGGAATACTACGAAAAATTATATGCCAACAAATTGGACAACCTGGAAGAAATGGACAAATTCCTAAAGACCCACACTCTTCCAAAACTCAATCAGGAGGAAATAGAAAGCTTGAACAGACCCATAACCAGCGAACAAATTGAAGCAATTATCAAAAATCTCCCAACAAATAAGAGTCCAGGACCAGATGGCTCCCCAGGGGAGTTCTACCAGACGTTTAAAGCAGAGATAATACCTATCCTTCTCAAGCTATCGCAAAATACAGAAAGGGAAGGAAAACTTCCAGACTCATTCTATGAAGCCAGTATTACTTTGATTCCTAAACCAGACAGAGACCCAGTAAAAAAAGAGAACTACAGGTCAATATCCCTGATGAATATGGATGCAAAAATTCTCAATAAGATACTAGCAAATCGAATTCAACAGCATATAAAAAGAATTATTCACCATGATCAAGCGGGATTCATTCCTGGGATGCAGGGCTGGTTCAACATTCGCAAATCAATCAACGTGATACATCACATTAATAAAAGAAAAGAAAAGAACCATATGATCCTGTCAATCCATGCAGAAAAAGCATTTGACAAAATTCAGCATCCTTTCTTAACAAAAACCCTCGACAAAGTCGGGATGAAAGGAACATACTTAAAACATATTAAAAGCCATATATGAAAAGCCCCCAGCTAATATCTTCCTCCATGGGGAAAAACTGAGAGCTTTTTCCCTGAGATCAGGAACACGACAGGGATGTCAACTCTCACCACTGTTGTTTAACATAGTGTTGGAAGTCCTAGCATCAGCAATCAGACAACAAAAGGAAATCCAAGGCATCAAAATTGGCAAAGATGAAGTCAAGCTTTCACTTTTTGCAGATGACATATTATACATGGAAAATCCGACAGACTCCACCAAAAGTCTGCTAGAACTGATACATGAATTCAGCAAAGTCGCAGTATACAAAGTCAATTTATAGAAATCAGTTGCATTCTTATGCGCTAATAATGAAGCAACAGAAAGACAAATAAAGAAACTGAACCCATTCACAATTGCACCAAGAAGCATAAAATACCTAGGAATAAATCTAACCAAAGATGTAAAAGATCTGTATGCTGAAAACTATAGAAACCTTATGAATGAAATTGAAGAATACACAAAGAAATGGAAAAATATTCCATGCTCATGGGTTGGAAGAATAAATATTGTTAAAATATCAATACTACCCAAAGCTATCTACACATTCAATGCAATACCAATCAAAATTGCACCAGCATTCTTCTCGAAGCTAGAACAAGCAATCCTAAAATTCATATGGAACCACAAAAGGCCTCGAATAGCCAAAGTAATTTTGAAGAAGACCAAAGCACGAGGCATCACAATCCCAGACTTTAGCCTCTACTACAAAGCTGTAATCATCAAGACAGCATGGCATTGGCACAAAAACAGACACATAGACCAATGGAATAGAATAGAAACCCCCAGAACTAGACTCACAAAAGTATGGCCAACTAATCTTTGACAAAGCAGGAAAGAATATCCAATGGAAAAAAGTCTCTTTCACAAATGGTGCTGGGAGAACGGGACAGCAACATGCAGAAGGTTGAAACTAGACCACTTTCTTACACCATTCACAAAAATAAACTCAAAATGGATGAAGGACCGGAACGTGAGACAGGAAACCATCAAAACCCTAGAGGAGAAAGCAGGAAAAGACCTCTCTGACCTCAGCCGTAGCAATTTCTTACTTGACACATCCCCAAAGGCAAGGGAATTAAAAGCAAAAATGACCTATTGGGACCTCATGAAGATAAAAAGCTTCTGCACTGCAAAGGAAACAGTCAACAAAACTAAAAGGCAACCAACGGAATGGGAAAAGATATTTGCAAATGACATATCGGACAAAGGGCTAGTATCCAAAATCTATAAAGATACCAAACTCCACACTCGAAAAAAAAAATCCAGTGAAGAAATGGGCAGAAACCAATTTGACAATAAATTTCATATATTAAAAAAAAAAGAAAAACAATTTAAAAATTCACTTGAAAAATAAACACTAGGGGTGCCTGGGTGGCTCGGTCGGCTAAGCGTCCGACTTCGCCTCAGGTCATGATCTCACGGTCCATGAGTTCGAGCCCCACGTCAGGCTCTGTGCTGACTGCTCAGAGCCTGGAGCCTGTTTCAGATTCTGTGTCTCCCTCTCTCTCTGCCCCTCCCCTGTTCACGCTCTGTCTCTCTCTGCCTCAAAAATAAACGTTAAAAAAAAAATTTTTTTTAAAAAAAGAAAAAGAAACACTAAAAAAATTTTTTTAAGTTGCTTATTTAAATATCTGTTCTCAACCCACCTAAGCATTTATGATAAATGCCTCCCACACAAACATGAATTAATTTGTAACATATTTAAGATCAATGAGGGGCGCCTGGGTGGCGCAGTCGGTTAAGCCTCCGACTTCAGCCAGGTCACGATCTCGCGGTCCGTGAGTTCGAGCCCCGCGTCAGGCTCTGGGCCGATGGCTCGGAGCCTGGAGCCTGTTTCCGATTCTGTGTCTCCCTCTCTCTCTGCCCCTCCCCTGTTCATGCTCTGTCTCTCTCTGTCCCAAAAATAAATAAAAAACGTTGGAAAAAAAAAAAAAATTAAAGATCAATGAAACTGCATGAAATCTCAGGAAAATTTAAGTAGGAAATTATGCCTATTATTCACTAGGCAAACATATATAAATAGAACCTAGCACTAGTTATTGCTATGTAGGTGTGACTTATAATTATATAAGTATTATTACTACTATACAATAAAAAGTCAGATATTAATGGCATGAGCCAAAATCATATACACTTGGCCAAACACAGACCCAAAGATAATCACTCTTTTGCTTCTCCATAGGGACTCAACTAGTGGCAGCTAAGGCTACAGCATAAACATGTGATTCTACTTTTCTCCCTCTTACTTAGATGAAAATAATCTATTTCAAATATTCCAAATCTGAACTAGGGAGAAAACCTGACTGAGAGGTGGGAGAGAGACACCCAAAGCAATTGTTCAGTAAATATGATTTCTGTTGGGTGGATGGTCAGTTGACTGGATGGACAAAAAAACTGCCTCTGAATTCTCATGTGAGATGAGAAAGATAAAAGAGAGAAAAGGATTTCTTCTTAGTCAGAAGACCAAAAATGGTGGGAAACTACTAACATTCTGAGATATTTTCCAGTACTCTCTACTTTTCCCCTGACTTCAAGATGGAAACTCAAATGAGCAAGTCTACCTTAACTCTGTGACCAATATTAATATCAGTAATAGTGTACACCTATTAGTGTACTGTACACTGTACACCTCTTCTACACCACCTGTGAAGTATTCTCACAAAAACCTTTAACATGTATATAATAAAGCCTTTAGAGATAACTTCCAATCTACACGAAGTAACAGAAAATAAAGGATGATGTTAGATGACAACATGAGGAAATAATCAGAAAAATCTAGTAGATGGGTCAAGAGCAGCAATGCCCAAAAGAATTTCCTGCAATGTTGGAAATGTTCTGTATCTATGGTGCCCAACACAGTAGCCACTAGCCACATGTGGCTATTGAGCACATAGAAAATTAGATGTGCTGTAAATGAAAAATACATACTAGATTTCAAAGATCTAGTAGGGAAAAAATGTAAACTATCTAAATAACTGTATATTGACTAGATATTAAAATGATAATAACTTGTATATAAGTTAAGTAAATATATAGTAAAACTAACTTCCAATCTCCTTTTCTTTTTTTGCAGCTATTAGAAAATTTTAAATTACATGTGTGTCTCACATATTTGTATTGAACAGTGCTAGTCTAGAATCATTATTATTTTACCTTTCATAATTTAGGTCTATGATCCATCTGTAACTGCTTTTTGTATATAATATGAGTTAGGAGTCAAGGCTCATTTTTCCCCACATGGCCATTGAATTGATGTTACCATTTATCGAAATAGATTTTCCTTTCATACAATGTTCTTATCAGGTTTTGGTATAAATGTTATATTGATTCCATAAAAAGAGCTAGGAAGTATTCATTATTTTTCAGTTGTCTAGAAAAGTTTGGTGTTCAACAGATACTAGTTCTTTAGTAACTAGAAGAATTCACCAGGGAACCATTTGGGCCTTGAGTTTTCCTTGTGGGAAGGTTGTTAAATCAGTTACTGAGAGAAGTGTACTAAAATCTCCAACTATGGGGGTACCTGGGTGGCTCAGTCAGTTGAACATCCGAATCTTGATTTCAGCTTAGGTCATGATCTTGTGGTTTGTGGGATCAAGCCCTGCGTCGGAATCTGCACTGACAGTGTGGAGCCTGCCTCGGATTCTCTCTCTTTCTCTCTCTCTCTCTCTGTCCCTCCCCAGCTCATGCTCTTTCTCTCTCTCTCAAAATAAATAAACCCTTTTAAAAATCTCCACCTATGATTATGAAGTTATTTCTGCTTTTGGTTCTGGCAATTTCTGCTATACATATTTTTAGGCCATGCTATTAGCTACACAGAAAGTTAGGAATATTATATCTATCTGTCGAGGTAATCTTTTTATCATTATAAAATATAAATCATTATATTTTTATCATTATCCTTCTCTTTAGTAATACTTCTTGACGTAAAGTTCACTTTATCTGACAATAGCATGGCCATATTAGTTACCTTTCAGATAGTATTTGCATAAAATATTTTTCATCCTTTTATATTCAATTAATTAGATTCAACATATTTATAAATAGCATCTAGTTGTATGCTATTTCTGTGAATAGCATTTCATTGTGTGTTTTTTTTTTAATTCTCACAAGCTCTGCTCTGAAATGTAATATTTGGTCCATTCACATTTAATAAATCCACTGATATTTTTGGGTTTATGTCTATCATCTTGCTGTTTTCTATTTGTCCCAAGTGTTCTTTGGGCCTTTTCTCTCTTTTCTTGCTTTCTTTTGGGTTAATCAAATAATTTTCTTTACTCCATTTTCCCCATGTAATTGTTATAGCATTTAAAAATTATTCTTTTGGGGCACCTGGGTGGCTCAGTAGGTTAAGCATCCAACTTCAGCCAGGTCATGATCTCACGGTTTGTGAGTTCAAGCCCCACGTCAGGCTGTGCTGACAGTTCAGAGCCTGGAGCCTGCTTTGGATTCTGTATTTCCCTCTCTCTCTCTGCCCCTCCCGTGCTCATGCTCATATTCTCTCTCTCTCTCAAAAATAAACACTAAAAAATATTTAAACAGTAAAAAAAATAAAAATTATTCTTTTACTACCCTAGAGATTACAACATCCCTCCTGCATTTATCAGTGTCTACCTTAAATTAGAATTATTAACCTCTGCCTGAAAAAATGAAAATAATTTAAATGTTAGTTCAATTTAACACCCCCTTTTATTAGTTTCCCATTGCTGCTGTAACAAATTGCCACAACTACAAATGTATCTTACAATTCTAGAGGTCAGTAGCCCAAAATGGGTCTCACTCGGTGAAATAAGCTGAAGAAAGCAAAATCCACCTTGACACGGTGATCAATATTAATATCACAGTGGGAAAACAAAGCATATTTATGTACCACCTATACACCATCTATGGAGTATTTTCACTAAAAATCTCTTAACATGTATCTAATCAAACCTTTAGAGCTAACTTCCAATATACAAGAAATAATAGGGACTAAAGAATCTCATCTTGAAGTCAAGGGAAAAGTAAAAACTCTAAGTGTTGGCAAAACTATGTCCTTTCTGGGAGATGGGGAGATGGGAGAATCCACCTCTTATTTTTCCAGCTGCCTGCATTCCTTGAATTGTGGCCTTTAGTTCCAACTTCATGACTCCAACCTCTGCTCCTATCCATGCATCTCTTTCTCTAACTCTCCTGACACCCTCTTTTACTGGTAAGAACCTTTATTATCATACTGGACCCACCCAGATAATCCAGGATAATGCTTCCATCTCAAGATCTTTAATCACATCTGCAAAGTCCCTTTTACCTTGTAAGTGAATCACAGTCTCCAGGGATTTGAACACAGACATATTTATGGGGCCATTATTCTGTATTCCACACTGCTCCCACATTTTATATAGTGGTGTTACATATTTTAATTCAATATGTTTACAAACACTTCAAAGGAAAGCTCTACCACCTCACAGTAGAATGCCAATTAATAAGTGTAGATAGAATAATGAAGTTTGAAAAGCACCATTTGCAAGTATCAAAGTAATAACTGATTAAGAAATCACTTGTGTATGCTAAAAATAGGGGGAAAAGTTTGATGGGAAAGAGGATATTTACATAATCTCCAAGTACCACCCTAGAAAATACTTGCCAATTACTAATAAGCCAAAAATACTCCTTAATTAACTTTACAGTAATATTTTAGACAAAATAAAAATTATCATCACAATTAATGAGACAAATTTACATACTATGCTAACTCTATTCAAAAGAAAGGTGAAGGCTATGTTAATATTTAAGAGGATTTTAGAACAAGGATCATAAGCAGAGATAAAGAAGGTCTATCATTGAAAGACCTCAATGATAAAGGGGCCAATTAATGAAGAGGACATAACAATCCTAAATGTATATGCAGCTAGTGACAGAGCTTCAAAACTCATGAAGCAAAAAGTCAAAGGCTTGCAAGAAGAAATAGAAAAACCCACAATAATAGTAAGAGATCTCAACACCCCCTCTCTTAATAATTAAAAAAACAAGTAGTCAGAGAGCCAGCAAGAATAGATTTAATGAACACTATCAAACAATTTTACTAGACTGATATTTCCAGAATAGGCCAATTTACCTACATCATAGGGTTGTTATATGGATCTAATGAAAAAAGCAAGTAAAATAATCAGATATAAGTTTATATTTATATGTTTTAGAGAAAATGTATGTATATTAGATAATATGCTTGTTTTCCTGAAATATTCACCTAATTACAGAGTTTAAGGTAGAGTTAATGTAGAGAGGTATTCAACAATTGAATGAGGTCGGCAGCTAAATATATCAAAATCAATTGTTTATTCACTGACAATAATCATCTAGAAAATATAATAGTAAAAGATCCCATTCATATAGTACCTAAATATCTCCCTAGGAAAACAAATTTTAATACTCAGTAATAAACTTAATAAGAAATGTGTATGAAGGGGCACCTGGGTGGCTCAGTCGGTTAAGTGTCCTACTTCAGCTCAGGTCATGATCTCGTGGTTCATGGGTTCGAGCTCCGCATCGGGCTCTGTGCTGACAGTTCAGAGACTGGAGCCTGCTTCGGATTCTGTGTCTCCCTCATTCTTTGCCCCTCTCCCACTCATGCCCTATCTTTCTCTCTCTCAAAAAATGAATAAACATTAAAAAATTTTTTTAAATAAATGTATATGAAGATATTGTGAAAACAAGTAAATTCTATCCAAATTAATCTATACATTTAAGAGAGTGAGTAGGTAGCACAAAAACAGACATTCAGATCAATGGAACACAATTGACAACCTACAAATGGACCCACAAACGTATGGCCAACTAACCTTTGACAAAGCAGGAAAGAATAGCCAATGGAATAAAGATAGTCTCTTCAGCAAGTGGTGGTGGGAAAACTGGACAGTGACATGCAGAAGAATGAACCTGGACCACTTTCTTACACCATACACAAAAATAAGCTCAAAATGGATGAAAGACCTCAATGTAAAACTGGAAGCCATCAAAATCCTCAAGGAGAAAGCAGGCAAAAACCTCTTTGATCTTGATTGCAGCAACACCTTACTCAACATGTCTCTGGAGGCAAAGGTAACAAAAGCAAAAATAAACTCCTGGGACCTCATCAAAATAAAAAGCTTCTGAACAATGAAGAAAACAATAAGTAAAACTAAAAGGCAACCGACAGAATGGGAGAAGATATTTGCAAACGACATATCAGATAAAGGGTTAGTATCCAAAAATCTACAAAGAACTTATCAAACTCAACACTCAAAAAAACAAATAATCCAGTGAAGAAATGGGCAAAAGACATGAATAGACACTTCTCCAAAGACATTCAGATGGCCAACTGACACATGAAAAAATGCTCAACATCACTCATCATCAGGGAAATACAAATCAAAAGCACAATGAGATACCACCTTACAGCTGTCAGAATGGCTAACATCAACAACTCAGGCAACAACAGATGTTGGCGAGGATGCAGAGAGAGAGGATCTCTTTTGCATTGCTGGTGGGAATGCAAGCTGGCACAGCCACTCTGGAAAACAGTATGGAGGCTCCTCAAAAAATTAAAAATAGAACTAACCTACAACCCAGCAATTGCACTACTAAGTATTTATCCAAGGGATACAGGTATGCTGTTTCAAAGGAACACGTGCACCCGAATGTTTATAGCAGCACTATCAACAATAGCCACAGTATGGAAAGAGCCCAAATGTCCATCGATGGATGAATGGATAAAGAAGTGGTATATATATACAATGGAGTATTACTCAGCAGTCAAAAAGAATGAAATCTTGCCATTTGCAACTACGTGGATGGAACTAGAGGGTATTATGCTAGGTGAAATTAGTCAGAGAAAGACAAATATATGACATCACTCATATGAGGACTTTAAGACACAGAACAGATGAACATAAGGGAAGCAAAAATAATACAAAAACAGGGAGCGGGACAAAACACAAGAGACTCTTAAATATGGAGAACCAACAGAGGGTAACTGGAGGGGTTGTGGGAGGGGGTATGGGCTAAATGGGTAAGAGGCATTAAGGAATCTACTCCTGAAATCACTGTTGCACTCTATGCTAACTAATTTGGAAGTAAATTTTAAAACTAAAATTAAAAAAAAAAAGAGAGTCAGTAGGATTTTGAGGTAGATGGAACCTGATACAATGATCCTCAAGGTCATATGAAAGAATAAACATCTAAGAACACACAAATTGTGAAAAAATGATAAGGGGAAAATACATACATATATATATGTGTGTGTGTGTGTGTGTATATATGTGTGTATACATATATGTGTGTGTGTATATGTGTGTGTGCATATATATACATGTATATATGACTTTCTACATATCACTATACTTAAAATAGAGACATTTCCTTTTTCTTAACTAAGATTTTATTTTTAAGTAATCTCTAAACCCATCAGGGGGCTCGAACTCCCAACCCTGAGATCAAGAATTGCATGCTCCACTGACTGAGCAAGCTAGGTGCCCTGAGACAGCATTTCAAGTAGGTGAAGAAACAGTGGCTCACTTAACAAACACCATTGGGACAATTGGTTAATCATTTTAGAAAAAAATAAAGTTAGTTCTCTATATTATATCTAAACTAAAATAAATTCTAAATGTATTGCAAATTTAAGTGTAAAATACAAAAGGTACTGAAAGAAATTATAGGCAAAAATTAGTATAATGTGGGAGTAGACAAAGCCTTTCTAAGCATGATACCAAAGTCAAGACACATAAAAACTAAAAGCTCCTACGTTGGGAAAAAAATACAAACAGATAAAAGATAACAAAATATAAAAATGGATGAGCAATATATACGACAGGCAAGTGATTAATATCTTTAATATACAAGTATCTTTTACATATATATAACAAAAAGATTAATACCTAAAAGAGAAATGCACAATGGAAATAAACAGGCAACGCACAAATGAAAAAAATACAAATGGTTGGGGCTCCTTGCTGGCTCAGTTGGTAGAGCATATGACTCTTGATCTTGGGGTTGTAAGTTTAAGCCCCATGTTGGGTGTAGAGATAACTTAAAAATAAAATCAATCAATCTATACTTACTGGCTTTGACTTTTCTTATGAGCTCCAGACTTGAGTTCCCATCTGCCTGCTACATCTATCCGGATATAAATATGCCCAGTACCTCTCAAACTCAACAAAGCATTAAGTCTCTACCTTCCTACTCCTCTGCCCTGACCACCTCTACCCTACTACAACCTGCTCCTTAAATAATATAAAAACAGGGAGGGTGACAAAACAGAAGAGACTCATATATATGGAGAACAAACTGAGGGTTGCTGGAGGGGTTATAGGAGGGGGGAGGGGCTAAATGGGTAAGGGGCATTAAGGAATCTACTCCTGAAATCATTGTTTCACTATATGCTAATTTGGATGTAAATTTTAAAAAATAAAAAATAAAATTAAAAAAAAAAAAAGAGGGGCGCCTGGATGGCTCAGTCAGTTAAGTGTCCATCTCTTGGTTTCAGCTCAGGTCACGATCTCACAGTTCGTGGGTTCCAGTCCCACGTTGGGTTCAGTGCACTGACAGCGTAGCAGAGCCTGCTTGGAATTCTCTCTCTCTCTCTCTGCCCCTCCCCTGCTCATGCATGCACACACACACACTCTCTCTCAAAATAAATAAATAAACTTAAAAGATGGAAAAAAATACAAATGGTCAAAAAGTCTCACGAGTCATGGAAGACAAAAATAGATAATCATTTTTCACATAACAGACTGACAAAGCTTAAAAAGAATTTCAGTAACATCTAGCATGAATGTGGTCAAATAGACATTCTCTTACACTGCTAGTGAGAGCATGAAATGATAGCTTTCTGAATGAAAATTTGGCAGTATGCTATCAAAAGTCTTACAAAGTATTAACCACTTTTATATACTGTTAGTGGGAGTATATAGGTGTACAACTCTTCTGGACGCCATTTTGGCACTATTTACCAAAATGTATAATGTACGTGCCCTATGACCTCACAATTACACTTCTAGGAATTTTATCTAAAAGATATGCTCATAGGGGCACCTGGGTAGCTCAGTCGGTTAAGCATCTGACTTCGGTTCAGGTCATGATCTCGTGGTTTGTGAGTTCAAGCACCGCATCAACTCTGTGCTAACAGCTCAGAGGCTGGTGCCTTCTTCAGATTCTGTGTCTCCTCCTCTGTCTACCCTTCCCATGCTCATGCTCTCTGTCTCTCAATAATAAATAAAAGTAAAAAAAAATTTATAAAGATATGTTCATAAAGATACATATACAAGGATATTCCTTGAAGCACTGTTTATAGCACAGAACTGAAAACAACCTAAATGTTAATCAAAAAGGAACTAATTTAAATAAAACACAACATACCCAGACAATGGAATATGCTATAACCATTTTACAAAATAAGGTGGTCTATATTTCTTGATGTAAAATGTACAAGATATGTTAAATGAAAAATGGAAGTCATAAAATTGTGTGTGTGTATGAGATCCCATATGTGTAAAGAGAAAAGAAAAAGAAATAAGTATTTACATAGGCTTGAAAATGCACTGAAAATTTCTGAAGCATACACAAGAATCTGCTAACAGTTTCTCAGAGAAGAGAGCTGGGAAGTCAGAAAATCTTTTTACCTTACATGCTTTTTTGTATCTTGTAACATTTTGTCACTATGAAAATATACATTACCATTGATATAAAAAAAAAAAAAGCTTAGATAAAGTACCACTCTCTGACTTGGAAATACTACTTTGAGGAATATATCCTAAGGAAATAAATAGAAAGATACTTCAGTATATAAGAATACTCATCACAAAAAGAAAACATGAATACAAGTTAAAGGACTATAAAAAATCAGGACTGATGGGGCGCCAGGGTGGCTCAGTCAGTGGAGAATCTGACTTTGGCTCAGGTCGTGATCTCACGGCTCATGAGTTCAAACCCCACATCAGGCTCTGTGCTGACAGCTTGGAGCCTGGAGCCTGCTTCAGTATCTGGGTCTCCCTCTCTCTCTCTATGCCCCTCCCCCACTCACACTCGGTGTCTCTCTCAAAAATGAATAAACATTAAAAAAAAATTTTAATGAGGACTGGTAAAATAAATGATGGCCCATGTATTTGATGGAATACTACATAGCTATTAAAGTTAAATTTTCTTACATTCAAAGACAGTCAATAATATGCTGAATAATGAACCTATTTCAAAAAGCATCTTAATGTTTATTTTTTATTTTATTTTTTTTAATTTACATCCAAGTTAGTTAGCATATAGTGCAACAATGATTTCAGGAGTAGATTCCTTAATGCCCCTTACCCATTTAGCCCATCCCCCCCACACCCTCTCCAGTAACCCTCTTATGCTTTGCCCCCTCCCTGTTTTTATATTAGTTTTGTTTCCTTTCCCTTATGTTCACCTATTTTGTCTCTTAAAGTTCTCATATGAGTGAAGTCATAAGATATTTGTCTTTCTCTAATTTCGCTTAGCATAATACCCTCTAGTTCCATCCACGTAGTTGCAAATGGCAAGATTTCATTCTTTTTGACTGCTGAGTAATACTCCACTGTGTGTGTGTGTGTGTGTGTGTGTGTGTGTGTGTGTGTGTGTGTGTGTATATACACACATTTTCTTTATCCATTCATCCATCGATGGACATTTGGGCTCTTTCCATACTTTGGCTATTGTTGATAGTGCTGCTATAAACAATGGGGTGCATGTGTCCCTTTGAAACAGCACACCTGTATCCCTTGGATACTTAGTAGTGCAATTGCTGGGTCGTAGGGTAGTTCTATTTTTAATTTTTTGAGGAACCTCCATACTGTTTTCCAGAGTGGCTACACCAGCTTGCATTCCCATCAGTGTTTATTTTTGACACGGAGAGAGAGAAAGACAGGGAGAGAGGGATAGAGCAGGGAGAGAGGGAGACACAGAATCTGAAGCAGGCTCCAGGCTCTGGAGCTGTCAGTACAGAGCCTGACACAGGGCTCCAACCCAGGAACCGCAAGATCATGACCTGAGCCAAAGTTAGATGCTTACCCAACTGAGCCACCCAGTCACCCCAAAACGTCTTTTTGTTTTTAAAAAGAGACACAGAGAGGGGCGCCTGGGTGGCTCAGTCAGTTAAGCATCTGACTTCGGCTCAGGTCATGATCTCACAGTTTTTGAGTTCGAGCCCCATGTCGGCCTCTGTGCTGACAGCTCAGAGCCTGAAGTCTGCTTCCAATTCTGTGTCTCCTTCTCTCTCTGCCCCTCCCCCCCCATGCTCTCTGTCTCTCAAAAATAAATAAATGTTAAAAAAATTTTAAAAAGAGAGACACAGAGAGACAAGTGTGCATGTTTGCATAGGAAGAAGTTTGGAAGCCTAAACAGTTAACTTGGAAAGCAATAGTTCCTGTAGTAGTTAGGATTTTTGGCTGTACTTCATGAAGTCTTCTGCAGTGAACATACTGTTTCCTGAAACAGAGTGACTGACCATCCATGTGGAGTTAAACCCATAAATCCTAGGAATTTAAACACATTCAGCTTGCTGCCCATGTATATTCATTAAACACCTTCAAATCCACTTTGGTTAACACAGTCCTACAAGAATCCTGGGATATGTCTAGTTCTAGCAGGCTGTTTCACAAGAGTTGCACGATACCTGTTATGAAAAGATTTAAATGTATTTTTTTAAAGGCACTAAAACAGGGGCACCTAGCTGGCTCAGTTGGAAGAGTGTACAACTCTTGATCTCAGGGTTGTGAGTTTGAGCCCCCACACTGAGTGTAGAGATTAAAATTTTTTTTTAATCTTTAAAAAAGGCACTAAAACTGAATGAGCCTTTTGAAAATTTCAACAACATGGATGAAGCTAGAGAGTATTATGCTAAGCGAAATAAGTCAGAGCAAGACAAATACCATATGATTTCACTCATGTGGAATTTAAGAAACAAAACAGACAGACATAGGGGGAAAAAAAAAGAGACAAACGATAAAACAGAGTTTTAACCATACAGAACAAACTGAGGGTTACCGGAGGGGAAGTGGGCAGGGGTGTGGATTAAATGAGTAATGAACAAAACAGCTGAAATAGGAGAATAGAAGAAAAAATAAGATAAAAACTGGGAAGGAAGCAAACCATAATAGACTCTTAAATACAGAGAACTGAAGGTTGCTGGAGAGGAGCTGGGTGCGGGGATGGATTAAAGGGGTGATGGGCATTAAGGAAGGCACCTGTGATGAGCACTGCGTGTTATATGTAAGTGATGAATCACTAAATCCTACACCTGAAAATAATTTTACACTGTATGTTAACTAACTAGAATTTAAACAAAAACTTGAAAAAAAAGTAAAAACATTCTCTGAAAAATAAAATCTTGTTCCCCATAACATTTAAACTTTCAAGATACTTGTAAAAGGAAAGCATTTACCTTGCATTAGCACCTTCCATCCTGGGCTGCCTGTACTTCAAGATAAAAAACTTTTCTGTAACAGGGGCAGCTGGGTGGCTCAGTTGGTTAAGCGACTTTGGCTCAGGTCATGATCTTACAGTTCGTGAGTTCGAGCCCCATACTGGGCTCTGTGCCGACAGCTCAGAGCCCAGAGTCAGCTTCAGATTCTACGTCTCCCTCTCTCTGCCCCTCCCCCGCTTGCACTCTGACTCTCTCTCTCTCAAAAATAAACATTTAAAAAAACTTTTCTATAAGTCTCTGGAGCTCAAGTAGGTAGCTACACTCACAAAATTTATCATTTAATTTTTTTAAGCAACCTCTACTCCCAACATGGGGCTTGAACTTACAACTTCGAGATCAAGGAACTGAGCCAGCTAGGCACCCTACAAAATTTATCATTAACTTACACAAACGGTACACTGAATGATCAAGCAGTAGTAAAAGTTTAGTATGACCAGAAAATTCCAATGAAGTAAGAAGGGTTTTGGTTTTTATTTTAATATAGGATTCCCCGGGGCGCCTGGGTGGCGCAGTCGGTTAAGCGTCCGACTTCAGCCAGGTCACGATCTCGCGGTCCGTGAGTTCGAGCCCCGCGTCAGGCTCTGGGCTGATGGCTCGGAGCCTGGAGCCTGTTTCTGATTCTGTGTCTCCCTCTCTCTCTGCCCCTCCCCCGTTCATGCTCTGTCTCTCTCTGTCCCAAAAATAAATAAAAAACGTTGAAAAAAAAAAATTAATATAGGATTCCCCATTTTTTAACAGAAAAAGGCACTTCCATGACTTTCCATATGACATAACAGTTAATAAAGTTGCATTTACTTTCATTAGGTGAATTGCACTTTATATGCTACCAAGTTGGTAATACAGATTTTGGGAGGGGGGGATAATTAGTTGCCTTTATTTCTACCTGTGAGAGTTGGTGGACCAGAACAAATATTAACCCTCACTACATGCCTGTTACTTTGGTGAAAGTTAGCAACAGAGGTTGGGTGGGTGGCAGAAGGGCGTGAGAACCACTTCCAAAATTCTGTCATGCTACCCCTTTATAACCAACACTTCCCAACATCCCTAAATCCTGGTACCCACTGATTGATTTTCTTCCCTATCATTTTGTTTTTTCAGATTACATATAAAGGGAATCACATTATATAGGCTTTTGAATCTGGCTTCTTTCACTTAGCTAAGTGCATTTTAAGATTCATCTGTTTTATTCCAAGAATCATTAGTCAGTTCCTCTTTTATCATGGAATAGTATTCCATGGTATGGGTATAAGATAATGTGTTTATCTATCAGTTGAAGTAACTGGGTTGCTTCCAGCTTTTGATGATTAATGCTGAATAACGCTGCTCTTAATACTCATGTACAGGTTTTTGTGTAAACATAGGTTTCATTTCTCTTGGATAGATACCTAGAAGAATTGCTGAGTCATATGGTAAGTATATGTTTAATTTCATTACAAACTAGCAAATGTCTTCTTTTTAAATCTTTCTGTGCCATCAGCACAGAGCCTGATGAGGGGCTCGAACTCACAAACTGTGAAATCATGACCTGAGCTGAAACCAAGAGGCAGGCACCCGACCGACTGAGGCACCAGGCACCCCTAGCAAACTGTCTTATATAGTGGCTATGCTATTTTTCATTCCTACCAGCAATGTATGAAAATTCCAGCTGCTCTGCCTTGCTAACACTTGGTATTGCAGTTTTGTTTTGTTTTCACATTCTAATAGGTGTATAGTGGTATCGCCCTGTGATTGTCAAAAATATTTTTAGAGCATTTTTAGATTCACAGCAAAATTGAACAGAAAGGATAAAGACTTCCCATATACTCTTTTCCCTCCCATGCACAACAACTTTCCCCACTATCAACATCTTGAATCAGATTGGTACATTTGTTACAATCATCACTGTGGTTTTATTTTACATTTCTCCAATAGTTTTCATTCACATATGTCTAATTTGCATTCACCTTATTTGCTATTTGTATATATTCTAGGTGAAAAGTCTATTTAGATATTTTGCCCATTTTGTTATTGGGTTATTTTCTCATTGTCAAATTTTTAATTTTCAGGAATTTGTTTATGTTTATTTATTTTTGAGAGAGTGTGCGTGCACATGCATAAGCGGGGGAAGGGCAAAAAAAGAGGGAGACAGAGAAACCAAAGCAGGCTCCAGGCTCTGAGCTGTCAGTGAAGAGCCTGATGCAGGGCTCAGACCCACGAACCATGAGATCATGACCTGAGTCGAAGCAGGATGCTTAACCACCTGAGCCACCCATACACCACAAATTTTGATGGTTTTTTAATTTTATCCTGGACACAACTTTTTGTCAAAACTGTGATTTGCAAATATTTTCTCCCTGTCTGTGACTTGTCTTTTCATTTTCTTTCATAGGACAAAAGTTTTTAATTTTAATAAAATCCAATGTAATCATTTTTTCACATATGGATTGTGCTTTTGGGATGACACAGATTTCTAATCACATTTCTTTGTTCACATCTTTCTTTGTATTAGCATTTCTCCTAATTAGCAGCCTCAGTCACAAAGGTTGAGAACAAATAAACAAAAACTGCCACTAATACTGTTTACTGGGTATAGAGTTTCAGGTTGGGAAGATGAAAAAAGATCAAGAGACAGATGGTAGTTGTTGAGATGAGCACTGGGTGTTATATTTAAGTGATGAATCACTAAATTCTACTCCTGAAATCATTACTACACCAAATTTTAACTAACTTGGATTTAAATAAAAAATAAATTTAAAAAATTTTTAAAAGAAAATGTTTATAAACCAAAAGTTATTTTTTTACACAGAAATCCTGTTTTTTTTACAATTTCTGAAGAAAATGAAAAGCATATTAGACACATAAGAACTAAGGAAATATTATACCTGTGGGCTCAGGCTGAAAATATTTCTCAAAGGTATACTAACCATTAAAACCATTTAATTATAGAATTAAAAAAAGAGAGACACATGGTAGTGAAGATTGCATAACAACATGAATGTACTGTAAAAAAAAAACAAAAACAAAACTTTTTTAATGTTTTTTGGGAGAGAGAGACAGAGGACAAGCCGGAAAGGGGCAAAGAGAGAGACACAGAATCTGAAGCAGACTCCAGGCTCCGAGCTGACTGCACAGAGCCTGACACGGGGCTCGAACTCACAAACCGTGAGATCATGACCTGAGCCAAAGTCAGATGCTTAACCGACTGAGCCACTCAGGTGCCCCACAACATGAAAGTACTTAATGCCATTAAACTATACACATAGAAGTGGTTAAAATGGTAAAATTTTGTTACCATAATAATTTTACGATAACAAAAAGCTGCCACTGAACAACAGTATTTCAGAGAAGTCCATGTTCCAAAGCTCACCACCTAGAACATTTCAAGCAGTACTGAAACCAATGCAATAGAGCCAAAGCTTCCCTTTGGATCCATGGATGATGAATGAGGGTCCATCTCCAAGATGAGAGGTAACCAGACAAAAGGGACCATGCCCAGCACTTTGTAGAAAGGTTGTCTCTTTTAGTCCTCATACTCATCTTATGAGGCAGATAGTATACTATGCTTCTTTCACAATTAAAAGAACTGAGACTTGGAGGGCAAAGTTACCAGTTCAAGGTCATGCTTGAGTCACTGTGAAGGAGTGAAGGAGTGAAGATAAGTGGAAACCAGACAAACTGACCCCAGAGCTCTTACTCTGTACCATTCCCCTGTATTACCTCCAAATCTGTGAAGAAAAACTCTCTTTTCAGCTTTTATTTTAAAAAATTCTAAAGTTTTAAGAAACTACAAATAATTTACCAAACATTCCTTGGGGACTTTTGAATGTATTTTCACAAGATTGGTTTCCCATAATACAATGAACAAAGATAAGCTACATGTTATCTTCTACTTTGCAATGGAGTGGATAACAACTCTAATGTGAAGTCAAATGGCCTCATGTCAAATCCTGGCTCTGGCTTTGTGCTGAAATAACTTATGAATTTTAGTTAATGTGAAAATTTTCCAATTTGGGGTAATAAAATCATAGCACTAGAAGCTTGTTCACTCAAATGTGCTGTTTTTCTCATCTTGAAGCTCCAAATTATAAGTAAGTTCACCGATATTGTGAAGATTTAATAATGCTTAAAATACTTTGAATCTCTATAAAAGTTAGCTATTATTGTGGGGGTTTGCTATTATGGTTTATAAAAAGTGTTACCTTAGGCAAATCACTTCATCTATAAAATATATAAAAGTATTTAAGAGCAAGGGCTCTGGAATCAGTCTACCTTAGTTTGAATCTTCACTCTGCCACCTGCAGAATTTAAAGCCCTGGACCTGTTACTTTGTCTCTTTAAGCTTAAGTTCTTAACAGCTGAAAAAATAAGAATTATTACAGCACTACATGATGCAGGATAAAACGAAACAATCTATGCAAATTGCTTATTATAGTCCTTCATACACAGTAAGCCATCAATACATATGAACTGCTATTGTTTTTACACCAATAATAAAATGTGTACATAGCATTAGGAATCAAATCATAGGGCATTTTGCAAACCTGCAGAGACAGCAATACCCTAAGTAATGAATTCTTAGAGAACTGTCACTTTTCTTATTTGGTACTCATAAACATTGACCCTTCCATTAAAGGCTACCTTTTGCCAGTCCCTCTATATCACAATCTTCTTGTTTTACATTTACCATACCACTTCACTACTTGATATCTATTTACTTTAATTATTTACTATCTGTCTTCCCCTTCTAAAATGTAAGCTCCCTAGAAGTAGGGAGGCATAACAGTTAAAAACACGGACTGAAGAGCCAGACTGGGTTTGAGTCCTATCTCTGCTGCTTGCGAGCTATGTGATGTGTCCTTGGGCATGCTACTTAAGTTCTGTGCTCGGTTTCCTTATTTGTAAAACAGGGATAACAACATCTGTTCCATAGGGTCGTAATGAGAATTAAATGGCTTAATATATATAAAGCACTTAGAAAAACTTAACACACAGGAAGCACTCAACAAATGCTAATATTATTATTGACCCAACTGTCATTTAAGCCGCCTGAATCATCCCTGGCACAGAGCAGGCACTCAATAAACATTTACTGAGTAAAGGAATTATAAGAGCTCAATGTTCCAATTGAATCCAGTCTTACAGCTCAAGAACATTCCTAAAAGACAGAGTTGGGAACAGGGAGAGGAGACTGGGGAAAGGTGCCTTCTGAAGGGTCAAAGACTATGTTCAGACCCCATCTTCCACCCTAAGTGTTAAAGGCAGCTGATTCCCATGGGGCATGATCTAAATTCTAGAGCTGCCTCTGGCAGCTAGCTAAGTCCCTGGGCACCACCTCCTTCCTCAACTAACATTCATCAAGAGTTATCAGGAGCAGTATTTTTGCATGTATTAACTCATTTAATCCTTACAACAACCTTGAGGTAAATACTATAATTATCCCTATCTTACAGAGGGGAAAACTGAGGTACAAATAGGTTAAGTAACTTGTCCAAGGCCACATCACTCTCCAGGGCAGGATAGGATAGAAAGCAAGAAGATCCCCTTAGTGTAGCAGGAAACCAAAGAGACCTGAAGGGTCTAACCCTGTTCTGTCATTTTTTAAAACATTTCCCTTTATTTTTCAGCCATGGGTCTCCTCCTCACCTTTTAGGAAAAATACTAATCTTTAAGTTCTGAGCTTCTCACAGGTAATATGAGATAAAAGACCTCACTTCTCATTGATATCCCCCTCTGCAGGCAAGTTCCCCCTCTTCTTCTGCTTCCTGCCTTCCAGTGATATGTTCAAACAATTCCTCTGCTTATGTCCCTCTCCTGTTCTCTCTGTCCTTGTAGGCTTAAGCCTTTCAAAACTTCTTTAGTGTCATATTAGTGGAGTTTGAGAAGGACAAGAGCTAACCATGTGTGGTCAGGTAGCCATGTTTAACCCTATATACTACTTTTATGATTTTTTTTTTCAAATGAAGATTTAAAAACTAGCAGATCATGCTGATAGTAGGTAGAATTATGAGGTAAAGGGGAGGAGAATAAAAGGGAAAAGGAATAAAGAGTTACTGAATTACTATTATATGCCAGATATTTTTAAATATTTTAATCCTAATAACCATATTAAACTGTCTTCCTTTTGGAGAAGATGAAATTGAAGTCCAGAAAGATAATGAGAGTTTCTTAGCCTAATGCCAAGAAGCTAATGAAGGGTAGAGTCTAATTCTAATTCACACCTCTTGGACTCCAAAAAGTATGTTCTTT
Organism: Panthera onca; assembly: GCF_046562875.1. Classification (NCBI taxonomy): domain Eukaryota; kingdom Metazoa; phylum Chordata; class Mammalia; order Carnivora; family Felidae; genus Panthera; species Panthera onca. Next base: position 66,536,893 of record NC_138357.1, read on the forward strand.
CCCCTGAATGTCCATCCTTGCTCATCCTGAGAAGACACACAAACAGTGTCCCTTCCTCCCCTTAATCTGAAACAAACATTAAACTTTCCAATTCTTTCCATTTCTCTCACTTCCTTACCATTTCCTAGATGTTTTTTTTTTTCTCCTACCTCTTCTGGGCAGCTATTCTTCCGATCCTAGCCCCCAAAGTTCTACAGAATCCCCTCCCCCTGGTCCCCTACCTGGTACAAATACACACATTCCAGCAATGTTTCCTCCCTAAGTTATAACTGCAACTGGTTATCCTACCCTGGACAAAGTAAGTGTGACTGGGGGTGACCTTAACGGTGCATTATCAAGAAAAGAAAATCTCTTGAGTGCCTAGCATATTTCTCTGAAACATATGACAGGCCCTCAATAAGTATTCATTGAATGAATACCTTCAATTTAAAAATGGGTTCCTTGAAGGGCACCTGGATGCTTCAGTGGGTTAAGCATCCAGCATCTGACTCCTGATTTCAGCTGAGGTCATGACCTCATGATTTGTAAGTTCGAGCAGTGGTCAGGCTCTGCACTGACAGCATGGAACCTGCTTGAGATTCTCTCCCTCTCTCTCTTCCCTTTCCCTGCCCACATACACATGTGTGTTCTTTCTCAAAATAAATAAATAAACCTAAAAAAATAGGTTCCTTGAGTGCAACTTGCAGAGCATGGCATTAGTGGGTTTTCTATGTTTGGCGGCAGCAGTCCTAGCATGGGGCTTCCTTTGAGTTTGGAACTCCTGGGAATGAATGAAGAGTCAGGAGCTGACTGATGTTCTGGGAAATGGAAGCAGGATTCTCCTGGTGATCCTGCATCTTGATGAAGCCATGTTCTTTGCTCCCACAATGCTAGGCTTGGCCTGCCTGAGGCACCAGCTGTCCTTGCTTTGCCTCTCTGCAGGGTTCTGTTGTAGAGAGCTAAGCAAATACGCCAAAGGTTCCTTCTCTGGGCGCTGCACAGAGAATTGGTGGCCCCAGCTTCTGGACTGTAGTAGCCAGCTTCCTAGGTGGATTGGGGAAAGTCACCAGCTTTGGTATTTCACTGCCAGCAGGACTGAGGAGCACAAGAGAACTGCTCACATTTCATTCCATTTAATACCTACATTACTGCTTGGAACTGTGACTGTACTCATTATTCTGTGGAACCTTTTTACCTGCTAAAGGACTAAGAATAATGATCTTACTATGGGACACCAAACAGAATCTAGGCTGTATCATGCCTGCCCAACCCTTAAAATTTTACTACTAAAGGTAGCAAAGGACTTTCCTGCTCCTTTTAAAATCCATTTTGTGCCAGAAAGATGCATATGTCAACTTGAAGAGATTGATTCAGATCATTATACTAGAATATAATTTTATAAGTAATTTTAGAGTTCAACTCCTCTAATTTTCAGTGAAGAGGCTTTCAAAGAGTAAGTCCTCCTTTACCATACAGAAAAGATGGACTGAGAAAACAAAAATTGACACTGATACTGGATTATGGTAATAATTGCACAACTGTATAAATGTAATTGAACTATATATATAGACAACAGGTGAATTTTATGGTATGTAAAATTATACCTCAATAAAACTATTTTCAACAAAAAATTGGGTTCCTTAAACCATTGTTTGTCAATTGATTTTGAAGACATATGTTTTCTCACAGAAAACATTATACATGATGGCTAGGTTCACAAATTGGTCTTTAGAAGTTTCTTGGCAATTATGAAGCTAGATTATATATTAATAGTGTTTTAGCACTGGTTCTTATGGAGAAATGCATAGTGAGTTCCAATTAGGAAATCAAAATGCCAATGGACACCTATGTCCTATTCACATTTCCAGCTCTGGGAAAGATTTCTCTGCCCCATGGAGGCAGTGATAGGGGTAAGTGATGCCTGTCCTCAACAACAGTAACAAGTGAACTTATGTCAGGTCTTTCATAGATAATTAGGTCAGGTACTTGTATTCTGCTTAGGAAACAAAAAAGGTATCAGGTAGGTTTATACCACCAATCCCATGCACACTAGCATTTGACTTGTATTGGAGGAAATTGTAATACTCAGTATATGTGGTATATCTTGGTGACCCATCTTGATGATTATGCAAAAGTATCTTTCCTATCAAGAATATAATCAATCTTTCCAATATTTAAAAAAAAGCAGTTTAAATACTGGTAGAAAAACTATTTTGTCTTAATTCTTAGAGATGAAATATTTATGTGCTATGACTAAAACCTAAAAATAATATACATATCTATTTTTCAGAATACTTTGACCTTTCCTAGCATCCATATTGTTCATAAATTTTCTTTTTATCAAACCAAGGTCCAAAGAATAATTTTCAGCATGAAGTAAGCAGACACTGTAAATATAGTCCAGATCTACATTCCCACCATACTCAACCCCTCAATTCCTTTAATGCCCTGTTTTATACACTTTGATTAATGAAGGTGAAAATCTAATAAACATTCTATCCTATTCAAAGTTGAATCACCATCAGAACAGATAAGGATGAAAAATTACGTACTAGGAATGTATGAGGAGTTCAGGGTTTTTTTAAGTTTATTTTTGAGAGTGTGCATGTGTACGAGCAGGAGAGGGGCAGAGAGAGAGAATCCCAACCAGGCTCCACACTGCCAGCACAGAGCCGAATATGGGGCTCAAACCCATAACCTAAGCCAAAATCAAGAGCCAAATGCTTACTAGACCACTCAGACTTACTAGAGCCACTCAGGCACCCCTAAGGAGTTCAATTTTTAAAAAGGGACTAGAGGGGCACCTTGGTGGCTCAGTCAGTTAAGCGCCCACCTTCGGCTCAGTTCATGATCTCGTGGTCCCTGGATTCCAGCCCTGCATCAGGCTCTATGCTGACAGCTCAGAGCCTGGAGCCTGCTTTGGATTCTGTGTCTCCCTCTCTTTCTGCCCCTCCACCGCTTGCATTCTCTCATTAAAAAATAAAATATAATAGAAAAGGACTAGCAATTCCAAATTGTCAAGGACAACTGTTTAGCCAGGTATTTTATACAAATGAATGAGAATGAATTCAGAGAAGCCCTATATCATTCCATACCTTTTAGAGTTTTTAACTGGGAAGTTTCAAGTGCTTTGTTTTTTGTGTTATAAATAGGCTCCATGCCCAATGTGGGGCTTGAACTCACCATCCTGAGCCAGCCAAGCACCCCTCAAGTGTTTTGTTATCACAAGCAAGTGGAAGCCCTAATACTGATGGCTATATCAAGTCCAGTGAATTGGCTATATCAAATCCACTGACTTTCTGGGAAAAAAAAATATTAATTTTAATTCAATGCACATTTGTTGAACAGAAATAAAGACAAATAGCCAACAAGATTTACTATTTTTAGAATTTAAAGTACAGGTGGGCACCTGGGTGGCTCAGTCAGTTAAGCATACGACTCTTGGTTTCAGCTCACGTCATGATCTCATAGTTCGTGGGTTTGAGCCCCATGTTGGGCTCTGTGCTGAAAGCTTGGAATTTCTCTCTCCCTCTCTCTCTGCTCCTCCCCGGCTTGCTCGCTCTCTCTCAAAAATAAACAAATATTAAGAAAATCATGGTGCCTGGGTGCCTCAGTCGGTTAAGCGTCCAACTTTAGCTCAGGTCATGATCTCATGGTTCATGAGTTCGATCCCGCATCGGGCTCTGTGCTGACAGCCCGGAGCCTGGAGTCTGCCGTGGATTCTATGTCTCTCTCTCTCTGCCTGCTCCTCCCCAGCTCATGCTCTGTCTCTCTCTCAAAAAATTAATAAACATTAAAAAAAAAATTTTAATCTTTAAAGTACAAATTCATTATGATCTGCAGGAAGATTTTTTTAATGTTTGTTTATTTTTGAGAGACCGAGCACAAGCGGGGGAGGGGCAGAGAGAGACACAGAATCCAAACCAGGCTCCAGGCTCTGATCGGCCAGCAGAGAGCCCAACGTGGGGCTTGAACCCACAAACCACGAGATCATGACCTGAGCCGAAGTTGGCCACTCAACCGACTGAGCCACCCAAGAGCCCCTGGAGGAAGAGTTTTTTTTCAGAATTCAGTTCAGCCTCAGTTCTGGGTTCTGTGCTTTCTCAGAAAGCACTAGGATGAACTTTGTCATCTTACAAAATTAAGACTCCAAATAGGCTGAAATCATTAGAAAGTTGCTTTTGGTAAAGTAAAAAATGTACTTTACCTAAAAGGGAGCTTCCCTCCCAATTTCAGACATGCAATTTTCACAAAGTGGATGCTTCCTTTCAATTAGTTTGCTTTAAAGAGGTTTAACTTTTTAATTCTGAAAAAGCTGTAGGGAGTCAAGCTATAACTAATTCAAATTTTGGCTTAGTATATTCTCTTGGTCTTTGATATAAATTATCAAAAAGCCTCTTGTCTTATGTGCCTTTTTTCCTACTTTTGATGAAGGATTAATGTGCACAAACACACACACAGAGAAATGAGTCAGATAAAGACTAAAATTACTAATATCTTTCAGCTAAAAACAAATTCTGACAACATCTCCCTTTGAAAAAGGTATGGCTATGAATGTAGGAAATTAAAGTTGGACATATCAGAGAGAAAGGGAAATAGATCAAATTAGGAAAAGTGTAAGTATCTATGTTCAAAGATGATACTGCCATAGTTTGGTGTAAAATAAATTATATCTGGCCAGATAATTACAAATCAGTCTCCTCAACATGCACACACAAAAATGAGTTTGATGGAAATGGATGGATTAACCTGAAAAGCTTCATATCATAATTATAAGCCAAGTTCATAAAAAGTGGGTAGAGCATGAGCAATATAAAAAGACAAAAGAAAATAAAATGTCAGACACCCCTAAACACACACATTTTTAATAAAAATTATGTATTTTGTTTTATGACATGCTTTTTTTAAATGTTTATTCATTTTTGAGAGAGACAGAGAGAATGCGGTAGGGACAGAGAAAGAGGGAGAGGATCCGAAGCAGGCTCCATGCTGACAGCAGAGAGCCCAATGCAGGGCTCAAACTCACAAACAGTGAGGTCATGACCTGAGCTGAAGTCCGATGCTTAACTGACTGAGCCACCCAGGTGCCCTGTGACATGCTTCTCATTCAATACTTACAATGAAAAACTTTGTAAATATTAACATGTAATATTACCTAATATTTTTTAATATTTTAATCTTCACAACCCAAGGGGAAAGGTACAATATTATATCACTTTATAGATGATGAAATTGAGACTCAGAGAGGTTAAGGAACTTTCCCAAGGTCACATAGCTAGTAAGTGACATAATTGAAATTTGAACCCAATAAGTCTGATCCAAAGTCTGTGCTTTTAATCACTAATATATGCCATAATTTTAAAAGGCTGAATAGAAGTCCATTATATGAATGGACCATAATTTAACCAACCTACTATTGTTAAGAGAGCTGGGTCTTGAAGGTTGAATAAGAGTTCTCCAGAAAAATGCATAGGAACTCCAGAAAAAAGGGCCATGAGCAAAGTTACAAAGGTGTCAAATAGCATGGCACATCTGAAGAAGTGCTTTTGGTATGACTAGGAATATGGTGTGAGTGGAAAAGACAAAGATGTTGGAAAGGTTAAGTAAGATCATATCATGAAGGATAAATTTGAAAGGGGCAAGACTAGAGTCAGAAGACCAGTTAAAAGCCTACTGTCGAACGATGGAATATTATCCAGCCATTAAAAGGGATTAAATTATTACACATACTGTATCATGAATGAACTTGAAAGACATTATGCTAAGGGAAATAGGCCAGATAAAAAAGGGCAAATACTGTAGGATTCCATTTATAACAGGTACCTAGAATAAGCAAATTCATAGTGACAAAAAGTAGAATAGAAGTTATCCGGAGTAGGAGAAGGGGGAGTGGAGTGAGAAGTTCTTCTTTAACAGGTTCAGAGTCTCTGCATGGGATGGTGAAAAAGTTCCAGAAATGTACAATGCTGACAGTTACACAACTTTATGAATGTACTTAAAGATACTGAATTGTACACTTACAGTGGTTAAACTGGTAAATATTATATGATGTATATTTTACCATAATTTTGACAAAGGCTATATAGCGCAGGGCACCTGGGTGGCTTAGTTAAGCATCCGACTTCGGCTCAGTCATGATCTCACAGTTTGTGAGTTTGAGTCCTGCATTGGGTGAGTTCAAGCCCCGCTTTGGGTGAGCCTGGTTCCCCTCTCTCTCTCTCTCTCTCTCTCTCTCTCTCTCTGCCTCTTGCTCACTTGTGCCCTCTCTCTCTCTCAAAATAAAAATAAAAAAATAAAAAGGAAAATGATTAGGGACTAAATGGAGATAGAGAGGTAGGGGAAATTTTGAGAAATATCAAGAACTAGACAACAGAGGCGCGTGGCAGGCTCAGTCAGCACAGCATGTGACTCTTGATCTCAGGGTTGTGAGGTTCAAGCCCCATGATGGGCACAGAGCTTACTTTAAAAAAAAAAGAAGAAAAAAAACTAGACAAAAGACTTGGTGACTGACTGAATATGGGGTGAGGAAAAAAAAACAACTCTTGGGTTTCTAGGTAGAGAGGAGTGGCATTATTAGTGTCCTTTCATAGATAAAGAAACAAACACCCAGAAACACGAAGTTATTTGTCCAAAGTCACAGTTTGTTAATAGCAGAATTGGAACTTAAATTCCAGACTCCTGTCTCAAAGTCAGTACCCCTTCCACTATAACACAAGACACCAAGAAAGAATATTATCTTACATTTGTATAGCACTCTACAATTTACAAAGTGCTTTTGTATATTATTTCACTTGATACTCATAACAACCTATGAGTTAGGATAGGCAACATCACCATTTTATTGATGAGTACACTTAAATAGAGTAAGAAAACTGATGCAAGTCCTTAAAATCCTCAAAGATCTAAATTTCATCTGTTGGACTACAGAAGAGCCTTAAGGTGGGAAGTGAGATTCAAGTGATAAACTTGGGACTACCATGGCTGCTAAATGTTGTAGATATTAAGAGAAAGGGGCTAGAAATAGAAGTGGTTTGTCAAGTTTTCAAGGTGAACATATTGCACAACTCCACATTATAATATCTATAGACTTATATGTATTCATAATATTTATAGACTACCAATGTGACTGCTGCCTCTGGAGTTGTGTAAGACAATAGCCCTAGATGAAATAAAGTAGAAGTCTCCAACCTGCAGATCAGGATCTACTGGTCAGTCTAGAAACCTTGCTTCATGGAGCTCCAAGGTGGTTCCCAGTATTTTCTCCTCTCTGCTACATCCCCTTTCTGCCACATGTCCCAGCTAACATTCCCAGAGTGAAAGGGAGAACAGACGTACAGCCAGCAACTACTTCTCAGGAACTACAATGACTATATCTGCCCTGATCTCAAGACTTAGATTAAAATAAGGTCCTCCAGGGGTGCCTGGATGTCTCAGTCAGTACAGCATGTGACTCGTGACCTTGGGGTTGTGAGTTCAAACCCCACGTATAGAGCCTACTTTAAAAAAAGAAAGAAAAAGAAGGTCCTCCACATAATAAGGCTGGAGATCACCCCAATAAAGGATTGGGATGAGACATAGATGGTCTTGTGTGATCATTTCTACTCATCTGGCGGAAAAAAAATTCTAGAAAGTGCCTTAATAATACTGTTAAACCTTATTAGAACATGATGGTATTGGGGCACCTGGGTGGCTCAGTTGATTAAGCGTCGGACTTCAGCTCAGGTCATGATCTCACAGCCCGTGAGTTCGAGCCCCGCGTCAGGCTCTGTGCTGACAGCTCAGAGCCTGGAGCCTGCTTTGGATTCTGTCTCCCTCTCTCTCTGCCCCTCCCCTGCTCATGTTCTGTCTCTGTCTCAAAAATAAATAAAAACATTTAAAAAAAAATTTTTTTAAAAGAACATGATGGTACTTACATGAAATCCAAAGGTAGCAAGGGACAAAAGGCAGGTCATATCAGGCATTCATTTGGCAATCCACTCAGCCTTAAGCCAAGTTGTGAGAATACTAACACCGATTATAAACAAAACTTACCATATAAGCTTCTGACCAAGTTGTGTTTAGGTAAAACACAAAACTAGGACGCAATGTTCTAGTCAGATGCTTCAAATATAGAAGATACTCTGACACTGACTAGATGCTTCGCATGTAGAAAAGAATCTAAAATGACCACCGGTAGTCCTCAAGTGGCTGAGTCAAATAACTTGTAGTTATTGTCTCATATTTGGACAGAAGAAACACACTATTCTTAATAAAATACAACTGAAAACAAAGGCAAAGCAAATGTACTCTGTTTTGCTTGAAGACATTTCTAATGGCATTCTACTAACCATCACAGAATGCATTTCTTTCTCTCTCCTTGTCTAACGTCCTTCTACTTCTCCCAACTTCTTAAACTTCCCACCGGCACTTCATGTAGACATTGCTCTCTTGTGTTACTTGGTGTTACTAGGGTAACTGATCCCAGTTCTTCTGTGAAAATACCATTTTATTGCTCACTAAGAAAACTTAACACAAAATTCTAAACTTAGGACACAAATTAGAATGGAAATGGGACCAAATCAAGGCCTAAGGCTCCAAAGCCCATGCTCCTAACCCTCTCCAAAACACCATATCCAAGGAATTTACCACAGATTAAATACTGTTCAAAGCGTTCAAAAGATGGCTGTATTAGAAAAACCCAGTCTTCTTTCTCATGTTTCTCCTTTAGTCTCATAGTACTCCTATACTCATAACACTTCTGACACCAGATGTGTGGCAGTTTTCCTCCAACAAGCAATTCTGTGTGACACCAGCTGGGTGTCCTACAGTTTAACTCAATTCTGATACTGTCTATCTGGAGATAGGGTCAGATTCCAAGTTAAGGGCTTAGTCCCACAAGACTGTTCCCACCCCACTTTCCATAGACTTAAATTGTTGTTCAAAGCATTCAAATGATGGCCCTCATCTATCACTTTCAATACTCTTCCCTAATATTCCCTAACATATATAATCTCTACTACAATCAGGCAAGTGCCCTCACTGCCATATATAATCCATGCTTGCCATTTCTTTCTACTATATTGTTTAGACTGGTCCCCTCATCTGGAATGCTCTCTTCCACATATTTAAATCACCTCACTCATCTGTAAACTCCAGAAAAGCAGGACCAGATCTGTTGTATTCACAATCATATCCCCAGTACCTTGCACATCAGCTACTCAAATAATTGCCGAGTTAGTAAATGAACTCAAGTCCTACCTCCTCCATGAAAAACATGTCAAATACTCATACCCACTTTCTTTTTGAGTTCTGAATACCCTTGGAATCAGCATCATAGTTTAGTACTTAATTTCTCTGTAATTGCTTGGTTTTAGATTTATTTCTGATTAGACAATGGAGCATATGCCTTATGCTTCTTTGCATATCTCACAGAACCCACATAAATACTACATACATAACAAGCACACAATAAACATTTAATTGGAGTGCTGACATAACTTGTAACAGCTCAACTTACATACAACTTTGTAAGAATGCAACTATTTTGAAGAGTAGGTCAGAAATGCACAAAGCCTTTTTTTTCCTCTGCCTACTTTTTCAGAAATCATTCAGAAGTATGGTTCAGCATTTAACAATTAAAGAAATAATCCAGAAAAGCTCAGTGACCCAGAGCCTGTAACTCAGTAATTATGTAAGCAGAATGCCATGAGTTTTCTTGGTGGAGAAGCAGAAAGATTAAGTACATCACGGTGACTTGACTTGCTATCTGTGATAATGAGTTTCAAGATGTGATGTTAGCATACTGTAGGTGTAATGTAGGCTACTGTGCCCTCCCAATCTGAGTTTTCCATTTTCTGTGGTGGAATTTAGAAACTAATTATTGCTGCAGTACCTGGGTGGCTTAGTCAGTTAAGCGTCTGACTTCAGCTCAGGTCATGATCTCGCAATTTGTGGGTTAGAGCCCCGCGTCGGGATCTGTGCTGACAGATCAGAGCCTGGAGCCTGCTTCAGATTCTGTGTCTCCCTCTCTCTCTGCCCCTCCCCAGCTCGTGTTCTCTCTCTCTCTCTCTCTTTCTCTCTCTCTCTCTCTAAAGTGAATAAACATTAAAAAAATTTTTTTAGTGCATTAGAAACTAATTATTGCTTGCAGGTACTGATTCATTAGTATATTCCTCTTACGTCCACTCAATTTATAGTACTGCAAAACTAGAATTTATAATTTTATTATATAGGTTGCTAACATTACTTTAAAACATTTTTAATAATTTTTGATTTTTTTAATTTTTATTTTTGAGAGAGAGACAGAGGTGAGCAGGGGAGGGGCAGAGAGAGAGGGAGACACAGAATCTGAAGCAGGCTCCAGGCTCTGAGCTGTCAGCACAGAGCCCGACACAGGGCTCGAACCCTCAAATCAAGAGATCATGAACTGAGCCAAAGTCGGACGCTTAACCAACTGAGCCACCCTGGCGCCCCTATAGTAAATAGTTTTTAAAAGAATAATGGTAACTAAACTTTACTGTGTGTTTACTACCTGACAGGCACTGCTCTTAGAGCTTCACATGTATTAACTCATCAACAGTCCTCTGAGGTAGGTACTATTATATCATTTTTGTATTTACCTAATGTCTGAAATACATGTACTGAATAAAACAGTTTTTCTTTTTTTAAATAAACATTTTTCCTTAAAAAAAAAGATAAAAATAGACACATGACCATTTCTTTTCTCTTCCTGAGGGACTTAGAAAATACAAATAAGACCAACATCACTTTAAACATTAAGTCTTTTAGCATATCTTTAAATAATGTAATTAGCTAAAAATAAAACTATGACTCCTTACTTTTGAATTTAGTTTGAAAGTATCAAGGAAATTTTGAGTTACCAATACTTTAATTTTTCATCATCAAATCTATTTGCTCATTCATACTTTCAAAGAAGATAAATGAGTATTTCTCCCTTTAGGACAAACAAGGAACTTAACTGCAATAGAGCTAATTTTGCTCAAATGTCTATGTACTTTAAAAAAAAAAACAGTTCTTTGGGGAGCCTGAGTGGCTCAGTCAGTTTGGCATTTGACTTCAGCTCAGGTCATGATCTCGCGGTTCACGAGTTCAAGCCCCACATCGGGCTCTGTGCTCACAGCTCAGAGCCTGGAGCCTGCTTTGGATTCTGTGTCTCCCTCTCTCTCTGCCCCTTTCCCACTCACACTCTGTCTCTCTTTCTCTATCTCAAAAATGAATAAACATTAAAAAAATACAGTTCTTTTATTTAAGGTAAGAACATGGATTCTAGGGGCACCTGGATGACTCAGTTGAGCATCCCATGATCCCAAATTCATGGGATTGAGCCCATGTTGGGCTCCACACTGGGCATGGAACCTGCTTGAGATATTCTCTCTCTTTCTCTCTCTCCCTCTCCCTCTCTGCCTCTCTCCACAACTCATGCACTCTCTCTAAAAAATAAAAAATAAAGTGACTTTATAAAAAAAAAAGAGAGAGAGAGAGAGAAGACCACAGGTTCTAAAACCAAACTGTCTGGCTTTAAATCTTAGCTTAGCCACTTACTAGCTCTAGAAATAAAATCTGGCCCTATGAAAGAACATGTTAACTCCTACCAAATTGCACATTTTTTCACACTAGATGAAAGATCAATTCTAGTCTCCTTCATTTACATGCTCCCAAAAAAATAATAAAAAGGAAAAGATTCAAGATCCCATGACTTACCACTGCCCCTAAAGTTAAGAAACAGGCATCTGTGAGTTATTTTTGTAAAAAACACAGTGGACACACTCTTATGCAACCCTAGTCATACCCTAACACTCAAGGTCAAGTAATACACTGCACTACATAAATTATTTTTTCTATCATCATACAATGAATTTAAGGCTTTATAACTATCTGAAGACTACAAAGGTTTTTATGACTAAAATTCATTCTGCTATCACCTCGCTAGAAACAGAGGAGCCAGATAAAACACTTCACTTTAGATGGACAATACTTGAAGACATATGACACCAATTTGATTTCTAATACCCAAAAACACACTTACAGGTGTGATCAGAAATTAATACCAAGATACTGTGGCTGCAAGTCTGAACTAAAAATTGATAATCAGAATTAACAGTGAAATGGCAGAGTAAAATAAGAGAAAACATTTATTGGCCAAAATGAAACTGGTTCTATGCAAATGATTTAATATTAATAGTAGTGTTTTAAAAATATAATATATTGGAAGCACCTAGGTGGCTCAGTTGGTTGAGCATCTGAATCTTGATTTCAGCTCAGGTCATTATCTCACAGGTTTGTGAGATCAAGCCCTGTGTCAGGCTCTGCACTCAGTGTGGAGCCTGCTTGAGATTCTCTCTCTCCCTTTCTCTCTGCTCTTCCCCTGCTCCAGCACACGTTCTAAATAAATAATTAATTAATTAAAAATATAATATATTGGGCACTTGGGTGGCTCAGTCAGCTGAGCAACCAATTCTTGATTTCGGCTCAGCTCATGATCTCACAGTCCTGAGATCAAGCCCCATGTCCACATCCGGTGCAGAGCCTACTTAAGATTCTCTCTCTCTCTCTCTCTCTCTCTCTCTCTCTCTCCCCCTCCCTCTCCCTCTGCCCCTAGCCGGCTCTCTCTCTCTCCCCACTCCAAAATAATAACAATGTATTTATTAATAATCAATACAATATACTTTATATTAATAGCATTATTATTGATTGATTTAATAATTCAATTAGAATTCTTAGAATAATTTTATTATCACCAAAAAATTAGATACCTTTGTTTTTCTTACCATTGTAAGTACAAGGATCAACTAAGGAGTTACACTTGGAACTCCTTACCAAGCTCTTTGTAAACTTTTGTTAGTTCAAGGATCAATTCTTAAGTATCCTCATGACACTAGAAGTCAGCTACAAATTTATCCTAAATAGTCCTGAGAAGGGCCCCTGGGTGGCTCAGTCCACTGAGCTTCTGACTCCTGTTTTCAGCCCTGGTCAAAATCTCAGGGTCAGGCTCCACCCTGAGCATGGAGCCTGCTTAAGATTCCCTCTCTTCCTCTCTACCCTTCCCCCACACATGCATGCTTTCTCTCTATATATTAAATAAATAATAAGTAAACAAATAAATATTTAAGAAACAGTCCTGGGAATTTCCTTTAAAGGGCTCTCCACTCTGGAATTCTTTTCTGTTCTTCTATCTCTGTTAACAGTTTTTCAGGTCTTAACAGAAGCCCTGTTAATGCTCTCCTCTCCTGAACGGCAGGTACCATGCTTCAGGTGAACACTCAAGAGAGCAGAAACCATTTTCTTCACAATTCCAAGAATATACAATGCCCTGCAAACTCTCAGGTCAGAGTAGAGGAGGGAAGTAATTCCAATATTATTCCCTCACAATCTTTGGCTGAGACATCAAATGCACAAACAGGATCAGCAACAATTACATCAGCATAAAACAAAACACTTAAACTTTTTACAAACAAAATCAAATAAGGTAAATGGCCAGGTTAAAACAATTTCCCTAAGATGTGAAATAACCTGTTTATTCAACTAGTAAATTATGAAAATGTGCTCCCGAGTATAGGTCTGAAAAACTGGACTTCTACACTAGAAAATCATAAAGTAAAAATAGGTTTAAAAAAATAGCTGTGTAATTCTAAATGTGGACAGAAAACATGGGACAAAGTACAACTAAGTGGCTCAAAATGGGGGATATTTTATCCTCATTTCAAGGAAAGAAATATCTGTGAAAACTAATGTAATCTACCAGTATCCCACACATTTAATTCCACAAAGATAAGAAAATCACTTCAATTTTCTAACAGTGCTGGAGAAACTAGGAACATATTTATGAAACCAGAAATTTTCTACCCTTTCACTTTAATGGAACACATTCTAAAAGTATCATGATACTTTTCCTGCCATACTACCTCAGCAAATAAGCAAGTTATATCATATTAAATCTACCTGAAGACTTGAGAGTCATAAGTGAAAAACATGATTGTTGAGATGGTAAATTGAACCAAAACAGGCCTGTGGCCTATCTCTCCTGCCCACCTCCCTGCTCCGCCCACATTTTTATGTCCTAAGAAAGACCACAGTTTAAAAACAAAACTCTGTAAAACCTTTCACAAAGATGAGTAGAAGAAATTTTAAGATAAAACTCCCAAATATTATTCTCAGCTGTGCCAGTGCCTGTATCACCTCAGATAAATCTCTCCTCACAATTTAGTTTCCCAACTGGTAAATGAAAATTATTTTCACGCATTGGGATGTGTCAAAAGTCTTGATTAAAGGAGCACCTGGGTGGCTCAGTTGGTTAAGCATCTCTTGGTTTTGGCTCAGGTCACAGTCTTATGGTTTCTGAGTTTGAGCCCCAAAAGGGGCTCCACGCTGATGGTGGGGAGTGTGCTTGGGATTCTCTCTCTCCTTCTCTCTCTGCCCCTCGTGCTCTCTCTCTCTCAAAATAAATAAATAAATAAACTAAAAAAAAGTCTTGATTAAAGTTTGTCAAGTATTTTTAAACATATAGATAAAAGAAGTTATAATGAGGAATTTATAAAGAAATGTGTTGCCTTAGCACCCTCACAGAAGTAAAGATTGTATATGTTAGTTGATTTTTGCTCATCACTCCCTTTCCTTTTCAAATAAATTGTACTATTTCTGCATGCATCTTTTCAAAGAAAAACAACCTTCTGCATTAGAGACCAGAGATGTCTCTATCCTTTGGGGAGATTAGTGTTTAATCTAACCCTACCTGGAGGCCAAGAATCAAGATCTTTCTAAGACTATGATTGGAAAAGAATAGTTTCTATCATATTAAGACCAGGCGAGAAATCAATTTGGAGAAAAAGAAATGCAGAAATTCATTGGGGAAATCCTGGAACAAACAACTTCTGGCTTCAGACACCGATGTTATTCATTCCCAGAAATGTAAAAATTGATTCCAAATTACATTTAAGTTATAACAGTCAATCAGAATTAAAATACAACAAACTTTAAGAGGAAAAAAATGAGAGAGACAAATCAAGAAACAGACTTTTTCTTCTTCTTTTTAAGTTTATTTTGAGAGACAGAGAGAGTGAGAGGAGGAAGGGCAGAGAAAGAGGGCGAAAGAATCGCGCTGGCTCCTCACTGTTAGTACGGAGCCTAATGTGGGGCTCAAACTCATGAGCCGTGAGATCATTACCTGGGAGCTTAATTGACTGAGCCACCCAGGCACCCCAAGAAACAGACTTAACTATAGGGAATACATTAATGGTTACTAGAAGGGAGGTGGGGGGGGGTATGTTAAATAGGTGATGGGGATTAAGGAGTGCACTTGTGATGAGCACTGGGTAATGTATGGAAGTGTTGAATCACTATATTGTACACCTGAAACTAATATAATACCATATATTAACTAAATTTAAAATTAAAGCTTAAAAAAATTAAAGCTTAAATGAAAATATATAGCAAACTTTATTTTTTCTCTTAAATTTGAGTTTACATCTGACTGAAATCTCATACATTCATGCTGCTTTTGTCATTTCATGTATTTTTTCTATATATAAGCTTTTTTGTTGGCTGGAGGGTAGCTGGATATGGTTGTGAGCTTACCAGTTTTGGAGCCTATATATTTTTTTCCTTTAACAGGAATATCTTAGAGGATGTGGCTGTGTTAGAAATAGGGATGTTGATGTACAGTGTGTTGTTGGATGTCCTGCATCTTTCCAGCCCCCTAAGCCTCGGCTCATATTTTTTCTTCTACCTGGGCTGCCCTCCCCTACTTCCATTCCTGCAAAGTTAAGTCCTACCCATTTTCAAGGCCCATCTCAAATGCTCCCTTCCTTGCATTCTCATAACACTTTCTCGTTCTAACGTACAATGTTACTGAGATGAAATTGAAAGGATGTACCTGTCTTTCCTATACATTGTGAGACCCTCTAGTACCAAAAAACCCTCTCATGTCATGAATGTAAACACAAGAACGTTTTAAAAATAAATAAAATCTCAGTTGAAAATATCCTTTTAAAAGGATGAGATTTTAAAAAGATTTTAAAAAAAAGTAAGAGGATGAGATAAGCAGTCTAGTTATTCAATCAGTGGGGCTGCTAGAACCCACTGACTTCATAACTGAACTCAACTAACTTGACTGCAAACTCACTTGAGGCCAAGGACTCTGTCCTATTTCTTGCCTATACTCCATACCACCCCCACACCTCGATATCACCCAATTCGATGTCCTTCACACATTAAGACTCAATACAAAACCGTATTACTGTAGATGAAAAGACTCTAAAACAAGGATCAGATGCTAAAATACGAATTTGTGAAGCAATGAAAGAGTTGTTGGTGCTTGGGATAACCTCAACGTCTACAACAAAAAGTGTCAAAGATAAAGGTACCACAAGGGTGTGACAAGTGTGGAGAATAACTTTACTGGGAAGCGGGCCGAATGAACAAAATGAAATGAGAACAAGAGCGTTCTCTCAGTTTAGCTTATGCTCCCAGAGCAAGACAAGAAGCAAAATAATTTTTCACTTTATTTCATTAATTATGGTCATCAGTACATATGACTTCCATACAGGCACAGACCTTCTCATATCTTTAATTAATTAGGTAACACAGGCCATGATCAGAACACTTCCCCAGGAGGGTACAAGGAAAATGACACGGGTCAGTACCCAATCTCCCCTCCATTATGCCCTGTTAGGAGGGGTAAAACATGAGCGAGGTAAATACCTGAGTTGTGAAGAAGTGAGCGTTTGGGGATTGCCCCCAGATTAAAATGACCCTCGGTACACTCGGTAGTACAGACTGACAGTACAGAACACCTCTCCAGTAGAAAGGAACGACGGGAAGCCGGTATAGGACTTACCTGGGTTTTTTTTCCTATGGTTAAACGTCGGGAGCTACGCAGCCCGTGGCAGCGACAAATGCACGCGCAGGCTCCAATCTAACACACCGGGAGAAGAAGCAATAGTGGCGGCGTCCGGAGGGAAGGGGAGGAGGAGAGGGGAGCGCGGCGGCGGCGGCGGCGGCGGCGGCGGCGGCGGCGGCGGCGGCGGCGGCGGCGGCGGCGGCGGCGGCACTCACTCGGGCTCTGTTCCTCCACCCATAGCCTCCCGGGCCTGCGGCCTTTACCCTTCCCTTCCTTACTCCCCCCACTTCCGGGTGACGCCCAGGCCGGAAGCAGGGCCTGAGACGCGGAGAGAGGGACGCGTCACGTGAAGGGCAACGCGAGCCCTAGAATCAAGCTTCTTCCGCCCCCTACTGCCCTTAGGCTTACACGCAGCCCCTGGCTGAAGTCTTTGGCGTGGCAAGAGAGCCCTCCAACCCGTTCCATCACCAGAAACAAAACAAAACCCCACCAAAGCCTGTGTCATCTAACCAGCCAGAAAGTGCCATAGACCTCCTTGTAAATCATCTTGTACATAGTTCAGCCTTTCCCAGCATGAAATTAATGTGCTGCTGATAGACTGTGTAGCCTAACTCCAGATGCAAATGCCAGAACTATGAACTTGCATTCGTCCTCCCTTCAAAAATGATCTTGGGATGCCTAGGTGGCTCAGTCGGTTAAGCGTCCAACTTTGGCTCAGGTCATGATCTGGTGGTTCATGACTTCGAGCCCTGCATCCAGCTCTGTGCTGACAGCTCAGAGCCTGGAACCTGCTTCAGATTCTGTCTCTATCTCTCCTTCTCTTTCTCTCTCTGTCTGCCGCTCCCCCGCTCACACTCTCTCTCAAAAATAAATATTTTTTAACAATTTGTAAAAAATGATCTCAAATTTTTTTGACTTTTTATTCATGCTTTTGAATTCATAATCTTTATGTGTCAGTGCGTTACAGTTGGGGCAGGCATCGCACCTCACACTACCTTCGATATCACCATCCTAAAGCTTCCAACCACTTGCCCATTTATCCATTCACTTGATGATCTTCTTAAAAACCTAGAGGATTCCATAGATGTAAAGATATTAGACTATCACCATGAGTTCGGAAAGAAATGAGATGCATAAAATGTAGCAAGACCATGCAATAAATAAGCAATACAGAATTTGAGAAAAACATACTTTTAATCCTGTTTGCCCATTTCAACATTTAAAAAACGGCAAAATCCTAGGATTTTTAAAACTATGAACATTAAGAGGTACAGGCTCCCTTTCACTAAATTAAAAGTGAGATATGGTCTTTTCATATTTCCTTTCATTGAATATCTGTCATAAGATATAGAGGGAAATTATAGATTATTTTGCATTTTCAACCCAGTTCCTGGGGAGCACCTGGGTGGCTCAGGTGGTTAAGAGTTGGACTTTGGCTCAGGTCTTGATCTCACCATTCATCAGTTTGAGCCCTACATTGGATTCTCTGCTGTCAGTGCAGAGCCCGCTTCAGATCCTCTGTCCCCCTCTCTCTCTGCTCCTCCCCCACTTGCACTCTTAAAATTAAAATAAACATTTAAAAAACCCAGTTCCCATAAAAGTATCAAGTCCAATAATGTTGCCAAATTCAAACTAGTACACAAGGTATATATATTAAATTAATATTTGTAAAAGGCTTAGCAAAATGCCACACACTAAGCATATTTAAATACTGATAAACTAATTTCCATGCCACCTGTTTTCAAACTCCTATTAAGCCTTTACAGGCCACTTAAAATCGCCCAAGATTTAAATTTTAGGCCTACAATGAAGTATTTCAGAAAGGATTATTCCTTCTCCCCTATACCTATACACATATATGAAAAAATTATCTTCAATATTCCTAACCTTCCCAGACATTTAGTTGTAACTGTCAATCGTGTACAACCTTATGTCACAAATTCAACCCCAAATTTAAAATCTTTAAAAATCACATGAAATTAAGATGGCTTTTAAGTGAGCTTCAAATCATTAGTAAGTTGGTTTGTAACTACAATATTAACAATTGTATTAAGCTTTCACAGAAATTCACTAAAAGGCAGAAATCATAAAGCTTTATCAGAGTACCAAATTTACCAGCTAATTTTTATGTAAAGTTTATCGTTATGAGCTGCAACTCTCTTATCATGTACATCCTTAGTGATTGAGCCTTTCCCTTACTCTAAAACACCTCACATCTCTAAATGCATAATCCCTAATCCCCCTAATCAGTGCACAAGCATACCAACAGTTTTTTTACAATTATTATACTGAGCTTTCAAATAGAAGGGAATATCTTCAGGAAGTAATCAAGTTTTCTGGCAGTGAGCAGATAGTAGGTGCCCCCAAAATGCTTATAAAGTGATATTAAGATCTCCAATAGTCACAAGGGTGAGAACTCAATATCTGTGCCTCCACAATTACCACAGTACCTAGTTCTAAATAAGCTTAATAAATTTAAAAGAACAGAAAACATTGTGATATAATTTACGGTCAAATTAATTGAATTCATGATATTTCCCCTAATTTAAAAAATACTTTCTGGGGGCGCCTGGGTGGCTCAGTCGGTTAAGCGTCCGACTTCAGCTCAGGTCACGATCTCGCGGTCCGTGAGTTCGAGCCCCGCGTCAGGCTCTGGGCTGATGGCTCAGAGCCTGGAGCCTGCTTCCGATTCTGTGTCTCCCTCTCTCTCTGCCCCTCCCCCATTCGTGCTCTGTCTGTCTCAAAAATAAATAAACGTTAAAAAAAAATACTTTCTGGCCTTCAACAAATAACATTTAAAGGATTGGCAATGTTTCTAAAGTCACTTACCTAAATTCTTCAGACGAATAGATTTTTGATAGGAAGACTAATTTGACAACCTTCCCAATCTAGGTATTAAAACTTTCAGTGATGTTCTGGGATAAACTGAGTGTGTTTGTGAGAGGATAGACCTTTGAGTACACTAGGGAGGCTGCAAGGTCAGAACACTGTGATGACACAAACTAATTTAGGCTTCTACTACTGCTTCATTTCTGGTAGTGGCCATGGCAGTTTTATTTTATATTATTACTTTTTATTTGAGAGAAGACAGATTGTGAACAGCAGAGAGAGAGAGACACAAAATCCGAAGCAGGCTCCAGGCTCTGAGCTATCAGCACAGAGCCCAACAAGGGGCTCAAACCCACAAACTGCGAGATCATGACCTGAGCCACCCAGGCACCCTGGCCATGGTAGTTTTACAATTACTCATCAGGACAAGATTAAGTACAAAATAAAGTTTTAAAAGTCTGTTCAGACATGCCAACTACCACCACCAGATTTTATCACACAGAGAAACATGTATGTTGGCAAATGGACAAGTAGACATTTAAAAAATTTTTTTTTGCCTATAAGAGCTGGCAACACTTACCTGACAAAGTGGCACAAATCATATTGAAAATTGCATATAGTCGTTAGTAATCCTCAATAAAAATTCAGTAATGAAGAGGTAAATAATCTAATGGAAAGTTAAAGCTTCCTTAAAGAAATGTTTATTTTACTTAATCACATCTCAGGGCTACATGCATTTGAACACTTTAGTCCTATTTTAACATTCTTTCTAAATATAGTGTTCATTCAAATTTTATCAAATATAGGCACTATTACATAGTTACTAATCTGCAACATAGTTTGCAAGGACATTCAACTGATTTTTCCTACTCAAACAATGAAATTACTTACTGGCTTTGATGCATTTTGCCATGAGAGCATTCTTCTAGTATTTCATACAACAGGTAAAAATTTTTCTGATGTTTGGTTACACATACATCCTTACCTACATACATCAGGTAAATTTGGCAATTCCCAAAAGCCGCTTACCTGATAACTTATTTTAGGTGAGTGAATTTAGGAATCTCTAATTTAGCTAACATAGATTACTCCACTGAAATTCCATTTTCTGCTTATTTGAGCACTATCAACAAACATGAGGCTTTTTACGCCTTCAGCCAAGGAATTAACAAAGCACCAATGTGCTTCAAACATTATAGATGTTTTCTTCAGTTAGCATCTTACACATAAAATCCAAAGTCATACTGAATTCAGGATAATACATGCATCAAAAGTTGGTATAATTACAGGATGCCAATAGGTCACGAAAGTAGCTGGTTAAGTGACAATAAACCATATTTGACAGATCCTTTCTTTAATAGCATCATAAACATCCTAAATAAATATAATGAAAGATCCAAAGCTCTAAGATGAATGTGCCAACGGAGCCAAAGAGCTAGCTAATCTTCAGACATCCTAGGAGTTCATCTGATAGGACCACTCTTCCCTTGGGTCTGGTGACACCCCAAGTTCTCTTGGCAGGACTAAAAAGGACTTAATTCCAATTCCAAATATACATATAAATTAGAGGTAGAAAGCAGTATGCATATCAATATCTGGGCACTCAAAGATGACCTAAAGTAACTCTGAAATCACTTATTCATGAACTATAAGCCTACTATAAAGTTGACTTCCAGGTGATAGCCAAATTTTCCTTTCAAAACACCTCATAAAGAAAAATTATTTAAGAAATTATAATGCATCTTCCTTTAATAGTAACACAAAGGTTAAATAAATGAAAAGTGATCAAGCTTGGTTTCATTACAAAAGAAACAAAATGACAACAAAGGTTTCAAATATACTTTATTTCTTCAATCAGGCCATATTTTAATGGGTGCACAGTGCTTTTACTTGGCATCAATTAGGAGTTGGTTTTGAAACAATTCATTATTATACCAGCTGGGATGACTACTGATCTCTCCATTCCTTTGGGGTGACTCTGCCAACAGGGGACAGGTTCCATTCTATTCCAATTTGTGTTGCTGTCTGTAAGAATTAAAATGCTATCAGTTATAAAAGTTTAAACCAGAGTCTACTCTCCCGTGGAGACCATTTCTTAAAAGTGACAAAGGTATTCTACTCTATAGGTTAAAAACACACAGAGATTCAGCTGGGATATATAGTGCCCACTATGTAAGCCAAACCTAATTGCTGTCCTAATTCTCCAGAGCAGTACTCTTCAATAGAACTTCTGGAGATGAAAGAAATGTTCTAGATCTTCATTGTCCAACACAAGAGCTACATATGGTTACTGAGCAACTGAAATGTGGCTAATATGACTGGGCAATTGAATTTTTAATTTAATTAACTCAAATTTCTACTTCACATTTCTGTAACATCTCCTCAAAACATTGCTTCACTCAACCACAACTACCTAAATACTGCCAAAGAGCACTTTTGTAATATCCTTTCAAGGAACACCACTCCAAAAGTGCCCCTGATCACACATTTGTTCAAAATCTATTTACTCTTCTAATTAAGTAGACACACCTATTTAATAGTATATTTAAGGAAGGTTAAAACAAGAATAAAAAGCCCCATTAATTAATATCTTTGTTTATTAAGGTAAGGATTTATACGTATCTTTTAAGAACAACATATATTTATCCCACTTTTAACCAGCAAGTATATAAACTGGTAAGCAGATTGTTATATGTAAGATGTAAAAAACTATAATAGTGAAAACAAGTCACTTTTACATCTCATCCATCAAAAATGTTGTACTCTGTTCAGAGGGCAGAACTTTAGAAGAGAAACTGATTAAGTGAAGGAAGGTGACCCAAGATGGTGAAAACCATGGAAACCACATAACAAAAAGTGATTAACAGAACTAAGGATGTTTAAGAGAAGATCCAGGAGACATGATAGCAATTTTCTAGTATCTAATGGTTGATACATGAAAATGGGATCAGAATTTTTTTGGCAAGAAAATGATGGGTAAAATATGAATGCTTAATGCTATGGAAGAAATTCCTATACTGGGTGGTTAATTACATCAGAAAATCTCTGAAGTCCCTCTGAACAAGAAATGTATACTACTATGTGAAAACATTTTGAATTCATGAACTAAATAGGAATGAAGGGGCGCCTGGGTGGCTCAGCCGGTTGGGCAACTGACTTCAGCTCAGGTCATGATTTCACAGTTCGTGGGTTCGGAGGGTTCACAGCCCTGCGTCGGGCTCTGTGTTGCCAGCTCAGAGCCTGGAGCCTGTTTTGGATTCTGTGTCTCCCTCTCTCTCTGCCCCTCCCCCACTCACGCTCTGTCTCTCTCTAAAATAAATAAACATTAAAAATATATATATATTAAATAGGAATGAAAAACATCTAATATAGAAAATTATCAATCAATAGTACTTACATAAGCCCATACAGCAACACAGAAAGTGGCTCCACTAGCTAATACAGCATTACCGTATTTGTCATGGAAATCAGGAGTCCGTTTCTGGTGGCTCTGCCTTGCCATTGTTTGCTGAATGCTTTGAACTTAAAGGAAAAAAGAAATACAGAAACATATCTATCAATTATAAAGAAAAGAGAACATGTAACTGATACTGCCATCAGGAAAGCAAAGGAAGTTAACTTTATAGTATCAGGCACTTCAATAAAATGTTAAAACATATTGTAGCTAAAAGCAAAGTAGCGTACTTTAAAATGCATCAAAAATAAGATGAAATGACAGATGTATAGATATGTGAGAAACCAGGGGCACCTGAAATGGCTCAGTTGGTTAAGCATCCGACTTCAGCTAAGGTCGAGCACTCTGCTGTCAGCACAGACCCTGCTTTGGATCCTCTGTCTCCCTCTCTCTCTGCCCCTCCCCTGCTCATCCTCTCTCTCAAAAATAAACAAACATTAAAAAAAGATATGTGAGAAAACAAATATATCAAAATGTTAATTGTATCCATTAACATTAATTTGTATCAATAATTAATTTGAATTAATTTGTAATTTGTGTGTGATCATACAATTCTTCCAACTTTTCTATATGTCTGAAAATTTTTCATAGTAAAATCTTGGGGGACAGGGAGTGCCTGGGTTGCTCAGTCAGTTGAGCAGCCAACTCTTGATTTCAGCTCAGATCATGATCTTGAGGTTCGTGAGTTCAAGCCCCATGTAGGGCGTGGAGTCTGCTTGGGATTCTCTTTCGGTCCCTACCCCACTTGTGCACTCGCACACTCTCTCAAGAATGAATAAACAAACATTTAAAAATTAAGATAAAATCTTGGGAGATAAAAAGGACAGGTGGTGTCAGTAACATTCACTACAAACCTCTGGAACTTGGCTCCTATTCATTAATTTGAATGACTTAAATTTTCACTAGAGTTTATTTACTCTGCAGTACTCAACAACTTACAACATAAGTTGTAACTTACAATACCCTCAAAATGAATTTCAAATTAAAGCACACTAAATGCTTATGACCTTAAAATTACAAAAACAGGGGCGCCTGGGTGGCTCAGTCGGTTGGGGCGTCCAACTTCGGCTCGGGTCATGATCTCGCAGTCCGTGAGTTCGAGCCCCGCATCGGGCTCTGTGCTGACAGCTCAGAGCCTGGAGCCTGTTTCAGATTCTGTGTCTCCCTCTCTCTCTGCCCCTCCCCCGTTCATGCTCTGTCTCTCTCTGTCTCAAAAATAAATAAACGTAAAAACATTTTTTTTTATTACAAAAACAAAACAAAACTAGAATAATCTTGATTTTTTTCAAAAACAAATGAATACCATGCTAAAAGAAATGGGGTACATGAAAATGTGTAAAACACAGATCCTGTCCTCAAGTAACCCCCTAAGTTAGAGGAGGATATGGGACACCCATACACAAACCACTGTACTACAAGTAGAATATTAGATAAGCACTTTGAACAGCAGGTAGGATTTGGTTACATAGATGTAGGAAAGGGAAATGTGAAAAACAGCAAACAAAGAAAAGCCTAGTATATTAAAAAAACAATTATGGGGGCACCTGGGTGGCTCAGTCAGTTAAGCGTCCGACTTCGGCTCTGGTCATCATCTTGTGGTTCTTGGGTTCGAGCCCCCAATCAGGCTCTGTGCTGACCTCTCAGAGCCTGGAGCCTGGTTTGGGATACAGTATCTCCCTCTCTCTGCCCCTCCCCTACTCATGCGTGCAGCATGCTTTCTGCCTCTTTCTCTCAAGAATAAACAAACATTAGAAAAGGGGAAAATTTAAAAAGTTATGTTTGCTTGAAGGACAAGGTATACGGACAAGTAATGGGGGATAAAACTAGAAAGGGTCGTTGGTAGAGGCAAAGGTTTTTGAGCAGAAGGACATTAAAACTTTTCGTTACTATTATTTTAGTAGAATGAGTTTTCAAACTGCCTCTGGAGGCACTTAGGAGAGCTTGGCAAAGAGCCCGAGACTGGAAAACGCGTATTTCCGGATATTTTTTTTTTCTTCCGAAGTAACAGGTCCTTATTGTTTTAGATCCTCAAATGGCACTACTTATGTAATTGTTGCCCATTCACTAGCATTTAAGAATTTAATAGCTTCTATGTGATAGAATGGGTTATCTCAGGATAGTTATTTGGCCATTAATGATTTCTCCTCTTAACTGCCTTACAGGTTTTCTTTTCACCTTTAGATACACTTGGGATGAGCAAATTTACAAACATTTCACTATATATTCTGCTCTAGAGCAGTTATTAAAAAGTGAGCGTGTGACTTCCACATTGAAAAACAAACAAAAGAACAACAACAAAAAAAACCTCCCTTTCCTGAGAAGTACAGGCCGTACCAGCTCAAAGGGCAAATAGATTAAAATTACCAAACAATTCTGCAACACCTCATGACTTCAACATTCCGGTAACCCAAGTGGATTTCTTTAGAACTCTCCTCTGTTAACAAGAAATTTCTTGGTTACCACCTATTGGTGATCTCATATAATCCTCAACAATGGTATGAAGTAGGAATTATTTACTAACACCCTATCTTACAAAGAAGGAAAATGAGGTTCAGAGAAAAATCATTTGCCCAAAGTGAGAGATAATAGACATGGCTTTTGGAATATTGAAAACCCAGTTGGGTAACTATTGTTTTGGTTATTGTCAAAGCTGCTTCAGTGTTTAGAACACAATCTACTAATACCTCTAAATGACTCTGTAAACTGAAAATAACAAGATGGCTCAAGAAGCAATATGGTAGGGGCGCCTGGGTGGCGCAGTCGGTTAAGCGTCCGACTTCAGCCAGGTCACGATCTCGCGGTCCGTGAGTTCGAGCCCCGCGTCGGGCTCTGGGCTGATGGCTCGGAGCCTGGAGCCTGTTTCCGATTCTGTGTCTCCCTCTCTCTCTGACCCTCCCCCGTTCATGCTCTGTCTCTCTCTGTCCCAAAAATAAATAAAAAACGTTGAAAAAAAAATAAAATAAAAAAAAGAAGCAATATGGTAATTGCTTAAGGTCACTTTCAATGTAAAACCACTGCTCACATTAGTCAAGGTCACCTTCACTGCAAATCAAGTACGGAAATGAATTTTTCTCTCCAATGTAATACATTCTCAATACATAAGGCTGGTCTCAAAGTTCCCTGTAACTGCTTAACTTTTAGACAAGAAAAAAAAATTACAATTACTTTCGAATAAGCTAATATTCACTTACTAACCTACAAACTACATAAAAGCTGCAGGGCCACCATTTAGGCTGTCACCTTGCAATGAAACCAGAGAAGCTACATTTACAGTTTCCTTCCACAGTTACAGGAATTGGGAGAGAAGGTTCTTCTCTTTCGGGGTAAGTGCACCCTCAAAGCTAAAACTTACTAAGGGATTAGTGTCCACCAAGTGCCTCTTTCCCTTCAATTGTACATAACTGAATAATAATTAAAAAAACTGGGTATGCTATGACTCTGGTAACAGAGCGAGCTGGGAACCAAAACAGGAACTCTGCGTGATTAAGTTAATGCTAAGGACAGCTTTCCAATTACTTCGGGAGACTGCGCATTTAGAATTAGAAAGTCAGGATGAAGGTGGAGGGAAAGGACACGAGAAACCATGAGGACAAATTGATAAAATGCAGTTGGAAATTATTTGCTCACAATTTTTGCTTACCTCGGAGACGACTTAAAGCGTTTCTGGCCATAGGAAACATCCTGAAGCTGAAGACAGAACGGTGCAACTGTAGCTGCTGATTTGCCACAATTTGGGACCAAGTCCCCTTGCAATGAGCCCTGAAAAACAAAATGGCTTTCTGCTGGATACTTTAATGAGATTTAATGAAATCTCGCGAGACCTTAAAAAAACCCTATAGAAATTGTAATCCTCTTTACAGACAGGAAGGAAAAAGCCTTTCTGGGAGATGTAGTTTCACGCCTTGTGAGTGGTGTACGATGGTATTCAGTGAAAAATGAGAGAATCCTCCCCCTGCCCCCGTCTTGGAGCCAGGTTTAGAGCTCTACAGAGAGCTAAGACAGTGATTTTAGGCTGACACATCCAAGGCGCTAGCTTCAAAATAGTGTTTCAGAGTCTTTGAGCCCGTATCTCGCTCCACATTAGCAGTTTGTTTGGGTCCCCCGAACTTCATTTCTCTAATTTTTTTTTTGTCTCCTATTACTACATACTACTTTGTTTAACTTTCAATTTTGAAATGATTTAAAATTTAGAAAAGTTGCAAGAATAGTAAAAAGAAACTAGTAATATGTGGATAAACAACGTCATAATTGTAGAATCTTGATGGTGGGTGTTCAGAGTACAGTTCTTTCACACTTTCTGTATGTTTGGATATTTTCATAATAAAATATAGGTGGTGAAGAGAACTCCTAAAACACCCATTGCCAAGGTACACCACTTGGATAATGTTTTGCCACATGTGTTCTCTCTCTCGCTTTCTCTCTCTCTCTCTCTCTCTCTCTCTCTCTCTCCCTCTCTCTGTCTATGGTGGGGGCAGATGTGAACCATTTGAGAATAACTTGCATACATCATGTACTTTTACCTGTTAATACTAACGGGTTCATTTTGTAAGAATAAGATATTCTATTACATAGCCATAGTACAGTCATCAAATTAAGAAATTTTAGTATTGATACAATACAGCTTATATTCCAATTCACCAATTGTCCCAGTGTCTCTATCCAGAATTCAGTCCAGATCCCCATATTGAATTTAGTTGTTGTGTGTCTTTAGTTTCCTTTAAAATTGAATAGTTCCTCTGTCTTTGTCTTTTGTGGCATTGATTTTTTTGTCACTACCAGTAACCTTTATTCTCTGTTTTACATCTGAAGGAAGTGAGGTGCATAATCCTTAAGTGACTAGTAGAAGATCAAGATTAGTCAATTGTAAGTGGAAGAACTGGTAATGGACCTTCTGACTCCACAGGTCTGTGCTCTGTAATATCTTTGAAGAGTATAGGCCAATTATTTTGTAAAAGTTCCCACAAATTGTGTGTGCTTAATGTTTACTCATGATTGAATTCAATTTATGCACTTCTGGCAGGAATACTACGTAACAGATGTGTTTTCTTAGGGCATCTTATCAGAAAGCATACAGTGTCCTATAATTGTCTCATTATTGCCAACTTTAATCATCTGGTCCAAAGAGTGGCTTCCAAGTTCCTACACTAAAGTTACTGGGATTTTTTTTTCCTTTGTAATAAGTAATGTGAAAAATACATTGAGACCATGCGAATATCCTATTCTTCATCAAAATATCACCCACTAGTTATTGTATCCATTGATGATTTTTGCCTAAATAATTAGTGTGAAAGTTTCAAATGGTGATTTTCTAACTCTATCATTGCTTCTATATTTAATAGTGGGTGTTCTGCTGTAGGGAGGAATTTTATCCCCTCCTCCATTTTATTTGTTCATTATCAGTATGGATTTGTAGATTCAACAGCTATAATCCATTACTAGCATGATTTATTTTAATAATCAATAGTCCCAGATGTGAACAGTAGGATTCCATTCAAGCTGGTTTCTATGTATTTTTTTACATGACTTCATTATTTTTTTATCATGTGTTTATTTTCTGACATAAGATGTTCAAGGTTCATCTTGTACTTTCCCTGCCACGGTACTGGAACCAGCCATTTCTCTAAGGAGCCCTAATTTTTTTAGAGATGTTATTTAGCAACATATATTCGGCACCAAGTATGCTCATTGATATTGGAGTGTCGTTGCTTCTAGTCCTTTCAGCAAATAGGGCTAGGAATATATGTTAGGAATAATATTTTATACTAATACCTCCAATGCCAGTCCAATCCCCAAAAGTTCTTTTTTAGTTTCCCCCCTTTCATATTTGTATCTCCCTTCTTCCATAGTGAGAATCCTGGCTCTCAATAACATCAGTGTTTATACGTATTACATAATATACAATATATTATATACAATACTCATATCGCTATAAAAAACAAACCAACTTAGTAGAGTTCAAGATTTGCTTGTAGGGTTGTTTTTTTTTTCAACTAATGGTGTATAATCAAAGTCCTGTGTTCATAAATTATTCAGATTTGTTTTTTTCTTTAGTGTAGTTGTTTTTCTTTTTTTTTTTTTTACTTTTTTAAATGTTTATTTATTTATTTATTTATTTTTTAATTTTTAACGTTTATTTATTTTTGAGACAGAGAGAGACAGAGCATGAACGGGGGAGAGGCAGAGAGAGAGGGAGACACAGAACCGGAAGCAAGCTCCAGGCTCTGAGCCATCGGCCCAGAGCCCAACACGGGGCTCGAACTCACGGAACGTGAGATGGTGACCTGAGCTGAAGTCAGACGCTTAACTGACTGAGCCACCCAGGCACCCCAAATGTTTATTTATTTTTGAGAGAGAGAGACAGAGTGTGAGTGGGGGAGGGATAGAGAGAGAGGGAGACACAGAATCTGGAGCAGGCTCCAGGCTCTGAGCTGTCAGCACAGAGCCCAATGCGGGGCTCAAACTCACAAACCATGAGATCATGACCTGAGATGAAGTCGGACGTTTAACCTACTGAGCCACCCAGGGGCCGTCATAGTGTGGCTGTTTTTCATTTGAAATAGTGTCAAGCTCTCTTTTTTCTGTTTATATTCAATTTAAGTTTTCCCACATTCTTACTGATATGATTTAATTTTTTTCTAATTTACTTTATCTTTTAAATTATTATTTTTTTAAGTAAGCTCTACACCCAATGTGGGGCTCAAACTCACAAGAGTCGCATGCTCAACCAACTAAGCCAGCCAGGCACTCGTCTAATTTATTTTCTAAATTGTGGTAAAATATACACAGCATAATATTTACCTTTAACAATTTTCAAGTGTACAGTTTAGTGGCGTTAAGTACATTCACATTTTTGTGCAATCATCATCACTATTCATCTTTAGAACGTTTTTCATCTTGAAAAACCAAATGATTTGTTTTTTACAATTGGATTATTTTATAAATATTTACATTATTGCAAAAGTCAAAACTATACACACTTGTATACTTAGAGAAGTGTCATTCCCTCCCATAACTGTTCCACTCCATTTCTTCCACCTCCTATAGATAACCAATTTCATTAATTTCTGGTTTAACTTTTTTTGTGTTTCCTTTTGCAAAAAATGGGCAAATATGTGTATATTTTCTTATTTCCTCTTCTATTTTACAGAAATGTAGCAAATATGTATATTCCTTTGTACTTTGGGTTTTTCCCACTTAACAATAGATCTTGAAAATCCATATCATTTACATATATATATATATCTGTAAAATACTCAATGTTGTTTATCTATGTTGGAGGAGGTAATCGTGAGGACTTGACTGCTGGTTGACCTGCGAACTGGATCCAGGCAATCAGATACTCCTCACTCAAACCCCATTCTTGGAATGTACATTATGCTTACTATCTCCACAATGAGAGCTATTCTAATGACATAACTTTGAGAGTAAGTTATTGTTGAAACCACTTGTACAGAATACATGACTGAACCCATTTAAGGCCTTTTGAGATCTGGTGGGCAGGGGAGGAATTCTACTCATTTTGCAGCTGCCCAAGATAAGCCTCACAAGTAAGTTCCCTTGCTTAGTAAAAATACAACCTAAGTGTCCATTGATAGATAAATGGATACAGAAAACGTGTTATATACAGTGGAATATTACTTAGCCATAAAAAATGAAATCTTGCCATTTGTTTTTTAATGTTTATTTATTTTGAGTGGGAGAGAGAGAACAGGACAGCAGGGGAGGGCAGAGAGAAAAAGGGAGAGAGAGAATCCTAAGCAGGCTCCGCACTGTCAGGGCAGCGCCTGACATGGGGCTCAGTCCCACGAACCATGAGATCATGACCTGAGCTGAAATCAAGAGTTGGACATTGAACCAAGTGAGCCACTCAGGTGCCCTGAAATCTTGCCATTTGTGACAACACGAATGGACCTAGAGGATATGTACTAAGTAAAATAAGTCAGACAGAGAAAGGCAAATACCATGTGATTTCACTTATATGTGGAATCTAAAAAACAAAACAAAACAAATGAACAAACAAAAAACAGAAACTGGCTCATAAATACAAGCTGGCGGTTGCCAGAGGGGAGGGGGGAGGTAAGATGGGTGAAATAGGTGAAGGGGATTAAGAGGTACAATCTTCCAGTTGTAAAATAAATAAGTCATGGAGGTAAGAAGTACAGCATAGGGAATATACTCAATAATATTGTTATAACATGATATGGTGACAGATGGTGACTACACTCATGGGGGTGAGCACTGCATAATGTATAGAATTGTCAAATCACTTTGTTGTACACTTGAAACTAATATAACATTGCATTTCAACTATACTTCAAAAAAATAATTAAAAAATTTAAAAAACTTACCAATCTAGAATGGTCTGCTTCTTTCTTCAGTCTCTCCCTGCCCTGCATGTACGGGGGCCAGTTTGTGAACCAACAATGTACTATAGTATGTTCAGTCTCTTGTATTTGAATATTTGGGTGGTTTTGAGTATATTTCAGTTATAAATAGTGCTAAATGAGTAACTTTGTACACATATATTTTCTTACTTTTGGAGTAGATTCCTAGAAGTGGATTGCTGGATCAGAGGACAAATGCATATGTAATTTTGCTAGGTGCTGTCAAATTACCCTCTATCGATATACCATTTTGCATTTCCACCAGCATTATATGAAGGTGCATGTTTCCCAACAGCCTCGAAATTGGCATGTACTGAATTTTTGCCAACATGATAAGTGAGATTTCTCTGTTTTCTTTAAAAACTTACCTTAATTTTTACTTGTTCAATTTATATGCAGTAGAATTCATTATTTTATGGTGTACCAGTCTGTGAGTTTTGACAAATGCCTAGTGTCACCACTCCAACAATAAAAGGTATAACAGTTCCATCACCACAAAAACCTCCTTGTGTGACTCCTTTTGTAGCCAACCCTTTTCCCCACCTCCAACCCCAGATAGCCACTGATCTATTCTCTGTCCCTTTGAGTGTGTCTTTTCCAGAATGTCATATAAATGGAATTGCACAGCATGTCCCCATATACTTTTATTTTGTATTATTATTAGTGTCTGTGAACATTTTAAAATGTTTTTCATATCTCTCGATCACATCTCATCACTTTAGAACGAGCCATTTTCCTTTCTATATGCATATCTTTGTCTTCAACATAATGAAATTCTCTTTCTGTGTGTGTATGTGCATGTACTTCCAGCAAGGCCTAAAAGTGTAGTCATATCATGTTTCACACCATGAATTTAAATCCAAATTATAGGCACCTGATTTTATTTTGTTGGTATATTTTCCTCTGGAGTATATTATTCTTGTCTAGTTAAATCATCCCAGATTTACAACCTACTATGATAAACAGAACTGGACCAAATAAATGGAAACTTCTTTAGCTATGCAGCATTTTTGTTATTTTTTAGATAAGGGGAATTGGATGTTTAAAGAAACGGACTATGACACAAAAACTAAAAAGACAGATATGCTTCCTTACAACCTTAGTTTCGCGCTCATCTCCCAAACAAAATAACAAAAAAGACGGCATTTGTTGTCTATAAACTGAAATTTAAGTCTTTGTTGGTGTTTTAAAGCAATAAAGAACGTTAACTTTAACATTTTCATGAAAAAAAAACTTAAATAACTTTGACGTCCACTCTGTTCAGAGGACAAGGCACAGTTCCTGGGACACAGAAAGTATTCAACAAGCTCTTACTCACTTTATTTTAAAAATCTCCCTCATTGATATCAAGTGTATTTCTGCTTTCCTGCCTTTACTATTTTCATCTGATTCGAAAAGCTTTACAGGCATAATGAGGAATAAGATAGCTAACATTCTCGTGGCTGGGCCCACTTTCTCTGGAACATTACATGAACAAAGTGGGTTTCAAGGACTTCTAAATCAGCGGGGAAAAGACTCCGTTTCAGCAACCTTAAACCATTTTGGATTAGAGTAGGAAAAAAAAAAACAAAAAAACACCCCGCAACGCTTCCCAACTGCGCATGCGCCTGTGAAGATCCATCAAATGTCTCAGCTTTTCGTAAACCAAAGGGGTGGTTAATCATCCTTAGCAAACCAATGAAAAACCACCAGATTATCCTTTTTCTATTGGCTAACAGAGACCAATTAGAAGTGAACCGTCTTTTAGCGGGCGTCTAGCAGTAGAGCGCCGTGACGTAATGTGAAGGGTCACCCAAAAGGGCTAAGTTGGACCAATGAGGAGGGACAGGGGGCTGGTTCGCCTGTTCTCACGCCCGACCCTCAGACCGAGCCCGAAGAAAGTTTAGCTTCTCAGAGGGAGAGGAGCGAACATGGCAGCGCGTTGGTGTCTTTGGTGTGTCTCCGCGAACATGGCGGTGGCGCTGCTGCTCAGTTACGGGGTTCCCTCAGCTTCTGCCCAAAGAAAGAAGGAGGTGAGGACGCTGTTTGCGACAACACGGGCTTTTCCCAAATAGTGGGGCTTGAGAGGGTCTGTACTCTTTCCCATTCCTTTTCCCCCAATGGTTCTGTGTCTTTTGGTGGCTCCATTTTCACCGTTTTTAAGAGTTATGGGGTTCGCGAGAGAAGAAATTGTAACTTCTTGTCTTCTGGGGATGTAGAGTCTGAGAGGGGTGGGGTAGATGACAATCTGGCTTCGTTAGGCCTGTGCATGTACATAGTTGCCGAGTGTTGACAGTACTTTCAGTATGGGCCCCATCAGGTGCTAAGGGAAGTTTGACTTTAGGTCGGTGGGTAGATTTTCTGCAGTCCGTAGATGTAACTCCTTTCTAGACGACTAAGAGCTATATGTTTGTAGCATTTTCGCTTCAGGAATGTGAGAATTAAACTGAAAAGCTAAAACTATGCCAGGATTATGACATTGTCCAAATAAGTGATTCGAAGCAATTTACTGGGATGGAAGCTCTTAAAACATTTTCAATCATTTACTAATATCAAATATGCCAGGTACTGTTGTAGGAGCTTGATATGCGTAAGTGAACAAAACTAAGATTCCCTCTTTGTGGAATTTACTGGCTTTGGCAAGAAGAGGACATACAGGGGCGCCTGGGTGGCTCGGTCGGTTGGGCGTCCGACTTCAGCTCAGGTCATGATCTCACAGACCGTGAGTTCAAGCCCCGCGTCGGGCTCTGGGCTGATGGCTCAGAGCCTGGAGCCTGCTTCCGATTCTGTGTCTCCCTCTCTGTCTGCCCCTCCCCCTTTCATGCTCTGTCTCTCTCTGTCTCAAAAATAAACGTAAAAAAAAAAAGAAAAAAAATTTATAAAAAAAAAAAAAAAGAAGAGGACATACAATATTCTTTACTTACCGTTAAGCAATGCAAGCAAAGGCATTTTAACATTGTGTTTTGAAACATTTGTGACTTAGAGCCATATGCTCTTAGAGGTTTCAAGATTACTAACAATTATTTATGTTCTCTAATTTTATAGATGAGGAAAACTGAGTCCTAAGCTTACACAGTTATTTGTTGCAGAACAAGGACTAAAATCCTAGGTCAGTCTTATGCTAGTTCCTGTAGTACAGGAACTTTTTTTTGTGCTTCCTCTAGTACACAACACCTGTACACACACTTTTAAAATACCATTTAAACGTCTCAGATGCTTGTCAACTGAGCTGAATTTAAAGGAGCCTATTTTAGGGGTTCCTGGGTGGCTCAGTCGGTTGAGCGTCCGACTTCGGCTCAGGTCATGATCTCGCGGTCTGTGAGTTCGAGCCCCACGTCGGGCTCTGTGCTGACAGCTCAGAGCCTGGAGCCTGCTTCTGATTCTGTGTCTCCCTCTCTCTCTGCCCCTCCCCGCTCATGCTCTGTCTTTCTGTCAAAAATAAATAAACATTAAAAAAAATTAAAAAAAAAACATTTTAAAGGAGCCTATTTTTTTCTGTTTCTGAATATTTGAACTATTCGATAAAAGAAGCCAGGAAGTTAAAGTGAATTACTTATTAGGTTGGCAGAAAATTAAAAAAAACACAGTTTTCAAATGTATAGTGAAGTGAACAGGCTTTTTTGGGGGGTGGGGGATTCCAAGCTGTTTTTACATGGGTAACAAGATGCAGGGAAATACTTTTTTAAATTCTGTAAAAAAAATTTTTTTAATGTTTATTCATAGTCAAATGAGAGACAGAGTGTGAGTGGGGGAGGGGCTGAGAAAGAAGGAGACACAGAATCTGAAGCAGGCTCTAGGCACAGGGCCTGACACGGGGCTCAAACTCACAAACTGTGAGATCACGACCTGAGCCGAAGTCAGATGTTCAACCGACTGAGCCACCCAGGTGCCCCGGGAAATACTTTACATTTCAGGTGCCTTTTATGCACCACCCCCCCACCAACCTACATATAAGTGCATATGTATGTGTAGAGAAACCTTTGTAAGGATACACAACAATCTTAACAGTGGCTATCTCTGGGTAGTTGGGATTGTTCATTAGGGGAACACTTTAACTTTTTACATTATATACTGGTATTGTCTGAATTTCTACAGTAACTACTTACTCCTTTTTAAATAAGAAAAGTGAAGATTTTTTAAAACTACTATTTCTACCAGTTAAATTCTATTTAGTCATTTAATCTTTCACTGAAATAGAAGAAGTGCCTAGCAGAAGATAGATTTTTAAATTTTATTTATTTATTTAAAAAATTTTTTTAATGTTTATTTTTGAGAGAGTGAGAGAGAGACAGAGTGGGATCGGGGATGGGGCAGGGAGAGGGAGACACAGAATCTGAAGCAAGCTACAGGTTCTGAGCTGTCAGCATGGAGCCTGACGTGGGGGGATGAACCATGAGATCATGACCTGAGCTGAAGTCGGAGGCTTAACCGACTGACCCACCCAGGCGCCCCAGAAGATAGATTTTTTTAAAAAAGGAATCAGCAGGGGAGCCTGAGTGGCTCAGTTGGTTGAGGGTCCGGCTTCGGTTCAGGTCATGATCTTGCAGTTTGTGAGTTCCAGCCCCGCGTCGGGCTCTGCTGACAGCTTGGAGCCTGGAGCCTGCTTTGGATTCTGTGTCTCCCTCTCTCTCTGCCCCTTCCCTGCTTGCACTCTGTCTCTCTCTGTCCCTCAAAAATGAATAAACGTTAAAAAATTAAAAAAATAAATGAAAAGGAATCAGCAATGAATTCTATGCTTTAAAATGATTAACATGGTGGATTTATGTTATGTAAATTTTATCTCAGTAAAATAGTTTAAAAAGGAATCAGATTCCAACTTCCTTCCCATCATGCCCACTTTTCAGACCCTTACCACTCTTGCAAATCTGTTGTGATACTGCCTAACTGGTCGTTTTGAACCCATCCTTCCTTCAACCAATCCTTCGTAGTGTTGCCAGAGATGCTAACATGAAAATCTGGAAGCCTTTTAAACCTATTTTGCAAAGTATAAAAAGGCTTCTGTAGCTTGTCCCTGGTTGGCTTGTTCCAGGCTTATCTCAGTCCAAGCTCCTCTCTATACTATGATTGCACTAGTCATACTGAATTATCTGCCTTCCTTGATATTTCTGTATTTTCTCGCAACTGTCTGTATTTGCTGGACTTCTGGAGTATTTTCCTTTTCTCTCACCCCACCCCCTCATTCACCTGAGGATTCCTACTCTTCAAGTCTTAGCTCAAACATTATCTTCTTCCTCAACCAAGCTTTTCCTAGTCCCCCCAGGTGAATTGAGATGAATTCAGCATATCACGTAATCATGTTCATATATCAGTCTTTCCCATAGTCTGTGATCATCTTGAATACAGATACTTTTAAATTAATTTTTGTTTCCTGGCATCCATCAATGTCAAAAAGGTCCTTGATAAACATCAAGTTAATTAATTAATTGTGTGTATATAGAGTCAGGAATCTGTTCTTTCACTTGCAGTTTGTTTAGATTTCACAGCCTGAAGTTGGATTTTCTCATCAGTAAACAAGGAATTAATATAGGATGGTAAAGATGGTTTAGTTTTTACCCTTTTCCCCTGTAACTGAGGATGTTTTAAGCTGTTTAAAAAAAGATAACTGTGATACTACTTAGAAACAAAAAATATAGGTGTTCTGTTACAGAACACTTACTTTTTTTGTCAATTTTGAAAACATTATTTATTTATTTATTTTAATGTTTATTTATTTTTCAGAGACAGACAGACAGAGAGACATAGCATGAGTGAGGGAGGGGCGGAGAGTGAGGGAGACACAGAATCCAAAGCAGGCTCTAGGCTCTGAGTTGTCAGCACAGAGCCTGACGCGGGGCTCGAACTCACAAACCATGAGATCATGACCTGAGCCGAAGCCGGACGCTT
Organism: Panthera onca; assembly: GCF_046562875.1. Lineage (NCBI taxonomy): Eukaryota > Metazoa > Chordata > Mammalia > Carnivora > Felidae > Panthera > Panthera onca. Next base: position 66,574,235 of record NC_138357.1, read on the forward strand.
AACCGACTGAGCCACCCAGGCCCCCCCAAACTCTTTTTTTTTTTTTTAATCTCAGGTCTATCCATCATAGTAGATGTGGCTTTAAACTTTAGGGTGATGTCCAGTCTTATAATCTAAGTGTTCCTTTTAAAAAGACACTTTTCCTAAAGTAATATAATTAAAAATCACTTCTCAAGTTCCTCCTGGTTGTCTGTTGTTAAATGTAATGCTACCCTACTTATCTGATTATTTACACTCATGACAGTGTTTTCACTGGAACATTGACTTATTCTATAATATTTATTCAATACCTTCTACATGCCAGGCACTGTGGTTTATATACGTTATCTAGAATTCTCACAATAACCCTGCAGAGTATTAATCCCTTTAGAAAGATGAGGGAAGAGGTAACTGATGTTGAACCAGAGAGATGTGAGCTTGCCCAAAGAAGCACAGCTCTAGAGACTGAGCTGGGATTTCACCCCAGGTCTGACTCCAAACCCTTTCCTCTCTGCTAGGCCACAAAGGTTCCTTTTGAAATGACTTATTTTATTTTTCTGATGAATTGTATCTCCCTTTAGTAGAAGGAAAATTGTTTGTCCTTGCATCTGGTGTCATTTTAGGAAGGCAGCATGATAAAAATGAGTAAGCATGACCTTTGATAAAATGATCTGTATATCTTGATCTACTTCTGGCAATCTGTAACAGAGAAATAATATGAAATATGGAAAACAATGAATGCACAAAGCATACTGAAGCCTAATAAAAATGATTATAATAATGCTAGGATGACAAATAGGTCTCCCCTCTTTTCTCAGTTTTCCAAAAAATTTTATAAAATATAAAAAGCATATATGTTAATGTAATCCAAGTGATCCTTAGCCAGTTACTCTTAGTCTCATTTTCCTTATCGGTAGAATGCAAAAATGCCTATTTCTATGCATATTGTGAAAATTAAATGATGAAGGCTGTAAAGTGCTTAATGCTGTACCTGGCATATAGAGGACATTAGATTAATATTAGAAAATAAGATTGTGTTCCTCTGTGGTAGTAAATTACTTTTCAGTTGATATCTTTGTGATATTTTTATGAATATTATTCAGAAAATAGAAGTACTACATATTTTGACAAGGAAGGTTATTGTTGGGAAAACTTCTACATTCTCTGACATTACTTTGAGAACTGACACATAAAATTGCCACGTGCAAAACCCCTGTGATTCTTTTTTTAATGTTTATTCATTTTTGTGAGAGAGAGAAAGAGAGCTAGTGAGCATGAGTGGGGGAGGGAGAGGGAGGCAGAGAGGGGGACAGAGGATCTGATGCAGGGCTCGAAAACATGAACCAGGAGATCATGACCTGAGCTGAAGTCAGATGCTCAACCCTTGTGATTCTTTTTTTAATTTTTTTTTAACATTTATTTATATTTATTTTTGAGACAGAGAGAGAGCATGAACAGGGGAGGGGCAGAGAGAGAGGGAGACACAGAATGTGAAACAGGCTCCAGGCTCTGAGCTCTCAGCACAGAGCCTGACGCGGGGCTTGAACTCACGCACCGTGAGATCATGACCTGAGCCAAAGTCGGACGCTTAACCGACTGAACCACCCAGGCACCTCAACCCTTGTGATTCTTTAGAAAATAACTTATTACTAAGAACCAAAGGCCTAGTAGCAGTTGCAAAGCAAATTGAGGTACCCCCCAAAACTAAAACATCAAGAAGAGGGGACAGAGGTGTATTTTACCCCTGTCCAGAAATTAGGTAAACTGAGAATGGAGCAGATGACACTTAAGGATCAAAAAATGCTCCATTCTCAGGGGTGACTGAGTGGCTCAATTGGCTAAGAATGTGACTCTTGATTTCAGCTCAGGTCATGATCTCAACATAGTGAAATGGAGCTGAGGTCAAGGCCCCCTCCCACTGCCCATGTTGGATTCCATGCTGGGCGTGGAGCCTGCTTTAAGGTTCTCCATCTTCCTCTCCCCCTTCTCCACTTGTGTGCACACATACACTCTCCCTCTCTCAAAAAAAAAAAAAATGCTCTCTTCTCTGCTTATTGTCTCTTTCCTTCAGTCATTATCTTCCAGATATGTTTCCAGATCTGTTCAATCTCTTAATTTAGTGATGGAGTTGGAAATGTATTCCTTAACCAGGAATTTTATTTCACTAATGTCTGAAAACTAGTGGATGATTAACAAAAAGCTGAAAATAGCAAGAAATGTTATGAATAAACCCTGATGGTCTAGAACACAGATACAGTCAAATAAGCTTTGTGGGAAAGGGAGGTGCATTTGAGAGGAATTCAGACTGGTGATGTTTAGCTTTATTACTTCTGAAATTCAGAAGAAATCTTAACGGCAGGATCAGATTTTAGTTTTAAATGATAATGGATTCCCATATGCTATTTTTCATGAGAGAGATTCAGGGACAGTAGGAGAATTTGTAGTTGTTAAGACAGTCTAATTTACTAGAACTAACTTAGATAAATATTATGCAAGCAGGTAGAGTGAAATGAAACTGTTGTGTCGCTGCCTTTTCTTGGCTCTCTTAATCCTTCGTAGCCCTAAAATATTCATCATACTTGATTATTACTAACAGGATTAGAGATTAATTGACTTCCTGTTAGTGGGATTATTTTGTGGCCATACTAATTAAAATGTTTCCAGAGAAGAGAGAGTTCAAGCTTACTTAACTTTGTTGGTAAATATTTTAATTGTGAATAATATTGCTCCTTTTTTTTTGTTTTATTTGAATAGAATATAGTGTAGTTCAAGAAGGAGGAAAATTACTTGATTGTAAAAGTCTTTCCTTATGAATTTAGTTTTTTTGATAACAACCCTGTATTTTGTTGTGAATAAATGTATTTAATACAAATTAAAAACTGTGAATGGATATGTTTTCTTAAATGTTTTGTAAAACTGTTAGTGGAAAAATTATTTGCAATAGTTGTTTCCAAATCAATTGCTTTTTGTAGTTTCTGAATAATTCATTTGATAAACCACCTACTTTCTGTACTATAGTTCTTTGTGGATCTTACCAATAACTATAAAATATTAATAAATAGAAGGGAATGAAGGGCATGAAGGGCATGGGCAACATTTTAATTCTTTACTTTTGAAGGTTATGTCTTTGGAAAATAAAGGGTATCTGGGGAGTGTATAGTGGGACTTAGTGTAGATGCTGTAGAAAAACAAAATTTTTATTTCTGAGCCATAGCTTTCAATACCCAAACAATGGGCTGTAGACAATGGATAAAAGGTACCCTAAGGAAGAAGTTTCTTCAGTACTAGAGATTTTACACTGATCAAGAAATCTTTCAACTCAGGGAGCCTGAGTGGCTCAGTGGTTGAGCATCTGACTCCTGATTTTGGCGCAGGTCATGATACTAGGGTCACGGGGTCAAGCCCTGCATCAGGCTCCACACTGAGCATGGAGCCTGGTTAGGATTCTCTCTCTCCCCTGCTCTGCCCATCTTCACCACTCACGTACTCTCGCTCAAAAATGAAAAATAAGTTACAAAATTAAAATAAAAAATGAAAGCTTTCAACTCAAATGTGAAAAGAGAAGTTCCATTATAAAACCACATACTAGAGAAGACAGAGGGCTAGTGAAAGAAGTATCTAGGACCTCTACTTTAAAAACTATAAAACATTGATGAATGAAATTGGAGATGACACAAATAAATGGAAAGATATCCCATGCTCATAGATTGGAAGAAGAAATACTGTTAAAATGTCCAAACTACACAAAGCAACTACAGATTTAATGCAATCCCTGTCAAAATACCGACAACATTTATCACATAACTAGAAAAAACAATCCTAAAATTTGTATGGAACCATAAAAAACCCCAAATAGCGAGAGCAATCTTTTTTTTTTTTAATTTTTTTTTTAACATTTATTTATTTTTGAGACAGAGAGAGACAGAGCATGAACGGGGGAGGGTCAGAGAGAGAGGGAGACACAGAATCTGAAGCAGGCTCCAGGCTCCAATCTGTCAGCACGGAGCCCAACGCGGGGCTTGAACTCATGAACTGCGAGATCATGACCAGAGTCAAAGTTGGACACTTAACTGACTGAACCACCCAGGCACCCCTTCCTAAGATTTTTTATAGTTTTAATTTTTATATTTAAGCATGTGATCCAATTTAAGTTTTTTGTATAAAGTGTGAAGTTTAGTTCGAGGTTTGTGGTTTTTACTATGGATGTCCAGTTGCTCCAGCACTGTTTGCTGAAAAGGCTCTCCTTCCTTTACTGAGTTGTTTTTGCACCTTTGTGAAAAATCAGTTGGCTATACTTATTATAGGTCTATTTTTGGGTTCTTGTTTCTATGCCATTGATCTATGTATCTATTCTTTTTTATCAGTACCACCCTGCCTTGCTTACTGTAGCTATATAGTAAGCCTTAAAATCAGGTAGAGTGACTCTTCCGATTTTGTTCTTTGTTTTTGAGATTGTTTTAACTACTCCAGTTTCTTTATAGGTGTGTTTTGTTTTGTTTTGGTTTTGAGAAGCAACATCTTATACAAAAAGTAGCTGGTTGGTTTAACTCAACATTCTTTGGAATCTTTGGTAAATGAAAGGTTTTATGATTTTATATTTTATTTATGAGTAAATAATAAGTAATTCACATCAACAGTGTATCTTACTAAATCTTATTATGAAATAATAGAATTTTAAGAATAATTATCATAATCAGCTCCAATTAGTAGATTCTATTTTTCTGTCTTTCACATTTTCTACGTACCTCTGCTTGTTAGTCTTGGTTTTAAGTTGCTTAGTTCAAAGGAACTTCAGATGACAAGTTGAGAGCATTAACACTATGCTCCTCCCTTTTTTTTAGATGGTGTTATCAGAAAAGGTTAGTCAACTGATGGAGTGGACCAATAAAAGACCCGTAATAAGAATGAATGGAGACAAGTTTCGTCGCCTTGTTAAAGCCCCACCAAGAAACTACTCCGTTATTGTCATGTTCACTGCTCTCCAACTTCACAGACAGTGTGTTGTGTGCAAGTATGAACTTTCAACTATACTTTAAAATTAAATAACATAAGATTTTAACCATTTCTCAATCCCAGAAGAACCAAATTGGTTCTGTGGGTACATAAACAATTAATGTCTGTATCTTACTTAGGATGTCTGTAGTAACACATAATACTACTGCCCTTTTACAGTATTTCTTAGTTTCCCACATTAGTGGGGGGAACAAAAAACAAGGATAAAGTATTCTGGTAGCCATGATAGGAATAATGTAAAAGTTGAATAATCGTCTTATAAATTGGTGTCACTTATACAAATGTATGCTAGTAGCATTGATGTAGTATTTTATCATTTGTAAGTGCTTTCAATTTCATACTCTTATTTTATACAACACCCCCAGAAGGTAAGTAAAGCAAGTATTCTCTCATTTATGAAGAAACAAGTTCCAAAATTTTTAACTGGTTTACCCAAAAGTAGAGATAATTATTAATGCAATAATGGTAGCTATATCCAAATTTGGAATTACAAGAGAACATTTTTAGAAAATAAAGATGTATGATTTAGAAATGTTTTCTTTTTTCTAGATTATTTTGTTGTGATTATAAACCGTGGAAATGGCGACTAATCTCAGTTAAACTTTCATCAAACAATGGTGTATTGATTTTATTTTCCTGTTTCTGAATGATCTTAGGAACAAAGATTGATATTTCTTTAAACAAAAGGACTTTAAACAAAAGGACTATATTTCTTTAAACAAAAGTACAAATAGTGGGTACTGAAAAATAGAACAGCTTTAGCTTTTTGGTGTTTTTTTTTTAACTTATATTTGAGATCAGTGTGTGTGGTCTGGGAATTCACTTTAAATGAAATGACAAAGCTACCCTGTGACGAACTAATTTAATAAAATCTTGAAGGCTTTCCAAATTCTGACACCCTGGGCCTATGTGAAGGAATAGACAATTTTTTTTTTTTAGAGTATACATTATGCTACCCCAAGACTTCTATCTTTTCTTAAAGGATTTTCTCCCTAGAGTTAAGAGATAGTCAAGGTAATTGGTACTATGGGTAGTACTTATATTTGAAGAGATGTTATGAATAAACATAAAATCTAAAATCACTCCTTTTTTAAAATTTTATTTTCTTTCATTTTTTTAATTTACATCCAAATTAGTTAGCATATAGTGCAACCATGTTTCAGGAGTAGATTCCTTAGTGCCCATTACACATTTAGCCCATCCCCCCTCCCACAACCCCTCCAGTAACCCTCTGTTTGTTCTCCATATTTATTAGTCTCTTATGCTTTGTCCTCCCTGTTTTTATATTATTTTTGTTTCCCTTCCCTTATGTTCATCTGTTTTGTCTCTTAAAGTCCTCATATGAGTGAAGTCATAAGATTTTTGCCTTTCTCTGACTAATTTCACTTAGCATAATACCCTCCAGTTCCATCCACGTAGTTGCAAATGGCAAGATTTCATTCTTTTTGATTGCCAAGTAATACTCCATTGTATATATATACCACATCTTCTTTATCCATTCATCCATCGATGGACATTTGGGCTCTTTCCATACTTTGGTTATTGTTGATAGTGCTGCTATAAACATGGGGGTGCATGTGTCCCTTGGAAACAGCACACCTGTATCCCTTGGATAAATGCCTAGTAGTGCAACTAGGGTAGTTCTATTTTTAGTTTTGAGGAACCTCCATACTGTTTTCCAGAGTGGCTGCATGAGCTTGCATTCCCACCAATGATGCAAAAGAGATCCTCTTTCTCTGCATCCTCGCCAACATCTGTTGTTGCCTGAGTTGTTAATGTTAGCCATTCTGACAGGTGTAAGGTGGTATCTCATTTGTATTTCCCTGATGATGAGTGAAGTTGAGCATCTTTTCATGTGTCGGTTGGCCATCTGGATGTCTTTGAAGAAAAAAAAATTTTTAACATTTATTCATTTTTGAGAGTGAGAGAGACAGAGCATGAGCAGGGGAGGGGCAGAGAGAGAGGGAGACACAGAATTGGAAGCAGGCTCCAGGCTCTGACCTGTCCGCACAGAGCCTGACGCAGGACTCAAACTCATGGATCATGAGATCATGACCTGAGCTGAAGTCAGACGCTCAACCGACTGAGCCACCCAGGCAGCCCTCTTTTTTAAAAATTTTTAAATGTTTTTTATTTATTTTTGAGAGAGAGAGAGACAGTGTGAACAGGGGAGGGGCAGAGAGAGGGAGACACAGAACCTGAATTAGGCACAGAGCCCAATGCAGGACTTGAACCCATGAATCGCGAGATCATGACTTGAGCTGAAGTCAGATGCCCAACCAACTGAGCCACCCAGGTGCCCCTAAAATCACTTTTTTCCTTTATGTTTATTTATTTTAGAGAGAGAGAGAGAGAGAGAGAGACCACGTGTGAGTGGGGGAGGGGCAGAGAGAAAGGGAGACAGAATCCAAAGCAGGCTCCAGGCTCCGAACTGTCAGCACAGAGCCCGACGCGGGGCTCAAACTCACGAACTGCGAGATCATGACCTGAGCTGAAGTCAGATGCTCAACCGGCTGAGCTGTCCAGGCGTCCCCTAAAATCACTCTTAGTTCAATAATTTACTCAGCAATCAAGAGTATATAAAAAATCAGGAAACAAACACAAACTCCTTCATAATTCTGTATTAAATGCAAATTAATGACAAGTGTTTATTAGTATCTTACTTTCTATAGTACCAAATTTAATATTAGCTCACATTTTCCTAAACTCATTCAAAAAATAAAAGTTAACAGCAATGTGTATAATACTATATATTTGGTGCTATCAGGATGAGAAGTGTAAGATGCCTATCCTTATAATATGGCTAGGGAAATGAATTCCACACGTGAAAATTTAGCTGATAATATAAGGCAATTTATAATTAAGTAGCAAATGGATTATGTACATAATAAATGCTACAAGATTTCAGGAAGGACTTAAAATAGGAAGATTGGGATTGGCCTGAAGAAGAAAGGATTTGTATTAAGGCTAGAGAGATGGATCAGATTTAGATACAAGTAGGATATTTTGGTTAGAAATAAAAATGTGTGCAAGGGTACAGAGATAGTGGCAAATAAAGTGCTGGAATTAAGAAGTCCTGTTTTGGATTGACTAGTAGTAAGGCTACATAAAAGCTAGATGCCTTATTAGGACTAGATGATAAAGAATCTTGAATGACCAGTGAAAGCTTAGAGACTGTTCTAAGGTAGTAGAAAAGCAATAGTGGTTTCTGAGAAGAGTAGGAGTTTCAGGAAAGTAGTAATTTAGGAAGACTGATGTATATTGCAGTGTAAGAAGAAGGATTGGAGAAGGAGAAACTAGAGTCAGTATTTTAATATTCTAATGTCCAATATTAAGGATCTGACTTTAGCTGGTGGCAATGAAAGTTAATTAGAAGGGATGGAGTTAAAAGATAATTGCAAATGAAGAATGATCAGATCTTGGAAACTGAAAACATTTGGGCAATAAGGGAAAAGTCAAACGTGACTTGAGGTTTCACTTAATCTCAATTCCCTAGATTCTTCTTATCTTTCACCCTAATAATTCCTATGACTGTATTTTTATTTACTGACTAGCATGTTACACATTAGATTTATAAAATGGATTACTATTATAGCCTTCTTTCTCTGGAAATACTTAAACCTTGTCTTTAAACACTTAAGTAATTTAGAGTATTAAAAAAGTTGTTGTACACTTAGCTGTATTTTTCCAGTGACTACTTAAAGAGCTTTGAAATAAGAAACAGGCACAAAGTATGAAGCTGAGTTGAGTAACTACTTTCTGTTGAAATCCCTAGCACTTAGGATAAGCCTTCTCTCATGTCAAAACAGTGGCAATTTTTTCCAAGGTTTGTCCTAACCCTGTCAGCAGAGCCTTACTGCTCGCTCTCTCTCTCTCTCTCTCTCTCTCTCTCTCTCTTCCTTTCCTCCCCTCTCTTTCTCTCTTAAAAATATTTCCCCCCCCTTTGGAAAAACTGCTATGGCTTCTTTGGCTCTGTTTTACTGCTGACAAACTAGATTGCTTTTAAAAATGTTTTATGTTTTATCTTCACAAATCTGCTTGTATCTAGGCAAGCTGATGAAGAATTTCAGATCCTGGCAAACTCCTGGCGATACTCCAGTGCATTTACCAACAGGATATTTTTTGCTATGGTAGATTTTGATGAAGGCTCTGATGTATTTCAAATGGTAAGATCTTCGGCTTATTTTATTAAGTAGGGATAAACTAACTATAGATAAAGTAGAATATCTTTTTCAATGGTCGCAAGAATTCTTATTTATATATTCTTTATTATCTAAGTACAATGGATATACAATGTCGTATTGCTTTCAGGTGTACAACATAGTGATTTCACAATTCCATCCATTACTCAGTGCTCAGCATGATAAGGGTATTCACCATCCATCACCACACAATGTTATTACAATATTTTGACTATATACCCTATGCTCTACTTTTCATTTCTGTGACTTATTTGTTTTATAACCGAAAGTTTGTTCCTCTTAATCTCCTTCACCTATTGCCCATCATCCCTTCCCTCTGGCAACTACCAGTTTGTTATCTGTATTTCTTTTTAAAAACAATATTTTTAATGTTTATTTTTGAGAGAAAGAGAGTGCAAGTGAGGGAGGGGCAGAAAGAGAGAGAGAGAGACACAGAATCTGAAGCAGACTCCAGGCTCTGAGCTGTCAGCACAAGGCCAACATGGGGCTCTAACCCATGAACTACGAGGTCATGACCCGAGCTAAAGTCAGACACTTAACTGACTGAGTCACCCAGGCGCCCCTGTTCTCTGTATTTCCGAGTCTGTTTCTGTTTGTTTGTTGGTGTGTTTTTTAGATTCCACATATAAGTGGGGCACCTGGGTAGCTCAGTCGGTTAAGAGGCCGACTTCGGCTCAGGTCATGACCTCGCGGTCCGTGAGTTTGAGCCCCACGTCGGGCTCTGTGCTGACAGCTCAGAGCCTGGAGCCTGTTTCAGATTCTGTGTCTCCCTCTCTCTGACCCTCCCCCGTTCATGCTTTGTCTCTCTCTGTCTCAAAAATAAATAAACGTTAAAAAAAAATTTTAGATTCCACATATAAGTGAAATCATGTGGTATTTATCCTTCTCTGTCTGACTTATTTCGCTTAGCATAATACCCTCTAGTTCCACCCATGTTACCACAAATGGCAAAATTTCATTCTTTTTCATGGATGAGTAATAGTTCGGGGTGTGTGTGTGTGTGTGTGTGTGCGCGCGCGCGCGCACACGCACACGTGTATATACATGTCATATCTTTTATATCCATTCATCTATCAATGGACATGTGGGTTGCTTCTATATCTTGGCTATTATGAATATCTCTGCAATAAATAGGAATGCATATATCTTTTCTTTTTTTTTTAATTTAACTTTATTTTTTATTTTTTAAGATTTACATCCAAATTAGTATATAGTGAAGCAATGATTTCAGGAGTAGATTCCTTAACGCCCCTTACCCATTTAGCTCATCCCCCCTCCCATAACCCCTCCAGCAATCCTCAGTTTGTTTTCCATATTTATGAGTCTCTTTTGTTTTGTCCTCCTCCCTGTTTTTATATAATTTTTGTTTCCCTTCCCTTATGTTCATCTGTTTTGTCTCTTAAAATTCTCATATGAGTGAAGTCATATGATTTTTGTCTTTCTCTAATTTCACTTAGCATAATACCCTCCAGTTCCATCCACGTAGTTGCAAATGGCAAGATTTCATTCTTTTTGATTGCCGAGTAATACTCCATTGTGTGTGTGTGTGTGTGTGTGTGTGTGTGTGTGTGTGTGTGTGTGTATCTACCACATTTTCTTTATCCATTCATCCATCGATGGACATTTGGGCTCTTTCCATACTTTGGCTATTGTTGATAGTGCTGCTATAAACATGGGGGTGCATGTGTCCCTTGGAAGCAGCACACCTGTATCCCTTGGATAAATACTTAGTAGTGCAATTGCTGGGTCATAGGGTAGTTCTATTTTTAGTTTTTTGAGGAACCTCCATACTGTTTTCCAGAGTGGCTGCACCAGCTTGCATTCCCACCAAAGATGGAAAAGAGATCCTCTTTCTCTGCATCCTCGCCAACATCTGTTGTTGCCAGAGTTGTTAATGTTACATGCTGACAGGTGTAAGGTGGTATCTCATCGTGGTTTTGATTTGTATTTCCCTGATGATGAGTGATGTTGAGCATTTTTTCATGTGTCGGTTGACCACATGGATGTCTTCTTCAGAGGAGTGTCTATTCATGTCTTTTGCCCATTTCTTCACTGGATTATTTGTTTTTTAGGTGTTGAGTTTGATAAGTTCTTTGTAGATTTTGGATACTAACCCTTTATCTGATATGTCATGTGAAAATATCTTCTCCCATTCTGTTGGTTGCCTTTCAGTTTTGCTGATTGTTTCCTTCGCTGTGCAGAAGCTTTTTATTTTGATGAGGTCCCAGTAGTTCATTTTATAGGAATGCATATATCTTTTCTAATGTTTTCATTTTCTGGGGCGCCTGGGTGGCGCAGTCGGTTAAGCGTCCGACTTCAGCCAGGTCACGATCTCACGGTCCATGAGTTCGAGCCCCGCGTCAGGCTCTGGGCTGATGGCTCAGAGCCTGGAGCCTGTTTCTGATTCTGTGTCTCCCTCTCTCTCTGCCCCTCCCCCGTTCATGCTATGTCTCTCTCTGTCCCAAAAATAAATAAAAAACGTTGAAAAAAAAATTTTAATGTTTTCATTTTCTTTGGGTAAATAGTAGTGTAATTCTTGGGTCATATGAGATTTCCAATATTAATTTTTTGAGGCATCTGCATACTGTTTTCCATAGTGTTGCACAAATTTACATGTCCACACCAACAGTGCACAAGGGTTCCCTTGTCTTCACATCTTTGTCAACACTTGTTATTTCTTGTCTTTTTGATTCAAGCCATTCTGACAGGTGTGAGTCAATATCTCATTCTGGTTTTGATTTGTATTTCTGTGATGATTAGTGATATGGAGCATCTTTTCATATGTCTATTGGCCACCCGTATGTCTTCTTTGGAAAAATGTCTATTCAGTTTCTCTGCCCATTTTTTAATTGGATTATTTGGGGGTTTTTTGGTGTTGAGTTATATGTTCTTTATATATTTTGGATATTATCCCTTTGTTAGATAATGTGATTTGCAAATATCTTCTATTCAGTTAGGTTGCCTTTTTGTTTTGTTGATGATTTCTTTCCCTAGGCAAAAGCTTTTTATTTTGGTATAGTCCCATTAGTTTATTTTTTATTTAATTTCCTTTGCCTGAGGATACATATGTATAAATATGTTGCTATGGCCAATGTCCAGGAGATTACTGTATGTATTTTCTTTTAGATTTGTGGTTTTATGTCTCACATTTAGGTCGTAGGACTGCTTTTGTGGTGTCCCAAAGATTTTGGACTGTTATTTTTCTGTTTTCATTGTCTCCATGTATTCTTTAATTTCCTTTTTGATTTATTTGTTGACCCATTGGTTGTTTTAGGCCCCATGCATTTGTGTTTTTTCTGTTTTTTTTTTTCTTGTAATTGATTTCTAGTTTCATTGCATTGTGATGAAAAGATGCCTGATATGATTCCAATCTTCTTAAGTTTTGAGACTTGTTTTATAACCTAATTTATGATCTATTGAGGAGAATGTTCCACGTGCACTTGAAAAAAATGTGTATTCAGCTGGGTTTTTTGGATAGAGTGTCCCATATGTATCTGTTAGGTCTGTCTGGTCTAATGTGTCATTCAAAACCACAATTTTTTTTATTGATTTTATGTCTCAATGATCTACCCATTGATGTCAGTGGGATGTTAAAGTCTCCTACTATTATTGCATTATTGTCAGTGTCTCTCTCTATATCTGTTAATATTTGCCTCATTTATTTCAGTGCTCCTATGTTGGGTGTGTATTTATAATATTTATAATTGTATTGTTAAATTTATCCTTTTATCATTATGTAATGCCCTTCTTTGTCTCTTGCTACAGTCTTCTGTTTTAAGTCTGTTTTCTCCAATATAAGTATACCTGGCTATTTTTCCTGCCTTCATTTTCATGGAATACATTTTCCATTCCTTCACTTTCAGTCTGTGTGTTTCTTTAGGTCTGAAATGAACCTTTTGTAGGCAGCACATAGATTGTTCTTGTTTTTTATCCATTCAGTCACCATATTTTTTTTAGAGAGAGAGAAAGAGCACAAGAGAGCACACACAAACGGGGGAGGGGCAGAGAGAGAGAGGGAGAGAGAAAGAGAGAATCTTAAACAGTCTCCACATCCAGCACAGAGCCCAAAGGCGGGGCTTAATCTCACAATCCTGAGATCATGACCTCAGCCAAAATCAATTGTCAGACAGACGCTTGGACACCTTGGGTGGCTCAGTTGGTTAAGCGTCCGACTTCAGCTCAGGTCATGATCTCTCAGTTTGATGGTTTAAGGGTCTGAGCCCCACATTGGGCTCTGTGCTGACAGCTCAGAGCCTGGAGCCTGCTTCAGATTCTATGTCTCCCCCTCTCTCTGCCCCTCCCCTGCTCACGCTCTCTTTCTCAAAAATAAGTAAACATTAAAAAAAAAATTTAAAGAGTCAGATGCTTAACCAACTGAGCCACTCAGGTGCTCCATGATATGTTTTTTGATTAGAGCATTTAGTTCAGTTAGAGTAGTTACTGATAGGTATGTACTTAGTGCCATTTTGTTATTTTTTTTTCTGGTTGTTTTTGTAGGTCTTCTCTGATCTATATTTTCTTCTTCTCTTCCCTTGTGGTTTGATGGATTTGTCTAGTGTTGTGGGTGGATTATGACATTCTATGTTACCTTGTTTTTAAGATTTTGTATATCCCTTGACTAATTTTTGTAGATATAATTGATTTTACTTCTTTTGTGTTTTAACTTCCATGCTGGCTTTATAAGTGATTAATCTAATGCCTTTACTGCATTTTTGCTTTCACCATTGAAATTTCCTCATTTCATAATTTTCTTACTTCTAGTTATGGCCTTTTTCCACTTAAAGAATGCCCCTTCATGATCTCACTATTGGTGAGTTTGAGCCCCACATTGGGCTGTGCTGGCAATGCAGAGCCTCCTTGGTATTCTTTCTCTGTCCCTCTCTCTCTGCCCCTCCCCTGCTCTCTCTCTCTCTCTCTCTCTCAAAATAAATAAACTTTCTCTTTTTTTAACATTTATTTATTTTTGAGACAGAGAGACAGAGCGTGAATGGGGGAGGGCCAGAGAGAGAGGGAGACACAGAATCTGAAACAGGCTCCAGGCTCTGAGCTGTCAGCACAGAGCCCGACGTGGGGCTGGAACTCACGGATTGCGAGATCATGACCTCAGCCCAACTGACTGAGCCATCCAGGCGCCCCAAAATAAATAAACTTTTAAAAAATAAAATAAAGAATGCCCTTATCATTTACTCTAAGTTTGGTTTAGTGGTGATGAACCTCTGTAACTTTTTTTTTTGTCTCAGAAACTCTTTATCTGCTCTTCAATTCTGTTGCTAACCTTACCTGGTAGAGTATTTTGGTTGCTGTTTTTTTTTTCTTTCAGCACTTTGAATATATCATGCCACTCTCCCTTCTGGTCTGCAAAGTCTCTGCTGAAAAACTCAGCTGGTAGCCTTACTGGGCTTCCCTAGTATGTAACTGTTTTCTCTTGCTGCTTTTAAATTTCTCTATTATTAATTTCTGCCATTTTAATTATATGTTTTTGTGTAGACCTACTTGGATTCATCTTGTTTTGGGTTTTCTGTGCTTTCTGGACATGGATGTCAGTTTCCTTCCCCATATTAGAGAAGTTTTCAGCTATTTTTTCTTCAAATAATTTTTTCTTCCCCCTTCTTTCTGTCTTCTCCTTCTGGGATCCCTGTAATGCAAACATTATTATGCTTGATGATGTCATAGAGGTCCCTTAAGCCGTTCTCTTTTTTAAAAATATTTTATTTTTAAGTAAAACAACGTGGCACTTGAACTCTTGACCCTGAGATCAAGGGTTGCATGCTCTTGCAACTGAGCCAGCCAGGTACCCCAAGCTGTTCTCTTTTTTTATTATTCTTTTATCTTTCTGCTATTCAGCTTTGTTGCTTTATATTATCCTGTCTTCCAGATTGCTGAACCATTCTTCTGTGTCTCCCAGTCTGCTGTTTATTCCCTCTAATGCATTTTTTAATTCAGTTATTGTGTTCTTTACCTCTGTCTGGTTCTTTTGGATAGTTTTTATCTCTTTTTTGAAGTTCTCTCTGAGTTCATCCACCTTCTTTTCAAGTCCAGTGAGTACTTTTATTTATTTATTTGTGAATATAATTTATTGTCAAATTGGCTTACATCCAATACCCAGTGCTCATTCCAATAGGTGCTCTCCTCAATGCCCATCACCCATTTTCTCCTGTCCCCCACCTCCCCCCCACCCTTAGTTTGTTCTCTGTATTTAATAGTCTCTTGTGGTTTGCCTTCCTCCCTCTCTGTTTGTATCTATTTTTTCCCTTTCCCTTCCCCCATGGTCTTCTGTTCAGTTTCTCAAGATCCACATATGAGTAAAAACATATGATATCTGTCCTTCTCTGACTGGCTTATTTCACTCAGCATAATACCTTCCAGTTCCATCCACGTTACTGCAAATGGCATGATTTCATTCTTTCTCATTGCCAAGTAGTATTCCATTGAATATATAAACCACATCTTCTTTATCCATTCATCAGTTGATGGGTATTTAGGCTCCTTCCATAATTTGGCTATTGTTGAAAGCGCTGCTATAAACATTGGGGTACACATGCCCCCATGCATCACCACCAGTGAGTACTTTTATGACCATTGCTTTGAACTCTTTATCGGGCATATTGCTTATGCCCATTTTGTTAGCTCTTTTTCTGTGATTTTGGCTTGTTCTTTTATTTGGGACACAGTCCTCTGTCTCCTCATTTTGTCTATTTCTGTGTTTGTTTCTTTGTGGTCATGTAGGTCACCTACATCTTCTGGTCTTTTTTTTTTTTTTTCCTGGTCTTGAAAGTAGTGGCCTTGTATAGGAGAGGCCTCATGGTGCCCTGTAGTACAGTTACCCTGTACACCAGAACCAAGTGCTCCCTATATGAGCTACATGTGCCCTCCTGTTGTGGATGTGCTGTGATTGCTGTGGGCATGCTGGTGGGTGGGGCTGGCCCTCACCCCAACTGGTTTCAATAACCAATTCACCTACTGCAAGTGCACTAGACAGGGTTTGCTTCCTACACTGTTGAGAGGCCCTGCTGCAGCCCTCATGGGCTTGTTGGTGGGTGGGTCTGGCCCTAAACCTGGTTGTTTACAGCCAGGTGCTGTGATAGCTACAGATGCAGGGAAGGGTAGTGCTGGCGCTGGCTGTCAGTGCAGTCAGCTAAGAGGCCTGCCTTTAGGAACTGCAGGCATGCTGTTGTATGTGGTTATCTCCTCCCCACCCTAGGGCAGAATTCATTTTGGAAGGGTGCTAGTTCCAACTGGAGCTGCCTGCCAAGTGTGGTGGGGCAGAAGCCACTTTGCAGGGGCACCTGCCAAGGTGTGTGTGTTAAGTGGGGCAGGTCTAAAGAGGAATGCCAGAGCCAGACATGTGGCACTAACAAGGTAGATGGAGAGTGTGTGAACTGGCTTCCACAAGTGACTGAATATGTAGGCTAGGGGTGGGCAAGATAAAAATGGTACCCACTAGCACTTTTGTTCCCAGAGAAGTCTGCAGATCCCTGCCCCTCCAGCACATGTCCTAAAATTGGTGAGTAAATTTCCTTCATATATACCCCAGGTACTTTTCAAACTGCTGCTTCTGTATTTCAGGCTAAGTCATTTAGTGTGCTGATTCTTTGAGGGTAGGGATTCATTTTCTTTTTCCTATTTCCTTCTTGCTCTCCCGGAGTTAAGCCCCACTTCTTTTCTTTTCTTTTTTTTTTTTTTATAACTTTTTTTAATGTTTATTTATTTTTGAGATAGAGACACAGAGTGTGAGCAGGGGAGGGTCAGAGAGAGAGGGAAACACAGAACCCGAAGCAGGCTTCAGGTTCTGAGCTGTCAGCACAGAGCCCGACATGGGGCTCGAACCCACAAACTGTGAGATCATGACCTGAGCCGAAGTCAGCTGCCCAACCAACTGAGCCACCCAGGCGCCCCTTAGCCCCACTTATTTACAAAGCAAGATGTATGGAGACTTACCTTCCCAGTGCAGGCCTTCAGGGCCAGGGGTCCCTGGTGTGGGATCTGATTAATTGCCTTGCTCCTCTGTGCTTGTGATGTCCCTTCTATTTGTGGTCATTTGTACTGGGGGTTTGGTTTCCAACCATATCTCCATTCCTCCTACCCTTTTTGATGTGGTCTATCTACAACTAGCCGTGGAAGATCTTTTCTGCCAGTCTTCAGGTCATTTTCAGAATTAGTTTCCAATACATGTAGCTGCTGCCTCAATGTGTCCATGGGACAAGGTGAGCTCAAGGTCCTCCTACTCCTTCATCTTCCCTTGGCCACAAAAAGTTTTAAATATTTATTTATTTTGAAAGAATGAGAGCGAGTGAGTTGGGGGGAGGGGCAGAGAGAGAGGGAGAAGGGGAATCCCAAGCAGGCTCCACGCTGTCAGCACAGAGCCCAGTGCAGGGCTCTTTCCCATGAACCCTGAGATCATGACCTGAGCCAAAACCAAGAATCCGATGCTTAACCAACTGAGCCACCCAGGTGCCCTGGACACAAGAAATTTTAAATAGGACTTGTCTTATGTGATATCTAAAGTAGTTAGTGAGATAAAAGTGAACTTGAGCTAGCCATGAAATGTAATGGTCGGTGCTATTAGAATATGGAAAATGAGTAGTAATCAAGTAGGTTTTGTAGTTTTTTATTGTGTTAAGCTATATATAATACAAAAAGTTACCATTTTAACCAGTTTTTCTTTCTTTTCTTAAACATGGAACGCTTCATGAATTTGTCATCCTTGTGCAGGGGCCCTGCTAATATTCTCTGTATCATTCTAATTATAGTACTGACCAGTTTTAACTCTACAATTTATCAAGTAACTTTTTAAATCACAGTGTGAATACCACCATTGTGCCACCATTATGTAATAGTGAAGTTCTTAGTAGAACTAGGTACCTGTCTATCCTCTTGCTTCCTGACTTAGTGGAAAATCTCCTTATTCCTGATCAAAGCTTAACCCTTTTCCTGTGCTTTGAATCCCATACCCATTAGCTCTATTAATCATGACCTCTTGCACCTGTATTTTTTTTCACCTGTATTTTAAAAAAAAAGGTTTTTAAGTTTATTTATTTTTAGAGACAGAGCAGAGGAGGGGCAGAAAGAGGGAGAGAGAGAATCCCAGGCAGGCTCCATGCTTCCAGTGCAGAGCCTGATCCGGGGCTTGAACTCACAAACCATGAGATCATGACCTGAGCCAAAACCAAGAGTTGTACACTTAACCGACTGAACCACCTAGGCATTCTAACACCTGTACTTTTTAAAATTAAGACTTAAAAAAAGTTTTTTTTAATGTTTTATTCTTGAGAGAGAGGGAGACAGACAGAGAGACAGAGCATGAGTGAGGGAGGGGCAGAATAAGAGAGGAACACAGAATTTGAAGCAGGCTCCAGGCTTTGAGCTGTTAGCACAGAGAGCCTGATGCCGGGCTAGAACTCACAAGCCATGAGATCATGACCTGAGCCAAAGTCAGACGCCTAACCAACTGAGCCACCCAGGCACCCCAAGGCTGTTTTAAGAGCAGCTTAAGGTTCACAAAAGAATTGAGGGGCAGATAAGGAGATTTCCCTTATATCCCCTCCCCTCACACATGGGTAGCCTCTCATCATCAACATTCCCCACCAGAGTAGTACATTTGTTATAGTTGATGAACCTGCATTGACACATCATAAACACCCAAAGTACATAGTTTACATCAGGATTCACTCATGATCTTGTACATTCTATTGGCTTAGACAAATGTATAATGATATGTATCCATCAGTATGGTATTATAAAGAGTATTTTCACTGCCCTAATAATCCTCCATACTCTGCCAATTCATCCCTCCCCCCATCCCTTGGTAACTACTGATATTTTTACCATTTCCATATTTTGCCTTTTCCAGAATGTGATATAACTAGAATCATACAGTATGTAAACTTTTCAGATTGACTTCTTTTACCTAGTAATATGTATTTAAAGTTTCTCCATGTCTTTTCATGGCTTGATAGTTCATTTCTTTATAGTGCTCATAGTGCTCATAGTGTTCATAGAATAATATTCTATTGTCTGGATGTACCAGTTTCTTTATTCATTCATGTATTGAAAGATATCTTAATTGCCTCCAGGTTTTAGCAATTAAGAATAAAACTCCTGTAAACATCCATGTGCAGGTTTTTGTACAGACATTAAGTTTTCAGCTCCTTTGGGTAAATATCAAGGAGTGTGATTGCTGGATCATATGGTAAGAACATGCTTAGTTTTGTAAGAAACTGCCAGTCTTTCAAAATGGCTGTATCATTTTTCATTTCTAACAGCAATAAATGAGAGTCTCCATTGTCCCACATAGTCATCAGTATTTGGTGTTGTCAAGTGTTCTGCATTTTGGCCATTCTAATAGTTGTATGGTGGTATCTTACTGTTTTCATTTGCATTTCCCTGATGACATATCATGTAGAGCATCTTTTCAAATGTTTATTTGCCATTCATACATCTTCTTTGATAAGGACTTTGGCCCATTTTTTCTTAAAGTAGGCTTCACGACCCATGTGGAGCCCAATGTGGGGCTTCAACTCATGACCCTGAGATCAAGACCTGACCTGAGATTGAGTCAGAAGCTGAACTAAGTGATCCGGGTGCGCCATGGCCCATTTTTAAATCGTCTCATTTGTTCTCTTATTGTTGAATTTTAAGAGTTCTTTGTATATCTTAGAGAACAGTCATTTATCAGATGAGTGTATTGCAAATTTTTTTCTCCCAATCTGTGTGTCATCTTGTTTTCTGGACTCTTTTTCACCAAGCAGAAGTTTTTAATTTTAATGAAGTACAATTTATGAGTTATAGCCATCATAGATAATGTCTTTGGTGTTATATCTAAGAAGTCATCACTATATCCATGGTCATGTAGGTTTTCTCCTATGTTACCTTCTAGGAGTTTTATATTTTTTCCTTTTACATTTAGGCCTTTGATCCATTTTGAATTAATTTTTGTGAAAAGCATAAAGTCCACGTTTAGATTAGGTGGATTATTTATTTATTTTGCTCATGGACATCCAGTTGTTTTAACACCATTTGTTGAAAAGACTGTCCTTTCTCCTTGTAACTGCCTTTCTCTTTTGTCAAAGATCAGTTTTATGTGGGTCTATTTCTGGGCTCTCTGTTCTGTGCCATTGATCTATGTGCTATTTGGCTAATACAACAGTCTTGATTACCATAGCTTGAAGCTGAGTAGTGACAGTCCTCAAACTGTGTTCTCCTTCAACATTGTGTTGGTTATTCTGAGTCTTTTTTGTCTCCATATAAACATTAGAATAACTTTGTCAATATCCACAAAATTCATTGCTGGGATTTTGACTGAGACTGTATTGAATCCATAGATGAAGTTGGGAAGACATTTTGACAATATTGAGACTTCCTATCCATGAACATGAAATAGCTCTCCATTTTGCTAGTTCTTCTTTGATTTCTTTCATCAGAGTTTTGTAGTTTTCCTCATATTGGTTTTGTACATATTTTGTTAGATTTATACTTAAATATTTCATTGGGGGATGCTAATATAAATGGTATTTTTAAATTTTTTAATGTTTTATTATCTTTTAATTTTTTTAATGTTTTTATTTTTGAGAGAGAGAGAGAGTGAGGGAGGGACAGAGAGAGAGGGAGACATAGAATCCAAGGCAGGCTCCTGGCTCTGAGCTGTCAGCACAGAGCCTGATGTGGGGCTTGAACTCATGAACTGTGAGATTATGTTCTGAGCCAAAGTCAGACACTCAACCAACTGAGCCACCCAGGCGCCCATTTCACTTATTTTTGAGAGAGAGAGAGAGAGAGCGCGCAAGTGGGTCAGAGACAGGGGGACAGAGTATTCAAAGCAGGCTCTGCACTGACAGCAGCGAGCCTGATGTGGGGCTCAAACCTGTGAATTGTGAGATCTTGACCTGAGCCAAACTCGGATGCTCAAACCAACGAGTCACCTAGGCTCCCCTTTAATATTTCCTTAATGTTTATTTTGTTTTTGAGAGAGAGAGAGAGAAAGAGCATAAGCAAGGGAGTAAAGAGAGGGAGACACAGAATCCAAAGCAGGCTCCAGGCTCAGAGCTGTCAGCGCAGAGCCCAATGTGGGGCTTGAGCCCATGAACTGTGAGATCATTATGTGAGCCGAAGTCAGACACTTAACTGACTGAGCCACCCAGGTACCCTGTATTGTTTTTTATGTCAAATTTCTCTTGTTCATTGCTGGTATATATGGAAGCAGTTGACTTTTGTATATTAAACTTGTAATCTGCAACCTTTCTGTAATCGATTATTAGTTACAGGAGTTATTTTGGTCGATTCTTTTGGATCTTCTACATAGATGATCCTGTCATCCATAAACAAAGACAATATTTTCCTTCCTTCCCAATCTATATGCCTTTTATTTCCTCTTTTATCTTATAGCATTATTGCATTAGTTAGAACTTCTAGGATGATGTTGAAAAGGATTGGTTACAAAGGCCATTCTTGTACCTAATCTTACTAGGAAAGCGTTGAGTTTCTCATCATTAAGTATAATGTTATGGCACAAAAACAGACACTCAGATCAATGGAACAGAAGAGGGAACCCTGAAATGGACCCATAAATATATGGCCAACTAACCTTTAACAAAGCAGGAAAGAATAGCCAATGGAATAAAGACAGTCTCTTCAGCAAGTGGTGCTGGGAAAACTAGACAGTGACATGCAGAAGAATGAACCTGGACCACTTTCTTACACCATACACAAAGATAAACTCAAAATGGATGAAAGACTTCAATGTAAGACGGGAAGCCATCAAAATCTTCAAGGAAAAAGCGGGCAAAAAACTCTTTGATCTTGGCCACAGTATCTTCTTACTCAACACATATCTGGAGGCAAGGGAAACAAAAGCAAAAATGAACTATTGGGACCTCATCAAAATAAAACTTAGTGAGAGAAAGACAAATATATTGACTTCACTCATATGAGGACTTTAAGAGACAAAACAGATGAACATAAGGGAAGGTAAACAAAACTAATATAAAAACAGGGAGGAGGACAAAGCGTAAGAGACTCATAAATATGGAGAACAAACAGAGGGTACTGGAGGGGTTGTGGGAGCAGGGATGGGCTAGATGGGTAATATACTCCTGAAATCATTATTGCACTATATGCTAACTAATTTGGATGTAAATTAAAAAAAAAAATAGGGGCGCCTGGGTGGCTCAGTCAGTTAAGCATCTGACTTCAGCTCGGTCATGATCTCACAGTTTGAGATTTTGAGCCCCGCGTCGGTCTCTGTGCTGACAGCTCAGAGCCTGGAGCCTACTTCAGATTCTCTCTCTCTCTCTCTCTCTCTCAAAAATAAATGAACATTAAAAAAAGATTTAAAAAAATTAATTAAAAAATGTAGCATTATCAGAAGGAAAAAAAGTATAATGTTATTTGTAGGATTTTTGTAGGCATTTTTATCAAGTTGAGGAAGCTCCCCTCTAAGTTTACTAAGAGATTTTATCATGAATAAGTTTGGATTTTGTCAAATGCTTTTCCTGTATGTATTGATAAGATCATGTGATTCTTTTTAGCCTATTGTTATGATAAATTGCATTAATTATTTTTTTATTTTAATTTCAATATAGTTAACATACACTGTTATATTAGTTTCAGGTGTGTAATATAGTGATTCAGCAATTCCATACAACACCCAGTGCTTATGACAAGTCTACTCCTTAGTTTCCATCACCTATTCCACCCATCCCCCACACCCACCACCCCTCTGGTAACCATCAGTTTGTTCTCTATAGTTAAGAGTCTGTTTCTTGGTTTGTCTCTCTTTTTTTCCTTTGCTCATTTGTTTTGTTTCTTGAGTGAAATCATATGATATTTGTCTTTGTCTGAATGATTTATTTCACTTACATTATGCTCTCTCACTCCATTTGTGTCATTGCAACTGACAAGATTTCATTCTTTTATATTGGTGAATAATATCCCAATGTGTGTGTGTGTGTGTATACCATATATATATACCACATCTTCTTTATCCATTTGTCTATTAGTTGGACCCTTGCACTGCTTCGATAACTTGGCTGTTGTGAATAATGCTGCCGAAGACATAGGGGCACTTGTGTCCCTTTGAATTGGTATTTTTGTATTTTTTGGGTAAAATACCCAGTAGTGCAGTTATTGGATTATAGGGTAGTTCTATTTTTAACTTTTTTAGGAATCTCCATACTGTTTTTCACAGTGGCTGTACCAATTTGCACTCCCATTAACAGTGCAGGAGGGTTCCTTTCTCTCCATATCCTCACCAATACTTGTTGTTTCTCTGTATTAATTTTTGAATATTGAACCACCCTTGCATACTTGGTTTAAATTTTTCTTGGTTGTGGTGTATAATTCTTTGTGTACATTAATGATTTAATTTGTTCATATATTTTTTTATGTTTATTTATTTTGAGAGAGAGAGAGACAGAGCGTGAGTGGTGGAGGGGCAGAGAGAGAGGGAGAGACACAGAATCAGAAGCTGGCTCTGTCTCCACGCTGTCAGCACAGAGCCTGATGCAGGGCTTGAACTCACAAACTGCAAGATCATGACCTGAGCTGAAGTCAGACCTTAACCAAGTGAGCCACCCAGGTGCCCCGATTTGTTCATATTTTGGTTAGAGTTCTTGTATCCATGTTCATGAGAGACATTGATGTGTGGTTTTCTTATAATGTCTTTGTTTTGGGTATGAGGATAAAAGACATGCTTTATCTTCTGAAAGAGATTGTAGAAATTGGTATAATTTCTTCTTTATATGTTTGGTAGAATTCACCATTGAACTCATCTGAACCTGGTGCTCTCTATTTTGGAAGGTTATTTTTATCGATTCCATTTCCTTAATAGGTATGAGCCTATTCAGATTGTTTATTTTTTGTGTGTGAGTTTTGGCAAATTATGTCTTTCAAAGAACTGGTCCATTGCATATAGGTTATCAAATTTGTTGATAGTTTTTTTTTTTTTACTATCCTTTTAATGTCCATAGGATCTGTAGTAATAATCTCTCTTTCATATCTGATATTAGTATTATGTGTCTTCTCTCTTTTTTTTTTTTTTTTGAGAGAGAGAGAGGGCACAGTGAGCGAAGTACAGAGAGAGGGAGAAAGAGAGAGAGATAAGCAGGGCTCACCTGAAGTGGGGCTCATGATTTTTTTTTTTTTTTTACCCAGAGTGGGGCACAAGCTCACTGGATGCGGGACTCAAACTCACGAACTGTGAGATCATGACCTGAGCCGAAGTCAGATGTTTAACTGACTGAGCCACCCAGGCACCCTCTCGTTTTTTCTTAATTTGGCCAGACACTTATCTATTTCTTTAATCTCTTCAAAGAACAAGCTTTTGGTTTCATTGATTTTTCTCTATTGACCAGTTTGAATTTCATTGGTTTCTGCTCTAATTCTTTTAATCTATTTTCTTCTACTAAATTTGGATTTAATTTGCTCTTCTTTTTTTGGTTTTGTAAAGGGGAAACTTAGATTGTTGGTTTTAGATATTTTTTCTCATTATACATTCAATGTTATAAATTTTCCTCTAACCATTGTTTTTGCTCTATCCCACAGATTTTGGTAAGTTGTGTTTCCATTTTCATTTAGTTCAAAATATTTTTTAAAGTTTATTTATTTGAGACAGACAGAGACAGCACAAGCAGGGAAACAACAGAGAGAGGTTAGAGAATCCCACACATGCTCCATGCTGCTAGTGCAGAGCCCAACCTATGAGATCATGACCTGAGCCAAAACCAAGAGTTGGACACTTAACCGACTGAGCTGCCCAGGCACCCCTAGTTCAAAATATTTTTATATTTTTCTTGAGATTTCTTCTTTGACCAAGTGTTAATTAGAAATGTATCATTTAATTTTCACATATTTGGGGATTTTCTAGTTCTTTTTCTGTTATTGATTTCTAGTTTAATTACATTGTTGTCTAAGGGCAAACATTGTATGATTTATACTCTTTAAATTTGTTAGGGTGTGTTTTATAGCCCAGAATGTGGTCTGTCTTGGTGAGTGATCCATGTGAGCTTGAGAAGAATGTATATTTTCCTTTTTTGGATGAAGTAGTCTATAGATGTCAATTATATCCAGTTGATTGATGATGTCTGCCTTAATGCCCCTTACCCATTTAGCTCATCCCCCCACCCACAGCCACTCCAGCAACCCTCAGTTTGTTTTCTGTATTTAAGAGTCTCTTATGTTTTGTCCCCCTCCCTGTTTTTATTGTGTATATATGTATCACATGTTTATCCATTCATCTGTCGATGGACATCTGGGCTCTTTCCATACTTTGGCTATCATCAATAGCGCTGCTATAAACATTGGGGTGCATGTGCCCCTTTGAAACAGCACACCTATATCCCTCTGATACATACCTAGTAGTGCCAATTGCTGGGTTGTAGGGTAGTTCTGTTTTTAACTTTTTGAGGCACTTCCATACTGCCTTCCAGAGTGGCTGCACCAGTTTGCATTCCCATAGTTTGGGAAAATTCTCAATCATTACTGTTTTAAATATTTCTTCTGTTCCTTTCTTTCTTCTTCTGGTATTCCCATTGTGTGTATGTTACATCTTTTGTAGTAGTTGACCTATAGTCCTTGGATATTCTGTTCTGTTCTTTTTAGTTTTTATTCTCTGCTTTTCAGTTTTCAAGGATTCTGTTCATATATCCTCTAGCTTAGAGATTTTTTTCCTCAGCCATGTCTAGTGTACTAATAAGCTCATCAAAGGCGTTTTTCTTTCTGTTATAGTGTTTTTCATCTCTAGCAATTCTTTTTGGTTCTTTCTTAGGATTTCTATCTCCCTGCTTACATTGCCCAAATGTTTTTACATGCTGTCTAATTTATCCATTAGAGTTATTAGCATATTAATCATAGATTTAAAAAATGCCCTGTCTGATAATTCCACCATCCTTGCCATGTCTAGTTATGATACTTGCTCTGTGTCTTCAAATTGTGTTTTTTTTATTTTAACTTTTGGTATGCCTTGTAATTTTTTCTTCATACCATACATGATGTACTGGTTAAAATGAGCTGTGGTAAAGTGGCCTTTAGTAATGTGGTGGTGAGGAGGAATGGGTACATTTTATGGTCCTATGGTTAGGTCTCAGTCTTTTAGTGAGACTATACCCCCTGGACTATGAACTTCACAAGAGTTTTTCAGTTTTTTTTCTCCCCTGTTAGGGGGCAGAATGGCATCTTCTTTCATTTGAACTAATACAGTAGCCTTTCAAATGGTTCACTTACCATCCATATAGTACTCTATCCCTATTACCTGCTATAACAGTTTCCAGAGGTTTTTCAGGAGAGTGTTAGTAAGAATCATTGGGAAAAATTATATTCGGGAAACTTGAAGGTAAACAAAATTAAATTTTATTTTTGACTTCAGTGTATCATGAACTATGAAGGATCTGAGGGATTTACTCTACTTACAATTGTGCTATAATAAGTTAGCCTGCCATGGTTTCATAGATATTGGCAGAAGAAATGATACTCCTGGGTCAGAGTTAAAGAACTTTATTTATTTATTTTTGAATTTTTTTAATGTTTATTTATTTTTGATAGAGAGACAGAGCATGAGTGAGGGAGGGGGCTGAGGGAGAGAGGGAGACACAAAATTCAAAGCAGGCTCCAGGCTCTGAGCTGTCAGCACAGACCCCAACATGCGGTTCGAACTCACTAGCCGTGAGATCATGACCTGAGCCGAAGTCAGATGCTTAACCAACTGAACCCCACAGGCACCCCAGGACTTTATTATTCACAGCAACAATGGTCTCTAAATTATCTCCAAAGCACTTTCTTGTACTGTTTCCCCAAGCCCCACTTCCCATGGGACAATGCAGAGAAGGCCAGTGGTTTGCATTATGGGAGAATATCTCCAAGCTTTGGGAAACCCAGATCTTCTATAAGGGTAGAAAGCATGCATGCTCTTTGCTTTGGAGGGGGTCTATCTCTGTCTTTTAAGGCTATACAAATATGCTTGGGCAAATCATCCACAACAAAGGCAGTCAGGTCCTCTGCATGCAACGTGTACAGAAACACAAGAAACCTATGAGAATTGTCTCCCAACACAGGACTTCTTATAGACTTTAACATGCTGATAGGTTACTCTTTCAATTCCAACAGTGGGCTGTGATATGTAGAATTTCCCAAATTATTGGACTATTTAATGGAGGATTTTGGTTAGATTCTATGGAACATACTTTTGGAAATAGTGGCATATAGACTAAAGCCAAAATTCCTTAGTCTTCCATTCATGCCCTCTTTACTCTAAACACATAACTACCTTTCTCATATTTATATTATGTCATACCCTGTCTTGTTTCAGCATCGTTGTTTGCTTCCTACAACATGAAATATCCTTGCTCCCTTTTTCTCCTCTCTTAAAATTCTATTTACCCTTAAAGCCTCATTTCAGATACTCCCTTGCAGCCTTTTCAAATCCTCCAGATGAAATGTAAGTCACCCGGGGCGCCTGGGTGGCTCAGTCGGTTGAGCGTCCGACTTTGGCTCAGGTCACGATCTCGCGGTCCGTGAGTTCGAGCCCCGCGTCAGGCTCTAGGCTGATGGCTCAGAGCCTGGAGCCTGCTTCCGATTCTGTGTCTCGCTCTCTCTCTGCCCCTCCCCTGTTCATGCTCTGTCTCTCTCTGTCTCAAAAATAAATAAACGTTAAAAAAAAAAAAAAAAAAAAAGAAATGTAAGTCACCCCTTTTCTTGTGTCACCATACTATTTTCCTTATATTTCTTTTTTTTTTTCTTTTTTTTTTTTTTTAAATTTTTTTTTAACATTTATTTATTTTTGAGACAGAGAGAGACAGAGCATGAATGGGGGAGGGTCAGAGAGAGGGGGAGACACAGAATCAGAAGCAGGCTCCAGGCTCTGAGCTGTCAGCACAGAGCCCGACGTGGGGCTCGAACCCACAGACTGTGAGATCATGACCTGAGCCGAAGTCAGCCGCTTAACCGACTGAGCCACCCAGGTGCCCCCCTTATATTTCTATTCTACGTGTATCCACATTCTACATTATAGTAGAATTAGTCCTAGAGTTGTTTGACAGTCCCCCTTAGAATATAGTTACTTACTTAAGAGCAGATCCAACATCCTGTAGCTATTGTATTAATCACATAATAGATGTTCAGTAAGTAGTAAATAGCTTAATGTTCCCATTTTAAAGTATGTCATGTGTCATTCTAGTCACAGATCAATAACTCAAAATTAGTACATTTATAAAATGCTATAACCTAAAAGATTAGTGCATTTAGTCTTTATTAGAGCAAACGAAACAATCTCTAGAGTTTAAGAAATTGCTTTCTAATTGTCTACTATTCAAGCTGGGATTGTTTTAGAAATTAAAAATTGTAATTCCATTTATTTTAACAATATACACAAAGACTTTTTGTTAGTGATTTGTAAAAATACAAAACTAATTTTCTTTTACATCAGATAGCTTTCATATTGATGCTCATTTTATTTTTTTATTATTTTTTTCGATGCTCATTTTAGGGCTATATTTAGAGTTGGTGGTATAAGGATAGAAGTATGTCCATCTGTGGAAGAAATTCAAATCTTTCTCTAAATAGTAGTGTCACTTGCCACTATAAGTGGGAAAATATATATAACATATAATGTACTATCTTTACCAATCTTAAATGTACTGTTCAATAGTGTTAAATAACACATTGTTGTGCAACTGATCTCCAGAAGTCTTCATTTTGTAAAACTGAAATTCTTTACATATTAAATAATTCCCTATTCCCTCTTGCCCAGCCCCTGGCAACTACCATTCTTTCTATTTTCAGTCGCTTTGAATTTGGCTACTCTCTATGTACCTCACATAAATGTAATCATACAGTATTTGTCTTTTTGTAATAAGCTGTATTTCACTCAGCATTATGTCCTCAAAGTTTATACATGTTGTAGCATGTGTCAGAATTTTTTTTCTTTTTTGAGGCTGACTGATGTTCCATTGTATGTATATAGCATATTTATGCATTAATCTGGTGATGGACACTTGAGTTGCTTCCATCTTTTGGCTATTGTGAATAATGCTGCTGTGAACGTAAGTGTACAAACATCTCTTTGAGACTCTGATTTCAATTCTTTTAGATATATGCACCTAGAATTGAAATTTCTCTAATGGTAGTTCTATTTTTAGGTTTTTTTTTTAATGTTTTTTTAATGTTTATTTTTGAGAGAGAGAGACAGAGTGTGAGCAGGGGAGGGGCAGAGAGAGAGACACAGAATCAGAAGCAGGCTCCAGGCTCCGAGCTGTCAGCGCGGAGCCCGGCGCGGGGCTCGAACTCACAGACTGTGAGGTCATGACCTGAGCTGAAGTCGGACGCTTAACCGACTGAGCCACCCAGGCGCCCCTATTTTTAGGTTTTTAAGGAACCTCCATACTGTTTTCCATAGTGACTGCACCATTTTGTATTCCCACCAACAGTACACACAGGTTCCAGTTTCTTTACATCCCCATCAACACTTATTTTCTAGTTGTTTGGTTTGGTTTGGTTTGGTAGTAGCCATTCTAATGGGTATAGTTTCATTATAGTTTTGATTTATATTTCCCTAATGATTAGTGATATAGAGCATCTTTTCATGTGTTTGTTGCCCAGTTGTTTCTCTTTTTTGGACAAACATCTGTTCAAATCTTGTGCCCAGTTTTTTTTTCTCTGCCCAGTTTTTAATCTGTTTGGGTTTTTTGTTGTTGACTTGTAGTTCTTTGTATATTGTAGGTATTAACCTTTTATCAGATAATATGATTTGCAGATATTTTCTCCCATTCTGTAGATTGCCTTTTCACTCTATCGATTGTGTCTTTGGTCTACAAGATATTTTAAAAGGGGTGATTTGGCATAAAGATGTTATACTACTAATTATGGAAATACAAGTTACAATAATGGTGATGTATAATGTTTACCTATTATATGAGGTTTTGACAAGACTTTGCAGAAATAGATAGATACCTTCCTACATTGGTGGGTAAAAGTATAAATTGGTACAGCCATTTTGGAAAGCAAATGGACTCTATGCATTTTAATTTAAAACTTTTCTACCCTGTGACCTAACAAGTCCATTTCTATAGAAAACCTCTCACAAGTATACAGGGAGGTAAGTATATGGCTGTTCATTGCAACATTATGTATAATTGGAAAAAAAACTAAAAGTTTAACAATAGCATAGTTACTTAATAATCTATAAGAGTGAGGTTGAGGGGCACCTGGTTTCAGTTTGGGTCATGGTCTCACGGTTTGTGAGTTCAAGTCCCACATCAGACTTCGTGCTGGCAGTGCAGAGCCTGCTTGGATTCTCTCTCTCTCTCCCTCTATCTCTGCGCCCCCCCCTCCGCTCATGCTCTTAATTTCTCTCTCTCAAAATAAATAAACTTAAAAAAAAAGAAAGGCCAGCACTGCTCCCCTGGGGCGGCACCGGACAAGGGCTACCTGGAAGGCGCTCATCTTGGTTCTGGAGAGAGTTTGAGTTTGCATGGGACAGAGGCACATGCAGGTATGGCTGTAAACTTAATTCCCAGCCCTGTTCAAGCCTTGCACTGGCTGGGTGGCTGGGTGCTGGCTGCGTGGCAAAAGGCAGGTCGCGTCTCTCTGTTTGCCCCTGAAAGAGAGGTAGCTGCATCTCAGTCTCCTTAACGTGCCACCTGACTTGAGGACCCTGCAAGTCAAAGTGTATACTGGGTGACGACGGCTCCACGCCCAGGTCACGGCTGGGCTTTTTTGCCAGGTTCTTGCCAGAAAGGGTTTGGGTCTCATTGATCCACCAGTAAATACGGGCTTGTGCTGAAGTTTGCTCCCTTGCCATTTTAAGTGCATTTCTTAATTTTGTTACCTGGTACAAAATAGGTGCTTAATAAAACTTGGTTAAAAGAATGAAAAAAAAAAAAAAGAGGTTGATATATATGTACTATCATGGATAGATCCCTCAAACATGGCTGCATATAAAAGCAAATTGCAGAATATTATAGGTAATATGATACCATTTGTGTTAAAGTGGACACAAAGCAATATTTTTGTTTTCTGTGGTATACACACACATATATGAATAAATTCAAGAAGGTTTAGAACTAATAATAGTGGCTGCTAGAATTGTTGGTCCTTATAACCTTGTAAACTTTTTTTTAATTTTATAAAGGAAATAGATTCATATATTACCTGTATTTTTAGACATTTTTTTATGAATCCAAAAGTGATATAGTTAACTATTGAATATTTTGGCCTAGGGGTGCCTGGCTGGCTCAGTTGGAAGAGTATGCAACTCTTGATCTCAGGGTCATGAGTTTGAGCTCTATGTTGGGTGTAGAGATTACATACATACATACATACATACATAAAAATTAAAAAGAAAAAGACTTTGGCCTAAAATTTGGGCAACAGTTTGATGGAGTGAAAACTGTCCAGGGTCTAGTTCTTAGCTTTTCAATTTTTTTTAAGTTTGTTTATTTTTGAGAGAGACAGAGACAGAGCATGAGTAGGGGAGGGGCAGAGAGAGAGGGAGACACAGAATCTGAAGCAGGCTCCAGGCTCCGAGCTGTCAGCACAGAGCCTGATGTGGGGCTCAAGCTCACCGACTGTAAGTTCATGACATGAGCTGAAGTCGGACACTTAACCAACTGAGCCGCCCAGGCGCCCCAAGTTTCTTAGCTTTTCAAATTCAGAAATTGCATTTTAATTTTTTTTTAATGTTTATTTTTGAGACAGAGAGAGACAGTGCATGAGCTTGGGAGGGGCAGAGAGAGAGGGAGACACAGAATCTGAAGCAGGCTCCAGACTCTGAGCTGTTAGCACAGAGCCCGATGCAGGGCTTGAACTCACGAACTGTGAGATCATGACCTGAGCTGAAGTCGGACGCTTAACCGACTGAGCCACCCAGGTGCCCCCAGAAATTGAATTTTAACAATGTAGGCAGAATTTACCTAGTTCTGGAGACTGTGCACACTCACATGGATGTTGGTAAATAAGGTACTAATCTATTAATTCATTAATTTGCCATATTATATTGCCAAGGAGACCAAATAATCATATCGACTAATCACTATACTTTTCTTCCTTATGGGAAAGTCTAAAAAATTACTATTAGGGGGTTCTATTGTGAGTATAGAATCAAAGCAAGGGAGTTGGATTATTTTATTGGCTGATGTCTTTAAATTATAGTTGTCTTATACAAGCTAGTCTCCATTATTGGATTGCCTGTTGAGGGACCTGAATGTTTGCATCAGTTGGTCAGCATCTTTTCCCTGGACTTACTCAGACTTTGTATTTTCCACAAATACAGTTATATCACATCAGGAAAGATATAATGTGGATGAGTCAGTCATGGTTTCTTTATCTTAGCAATTCCAATGTTGTCTTCTTTAAGCATACCATCGTCTCATTATAGAGAATAGAAAAATGTGATGCTTATCAGTAAACATTTATGAACCTTTTAGAATTAACTGTTTTTGCATATGACTACCATTTTGATGGTTTTCACTGCAGTGTTATGTATGTATGTATGTATGTATTTCATTGCAGTTTTAGAGCACTGTCTTGTTTTCTCCAGATTGAGAATGTACTCTATTTGGAGCTTAGTCCAGCTACATAAGGCAATTTTAGTTCTCACAAATGTATTATTTTTGCATAATTTCTGAACAGATGAAAATGTTTGTGATATATGAGATTTTCCATTCTAAAGTAGAAAGTATAGACTACTTAGCTAGGAATTAATATTTGGTGAGTAAAGTGTACTAATTAATTAAGGTCACAGGCAGCCTTGGATTTGAATCCTGACTCCACCACTTACCACTTTCCTTAAGATGCCTAAATTTCAAGAAAATATTTGCTGTTAAGATTATTTTCTTGATAACTTATATTTTCATGGACTTCTTTTTATTCAGCTAAACATGAATTCAGCTCCAACTTTCATCAACTTTCCTGCAAAAGGGAAACCCAAACGAGGTGATACATATGAGTTGCAGGTGCGTGGTTTTTCAGCTGAACAGATTGCCCGGTGGATTGCTGACAGAACTGATGTCAATGTAAGTTTCCCTACTTTGTAGAAAGTTACTTTGCCATTATCCACTTCAAGTCTTACAGGAGGTCTTAATTGGTCTCCTCCCCATATCACTGAGGTGGTAATAGTTCAGTAGCCCCTTCAAAAGTAGCATTTAACAGAATCATCCTGATGAAAGAGTGAAATTATAAAACATCTTCTATCACCTTCTTGAATTCAGTATGGAAACCACTCCTTTGACCTCATTAAGTCCATGGACTATCTAGAGATACTTGGCAAATACATCTTAATCTTTATTTATTTTTGAGAGAGAGACAGCGTGTGAGCAGGGGAGGAGCAGAGAGAGAGGGAGACACAGAATTGGAAGCAGGCTCCAGGCTCCGAGCTGTCAGCAGAGAGCCCAACGCGGAGCTCAAACTCACGAACCGTGAGATCATGACCTGAGCCGAAGTTGGACGCTCAACCGACTGAGCCACCCAGGCACCCCAACTTGGCAAATGCATCTTAATCTAAAAGATGTTATGTTGTAAGCAGAATGTTGTACTTATCCCATCCCATTTTAGGATATACTATAGACTGTTTTGATTAGGATGAAAAGAAAAAAAGTGTAATTTTTCCTGAAAGAATTTGAAATAATTTTTCAAAAATTTTTATTGGGGCACCTGGGTGGCTCAGTCGGTTAAGCATCCAACTTCAGCTTAGGTCATGATCTCACAGTATGTGAGTTTGAGCCCTGCGTTGGGCTCTGTGCTGACAGCTCAGAGTCTGGAGCCTGCTTTGTATTCTGTGTCTCTCTCTCTCTGCCCTTCCCCCGCTTGTGCTTTGTCTTTCTCTCAAAAATTAAACATTAAAAAAATTTTTTTTAACATCCAGTTAGTTAACATACAGTATAATGTTAGTTTCACATGTGAAATATGATTCACCACTTCCATACAACACCCAGTGCTCATCACAACGATAACCACACTAATTTTTATTGCTTTCATTTCAAATCAATTTGACCTATATAATTAACAAATAAATTTCATACTTGAAAACATTTTTCTTTCCTTTCCATTAGATTAGAGTAATTAGACCTCCAAATTATGCTGGTCCTCTTATGTTGGGATTGCTTTTGGCTGTTATTGGTGGACTCGTATATCTTCGAAGAAGCAATATGGAATTTCTCTTCAATAAGACTGGATGGGCTTTTGCAGCCTTGGTAAGTAAATTTAGAACAAAAATTGTTTGCATACAATATAGTATAGTTAGGTAGCATTAAGTTTATTTCTTACCTGTGAGAAGAGATTTTATATGTTTTTATTTCATGCCTTAAAATCAGTTTCTTTCCTCCATTATCTCATTAGGATGGCCAGGGTTTGGAGGAACTCATACTCAGTTTTTATTCACCCCTATGAAAATATGCATTTCTTTTGGAAATGCTTTTTTTTTCTAATTTTCTTTTGTATTAAAAAAATTTTTAATGTTGGGGCACCTGAGTGGCTCAGTCGGTTAGGTGTCCGACTTCAGCTCGGGTCGTGATCTAGTGGTTCGTGAGTTCGAGCCCCGTGTTGGGCTCTGTGCTAATAGCACAGAGCCTGGAGCCTGCTTCGGATTCTGTGCCTCCCTCTCTATATGCCCCTCTTCCGCTCTCGCTCGCTCGCTCTCTCTCTCAAAAAATTTTTTAATTTTTATTTGAGAGAGCACCAGCAGGTGAGGGTCAGAGAGAGCGGGAGAGAAAGAGAGAAGGAGAGAGAGAAAGAATCCCAAGCAGGCTCTGGGTTGCCAGCGCAGAGCCTGACACGGGGCTTGAACTCCCAAACTGAACCATGAGATCATGACTGAACGGAAACAAAGAGCCAGACACTCAACCAGACTGAGCCACCCAGGTGCCCCCCTTTGAAAATATTCTAAAAGACTTTTCAGTTTTCAATTGTGAAACTTGTGTCAGCTTATTTATAATTTTAAAATAGGGTTTTCCTTTCAGAATAACTATTATTGGTTCTTGTGAAATACAAGACTTAATCAAAAATCATTTATCTGAAAAAATTTTGTTCACATATTACTTAAGCAGACACACTTTTCATAAACCTGTTAATCAGTGTGGGAGCAGCTGCACCATGTTGTATAAGTATTTCATTATTTTTTGTTTTTTAGTGTTTTGTGCTTGCTATGACATCAGGTCAAATGTGGAACCATATAAGAGGACCACCGTATGCTCATAAGAATCCCCACACAGGACATGTGGTAAGGGAAGTCTGGAATTTCTTTCCCTTGTATACCAAAGTTAACCTTAATAATTATTTTGTGACATCATTGCCAGGATGTGAAGGACCTAGGTTTAGTTTTTACCTTTTAAGTTCTCTGATACTGAGCTTCAATTACTGAAAAGTTCTCTTAAAAGTAGAAAGTTCCTAAAAAACAAAAAAAGTGGAAAGTTCCTTATCCCATTTGGTGAGTCCTTTTGACTAGGCTGACTCTGAAAGTCAGACTTGAACTAAATAGAATAATTGATCAAGTACTTGAGCATGTACTGTTTCTAGGCACTGTGCTAAGTATTATAGTGATAAAGAAGAAAAACAATCTTTGTCTTCATGAAGTTTACATTATTGTACCTCATGGTCTTGTACACTGAAATACTAGTTTTCTCATATGTTCTGTTGTTGAAAACATAGTATAAGTACAATGAAAAGGCAAATGAATAAAAACACAGAAATAATGTTTATTTTGTCCAAATTACTTATTGATGAATACCACAGATCCAGTGCTGGTATACATCAGGTAAATTAACAATTTCATAGGAATTGAAAATAGCCCATTTTAGGATTAGAATACCAAAAGTTAATGTATGTTTAAAGATTTAATTTTGTCTTTTTTCCCCCCAGAATTATATCCATGGAAGCAGCCAAGCCCAGTTTGTAGCTGAAACACATATTGTTCTTCTGTTTAGTATCCTCTTTATAATAAGTCCTTGGTGCTACATTTTAATTTGTCTGTTTGCTCACATTCTAGTATTTTGTCTACAGTGTTTGGTTGAGGCTGCTCTCTTATTTTTTTGTTTATTTATTTATTTTGAGAGAGAAACAGCACAATTGGGAGAGGAACAGAGAGGGAGGGAGAGAGGAAGAATCCCAAACAGGCTCTGCACTGTTGGTGAAGAGCCTGTCATGGGGTTCGAACTAAGGAACCGTGAGACCATGACCCGAGCCTACATCAAGAGCTAGATGCTTAAATGACTGAGCCACCCAGGTACCCTGAGGCTGCTCTCTTATTAATGCAAGTTTTAATATCTTTGGAATCATATTTCTGTGCCATCTATCTTAGCGCAGAGACAAACCTGCAGTCTGATAGAGCCAGGTTTATTGATCACTGATTCAAGGGAGACTGCACATCAGAAGAATCATGCGACATCTTACCTAAGGAAAGATAGAGTTATAAAATTTGAAGGAAGGGTGAAGCTTAGGTGAAATGTAAAGGAAGCAGTGTTTTTGATAAACTTAAAGGAAAGCCAGGCTAAATGTAAAGGGATCAGTATCAAGTTTGGACTGTGAAGTGGACACAGGATTCTGTTTCCTAGAAACTATACAGAGTTCAGATAAATGTGGGAGTTTGTCTTCACAAACTCTTTATTTGAAGCTTTATTTAGTTGTAAATTGAGGCTACTTAGAAATTGTGCATTAGGGCACCTGGGTGGCTCAGTTGGTTAAGCATCTGATTCTTGGATTCAGCTCAGGTCATGATCCCAGGGTCATGGGATTAAGCCCCATGTCTGGCTCCATGCTGACAAGGAGCCTGCTTAAGACTCTCTCTCTCTCTGCCCCTCATCTCCTACTTGCGTGTACTCTCTCTCTCTGAAATAAAAGAAGAAATTGTACATTTAGTAACTTAGATCCTCCAGGCAAGAATGGATTGTTACCTTAGTGATATAATTTGAATCAGTGTATGATTTTAGAGAACCGTGTTCATCATTTAGTAAAAAACAGTAGTTACTCAAAGACAGAGGTTATTTTGACATTTTATAGCTGCAGCACGTCCTAGGTAGAAATATTATTTCCTGTGAACTTTGTAGCTGCTTTTTGTATGTTGTCCCATTCTTTTGAATGGCAGGGCAGATTTTTACTTTCTCACATCTGAAAATTTCAGTCTCAACAGTAACAGACAGGTCAGTGTGTAAATTTCATAGTATTACTGAACACAGTTTACCGCCACCCCACGAATATACAAGCAGTGACTCTGCAGAACAAATCAACAAGGTAAACAAATGTAATGTTCCTAGAGTTGTGCTTCTTGGCCAAGGGGTCCTGACATTGACATTAGAGTCAGTTGTAGCCCAGGCTGTTAGAGAAAACTGCCCAGTGGCTTGATGGTAAGGTCTCATCTCATAGTCTAAAGAACTTAGAGGTCATCTAGTTCAACACTTACTCTGTTGACAATGGATTATACTAAGAACTGGCTAAGAAATTTGAAGGTGATTACAATCAATATGACTAATTTAATCCCTTAAAAATTTTTTTCTGATTATAAAAGCAATACAACTTAATTAAAGGAAATTTAGAAAATAAAAAGAAGTGTAAAGAAAATATCAAAACCCTTGGAAATACCCCCTTTAGTCAATCTTTGTAAATCGTTCCCCATTTTATTTTACTATATCAGTGATTTATTTAATAGAGATACTTGAAGGGAAACATTCTGGAAAAAATTTAAGCTTTTGGTCTTAATTGAAGGACATTTGGGAAAATGATATTTTCTGAAAACAGTGTTCATGTATAATATGGAAAACAAATCTGCTTAAAATCCAGTTCAGAGCCAGGAAAGTTCATCTGTTCAGCCATGGAATGGTGAGCTAAAAAAATTAATAATAAACACCTATTCCTTATGATAAGAAAGAAGATCACAAGAAAAATATGATCCAAACCATGTTTCTTTCAAATCCTAAAATTTATTTTTTATTCAATTTATTTAAACTAAAAAAGTTCACCCATTTCTCCCACCCCTTACTTCCCTTCTCTAGTAACCACCAGTTTGTTCTCTGTATCCATGAATGCTTGCAGGCATGTGTGTATATACAATTTATTTTTAGATTCCACATATAAGAGATGATACAAGTTTGTCTTTCTCTGTCCTATTTCAAGTTATTTGAAAATTTAATTTGAAAATGCTCATTTATGGTTTGGTGTATTAACAAATTACTATACCTTGGAAATTTTTCAGTGTCTCAAAATGATCTCAATTAATGATATTTTGAAACTGAATAGTATAGCAAAATGGCAGATAAAATTATACAATATTAAGTGATTTGTGGTTTGTTGGTGTTCTAGCTTTGTCCTAACTTTTTTTCCAAAAAAATTTATTTCTTCTTCGTTGTTGAAGGGTATTTTACAGGTATAGATTTCTAGATTTCTTTAAGCACTTTGGAAATGTTATTCCATTGTATTTTACTTATGTAGTTTCTGTGAAAAAGTTACATTTAATTCTTATTATTGTTCTTTGAAGGCAGTGTGTCTTTGATGGATTTTAAGACTTTTTTCCTAATGTTTTTATTTGTATTCCTCCTGTTTTCTGGGTTACAGAACTTCCTCAATCTGTGGGTCAGTACCCTTCATTCATTTTGAAAAATGTTTTAGTTACTGTCTCTTCAATGTTTTTCTCCCATTTTCTCCATCTTCTCCATCCATGGCTTTCAACTTGAGAGCCTGGTCTATGAACCATGTCACTCTTTCTGGTAGAACCTGGACCTTAATCATGGTCTCTTTAACATTGTAGACTGTCAAAATTCTCTCCTAAGCTTGTCCCCAATTTTTAAGTATAATTATATAAGAAATTTAAGAAATAGGAATAGTCTTACCTTTTTCTTCTGCCTAAAGGTTAAACATTACTTAAAGCTTCACATACATTTGGAACAGATTGCAAGCCTGTTGAAAGATAGCATTTTTTTCCTTTCCAAGTTTTTATTTAAATTCTAGTTAGTTAACATATAGTGTAAATTTAGTTTCAGGTGTAGAATTTAGTAACTCAACAATTACATACAACACTGGGTGTTCATCACAAGTGCCCTCCTTCTTAATCCCCATCACCTGTTTAACCCATTCCCCCACCCACCTCCCTCTGGTAACCATCAGTTTGCTCTCTATGGTTAAGAGCCTGTTTCTTTGCCTCTCATTCCCCCCTCTTATGTTCATTTGTTTTTTTCTTAAATTACACATATGAGTGAAATCACATGGTATTTGTCTTTCTCTGAGTGATGTAATTTGCTTAGCATAATACCTTCTTCCATCTCCATCCACATCATTGCAAATGGCAAGATTTCATTCCTTTTTTATGGCTGAGTAATATTCTATTCCCTCTCTATATCTATATATCTCTATCTCTATCTCATCTATATCTCTCACATCTTTTTTATCCATTCATCAGTTGATGGACATTTGGGCTTTTTCCATACTTTGGCTATTGTTGATAATGCTGCTGTAAACATTGGAGGGCATGTATCCCTTTGAATTTGTAATTTTGTATCCTTTTGGTAAATTCCTACTAGTGCAATTGCTGGATCATAGGGTAGTTATATTTTTAACTTTTTGAAGAACCTCCATACTGTTTTCCACAGTGGTTTCACCAGTTTGTATTCCTACCAAGAGTGTAAGAGGGTTCCTCTTTCTCACATCCTTGCCAACACCTGTTGTTTCCTGTGTTGTTAATTTTAGACATTCTAACTGGTGTGAGTGGTATCTCATTGTGGTTGTGATTTTTATTTCCCTGATGATCAGTGAAATTGAGCATCTTTTCATGTGTCTGTTAGCCATCTGTACATCTTCTTTGGAGAAGTGTCTATTCATGTCTTCTGCCCAAAAATTATTTGTTTTTTGGGTGTTGAGTTTTGTAAGTTCTTCATATATTTTGGATACTAACTCTTTATCAGATATGTCATTTGCAAATATCTTCTTCCATTCTGTCGGTTGCCTTTTAGTTTTGTTGATTATTTGCTTCACTGTGCAGAAGCTTTTTATTTTGATGAAGTCACAATAGTTTCTATTTGGAAATACAGCATTTTTTGTAAATTTGGTTAATAGGATGCAAAATGGGAAATTTTTTTCAGTGAGATATTTATTTTTCCTTTGTTTTAGCTTTTTTGGTAGTGGTTAGGAAGGTGTGAGTGATGTTTTCTGAGCAATTACTTTGCTAAATGTTATGAATGCATTATTTATCTAAGGAATTTACAGTATTGAGACAAACAGATGTGTACAGATTACAAGACAGTACCTTAAATACTGTGTAATAAGGTGTGATGGTGAGACCATGAATGAAGTTATTTAACTGTGTTAGCAGTAAGGAATTTTATGGAAGACTGAAAATTCCTTATTTTTTTTAATGGACACAAAGCCTGAAAACTCAAAAGTTACCATGTGATAAGAACTAATAGAATGAGACTACTACTAACTAGTAATTATGAGTTTGGAAAATATCCACATATTTATCATTATTTTAGTATTGTATAATTTACTACATGATTAATAAAGCAATCTGTATGAATTGAGTGATCTACTAAAAGCAACTTTTAAAATAACATTTTAAACTTTTTAATTTGAATTATTATATTCATGCAGAAATGTTCCCAATTTATAAGTGCAGTGTACAGTTTGATAAATTTTCACAAAATGAACAAAACTAGGTGTAACCACCACCCAGCTGATGAAATAAAATTTTACTCACAACCCAAAGCCTCCTCCATCTCATCACCTCCTCCAGATTGCTACCTCCCCACCCAAAGGTAACTACTATCCTGACAGCTAACAATGTGGATCAGTTTTGCTTATTTTTTAACTTTACACAAATGGAATTATACATTAAATATATTTTAATGTAAAAAATAAAACAGCAGATCAGAAAAATGTCATCCATGATCTTAAACCCTAATATTAAAATCTAGGTTTATTTTTGCATATTCTCTTGCATTCTTTGCTTATTTGTATTTTTTTGAGGGGGTGATCCTTTTTTTGTAGTTATAGACATACTTTGTATGCAGTTTGGTTTAATATATCACAAGCATTTTCTGTATCATTGTTGGCCTTTATAGTTATAAACGTTGCATGAGAATTACAGAGAAATAAGAAAATACAGGCAAAGAAAAATAGTGATCATTCTTAATGTTTATATAATATGTATATCATAATTCAGTTATTCTCCTATTGTTGAACATTGCAACGAGTGTTTACTTGGATATAAACATAATTTGGCAGGGACGTCTGGGTGGCTCAGTTGGTTAAGTGTCCAACTTCGACTCGGGTCACGATCTCATGGTTTGTGGGTTGGAGCCCCGCGTCAGGCCCTATGCTGACAGCTCAGAACCTGGAGCCTACTTTGTATTCTGTGTCTCCCTCTCTCTCTGCCCCTACCCCACTCATGCACACTCTCTCTCAAAAATAAACATTAAAAAAATAAATATAAGATAATTTGACATATCTCCAAATTCTCAGAAGTAAGATTTGAAGCAAAGTGTACAAATCTTTCTATTGTTCTTGATGTTTTGTCTAAATTATTTTCCAAAGTAATTTTACTGAAAAAAAGGGAAGGAGGATTGCTGCCATAATATGTGCACTGATAGCCCTGACAAGTTCTAAGTATTATTATGTATTCTCACATTTTTTCTTTAAAGTTTATTCATTTATTGTTTCTGAGAGAGACAGTGTGAGAGTGCATGCACAAGTGCACTAATGAACTGTGAGATTGTCCGTCACCTGAGCTCAAGTCTGAGGTCTTAACTGACTGAGCCACCCAGGTGCCCCTGTTTTCTCACTTTTTTAAACTGCTAATTCAATAGGCAAAGAAATTGTATGTCATTGCTTAAATTACCTCGGACAATAATAATTCAAAGTACGTAATTTAAACATTTTTCCACAATTTTATAATTATGCCTCATTTTATGCAAATGTCTTTGCCTTCATCATATATAATATACTTTAGTTCTCCTAGTTCTTTAAAAAAATTTTTGATGTTTATTTTTAAGAGAGAGACAGAGCGTGAGTGGGGGAGGGCAGAGAGAGAGGGAGACAGAATCAGAAGCAGGCTCCAGGCTCTGAGCTACAGAGCCCAATGCGGAGCTCAAACTCCTGAACCATAAGATCATGACTTGAGCTGAAGTTGGACACTTAACCAATTGAGCCACCCAGGCGCCCCACTGGTAGCTCATTTTATAGCCCAGTTCTTATGTGTTATAAAATACTACTTTCTCTAATTTCTATTCAGTTCTCCCATAGTAACATTTAATCATGATTAGGTAATTATTTATTATTTGTTTCATCACTTATATATCCCACTAGAATGTAAACTTGTCCAAAGAATGGTCTATATTTTGTTCAACTTTTTAAAAATATTTTCTTTAATCTTCATTTATTTTTGAGGGGAGAGAGAGATACAGAGCGTGAACAGGGGAGGGGCAGAGAGAGAGGGAGACACAGAATCAGAAGCAGGCTCCAGGCTCTGAGCTGTCAGCATAGAGCCCAATATGGGGCTCGAACCCACGAGCTGTGAGATCATGACCTGAGCTGAAGTCGGACACTCAACTAACTGAGCCACCCAGGCGCCCTAATTTTGTCCAACTTTTAACTCCCAACATCTAGAAGCACCTGCCATATAATAGGCAGTGTCAGTAAAAGTTTGTCAATAAATGATATGAATCAATAAATGAAATGAAACAATACATATGGAAGTACATCACAGCTCTTGATAACTGAGAACAGTACACAAAGACCTTGGTGGTATATTGCAAGATGGAAAGCTTATTTAAAGAAAATACATATAGACCATGATACAAAACAAACCATTCCGAAAGCAAAAGTCTCAGCCATTAATCAAGAGTGCCTTCTAACTAAAGCCTACAGAAATGATCAGTCTTTTCATGTATCTGGGTATAAAGAACCTTAGAAAAAATAATCATTGGCAGAATACTACTTGTCTAAGCAACTAAAAGCATGATGAATGGGCATAATGCCTTAAAAAAGGCTATTGAGAGAGAGTGCAAGACCATAGTGAAGGGATTAATAGACAAACTATAGAGCCAGTGATAAATTCAGGCTTTACCTGAACACCTATTTTTCCCTTTCTTCTTAATCATACCCACATGTGGTAGCCTACAATGTGTATGTGTGTATGTGTGATTAATTTGGGAATTTTTTTAAGTTTATTTACTTTGAGGAAAGAGAGAAAGAGCACTAGAGGGGGAAGGGCAGAGAGAAAAAGAATCCCAAGCCGGCTTTGAGCAATCAGCGCAGAGCCCGACATGGGGTTCAAACTCACAAAGCTGTGAGATCATAACCTGAGATGAAATCAAGAGTGGACTGCTTAACTGACAGAGCCACACAGGCATCCTTGATATGGGCTTTAAGAAAAAGTTTTTTGATGTTTAATTTATTTTTGAGAGACACAGACAGATTGCCGAGTGGGGAAGGGACAGAGAGAGGGAGATACAGAATCCGAAGCAGGCATCAGCCTCTGAGCTGTCAGCACAGAGCCTGACACAGGGCTCAAACCCATGAACTGTGAG
The DNA here is from genome assembly GCF_046562875.1 of Panthera onca. Lineage (NCBI taxonomy): Eukaryota > Metazoa > Chordata > Mammalia > Carnivora > Felidae > Panthera > Panthera onca. The sequence goes on from NC_138357.1 coordinate 66,617,913, forward strand.
ATCATGACCTTGGTGATTTGGGCATTTTTAACTGCTGTTTGTATTTACCAAACTGCAGGGTAAATTTCTCTTTTCTATTAGAACACATTATATTTGCTTTAAAATTCAATTTTGCTTATTTTAGCAGTTAACCATCCCATGTGTAACCTATTTTCATGAGTAGGTATATTTTGTATTTATGTAGCTTCTATATTAAGCTGAATAAAATTGAGGTGATGACATACAGGATTTTCTTTTTTTTTTATTAGAATATGTCAAGCTGAGTTTAGTAGTAATTTGTACTTTAGAAGTTAATTGTTGAAATTCTGGAGAATTTTTGAAAAGTTATTTTTCAAATAAAAATTAGCTGCTATTCTCTCCAAATGGTGTACATTTCAAGTGTTTTCAATTTGGGAGGGTGGTTGAATAATCATAAAGGCTGTTTATGTTTTAAAATGTATACAAGGTTGTGGGTGCCTGGGTGGCTCAGGTGGTTGAATGTCAACTCTTGATTTCGGCTCAGGTCATGATCTCTTGGTTCATGAGATCAAGCCCTGCATTGGGCTCTGCACTGGCAGCATGGAGCCTGCTTGGGATTCTCTCTCTCTGTCCCTCCTTTGCTCAAGTTCTTTCTCTCTCTTTCAAAATAAATAAACATTAAAATAAATAAATAAATAAAACATATATAAGGATGGAGCAATAGTTGCCAGAATGTCCAGAAAGGTTATATCAAAGTACCATGTCAGGAAAACTCATATTTCATTTGTGAGTTATTGTGGGATATTTGTTGAAAATATTAGTTTTTATTTGTACAAATGAAGTAATTTTCCAACCTTAATATTTTTATTATATCTTCACAGTAAATAATTGCCATTCTGTATAGATACAAGATTATGTATTTTAGTTTTTGGTAATTGAAATTTGAAGGTTTGTATGTTCATTGTAATTTTCTTCATGAAATAATAAGAATATTAAAGTAGTATGTCTTTGTGTCTGTATGAATTTCTCCTTAAACAATTTTTCTAAGATGGTGGGGTTACCTTAGGGATGGTGCTCTTATGTGAAGCTGCTACCTCTGACATGGATATTGGAAAGCGAAAGAGTAAGTTATATCATATGCCAAAGTGTAACAATTATACCTTTATTTTTTATTTAATTTTTATTTTGTGTTATTAAAATATAGTTGGCATATAATGTTACATAACAGTTCTGCTTTTAATATAGAAAAAAGAATGTCCTCTTAATCACTTCCTCTCTTAGATATAAGTGTGTTGTTTTACTTCTTAATTATTTTAAAAGTAACATACACTTAATGTTGAAAATGTGAAGGGAAATCAGAGTGTGAAACATTTGGGGGGAGAATTACCCATTATTCCATAATTGAGAAGCTAAATATTTTAATGTTTTAATATAGTGTCTTTCATTTGTAAAAACATATTTAAAACTCTGTATAAAATTTTAAATCTTGTACCTCCCTTTTTAACTGGACTTAAACAATTCACTAATAAATATTTTCCTATACATAATTTTAAATTTGTACTCTATGCGGTAGTTTACTTAACCATTCTGATTTTGTTAAACATTTAGATTTTCTTCTAACTTCCATTATAATAATATTTCCTTAATGACTATCATAGCATATTAAGCTTTATTCTCATTTCATATTAATTTCCTTTTTTTAAAATTTTTTTTCAATGTTTATTTATTTTTGAGAGACAGAGAGAGACAGAGTGTGAGTAGGGGCGGGGCAGAGAGAGAGGGAGACACAGAATTCAAAGCAGGCTCCAGGCTCTGAGCTGTCAGCACAGAGCCCGATGCGGGGGCTCGAATCCACGAACCACGATATCATGACCTGGGCCGAAGTCAGACGCCCAACCGACTGAGCCACCCAGGCGCCCCTCATATTAATTTCTTAAGGTAGATTCCTACAGGGGCGCCTGGGTGGCTCAGTCGGTTAAGCGTTCGACTTCGACTCAGGTCATGATCTCGCAGTTTGTGAGTTCTAGCCCCGCATCGGGCTCTGTGCTGACAGCTCAGAGCCTGGAGCCTGCTTTGGATTCTGTCTCCCTCTCTCTCTGCCCCACCCCTGCTCACGCTCTGTCTCTCTCTGTCTCAAAAATAAATAAACATTAAAAAAGAAGGTAGATTCCTACAAGTTGAATGACTGTATGGTCCTGTGTATTTTTTAATTCTCTCGATGTTTTAAACTGATGATGCCAAACTCTTTCCCCAGATGTTCTGATAGTTTAGATTCCTACTAGTGGCATTTAAAAATGCTTGTTTCCAAAAAAAAAAAAAAAAAAAGAATGCTTGTTTCACAGTAACTTTGTCAGCATTAGCTAAACTAAGCTCATTAAAAATCTGTGTGTGTGGTTGTGTGTGTGTGTGTGTGTGTGTGTGTGTGTGTGTGTTTGCTAATCAGATGAGGGGGAAACTTTATATTATTTTGTACTTCTTTGGTTATTAGTAAAGTTGAATATTTTTCTAAATGTTTATTAGCTGTTTGTGTTTTCCCTTCTGTAAAAAGCCTTTTTGACTTTTGCTATTTAATCTATTAGAGTCTTAGAACTCTTTCTATTGGTTTGGGTGAACTTTTTATATATTAAAATATTCACACATGGGTACTTGTTGCAAAGAAATGCTAGCAATGTAGTTTTATTTTACTTACATAAAATAACTTTAAATCAGAGTTTTACTTTTATGACTACAGAGTTAAATGTTATCAAATTAAACTCACTAAATAAAGTCTACTTTTTATTCTAGAAAAAAGATGATGACATTGGATTTCAGATTTAGAAGATTCTTATTTTTCTGAATTGAAATGAATCTTCACATATTGCAAAAGCAGAACAAATGTATCAATTTTTTATCTAGTCAGTATACATCCTTTCATTGCCTGACTTAAAAACTTGCCTTTCTCAGTATCCATTATTGGGAATAGGCCCTCTGGGTACTACACTGGTGGCATGAATTTAAATTATAAAGTATTTTGGTGACATATATTAAAATAATCACAATTTGATCTACTTCTAAGGTTCTAACCTAATAAAATAATACAAATAATAACCATAAGCACTTATTTAACATTTGTTTTATACCAGAACTGTCTTAGACACTTTTAGATATGTTACATGAAAAAAGTAGAATACAAACATACACAGACTGATTTTATATATAGATTGATATAGATATAGATATACATGTATGTGTGTGTTTAATTGGATAAAAAAAACTTCTACAATGATCATGTGTTAATACTCAGAAAAAATATATTTAACATTTAAAAAATTTTTTTAATGTTTATTTATTTTTGAGAGACAGAGACAGAGTGCAAGTGAGGGAGGGGCAGAGAGAGAGGGAGACACAGAATCCGAAGCAGGCTCCAGGCTCTGAGCTGTCAGCACAGAGCCTGACATGGGGCTTGAACTCACAGACTGCAAGATCATGACCTGAGCTGAAGTCGGATGCTTAACTGACTGAGCCACCCAGGTGCCCCTTTAACATTTACATTTTAGTCCCTAATCATATTATGTGATAACTTAAAAAAGGAAAAAAAAACTGTTCCCTAAGTATAAGATAACTAAAAGCTGTTTTTTGTGTTGGCCAATAAGTATGTTTCCCTAGAACTTCTGCTGTAGCACACATGCTTTCCCACATCCCCACCTCTGTGCTTTTTAGCCAGTGTTATTCGCAGGACTCAAAGAGCCTCAAGTTATGGGAATCATACTTGAGCATTGTGGGGTCAGCATCCAGATTTAAGGTCGTTAACGGCTATGCCAAATCAGAGCATATGAAATGAATGTAGAGAGCTATGAATTTAGAGCTAGGATTCAGTATTTTCCCCCTCATTATTCAAATGAGGCATCCGTATTGAATGAGTACCTTATTTAGGCAGTGTAGTTACCTATAAATAAATAAAGTACTTTCAAGTGAGGGTGTCACAATGATGTTATCAGATGTCTTTAAATCAATATTTATCAATACAATAAGGCCACTTTTAAGGGTTTAAAAGGAATTTAGTGAGTGATTTCCTTGTCAGTAGAACTTTCTAACACTAATTTCTTGACTGTGATAATTTTAAAGGAATATATTATATACAACTAAATTGCACAAATGTATAAGTGGAACTACTCTATTATATTGTAATGGTTCAAATTAAATGGGAAGGCAGAATCCTGAAGATAAAGAATAGGTATGGAGGCGCCTGGGTGACTCACTCGGTTGGGTGTCCAACTCTTGATTTCGACTAAGGTCATGATCTCACGGACCGTGAGTTCAAGCCCCACATCGGGCTCTGTGCTGACAGCACAGAGCCTGCTTGGGATTCTATCTCTCCCTCTCTCTCTGCCCCTTTCCCCCCGCAAAAGTAAATAAATAAACTTTAGAAAAAATTTTAAAGAAAGAATAGGTATGAAAATTTTTGGAAAACCGCAATTTACCAGTAAATTATATCCCTTCCTTCTCACTCTTGTAGACTAAAATTTGTGCCCCAGTTTTTTATTTTGCTTAACCTGCTCATTTTGCTCTCCTTTTGTTTTTCTCCAGTAATGTGTGTGGCTGGTATTGTACTTGTTGTATTATTCTTCAGTTGGATGCTGTCTATTTTCAGATCTAAATATCATGGATATCCATATAGGTATGATTATTTTATATTTACATAGTGATTACCTATACTTAACAATGATTAGAGTTAATGTTGCTTTATAATATTTGTTTTTCTTTACCTCCAAACTAGTCTAACTTCTAAAGCAGAGATAGGCATTAACTTAGATATGTTGCATATAAAAATTAACTTAAGAAAATTATGATATAATGGACAATAGTATGTGATTTCTCTTCTCAGGAATATCTTTGAGGGTTGTTCTGACATCACCTAATTTAATCTAAAAATCTAAAAACACTTAATGATTAGACTGTTTTATGCCTTGTCCACATACTCTACTTACTCTTGAGGAGCAAATTATTATTTTATTTATTATTTATTATTTATTATTTTTTTTTTATTTTGAGAGAGAGAGGGAGCAGAGGAGGGGCAGAGAGAGAGGGAGAGAGAGAATCCGAATCAGGCTCCATGCTGTCAGCAAAGAGCCCAGCATGGGGCTTGATGCCACGAAATGCAAAATCATGATCTGAGCCAAAATCAAGAGTTGGACGCTCAACCGAGCCACCTAGGCACCCTCGAGCAAATTATCTTTTAATGTTATTTTAAAACTTCTCACCTCTACTTTTCAAGGCTCTTTAGATGGCATAAACAGAACATTTCATTAGAATCCAGTTTATTTTTTTATTATTTTGATTTTTTAAGGTTTTTATTTATTTTGAGAAAGAAAGAGCACATGAGTAGGGACAAGGGGCAGAAAGAGAAGGAGAGAGAGAATCCAAAACAGGCTCTGTGCTAACAGCATGGGGGCTCAACCCCATGAACAGTGAAATCATGACCTGAGCCAAAATCAAGAGCCGGATGCTTGGGGCACCTGGGTGGCTCAGTCGGCTAAGTATCCGACTTCAGCTCTCATGATTTGTGAGTTCAAGCCCTGCATCAGGCTCTGTGCTGACAGCTCAGAGACTGGAGCCTGCTTCACATTCTGTGTCTCCCTCTGTCTCTGCCCCTCCCCTGCTCATGCTCTGTCTCTCTCTCCTTCAAAAACAAATAAACGTTAAAAAAAAAAAAAAGTCGGACACTTAACCAACTGAGCCATCGAGGTACCCTAGAATCCAGTTTATGGAGAGTATAAGAAAGAGTGTTTGAGGAACTGTCAGCATGGGGCCTGCCTGGCTCTCTCTTCCCTTCTGCTTACACTCTCTCTCTCTCAAAATAAATAAACTATAAAACAACAACAAAAAAAGAAAGAGTGTTTAAGAAGATCTAATTGGCTTGAAATGTTCATAGAGATCTCTAAGGCTCAGGGAAGAAATTACTGTCCTGGTTGTAAATTCTCGATTTTATTCTGTTAGTAGCCATGAGATGTGTACCTACATAATGGGGAATGTTGTGAGTTAGTTTTATAATCTGAGTACCAGTTGCCATAATTCCTGTTCTTTCAATACAACATTGTCCTGTTGTATAAAGGACTATGAACACTAAAAATAAAGTATATCAAGTGATATTTTTGAGAGACAAATTCATTTTTCATATTACTTTTAACACATGTTTGCAGTAGGTAATTTTGAACAGCTCCTTGGTTGATTGATTATATTGTGACAGTCCTAGATTCTTTTGATCAATGAACAACATAAATCAATCTTTTTTTGAATTTTTTCTTGCAAACATACTTAATTTTATTTCTTTTTTTATTTTTCAGATTTTTATTTAAATTTTAGTTATCATATAGTGTAATACTGGTGTCAGGAGTAGAATTTAGTGATTCATCACTTACGTATAACACCCAGTGCTCATCACAAGTGCCCTCTTCAATACCCATCACCCATTTAGCCCATCCCCCGACTACCTCCCTTCCATCAGCCCTCAGTTTGTTCTCTAGACGTAGGAGTCTCATGGTTTGCTTCCCTCTCTTTTTTCCCCCTTCCCCTATGTTCATCTGTTTTGTTTCTTAAATTCCACATATAAGTGAAATTATATGGTATTTGTCTTTCTGTGACTGACTTATTTTGCTTAGCAAAATACACTAGCTCCATCCATGTGGTTGCAAGTAGTAAGATTTAATTCTTTTTGATGGTGAGTAAAATTCCAGTTAGTTAACATACAGTGTAATATTAGTTTCAGGTGTACAATTTAGTAATTCACTTCCATATAATACTTGGTGCTCATTATAAGAAGTATACGCCTTAATCCCCATCACCTATATAACCCATTCTCCCCCCACCTCCATTCTGGTAACCATCAGTTCCCTGTAGTTAAGAGTCTCTTTCTTGGTTTGATTCCCTCTTTCTCCCTCCCCTTTGCTCATTTGTTTTCTTTCTATTTTAATATTTACTTATTTTGAGAGAGAGAGAGAGAGAGAGTACACACAGGGGAGGGACACAGAGAGAGGGAGAGAGAGAATCCCAAGCAGGCTCCGTACTGTCAGCATGGAGCCCAATGTGGGGCTCAGTCTCAACAACCGTGAGACCATGACCTGAGCCAAGATGAAAAGTCAGGCACTTAACTGACTGAACCATCCAGGCACCCCATTGTTTGTTTTATTTCTTGAATTCCACATATGAGTAAAATCATATGGTATTTGTCTTTCTCTGACTGACTTATTTCACTTAGCATAATACTGTCTAGCTCCATCCATGTCTTTGCAGGTGACAAGATTTTGTTCTTTTTTATGGCTGCTGAGTAATATTCCATTGTGTGTATATATATATATATATATACACACCACATCTTCTTACCCATTCATCAGTTGATGGATATTTATGCTGGCAAACTTAATTTTAAAAACAAAACCTACCCGAACTTTGATTTTTGATTTATAATCTTCTACCTTTATAATTTTATTCTTCTGTGTATATATATTTTAAAATAATTTCTCCTCTATAGAATACTGAATGGAGTACAAGGGCAATCTCGCTGGGATTTCTATTGCTTTATTTCATCACCATGGTTGATTCAGTTATTAATCAGTATTTCTCTTCATGACATATTTTAACTTAAGTTTATGTCTATTTCCTTCTCGCCTAAGACCATCTCAGTATCTCGGTGTTTCTCACTTTTGGTATTAATACTCAAAGTTTATTATGCATACACCCAAATGCTCTTTTGTCTGTTAAAATCAAGATAACAGTATTTGTTAGAATTAAAGCCTATTGTGGGGTGCCTGGGTGGCTCAGTCAGTTAAGATCCCACTCTTGATTTTGGCTCAGGTCATGATCTCACTGTCATGAGATTGAGCCCCACATCAGGCTCCACATTGGGCATGGAGCCTGCTTAGGATTCTCTCTCTCCCTCTTCCTCCATTCTTTCCCCGCTTGCGTGTGCACACACTCTCTGTTTCTCAAAAAAAAAAAAAAAAAAAAAAAAAAAGCCCTTTTTTTTTTCAAAGACTAACATATTGTTTAATGTTTTTATTTCAGCTTTCTGATGAGTTAAAAAGGACTCCAGAGATATGTAGACACTGGAGTAATGGAAATTGGAAAATGAAAAATGGGTGTGTGTTGTAAAGAATGAAATTTGTGTATTTTGTATTACCTCTTTTTTTTTCAATTGATTTAAATAGTTAATCATTTAACCAAAGAAGATTTGTAGTGCCTTAACAAGCAATTTCTTGTCAAAACCATGAAGTATTTTGGATACAATTCTCCTCCTAACCTTCCCTTCCTGATGAACTTTATGTAACATTTAATTTAGTAAAATTAAGTACATTATAAAAATTTTATAACTACTACATTTTAATTAGAACAAGGTTCAAAACTGCTTTAGTAAGCTTTTGGCTATCTGATTTTATATTATCTTACCGAAAATTAGGGGAAAAAAAGAACTGACCAGGTGTTCCTACATATGCCTATTACAGATAAATGTATCAGGAATCCAGTTTTAGCTTTTCCATCTTTGCATGGATGTGTATACTTTGCACATCTTTCCTTTTGGGCAGGGAAATATGTGCTATGCAAGCTTATGAAAATAGAACAATATTGTTTAGAGTACATATCTAACCTGTAGAAAAGACTAGCCAGTCCTCCCCCTCCTTCATGTTTTCTGCTGAAATACAGTGCTAGTTATGCTTTGTGGTAGCTATAGATATTAAAAAGTCTAAATACAGGATTATGATTTCTGCATGAATGTGTTGTTAACTATTTTTATTTGGAAAGATTTCAGGTTTATTCTGTCTCCTTAATTTCTTTTATTTACGGTGGGTTCCACTCTAATAAAAATGTAGCTTAGTGCTAAAATCAGTGTTACTTAAAAATTGTCTGAAATGTTTCTGCAAATTAAAGATTGTTGCTTATTTCATTTGTACCTTAGAGAAAAAAATAGGTTCATCTGGTTAAGTCAATTTCTGTATTACAGTTACAACATATTTCATTAACCCTTGTATTTAGGAGAAGGACTCCCTTAGACTGGAAGAAGCACATCCTGACATAATTGAGTTGTTGCCTGTGAATGGAAAGTAAATTGTTTCTTGACAGTTCTGTTTTTGCTATTATTTTAGCCTTCATTCCCACACCTCAAGTAGAGAAACAGTAAATATTTGAAGAGTTTTTGAGTTTTGTCTTTTTTTCTGTCAGTGGAAATAACCATAAATGCTAACCAAATTTATGTGAAGAATGAAAGAATGAAAGTTATCGTTAGATCTAGCCATAACCTTTCCTATAGCTATGAAGAATATCCTGAAATTCCACTATTATGGAAATATGATAATTACGATTGTGAAAAAATTTTAAAGCAATCTTAGAAGTATTACATTAAAATAATACTTTGCCTACTATTTACTATCTAATAACTCCCATGTGGTCTAAAAGTCTTATATAAAGAGATTTGCAGAAGAGACGGATATAATTGCCTAAGAAGAAACATTTTATGAGGGTTTTTGTTTGAAGATTTGGTGGGTGGGGACATACAGTTGACCATTTCCCCTTTAGTGGATTCACTTTTTGGTAATTACTTCCCTGTAAATTGTGTGATTTTGGATTCCTTATCTGCTATTCTTGTAATTGTCTCAGGCCAAATAAATTTATGCTGTGATTCTTACGAGACTTGTATAAAGATGCCCTGATTTGTACAAACTGACCAGGGTAATACTACTGCCATGTAATCTGTATAGCTCCAGATAATGTGCCATGAGCATTGAAAGAATGGCACTTTTTTTTATTTGTTTTGTCTCCCTTATAGCACATTTTTCTTGTGCAGGGAGAAAAGTTACATTCTAGCTAAAATCTGTAGAAAGCAGGTTTACTAAACTTAGAATAGAGTTAATTTTATGGAAACTTTGAAATTTGCTTTCATCTGAAGTGCCTTAAAGTAGACTCTTAATTTACTTTTCTAGTAATGTTTTAAATATTATTTGTTATGCATTTTAAAAATACTATTCAAAATGACATTGTAGTAGCACAGATAACCAAATGTCTGGCTATTTGCTTTTTGACCATATCAATAAACTTTTACAATCTACTCTGAGTTTTTTGATTAACATGTAAAGAGGGGTGAATTTAAAACACTAAATTAGAATTGTAATATTAGATTATTTCATTTTGAGATTATAATTGAATTTCTTATTGTCCTAATGACAGTGAATTTGATAAGCCAATTTCCTTAGGTATTTCTATTTTTTATTTTTTTTTACATTTATTTATTTTTGAGAGGCAGAGAGAGACAGAGCACAAGGTGGGGGAGGGGCAGAGAGAGAAAGAGACACAGAATCTGAAGTAAGGATCTGAGCTGTCAGCACAAAGCCCGACGTGGGGCTCGAACTCACAAACTGCAAGATCATGACCTGAGCGAAAGTCGGACGCTTAACCGACTGAGCCACCCAGGTGCCCCCCCTTAGGTATTTCTAAACTGAGATACATTCTTCTGGGATTTCATATGTTATCTTTCATTAATGTTGTCACCTATTAGATTCAAAACAGCCAAGATTAATAGATGAATGGCTGTCATAAATGGTTGATCTAGTTTTGTCCCTATGAACATTGTGACTAGGCAAATTACGTTTTTGTACTGAATAATTGATTTGAAAGTTACCCAGACAGATTATCAAGTTATATGAGACTGGGCAACAGTACATTTGCAAACATGGAATGGGAACATTGGACAGGAAGTAGAGAGATCTGGCTTTTAAACAGCTTTTGGTCCTTCCTTACTCTCTGTCTAGCTATGTGACCATAGGCAAGTCACTTGAAATAGGTTCTCTCAGGACCTGTTTCTTTATTCTAATGTGAGTGCATTGGACTAAATCACCTCAATGTACCTTCCAGCACCACTGTTTTAGGTGCAAAATATTAAAGATACATGTATTTAAAATTTGAATACATATAATTTGTGATATTCAGGTTTGGTATCGAATTAAATCAATTGAAATGTAGGATGTTTTGTAGTCAGAGTTCTGAAGAAGCTCTGAAATGCTGTGGAGGCCATTATAGGTGCAAGTTATTTCATATGCATTGAAATATTTTTTAGAAAAAAATCTAGAAAGGATTTACTTGAAACCAGTAAGTTAATATCAGATCTTGATTTAAAGAGGTTCTTCCCAAATATGACCAAAGATGAAATCAACAACTGTAATAGTATGCTAATATTATAGAAAGTCAAAGCCAAAGGGACCATTTAATCAGCCCCTTTATTCTGACTGTTAAAGAAAATCTAACTTAGAGAGGTGATGCAGTTCACTGAAGGTTATTCTAAGGAAATGCCTACAGAGTTTCCAATTTTGTTGCAAATTTCCTATGGATTAGGTTTCAGTGGGAGATGCGAGTTACTCCCTGGAGACATAGAAACCATAGTCTATGATTGTTTCCTGACATCTAGACCCTGGATGAAGGGTCCTGATGGGAGAGGCATTTCCCTGGAATGGTTGATGTAGGCTTCAGAAGAAGGGAGGAGTTTCAATAGACTCCCTTTAATCTGTGAAAGTAGAATTTAGGGTCACCTGGCTGGCTCAGTCAGTAAAGCATGTGACTCTTGACCTCAGGGTCATGAGTTCAAGCCCCATGTTGGGCCTAGAGCTTACTTTAAAAAAATAAAAAATAAAATATTTTTTTACCACAACTCAAAACTAAAATACTAATCTCACAACTAAAATACTAATGCCTTGGCTCCAACCCCATACTGGCATATCCTCACTGACACCACTTTGTATTTCACCATTGTCCTGAAAATATGAGTACAGCTGGATAGAATGTGACTCATGGTTAAAATGTTGAAGCATGGTCTTCAGGCTCTTTTGGGCAACAATTTAAGGACATTCAGATAAACCCTGCCTTCACAATCAGTGGTGATTAGTATATTCCAATGAGTGCTTTGTAAACAATGACTTCCAGCTGGAAAAAAAACTCATTAAGATGTGTTGGCATCACCCAAAATCCAGACTCAGAAATGATCCATTTGGTTTGAACCTTCCAGTTTATGATGCTTCGCCATGGCTCTGTGGCCAGCAGTTGTAGCTAGAGAACTTCAGGTCTAAAGTTCTTTTTGTGATCTTCAAATAAAATTAATGAAATGTTTTCTCCCCCTCAAACACAGTTCAAACATAATTTCTCGGAAGTTTTCCTGACCTCCCACTTTTGGATCTATACCCCTCCTCTCTTACTTAGTGCATGCCATCTCTGTTAGTCTATCTCTAATTGCTGGGTTTCTCCCCTAAACAGTAAGTTCCTTGAGAACAGGAGTATTGTCTTACTCATCTTTGTATGCTCATTTTCTAAAATGCCTGCATAGTACATGCTCAGTAAAGTTTCACTGATTGAATAAAGAAAAAAAGGTCCTTGCTCTTGAGTTGCTTGCAGTCTTGTGGTGGAAATAAACATGTAAACAAATGCAATCCCTATGTGTTAGTGGGAGAATATATGTTATATCATGGGTACAGATAAAGGCTTAATCACTTTCTTGGGGTTCGGGTGGGAGGCAAAGAGAAAAGTTTCTGTGACAGAAATTGAAATTTTAAAGGTGAATAATTCACAAGATAGATTTTTTTTTAATTTTTTTTTTAACATTTATTTTTGAGACAGAGAGAGAGCATGAACGGGGGAGGGTCAGAGAGAGGGAGACACAGAATCTGAAACAGGCTCCAGGCTCTGAGCTGTCCGCACAGAGCTGGACGCGGGGCTCGAACTCACGGACGGCGAGATCATGACCTGAGCCGAAGTTGGCCACTTAACCGACTGAGCCACCCAGGCGCCCCACACAAGATAGATTTTTAAGGTACTGAAATGCCAAAATATTCTCTTTTTTTGGTCCCGGCCCCCACCTAAATGCCAAAATATTCTTGTAGGTATAGTATCATTTCAGTACTTAAACTCTGAAGTCAGAGGGGCACCTGGGTGGCTCAGTAGGTTAAGCGTCCGACATCAACTCAGGTCATGATCTTGCAGTTGGTGGGTTTGATCCATGAGTTGGACTGTCTCCCTCTCTCTCCCTGCCCCTCTCCCGCTCGTGCTGTCTCTCCCTCAAAAATAAATAGACATTAAAAAATAAAAGTAAAAGAGGCCTTAAAAATACATGAAGTCAGATTCATTTACATCCTGAGTCATACCCAGAGTTACATGGTACTTGGAAACTTCTAAAATAACAAAATGCACTACTTTAAAAATATTCCTACCATTCTTATCCCTTTTCTGGTTTTAAAATTCTTTCAACGTATCTCATTTCAATTACCAGTTTCCAAGTTATTAGTAACTCTGAACATCTTTTATTTATTAGTCATTTATATTTCCCTTACAACCAATTTGGACCTCCATCCAATTCCCATAGAATCTTATTACAACTGAGGTGAAGAAACTAGAGAAACAGAAAGAGAAGATAGTAGAGAAATTTGAAGAGAAAAGGAAAAAAGAGGGAGGGAGGTTTCTAGGCCCAACCCCTGAAAACCCAACTTCTTCTCTTCCTCTGTGGTTAGATCTCTTCTTTCCTTTCCCTTTTCTCCCTCAAAGGTTAGATTCATTCTCACAAGGCTGACCTCTCCTCACCTCTTTTTTTTTTTAAGTTTATTTATTTTGAGAAAGAGAGAGCAAGCAGGGCTGGGGCAGAGAGAGAGTATCCTAAGTAGGCTCCACACTGTCAACACAGAACCCAACGCAGGGCTCATACTCACAAACCATGAGATCATGACCTGAGTTGAAACCAAGAGTTGGACACTTAAACAAATGAGCCACCCAAGCGCCCTTCTCCCCACCTCTTTTAATGGAGATTTTCCTTCTTAATCATTCTATTTCCAAGACTCAAGTTGGAAGTACAAAGAATCCTTAATCTTTGTTCCTGGCCTGTTTTGAGGGGTAACATCTGAGGACAACATGTAGACTATTGTGACAATTTTATCTCATATTTTTATAAAATACCAACGTTTTGGTAATATAAAAATATAAATACTAAAATATCAGTATTACCATTTTGCTGTAGTAGCATACATAATACATTATAGTCCCAAAAGCTCAGCAGAAGGAAGGTATCGGATAGAATCCCTTCATAGTGACTAGCTAGCTAGTTCTGTCAAATGTTAATTAAGATTAAGATAGTATTAGGAATATGGGGCACCTGGGTGGCTCAGTCGGTTAAGTGTCTGACTTCGGCTCAGGTCATGATCTCACACTCCATGAGTTCAAGACCCGCGTCGGGCTCTGTGCTGACAGCTCAGAGCCTGGAGCCTGCTTCAGATTCTGTGTCTCCCTCTCTCTCTGCCCCTCCCCCGCTCATGCTCTGTCTCTCTGTCTCAAAAATGAATAAAAACATTAAAAAAAATTTTTTAAAGATAGTATTAGGAATAAATGTAATAAAAGATAGGCAAAACATATACTGAAAACCACAAAACATTGACAGAAATTAACACCTAAATAAAGGATATGCCCTATTCATACATTTCAAAATTCAGTGTTATAATGCTCTCAATTTTCACATCAATTCCAGTAAAAATTGTGGCAGATTTTTTAGTGTGTGAAGATTGAAATGCTGATTTTAAATTTTATATGCAAATGTGAAGGGCCAAAAATAACCAAGACAGAAGATGGCAAAGTAAACAGTTTAAAGGGCCCATCCCTCTGTAGAAACAATGAAAAAAATGAGCAAAACTGTCAGTATCACTGTTGTCAGAACTCTGGAAATAGTCAAGGTTTAAAGCAACCAAGTGAGGGGCTCCTGGGTGGCTCAGTCATTTGAGTGTCCGACTTCAGCTCAGGTCATGATCTTACAGTTCGTGGGTTTGAGCCCCTCATCAGGCCCTGTGCTGACAGCTCAGAGCCTGGAGCCTGCTTCGGATTCTGTGTCTCCCTCTTTCTCTGCCCCTCCCTCACTCACACTGTCACTTTCTCCTTCAAAGATAAACATTTAAAAAATTAAATAAATAAACATTAAAAAATGTAAAAAAAAAAAAAGCAACCAAGTGAATGCTGAATCAAGAAAAGTCAACTTAAGCATAGTAGGAGAGCTTTGTGCTATTTTAGCCTTGCCTGATTTCCCCACTCTGGTGTGTCAGAGTCTTGAATTCACCCTGTGTTCCCAGTGTAGGTAGCTGGTCCCAGAGAGAGCAGAACAGATTTTGTTCCCAAAATATTGTGTTTGTCTATTTTGACCTGTTTGTGTGTTCCTGGAAGGAATGACACAAGGGGCTTGCCTCAATTTTGCCTAACTCAGAAGTCTTTCAGGGCAGAAAAACAGTTATGAACAGGGTGTTCCTTGAAAATATTGAAAGACAAATGAAGAAGCCAATGCTGCCTGAGGAAAAACATGGCAGTTGTGAGAAACAACTGCACCAAAAGTCTGGGAGGAAAATCTGAGAAGACACTTAGAGAAATAAAAATTTTATATACCAAAAACAGAATGCATACTCAGAAAAGACTTAGGAATTCTCTGAGCTTTCACCCTTGGCTGATCTTTATGCTCATTGTGAGCAGGAATTGAAAGCTAAGGCAGAGTTGTAAGCACACTGGCTAAGTGTTGAAGGACTGCACCAACACAAATCCAATCTGCAAAGATCAAGAGAGTTCTTTTCTTTTTTCTTTTCTTTTCTTTTCTTTTCTTTTGCCTCCATATGTTTAAGGAAATCAACTCACAAATCATTAAATGACCACTAAGCTAGTGAAACAGACTTCAGGATCCACACATGACAAAGAATTCAGTCTTTATAAAAACAGTTTAAAAGCATGCTCCAGTGGCAACAATCAGCACACACTACTTATACAAAAGTAGTTTAGAAACCTCACTAAGCAAGAACTACAACCTACAATGAACAACAACAAACCCTGGGAGAGGAAAAGAACCTGGTTTCCAGAGATACCACATTACTATATTCAAAATGTCCATTTTTCAGTAAAAAAATGAGACATTAAAAAATAAGAAAGTATGGCCCATTCACATGGAAAAAAAGAAATTGGCAGAAATTATGCTTCAGGAAGCCTAGATATTATACTTACTAGAAAAAAGACTTTAAACCAGGTATTTAAAATATGTTTAAAGAGCTAAAGGAAACCATGTTCGAAGAACTCAAGAAAATCAGGTGAGCAATGTCTCACCATAGAATATCAATAAAGAGATGGATCATAACAACAAAATGGTAATTATGTGAGGTGAAGGATGTGTTAACTAGCCTTATTATGGTAAACATTTCACAACGTGTATCAAATCATGTATATCTTACTTGTATACAACATTATATGTCAATTACATCTCAATAAAGCTGGAAAAATAAAAGATATTAGTCTTGGTGGAAAAAATAAAGAAATAGATATCACAAAAAGAACCAAATGGAAATTCTTGAGTGGAAAGATACAGTAATGAAAAAAATTTACTACTTCAAAAACACATTTAAGCAAGCAGAAGAAAGAAATAGTAATCAGGAAGATAAGTCAATTATAATCATCCAGTTGCAGAAGCAGAAAGAAAAATAGAAGAAGACAATTAACATAATGAGAGTTCTGGCAGAAGAAAAAAGAGAGAGAGAAAAGGCAGAAAGAATATATGAACACATAATGGCTGAAAATGTCCCAAATTTGATGGAAGACATGAATCTACACATCTAAGAAGCTCACCAAACTCCAAGTAAAATAAACTCAAAAAGATCCATACCAAGACAGGCAGACAGATAGAGAAACTTGAAAGTGCCAAGAGAAAAATGATTTGTCAATAAGATTAACAGCCAATTTTTCATTAGAAACAAAGGAGGTCAAAAAGCAGTGGGATGACATTTAAAGTACTGAAAAAATATATTAACCATGAATTCTAGAATTGGCAAAACAATTCTTCAGATATGAGGGAAAAATTAAGACATTCCCAGATAAAACAAAAGCTGAGAGAACTTGCTTCTAGTAGATCAAAAGATCTTCAGGTCAGGGTGCCTGGCTGGCTCAGGTTCGACTTTGGCTCAAGTCATGATCTCACTGTTCGTGAGTTCGAGCCCCGTGTTGTGCTCTGTGCCCACAGAGCCTGGAGTCTGCTTTGGATTCTGTGTCTCCCTCTTTCTCTCTGCCCCTCTTCTTTCGCTCTCTCTCTCTCTCTCTCTCTCTCTCTCAAAAATAGATAAACATTAGAAGATCTTTGGGTCAAAATTAAAGTACACTAGACAGTAACTCAAAACCATATGAGGAAATTAAGATCACTAGTAAATGTAACTACACAGGTAAATGTAAAAGCCAGTATTACTGCATTTTTGGTTAATGATTCCTCTTTATTATCCCATATGATTAAAGAGAATATGCATAAATCAATAATTATAAATTTATGTTAATGAGAACACAATGCATAAAGATATTAGTTGATGATAACAACATAAAAGGGGAAGGATGGAGCTGTATAGAATCATTGTTTTAGGGGGGCCTGGGTGGCTCAGTTGGTTAAGCATCCGACTCGGTTTCGGCTCAGGTCATGATCTCACAGTTTGTGAGATTGAGCCCCACATTGGGGTCAGTGCTGACAGCACAGAGCCTGCTTGGGATTCTCTATCTCTCTCTCTCTCTCTCTCTCTCTCTCCCTCCCTCCCTCCCTCTCTCTCCCTCCTTCTCTCTCTCTCTCCCTCTTGAAATAAATGATCTTTAAAAAATTGTTACAAGTGACAAAAAGGACCTTATTTATTGATAAAGTGTCAATCCCTGAAGAGAATATAATAATTATAAACATATACTGATAGAATTGAAGGAAGAAACAGACAGTTCTACAATAATAGTTGGAAATTTCAGTACTCCACTTTTAATAATTGATAAAACAAGAAAGAAGATCATTAAGGAAATAGAGGGCTTGAACAACACTATAAACCAACTGGAGTGATGGACTTACAGAGAACACTCCACTAAACAATATCTCCTCTGACTACAATGAGAAAAAACTAGAATTCAGTAACAGAAGGAAATTTGGAAAATTCATAAGTATGAGGAAATTAAACAGCATACTCTTAAACAATCAACGGGTCAAAGAAGAAATCACAAGGGTATTTAGAAAATAATTTGAGATGAATGAAAACAAAAATAGAAAATACAGAAACATGGGAATTAGTGAAAGTATTGCTCAGAGGGAAAATTATATCTGTAAATGTCTAAATTAAAAAGAAGAAATATCTTAAATTAATAATCTAATTTTATAACTTAAGTAACTAGAAAATAAGAAATAGGTATATATAGGTATAGAATAATCTAGATATAGAAAATATATAGAAGAATAAATTATAACAAAATCTATCAGAATACTAAAGATTAGATTAGAATGAAGACACACAAAATAGAGAATAGAAAAACAATAGAGAAAATTAACAAATTCAAATGTTTTTTTTTAAAAGATCAACATAATTGACAAAGGTTTATACTGAGAAAATAAGAGAGAAGAGTTAAATTGCTAAAATTAGAAATGAAACAGTATATTACTACTAATATCAGATCAAAAAAAGGATTAAAATGGATATTATGAATAATTGTATGCCATATAATTACATAATCTAAATGAAATGGACAAATTTCTGAAAAAATTTGACACACTACCAAAGAAGCCTCAAAAAGAAATAGAAAATTTGAACACACCTATAAAAAGTAAGATTGAGTCAGTAATCCAAAACCTTCCAAAAAATGCTCCAGACCACATGGTTTCACTGGTGAATTCTACAAACATTTAATAAAGAATTATCACCCATCCCTGTCAAAATTTTCCAAAAATTAGAAGAGGAGGAAACACTTCCTAACTCATTCTATGAGGCCACCATCACTGTGATAACACAGAGAAAGATACCACAAAAAAAGAAAACTATAGATAAGTACAATACTCTTTATAAATATAGATGCAAAGCTCCTTAACAAAATACTATCAAATCAAATGCAGCAGCATATTAAAAGGATTATACACTATGACCAAATGGGATTTATCCCAGAAATGCAATGGTGATACAAAACTAAATCAATGTAATATACCATATTAATAGAATGAAGGAAAATGCAGAAAAAGCATTTGACAAAATTCAATACCCATATGATAAAAACACGCTGAAAACTAGTTACAGAAGGGAACTTTCTCAATTTGATAAAGGGCATTTATGAAAAACACACTACTAAGGTTTTAAGGTAGAAAGCTCAGAAAGCTTAACCACAGGATTGGAATTGAGGGAGAGTACTTTTTTTATTAAAATTTTTTAAATGTTTATTTATTTTGAGAGAGAGAGATAGAGTGTGAGTGGGGAGGGGGGAATCAGCAGGCGGAGAGAGAGGGAGAGAGAGAAATCCAAGCAGGCTCCAGGCTGTCAACAATGAGCCTGATGCAGGGCTTGAACTCACGGACCATGAGATCATGACTTGAGCCAAAGTCAAGAGTCGCATGCTTAACCGACTCACTGGTGCCCCAGAGAAAGCACTTTTTTAAAACAATACTGAGCTAAGGTTTATGTTGGCATAATTGTTACTTGAATTCATATTTGCTGGCAGAAAATTGATAGTTCTGTTGTTGCTTACAACAATTAAAATTATTTAACTTTCTCACATCAACTTTATAGTATATTGTCATTGTAGGAAATTTGGAGAAAATGGAAAAATAGAAAACAGGAAAAAAATCACTCAGACATATCACCTGAAGATATCTAGTCTTCATACCTTTGGATGTATCATCCAACATTTTTTTGCCCTAATAGCACCTTTTCTTTAAAATGAGATTTTAGGGGCACCTGGGTGGTTCCCTTGGTTGAATGGTCCAACTCTTGATTTCAGCTCAGGACATGATCTCACATTTTGTGAGATGGAACCCGGAGTCAGGCTCCGTGCTGACAGTGAGAAGCCTGCTTGGGATTTTCTCTCTTCCCCTCTCTCTGCCCCTCCCCCACTTACTCTTGCACACTTTCTCACTCTCTCAGAATAAAAAAATAAACATTTTAAAAAATGAGATTTAAAAAATATTCAATGTAAATGCTAAATTTCTTTAACTCAAGGTAATACTTTTTAAAAATTTATTTTTGAGAGCGAGAGAAAGCTCAAGTGGGGGAGGGGCAGAGAGAGAGAGATAGAGAGAGAATCCCAAGCAGGCTCCACACTGTCAGTGTGGAGTCTGATGTGGGGCTCGAACTCACAAACTGTGAGATCATGACCTGTGCTGAAGTTGACTTAACCTGCTGAGCCACCCAGGCACCCCAGTACTTTACTGATGTGTTGCATTCACATTGTGAGTGGTCACTGACTTTGCCCATTTTTTAATGAAGTTATTTGTTGTTGTTGTTGAGTCATAGAAGTTCCTTACATATTCTGGATATTAACCCCTTATCAAATATAATTTGTAAATATTTTCTCTTACCCCATAGGTTGCCTTTTCACTCTGTTTATAGTCTTCTTTGATGTGCAGAAATTTTCAAGTTTGATATGGTCTCATTTGTCTATTTTACTTTTGTTGCTTATGCTTTTGGTGTCACATCCAAGAAACTATTGCCAAATCCAATGTCCTAAAGTGTTTCTCCCCTATGTTTTCTTGTAGGAATTGTATAGGTTTAGGTCTTGAATCCATTTTAGGTAATTTTTGTATATGCTGTGAGTTAAAAGTCCAACTTCACTGTTTTGAAAGTGGATTTCCAATTTTCCCAGCACCAGTTTTTGGAGAGACTATCCTTTCTCCATTGTGTAGTCTTGGCAACCTTGTTGAAAATCATTTGACCTTATGTGAAAGCGTTTATTTCTGGGCCCTTTTGTCCTGTTATATTGGAATCTATCTATCTATCATCTATTTATCTATCTTTTATGCCAGTACCACACTATCTTGAATACTGCTGGTTTGTAGTATGTTTTCAAATCATGAAATGTGTGTTCTGCAACTTTGCTTCTCTTTTTCAAGATTGTGTTGGTTATTCAGGGTCCCTTGAGCTTTCTTGTGACTTTTTGGATTTTTTTGTCTAATTCTTCAAAGAATGACATTGGGATTTTGACAGAGAATTTAAAGAATCTGTAGGTCCCTTTGGCTAGTAGAAACATTTTAAAAACATTAAGTTTTCCAGAAATACATGGGAATGAGATATCTTTCCATTCATTTGTATTTTCTCTGATTTCTGTTAGCAATGTGTCATAGATTTCAGTGTACAAGTCTTTCATCTACTTGGTTAAGTTTATTTCTAAGTATTTTATCCTTTTTGATGCCATAGTAAATGTGATTGCTTTATTACTTTACTTTTTAGATTGATTATTTTTAGTGCGTAGAAACACAACTGATTTTTGACATTTTTTTATTTTAAGGAGCTATTTGGTATTCTGTTGCATGGATGACATAATTCATTTAACTAGTTCCCCATTGAGGACTATCAATGTCATTTTCAAAGTTTTGATGTTACAAACAATGCTGCAGTGAATAGTTTTGTGGATATCTCATTTTTCCCATGTAGAGTATATCTGTTGGTCAAATTCCAGAAGTTAAATTTCTGGATTAAAGGATATATGTATTTAAAAATTTAATTGATATTGCCAAAGCATTTTGATTTTGACATAAAATAGAATTTGTGATGGTGTTTATTAAAAATTATTAGAGTCTCTATTTTCTTATCCAACTTGCTCTCTTAAAGGTAATATACCTTGTCTTTCAAGAAAATTCACAAATTACACATTTATGGTTGAGTTCAAGGAAGGGTTTTTTTTTTTTAAGATTTTATTTTTAAGTAATCTTTACACTCAATGTGGGGCTCAATTCCACAACCCTGAGATCAAGAGTTGCAGGCTCTACTGACTGAGCCAGCCAGGTACCACACCAAGGAAAGGTTCTATGTTGATTTCTGTGGCAATTTGATGAAAAATGTGATATTTGAATGAGTGAATTTATTCTAAAATATGGTAGAAGGAAACTCATTGAAAATCAGCTATTGACAGTGATACAAAACAGTGATACAACTATAATATATCAGTGAAACTTTGTTAGTCATCCTTTAATAATAGAGGAATGCTCTTTCTTATGATTCATGAATACAGTGAGTTATATATTTAAAAATTTCTGTTATTATAATTTTGTTATTAAGATGCTTCTCTGTTTGTGGAATATGTCATGTTAAAATGCTTAGTGTTAAGAAGTCTTATCACCAAGAACTAGGTTAAAAGTTGTGTGGGGCACCTGGGTGGCTCAGTTGGTTGAGTGACGGACTTCAGCTCAGGTTATGATCTTAGTGTTTGTGAGTTTGAGTCCTGTGTCTGGCTCGTGCTGACAGCTCAGAGCCCAAAGCCTGCTTCGGATTCTGTGTCTCCCTCCCTCACTGCTCCTCCCTCACTCACGCTGTGTCTCTCAAAAATAAATATTTTTTAAAAATTGTGTGCTGTCTTGTATCTCCTTTCAAATTAACTGCATTTATCCAGGAGGAAAATATAACTTCTGTAAATTGTATGTTTAAGTGATGTTTATCATTACGGAAGACAAGAAGAAAATTAGTAGACCAGATATGGAAGGCTGGTTTCTACAGTTGGCAATAGTCCTTGAATATTTAAAAGATGACTTGAAATATATATAAACTTCTCTCTTTTTTCTTTTAAGTAATCTCTACACCCAACATTGGGCTTGAACTCATGACCCCCGAGATCAAGAGGTGCATACTCTTCTGACTGAGCCAGCCAGGTTCACCCAAACTTTTCTTAGTTAAAAATTTGCTGTGCTTATCAAGTTATCAAAGCGTTCCATTTAAAACAGGCTCACTATTTCCAATTGCGGAAGAAAGCAGCAACTCTTTCACCCAAATACAAAAGGAGCACTTGCAAATTTCAAGAAAAGCAAATAAAATGAAATAAAACATGTATGTCAGAATAAATTTGGAAATCAAATTAGAAACTATTCAATTTCAGAGAACTGATATGTGACTTGCAGAGATTACCAGTGGACAATTAAATTACAGAACATGAAGTCTGGAAAGGGTTTTAGCGATTACCCAGCCAAACCTCTGTGATGAGGAGGAAATAGACCTTGATTGGTTGGTGAGTTAAACATCACATCAGACTCGGAGAATGGTCGGTGTGTGTGTGTCTGTCTGTATGGCAGTTTACAGTTTATTCAATATCGAACGAATTGTATGCAGATCTCAAGTTCGTCTTGTGTATATAGTTGTAAGTATGCTGGCAGGCTTATTAATATATAAAAAACATGTAGGAAAGTAAAGAACTTGAACATAACCTGGAATATGGGAAAGAAAATATATAGGATGGTCATATAGTTTAGAGGTTAAGAGTGTGGTGTCTGGTCTGAATTTTGGCTCCACTAGTGTGAGACTGTGTTTTGGTTTCCTCATCTGGAGAATGTAGTTAACAAGCGTCTGTCTGCCTCAAAAAGAATAAGGATTGCATGAGATAACTCGAATAAAGGATTAGTATAGTGCTGGTATATAGTAAACTCTCAATAAATGTAAGTTGTTATTGTTTTGTCAATATATGAAAGAAAAGAGGATGGATCAAAAAGCATTTTCAGAATAAAGTCAAAATACGTCACTAGCGCTTTCAGGTCATTAGGACTGAATTGGAACCCCTATGAGAAGGTGGAGTGGATCAAATGACGTAGACCGCCTTAGCAACAGGCCCCCAAAGAAGGTGAATTTCCGTGGCCAATAAGATTTTGAGCTGCGGAGGGAGTAGCCAATGGGAGACGGAAAGAGGAAGAGGGAGGACGCGCCAATTCTTCTGCCTGAGCCTCGGCCCAACAAAATGGCGGCGGCGGCGGCGTCGCTTTGTTTCCGCGGCTCCTGCGGCGGGGGCAGTGGTACCGGCCTCTGAGCTGTGGGGAGGATCCAGCACCAGCTATAGTGACGACTAAGAGTCCATTACATTTCTGTCGTAACCCGGCGCCGGAGAGCGCAAAGCGGCGCCCTACGGTCGTTGAAGCTACAAGGCGTTGAAGCGAAAACATGACTGCTGAGTCCATGAGGTAAAATACAACCCCGTCTCACGGGTCCTAGCGGTCTGGGCCTATGCGCCTTCTGAGCAGGGTGTTTGGGAATGCTTTAGCTTGGTGTGTTAGGCCTTTATGTCGCTTAGCAGAAAGAGACCTTGTTTTCTCTTTAGGTGAGGAGGTTTTCGGAGTTTCGGCAGTAGCTTCTAACCAGAATGGGGGTGGGGGTGGGGGTGAGGGTGGGGGTGGGGATGGGGGGGCGCGGCCTGGCGTGTTGAGCGCTTCCTTCAACCACCCCTAACCGGTGAAGCTTAGTTGGCTCGTCTAGTTTGTTTTTTGGTGCCTGTGGAATTGAGACCCCCCTAAGTCGGAGGCGGTTTTGGTATCCCGGTCGATCTTCCTAATCTTTGGGCCTGGAAACTGCGTGGGGAAGGAGAGGGGTTGGGAGGAGGGGGGAGTGGGAAGAGGGGGAGGGGCGAGCGGGCGGGAGGATGTGAGATTCTGGGAGGACTTAGTGGCGTTTGGATAGCAGGATACGGGAAATACCCTGGCTTTGCGGAATTTTTTTTTCTGCAGCCCCTGGGGACAAGCTCTTTTTTGTGGGGGTGAACGGGTGGGTCTTGCTAGGTTTTTACATTCCTTCTCTACTCCAGATCCTGAAGGGTATCCTTGGATTTATCTCTAGGCAAGAGGATACTAACGCAGGGTTTTGCTTCCAGAGGACCTCAGTATACTTTTTGTGAAGTCCGGCTTTAATGAGTGGTAAGGCAGACCTCAAATGTTTCTCCACTTTCTGGGCAAATTTCGAGCAAAAGTAATTAGACCCTACGTTTTAAAAATTTATTCCGTGAGGAATGGGGAGTAGGTTAATGTGGGTCGATGGGAAGTAAGATTTATTCCAAGGGAAACTGTGCCTGGCAGGCTCCTTTTAACAATCAAGCATGTTTATTAGTTTGAGCTTGTTTTTCTCTTGTGCTTCTGATTTGCCTCTTGATAGTGTCTAAAAATATGGGTTGTTAATATGACATGTATACCACTTTTACACAGGTGGCTGGCTTGCTTTGCAGGCTGTTTGACATCTGACTTTTCATTCCTCGTGAATTAAGTAATTTTTCTGTTCTTAAATATATTCTTGGTGCCTAGTGGCAAAATAAACTACAGGGGGCATGGATCAGAATTGCATTGGTAATTGGCAAAATGTGCCTTTGAGTATTATGATGGTATACATTTTTAGAGCACTTTACCTAGCATGTAGAATTTGGGAATGAGCCTGTGATATTGTCTATTTTTGTACATTAACACACAGTAGATAGAATATGTTTTCCTTCCCTTGAGAAAAAAAATACACTTTAGTTCTTATCAGATCCCTAGCTGTGTAAAGATTTTAACCTGTTTCTGAATTTGTGTTAATTGGTCCAACTACAGTAAACCTTTATTTATAGGGTATTGGGTACATAAGAGGTACCCAATACAACTTATTGGCTGGTTATTAGGTGCTCATGTTCATATATAGGAAGGGTATACCTTGTAATTAAATATAATCTCTGTATTTTACTGAAAGTCTCATAAAAGGAGACTTCATTCATTTTATGCCAGGGTCAATTTTTTTCTCTTGTCTTGAATTTTTGTAGATCTTGGTGGTAAGAGTAATAATTGTAACTAAAATTGAGTGCTTATTGTTTATCTTCATCTGTATAATCTTAATTCTCAAAACAACCCTATGGGATAGGTACTTGGTGTTCCTCATTTTACAGAAGAGTAGGAAACTGAGGCATAGGGAGATCAAAGAACTTGACTAAAGATGTACAGCTTGTAATTGGTGGAGCTAGAATTGAACCTAGTTTTGACTCCAGAACTTACGTTCTTAACCACAAAGCATTAATGCCCCCTTGACCTGCCATGTCTAATGTGATTATGATCGTTTTAATT
Source organism: Panthera onca (assembly GCF_046562875.1). NCBI lineage: Eukaryota > Metazoa > Chordata > Mammalia > Carnivora > Felidae > Panthera > Panthera onca. The sequence goes on from NC_138357.1 coordinate 66,643,696, forward strand.
TAGCCCAAGTATTACAGTGGAAGAAGTTCATTTTAGCTGCTGTTGTGGTCATTTGTTGTAGGTCTTTAAGTTTGTAGCTGTTAATAGTATTTTGCCTTTTATGTACAGATGAGATAGTGAGAATAACTGAAACATTGAATTCCAGGAGAGTCCCTTGTAAAAGAAAACCCCTTGTAAAGAACCACATACATTAATGTTAATATAAAAATGTATGATGCTTTCTGATTATTTACTGTGAAAGAGCTCTAAGTGGGTGTTGAGAACTGTCTCAGGCTGAAGTGTCATTCATCCCAAGTCATAATCATAGTCAAAGGATAATCGGACAGGTAGTGCTTGATTCAGTTTAACCCACAATACTGAATCACTCTTGATTCTCTTCTAATGTGAGATAGAAATAATATGAGCAATTTTATACATAATTGTTAGTTTTATTTTACGTAATAGTTCCAGATTTTTCTTTTTTCTTTTATTTTTTAAAAAATTTACATCCAAATTAGATTTTCTCTTCTTTTTAAAGATTATTTATTTTGAGAGAGATGGGGGAGGAGCACAGAGAGAGGTAGAGAGAGAATCCCAAGCAGGCTCCACACTGACAGTGGAGCCTGATGCAGGCTGCGCTAGAACTCTTGAACTGCGAGATCATGACCTGAGCTGAAATCAAGAGTTGGATGCTTAACCGATGGAGTAACCCAGGTGCCCCTCCACAGATTTTTCCTTTATTAGAACTTTTGTTGAGCACTTAAAGTAGGAACAAAGATTAGTTCTAATTTTTACTAGTGTTTATAAAAAAAAGATGTTATCTATGATTCTGTGGTGAAAAAAATAGCTGAAAGGCAAGAAGGAACAAAAATAAACTGATGACCTGAATCATACACTGAAAAATCAGTGTCTCAGTCCTTAAAGGTTTTGTTATTGTTTTTAAAGGGCTTTTTGTTATGTATTTTATTTTAAATGAGATCGGTTTGTTTCTTGAAATATTTGTCATTATGAAAGATCAGCTTCTGATTGACAGATTAAATTTATTTTTGGATAAAGGTCTTAGAGATTTGATGGAACTTATCATTCTAATCCTTATGGCAGCTGATTACTTGAAAAGTTGACAGCAGTATAACATTATTAGTCTTAAGTTTTATTTCATTTTATTTTTTAGTTTATTTATTTGTTTTTAAGTAAGCTCTATGCCTAGAGTGGGGCTTGAACCCAGGATCAAGAGTCGTGTGCTCCACAGCTGAGCCAGCCAAGCACACCATGGTCTTAAATTCTATTTTTTAAAAAATAATTAATTTTTAAATATTTGTTTATTTTGAGAGAGAATGTGAGCGAGCAAGGGAAGGGCAGAGAGAGAGAATCCCAAGTAGGCTCAGCACTGACAGTGGGGCTTGATCTCACGAACTGTGAGATCATGACCTGAGCCAAAATCAAGAGTTGGATACTCAACCACCTGAGCCCCCCGCCCCCCCAACCCTTCATGGTCTTAAATTTTAAAAAGCAGAAGTTGTTGAAATGGAGAGATGCTGGGAAAATGTCATAGGAAGTATCTTTTAGGACAGTAATTCACAATGAATTGCATACTAACTTAATTTTTGAAAAATGTTATCTGTGAAATATTTGCATTCCCACCAAGTGGAAAGTGTTAAGCCAGGCTGTGGAGGGGGAGTACATGCACATTTTATAAAAGGTTTTGAAAGCATTTAAATACCAGTTGTTTGGTTATGTTGCTGATTGGGATGAAAAGAAAGACATTTGTGACTTTAATTTTGATCGTGCCAGTTCTCATTACTGGCAACCCTTGGTATAGTTGGCCATCAGCTTTCAGTTGTATATTGTATTTCTAGAGATAAGATAAATGTAGTACTTAAAGAAATTTTTATATAGATACAGGTGTGTGAAACAATTTTCTGCAAGAAAGTGTGTGTATTTATGTGTCTGTTTCACTTTTGGAGTCTGAATACATTTATGGATTGTATCAGACAGTTCTTGGATTTACATGAAGTCCTTTCCTCCAGACCTGGAGTGTTTTCCTGAGCTTTGGCAAACGCTGTTCAAACAGTTTAAGCCAATTGAAAATGATGTTTAGATCTTCTTTTAGGAATGTTGGATATAATAGGACAGTAAAAGGAGCATCTAGGTAGGATTTCTCTGTACCTGTATGCTAATGTTTGTCTTATGATTTGCTTAATAGCTAACATGCAAGCTATTTATCCTCCATTTTTCCATCTGTAAAATGGGAATAAGTTTAATAAATATTGATAAAGCCTGTAGTTGTTCTGGAGGAAGTAACATGGTTAGAACATTGGTTCTTAAAAGGCAATAAACTAAAGATATGTGTGGTCTTTGTTAATTTATAACTGTTGAGACTCTATAGAGGTCCTAAAATTAAAAGTTTGAGAACTACTAGTGTTAGGAATGAAAACTGAACTCTGAGCCAAATCTGGGTTTTCTAAGTATAGATCTTTTTGCCTAACTGATTATAGGACCTTGGAAAAATTTATACTTTCTAGGCTTGTGTTTTGTCATTTGTAAAATGAACCTGTACTAGATGTTCTATAAGGTTATTAAAAAAAAAAAAAAGGGGCACCTGGCTGGCTCAATTGGTAGAGCATGATGAGACTCTTTTTTTTTTTTTAGTGTTTATTTTTATTTTTGGAGGGAGGAGAGGGAGAGAGAGAGAGAGAGAGAGAAAGAGAGGGACAGTCAGTCAGTGTGAGTGGGCGAGGGGCAGAGAGAGAGGGAGACAGAGAATCCAAAGCAGGCTGCAGGCTCTGAGCTGTCAGCACAGAGCCCGCCGTGGCGTGGGGCCCAAACTCGCCAACTGCGAGATCATGACCTGAGCCGAAGTCAGACGCTTAACCGACTGAGCCACCCAGGTGCCCCGAGCATGAGACTCTTGATCTCGGGATTGTGAGTTTGAGCCCCACATTGAGCGTAGAGTTTAAAAAGAAACAAAAAAATGTTCCTGCTTATGTGAATGTCAGTCATTTTTTTTTTTCTTATCTTACTTTGGGAGATAAGAAGGGTAGTGATGAAGGGAAGTTTCTTTACCATGTATGCATATCTTTTTTTGCCTTAGAACTTACATGTTAGGATACAGGTGTTTTGTTGATAATAAAATCTGTAATGGTGTCATGTACATATATTTGTTGGAACATTGGAAAGGAAACACTTTTTGCTGAGAAGTTTGTCAGTGATTATTGTTGCCCAGGACATGTTCTATTTTGAAAGATTATTATATCCAGTGTATTATATTTCTGCCCTTTTATAATTGGGGATGATACTTTTGAAAAGACCTTTATTAGTTTTGGCCAATTGTGCTTTTTGCCCTGAGAAAAGGTTCTGTGAATTGGGTGCTGTAGCCACTGTTTTCAGATCATGTCTCTTGAGACTTTGTCTTTCAGCTTTGGCTTGAAGTAGCCATTCTTGGTATCTGTAGTCCAGCTTTCTTGGTAACTGTTCTATACAATATTTGTTTAAGAAATTATTGTTATGGCAGTGGTGTTCACATGTTTATATCTTATATTCCATATTTTGAGAGAATGCTTTCTTAGTAGATCAAATACTTGAGTATCAACTAGGGGCCAGGCACTGTGCTAGGGTATGCAAAAGTTAGTAAGACAAAATTCCCACCTCCTTAAGGAATTCTTAATCTAATGAGGGAGATATCAAGTAAATAGGTATAAAACAGTGCTAAAGTGGGGGTATATTGGTTTTACTGAGTATAAGAAATGAAGGAAGGCCTCATTTTTGGGATATCTAGGATTTACAGAGGAAATGGTATTTGTAGTGAGTCTTAAAGATGAGTTAGAAATTAAGGGTTGTCTGTGAAAAAGGGCTGCCCAGGCAGAGAGATAAGTTTGGTTAAAAGGTTAGTCTTATTTTCCATATAGCAGAGGAAATAAGACATATACACAAATAGTTTTGAAGTAGGATATAAAGTGATAAATGCTGCATTTGGTAAAAACTAAGTTCAGAGTAGGAAGATATTTCTGATGAGGTCCAGGGAAGGCTTTATAGAGAAAGCATTTGAATCTGGCCCTTGGAGGATGGGAGGATGGATAGTTTTGACAAAGAATACTAGGGGAGATTCCAGATGTGAGATATAGCAGCTTGAGCAAAGGATTGTTGTATATGTTAGTGTTTTCTATTTAGAAGCAGGTAAACTTAGAATTTTTAACTCAATTCCTGGACAAATATTGTATAACTTTTGTGCAATTAGTATGTTTTTCCCCAGATTTAATGAGATATAATTAATATGTAACATTGTGTAGTTTAAGGTGTACAATGTGATATTTTGATAATTGTATATATTTTGAAATGTTTACCTCAAAATAAGGTTAGTTAACACCTTCACCGTACATAACCATTTTTTTTGTTGTGGTGGTGAGAACTTTCAAGATCTAGTCTCTAGCAACTTTCAGTTATATAATACAGTATAGTTACCTTTAGTCACCATGCTGTATATTACATGTCCAAAACTTATTCATCTTCTAGTGTAATTTGTATGTTAACTTTTGTGGTTTGATGATCTTAGAAAAGTCACATGTGCCCTTGTAAATGAGCCTGATAATTTCAGTTCAAAAGAGCTGTCAAAGTATTTTCCGCTTTCCTTAACAATTATATAGAATGTAATGCACAGATTTTGATTGACTATGGTTGTTCAAATCTATCCTTAGTTGTCTTTATTTTGGTCATTTAAAGTGCTCAGTTGACTTTTGGGTAATACTTGATTTATAAAGTCCAAAATAAAAAAATAATTTATATTCATGTAATACTGTATTTGGTATTTTGCTTATTTGAATTATATTCATATTTTGATTTATTTGATAGCATTCTAAATATAGTTCTGCTATAATGTTTGTTTTGAAAATGTGTGTATGTCTCAACAAGGTTGATAAATCAGGTAACAATTTGAGCATAAGACAAAATTTTTATTTTCTTATGCAGGATTTTGCCTGCAAGGTCAGGGATCAGCAAATCATGACCACCAACTAGTGGCCTGTTTTTGTAAATAAAATTCTTTTGGAACATACTTAAGCCCATTTATTTATATTTTCTGTGGCTACTTTTGTACCACAATCTCAGAGTGGAATAGTTGCAACAAAGACCTAATGGTCCACAAAGCCTAAAATAGTTTCTATCTGGTCCTTTATGGAAAGAATTTTCCCTAAGTGAACTATACCCAGCTGAACTGAAGTGTGTTAAATACATGCATATACATGCACATACCTCTTACCTCAAACATCTGTTGGCTAGCTTAGTTCACCCCTTGTGTTATGAGCCACTCCCATCCACATCTGTTGTTACAGTTTTCCATCCGATTTCAGATAACCCTCCTTCCATCATTTCACAGTAATTCATGAGCTGCAGCCCTTCTGATGTGCTTCCACAAGCAAACTTCAGGTCTTTTTCAAGGTAAAGTGCTGTATTTATTATTGTATTTGTATATTTCTTAATCACTTAATGTGTAAACTGTGTAAAATTGTGCTATCATTTTAATCAGGTTTCTTTTAAAAAATGTGTCATTGATGAAATTTTTTGAGTGTTGTGCTTTTTAAAAAATGTTTATTTTTTTTGAGAGAGATGCAGAGGACGGGGGAGAGGGAGAGAGAGAGAGAATCCCAAGCAGGCTCTGGGCTGTCAGGGATGAGCCCGATGTCAGACTCGAACCCATGAACTCTGAGATCCCTACCGGAGCTGAAATCAAGAGTCAGGTGCCCAACTGACTGAGCCACCCAGGCATGTGAATGTTTTGCTTCTAACCCCATTTTCCCTGTGAGTCGTGTGGTGTTCATTGCACAATTTTCCATAACCTGGTGATTTTTAGGAACTGATGTTAACGTGATTTCTGAACTGAATGTAATCGTCATCCTGCAAGAAGTACTAATTCATTCACAAATATTTCTTGGACTCTGTGAATATTTAATGAATTAGTGGACACAAAGCACTTAGGTTAGTGTCTAGGACATACTAATTACTCAAATACTAATTATTACTGATTACTATTACCATGTGCCAAGAACTGTTTAAAGTACTGCTTAGGTGAATAAGACTAACACCTTCTCCCCATGAAACTTACATTATACTTCAAAAAATCTGTATTAATATACATTTTGGCTAGTAACTTAGTCCTACTCCCATAAAAGATATTTTTGTGTTATTATAAATAATATTTTAAAAATATCCAGAGATCAAAGACATTTACTTAAAACAACTTTCTAGTCACTGTCTCACTGATCTCATGTAATATTTGAATGATTTTTAAAATGTTTTTAATGTAACCTCAGGAGATCTACCTTCAAGGAGACAGAGGATAATCTTTTTACTATATTTCAAAATAAAAAGTTAAAAATTATAGATTTAGACTTAATTTGCAAAAATTGTATATAGATTCTCATAGATCCTTCACTCAGATTTATCAAATAGTAATATTTTACATCTGCTTTATCATTCTCTCTATGTTATTTTTCTGAGTCATTTGAGATTAAGTTGCAGACATGATGCTCCTTTACCCCTGAATACTTCAATATGTATTTCCCCCAAATAGGAATATTCTCTATAACCTCATTATAGTTAGCAAAATTAGAGATTAACATTGATACAGTAGTATTTCTACTCTACAGACCTTATTCATGTTTTGCCAGTTGCTTCATAATGTCCTTTATAGTGAAAGACAAAAGTTTATTTTTTTTCTGGCCCTGCATCCAATTCTGGAACATGCATTGCATTTCATTGTCATGTGTCTTTAATCTTTTTTACTCTGGAGCACTGTACCTTGCTTTTATCCCCTTATGTATTTTTGAAGAATACGGAACAGTTAATTTGGGTTTGTCTGATATTTCCTTGTGATCATGTATTTTGCTAGAAACACTGTGAAGTCATGTGTCTTTCTCAGCACATTTTATCAGGAAGCACATGATATCTTTACTCTTACTATATTTTAAAATGTTTTTTCTAATTTTTTTTAAGTTTATTTATTTATTGAGAGACAGAGAGAGAGTGTGTGTGAATGGGATAGGGAAAGAGAGAGAAGGGAGAGAGAATCCCAAGCAGTCTCCTCACTGTCAGTGCAGAGCCCCATATGGGGCTCCAACTGTGAGATCATGACCTGAACCAAGATTAAGAGTCAGATGCTTAACCAATTGAGCCACCCAGGTACCCCTAAAATGCTTTTTCTTTTAATACTAAGATTATCACTCCTTGCCATTTAATTTAGATATTTGAAGCTAGGTTTGGTTAATTTCTATAGTGTTGGGGAGAATTTGCTGACCTCTTACTGTTTTTTTCTTTTCCCCTTTCCACCTTCCTTATATACCCCCAAAATTCAAAACCACAGAACACCCTATTTGTGCATTTTCATTGTGTGTTCTGAGTGCTAAACAGAGAATCAAGAGTGAATGTTTCATATTAAAGTGACTGCACCTGTTACTTGTTAAGTATATGAAATAATATATTTCTTTCGAAGGCCGACTATATATAGTGCATCTGACATAGCTTACTGAATATCTCATTTTAGAGACAGGAAGATACTGGAGGGTAAAATGACTTCAGGTGTTGTTTTTAAAAAATTTTTAATGTTTATTTTACTTTTGAGAGAAAGAGAGCACGAGCAGGGTAGGGGAAGAGAGAGAGGGAGACACAGAATCTGAAGCAGGCTCCAGGCTCTGAGCTGTCAGCACACAGCCCTATGTGGAGCTTGAACCCACGAGCTGTGAGATCATGACCTGAGCTTAAGTCAGACGCTTAACCGACTGAGCCACCCAGGAGCCCCATCAGGTTTTTTTTTTTTTTTTTAATGCTTAACCAATCACCACTCTTTTAAGGAATCTCTGAGCAGATTATTTTCATTAAAATTTTTTTAATGTTTATTTTAGAGAGAGAGAGACAGAGTGCAGAATACAAGCAAGGGAGGGGTAGAGAGAGAGGGAGACACAGAATCCAAAGCATGCTCCAGGCTCTGAGCTGTCAGCACAGAGCCTGATGCCGGGATGGAACTCACGAACCATGAGATCATGACCTGAGCTGAAGTCAGACACTTAACCGACTGAGCCAACCAGGCACCCCTAGATTATTTTCATTTTAATAAGCATTTATTACAAGGCAGTTTGTTTTTTCCCACATGGGAAAAAGAGACAAACCCAGACCAGTTTCCTCCTTTGAGGAGCTTACAGTTCAGTAGAGATTACTTTGAGTTTTAAACAAGGAACTAGAAGCAGAATGTGTTGCTTATTATAAGAGAAGTAAAAGAAAATTCAGTGGAAGAGATGTGTTAAGATTGGAAATTCACGTGTGAATTATCTTGCAGAGAGCTTTGAATGCTATGCTTAGGAGTTTCGTACTTTATAAACATGGGAAGACTTTGAATATTTTGAGCATGGGGTGACATATTTGAGTCTATACTCAATTATGCCAATTATTGGTCATACTGAGAAGATAGAACAGTCCTTTAGACAAGGAATATATTTAAGAGAATATAGGCATATATGTCCAACTCCCGTTCCCCTTAAAAATATAGTAGCATGTGCTAAGTACAGTTGAGTGCTACTGACACATATGGTGTATGAACATAGTGGTTTTACTTGAATCAGGGGTAGAATTAACTTTGATAAAAGATGGAATTTCAAGGCAGGAAAGGATGACTTTTTGGAACTTCTTCTTCCCCATTCCAATAGATATTAAAAGATTTAGGGGCGCCTGGGTGGTTCAGTTAAGCGTCCGACTTCAGCTCAGGTCATGATCTCATGGCTCATGGGTTCGAGCGCCACATTGGGCTCTGTGCTGACAGCTCAGAGCCTAAAGCCTGCTTCAGATTCTGTGTCTCGCTCTCTCTACCCCTTCCCCAGTTTGCACTCTGTCTCTGTGTATTTTCTCAAAAATAAATAAACATTAAAAAAATTAAAAAAAAAGATTTAAATAACTTGTGTTCCTAAATACTGCCACCTACTTATTAGCGTATTATGATTTGTCTCTGACATCTGAATTCTAAGCAATTACCTGACTATTTTGGAAGGGAGCTAGGGTTACCTGCCTGGTTTGAAGGATGAGTTGTGGAAACAGGTGCTGTTTTCTGGCTCTAAAATCTAAATGTCTTAAAATTGTATTTTTTTTTTCTGCAGGGAAAGAGAACCCTAGTTCTCACCTGAAGACTCTTTTCTTATTTCTCCTTACAATAGGAATAAAACTTTTTGCTTCACTTTCTTGCTCTTGCCACATTCTTTGCCTCTTGTCTCCATTTGAAGAATGCCTTTGCGTAAAGATGGGGTGTGATATGTTGTTGGAATGAACTGTGTTTAATAAAGCAGGTATCAGTGTGTCAAGTAAGTTGAAACGTTTTTTGAAGGTTTTAGTACTTTGGCCCACATGAAAATGGTGACGTTTTTTGCAATTTAATTTTTAATTAGAGTATTACATAGAGACCACTATTCAAAGACCACATAATAAAAAACGCAGACCTTATTCACATATTGCTGCTTTATTACAAATTTATAATTTATTTCCATTAGAGCATTTATACCTTGATATTACAAAAATAGACTGGAATGTTATTAGTCCTCCATTGTTTCTTAAATATTTTAGAAAGCTTGACATTTTCATACAGATTCTGAATAGTGTTTATTTGCCTAAGTAGGTGCTGTTGATACTGAGCGTAATAAAACCAGAAAAATTGAGATTCTGCCCTTAAGTGCTTTTTAGACTAAAAATAAATAACACAAGACAAGAAAATAATTAATAAATCACAGAAATATATTTTCCTGGCAACAAATCTGGCATATAAGGAGATAGCTTATTCATGTATACCTATGAACTTTCAAAACAGATTTTAGAGATTTTTCATATGCTGGAAGGGAGAATGGTAATGGACAGATGTTACTGCTACCAGCCTTGTTATTTGTATTGTTCTTTTCTGTTTTTTTTTTTCATGTCTTTTCTGTTGCGATAAAATACACTTAATATAAAATTTAGCATTTTAACCACTTTAAAGTGCACAATTCAGTGGTATTAAGTACATTAAATGTATTTACAAAGTTGTGCAACCATCATTGTTGCTATCTAATTTTGGGATGTTTCCTTTACCTCAAAAAGAATCCCTGTATCTCCCAGTGTTCTGCATCATTATGCAACCATTACCTCTGTCCAATTCCAGAACTTTTCCATCATCTCAAACTGAAACTTCATTGTACCCATTAAACAATAACTTTCCATTCCCCTCTCCCCTAAGTCCCTGGTAACTACCATTTCACTTTCTGTCTCTGATCTTAACTATTCTAGATACTCCTATATAAGTGGAATTGTATTTGTGTTTAGCTTATTTTATATAGCATAATGTCTTCAAGGTTCTTCCATTTTGTAGCATGTGTCAGAATTTCATCCCTTTTTAAGGCTGAATACTATTCCATTCACTATGCATATATGCACCACATTTAATTTATCCATTCATCTGTTGATGGACATTTGGGCTGTTTTCATCTTGGCTACTGTGCATAATGTTTCTGTAAACATTGATGTACAAATGTCTATTTGAGTCTCTACTTTCAGTTCTTTTGGATATGTACCTAGAAGTGAAATTCTAGCTTTAATCTCTTGATGAACCACTAAACTGTTTTCCAGAGTGGCCATACTATTTTACATTCCCACTTGTGTTGTAGAAGGGTAACAATTTTTTTTAAGTTTATTTATTTATTTTGAGAGAGAGAGAGTGAGCGTGTGCACAAGTGGGGGAGACGGGGAGAGAGAGAGGGAGAGGGAGAGAGAAAGAAAGAAAGAAAGAAAGAAAGAGAAAGAAAATCCCAAGCGGGCTCCTCACTGTCAGTGTGGAGCCTGTTGTGGGGCTCAAAGCAACAAACCTGTGAGATCATGACCTGAGCCTAAGTTGGACAGTTAACTGACTGAGCCACCCAGATGCCCTTATTATTATTTTTTAAAGGAGCTACCTGCCCTTTCTTTTTTTTAAAAAAAAATTATTTATTTTGAGAGAGACAGAGACAGCACAAGTTGGGGAGGGGCAGAGAGAGGAAGAGAGAGAGAATCCCAAGCAGGCTCCGCATTGCCAGTGCAGAGCCCCATGTGGGGCTTAAACCCATGAAGCCATGAGATCAATACCTGAGCTGAAACCAAGGGTTGGATGCTTAACAGATTTAGCACCCAGGCACCCCTCTTTTATCTTTTAGAAAAATGAGTTCATACAGTTTATTTTATTTTAGAATTAAGTTAATTTAAAAAATTTAGTTGACTCTGTCAACTATACTGAAATTAAAAAAAAAATTAGTTGACAAATAAGAAACTAAAATGAAGTAGATTAAGAGGTACAAACTTCCAGTTATAAAATAAATAAGTCATGGAGATGCAAAGTACAGCATAGAGAATATCATCAATAAGATGGTAATCTTGGGGCACCTGGGTGGCTCAGTCGGTTGAGTGGCCGACTTCGGCTCAGGTCATGATCTCATGGTCCGTGAGTTTGAGCCCCGCGTCAGGCTCTGTGCTGACTGCTCAGAGCCTGGAGCCTGTTTCAGATTCTGTGTCTCCCTCTCTCTCTGCCCCTCCCGTGTTCATGCTCTGTCTCTCTTTGTCTCAAAAATAAATAAGTGTTAAAAAAAAATTAAAAAAAAAGATAGTAATCTTGTTTGGTGACAGATGGTGACTACACTTAACCATGGCAAGCACTGAGTAATGTATAGAATTGTTGAATCATGTTGTACACCTGAAATTAAGATTAAACACTGCATATACCCTGTACTTCAGTATTTTATGTTTTTTCTTTATAATAGCCATACTAACAGTTGTGGAGTGTTACCTCATTGTAGTTTTTATTTGCATTTCCCTGATGACTAGTGATGTAAAGTCTCTTTTCATGTGTTTATTGGCCATTTGTATATCTTCTTTGGAAAAATGTCTATTGATCTTTTGCCCAATTTTAAATTGGGTTTTTTTTTGTTTGTTTAGTTGTATGAATCTTAAAAATTCTGGATATTGGGGTGCCTGGGTGGCTCAGTCGGTTAAGCGGCCAACTTCGGCTCAGGTCATGATCTCTCGGTCCGTGAGTTCGAGCCCTGCGTCGGGCTCTGTGCTGACAGCTCAGAGCCTGGAGCCTGTTTCAGATTCTGTGTCTCCCTCTCTCTGACCCTCCCCTGTTCATGCTCTGTCTCTCACTGTCTCAAAAATAAAACGTTAAAAAAAATTCTGGATATTAACCCCTTATCAGATATACGATTTGTGATTATTTTTCCCATTCTTTGGTTGTCTTTTCACTGTTTTGGTAGTGCATGAAAGTTTTCAGTTTGGATGCAGTCCAGGTTACCTGCTTTTTCTTTTGTTTCATGAGTATTTTAGTGCCATCCAAGAAATTATTGCCAAATCTGAAGTCATGAAGATTTATCCCCCTATTTTCTTCTAAGAATGTATAGTTTTAGCTCATATTTAGGTCTTTGATCCAGTTTGAATTAATTGTTTTAAAGATTTTTTTAAGTAATCTCTACACCCAACGTGGGGCTCAAACTCTGAACCCCAAGATCAAGAGTCACATGCTTCACCAACTGAGCCAGCCAGGCACCCCTGGAATTAATTTTTGTGTATGGTGTAAGATAGGTTCCAACTTCATTCTTTTGAATGTGGATATCTAGTTTTCTTGGCACAATTTGTTGAAGAGACTGTTATTTCTCCATTTGGTGGTCTTGGCACCCTTGTCTGTCAGTTGACTGTGGATGTATGGATTATTTCTGGGCTTTCTGTTCTATTCCATTGGTCTATATGTCTATCCTTATGCCAGTACCACCTGTTTTGATTACTTGAGCTTTGTAGCAAGTTTTGAAATTGGGATGTGAGAATGTCCCAAATTTGTCCTCCTTTTTCAAGATTGGTTTGGCTGTTTGGGGTCCCTTTAATTTCCATTTGAAATTTAGGATTGACTTTTTGATTTTTGCAAGTAGTGGCCATTGCAGCTTTTTTTAAAAGTTTGTTTATTTTGAGAGGGGGAGGGGCAGAGAGAGGGAGGGAGGGATGGAGGGAGGGAGGGAAGAAGAGAGAAAGAGGGGGAGAGAAAGAATCCCAAGAAGGCTCTGTGCTGTCAGCATGGAGCCTGACACAGGGCTCAATCCACGAACTGTGAGATCATGACCTGAACCTAAATCAAGAGTTGGACACTCAACAGACTGTGACACCCAGGTGCCCCCGCTGTTGTGGTTTTTTTTTTTTTTTTTTGATAAGAATTATTTTATTTTTATTTTTATTTTTTAATTAATTTATTTTTTAATTTCCATCCAAGTTAGCATATAGTGCAACAATGATTTCAGGAGTAGATTCCTTAATGCCTGTAACCCATTTAGTCCATCCCTCCTCCCACAACTCCTCCAGCAACCCTCTGTTCTCTATATTTAAGAGCCTCTTATGTTTTGTCCCCCTACTATTTTTATATTATTTTTGCTTCCTTTATGTTTATCTGTTTTGTATCTTAAATTCCTCATATGAGTGAAGTCATATGGCATTTGTTGTTCTCTGACTAATTTCTTTTAGCCTGATACCCTCTAGTTCCATCCACGTAGCTATAAATGGCAAGATTTCATTCATTTTGATTGCTGAGTAATACTCCATTGTATATGTATACCACATCTTCTTTATCCATTCATCCGTTGATGGATATGTGGACTCTTTCCATACTTGGGCTATTGTCATTAGCACTGCTATAAAAATTGGGGTGCATGTGCCCCTTGGAAACAGCACACTTGGATAAATACCTAGGAGTGCAATTGCTGGGTCATAGGTTAGTTCTATTTTTAACTTTTTGAGGAACCTCCATACTGTCTTCCAGAGTGGCTGCACCAGTTTGTATTCCCACCAGCAGTGCAAAAGAGATCCTCTTTCTCTGCATTCTTGCCAACATCTGTTGTTGCCTGAATTGTTAATGTTAACCATTCTGACAGGTGTGAGGTGGTATCTCATTGTGGTTTTGATTTGTATTTCCCTGATGATGAGTGATGTTTAGTGTTTTATGTGTCTGTTCACCATCTGGATGTCTTCTTAGGAGAAGTGTCTATTCAGAATGTCTTTTGCCCATTTCTTCCCTGGATGATTTGTTTTTTGGGTGTTGAGTTTGATAAGTTCTTTATAGACTTTGGCTACTAACCCTTTATTTGATATTTCATTTGCAAATATCTTCTCCTATTCTGTCGGTTGCCTTTTAGTTTTGCTTATTGTTTCCTTCGCTCTGCAGAATCTTTTTATTTTGATGAGGTCCCAATAGTTCATTTTTGCTTTTGTTTCCCTTGCCTCCAGAGACGTGTTGAGTGAGAAGTTGCTGTGTCCAAGGTCAAAGGGGCTTTTCCTGCTTTCTCCTCGAGGATTTTGATGGCTTCCTGTCTTACATTGAGGTCTTTCATCCATTTTGAGTTTATTTTTGTGTATGGTGTAAGAAAGTGGTCCAGGTTCATTCTTCTGCATGTCGCTGTCCAGTTTTCCCACCACCACTTGCTGAAGAGACTGTCTTTATTCCATTTGCTATTCTTTCCTGCTTTGTTAAAGATTAGTTGGCCATATGTTTGTGGGTCCATTTTGGGGTTCTCTATTCTGTTCCATTGATTTGAGGTCTGTTTTTATGCCAGTACCATACTGTCTTGATGATTACAGCTTGGTAATACAACTTGAAGTCCAGGATTGTGATTCTTCCAGCTTTGGTTTTCTTTTTCAAGATTGTTTTGGCTATTTAGGGTCTTTTCTGGTTTCATACAAATTTTAAGATTGTTTGTTCTAGCTCTGTGAAGATGCTGTGTTATTTTGATAGGGATTGTATTGAATATGTAGATTGCTTTGGCTAGTATCAACATTTTAACAATATTTGTTTTTCCAACCTAGGAACATGGAATATTGTTCCATTTTTTTGTGTCTTCAATTTCTTTCATCAATTTCATCAGCTTCAATTTCTTTCATAGTTTTCAGTGTATAGATTTTTCATCTCTTTGGTTAGGTTTATTCGTAGGTATTTTATGGTTTTTGGTGCAATTGTAAATGGGATCGATTCCTTGATTTCTCTTTCTGTTGTTTCATTATTGGTGTATAGGAATGCAACCGATTGCTGTGCATTGATTTTATATCCTTCAACTTGGCTAAATTCATGGATCAGTTCTAGCAGTTTTTTGGTGGAATCTTTTGGGTGTGTTGCAGATTAATAGAGATTACATTTGAGCTGTATATCATTTTGAGGAGTATTGCTTTCAACAGTATTAAATCTTTTACTCCATGAACATGGGATATCATTCTCTTTAATTGAAATTGTTTCATTTCATTTCATTTCATTTCTGTTCATTTCATTTCATTTCATTTCATTTCATTTCATTTCATTTATAATCTCTACACCCAATGTGGGGCTCAAACTCACGACCCCATGATCAAGAGTTGGAAGCTCTTCTGACTGAGCCAGTGAAGCGCCCCTGGAATTGTTTAATTTCTTTAAGCAATATTTTTTAGTGATCATTGTACAAGTTTTGAGTCTCTTTGATTAAATTATTCCTATATATTTTATTCTTTTTGATGCTGTTGTAAACTGGAAGTGTTTTTTTTTTTTTTTAACTGGGAAGTATTTTCTTAATATCCTCTCTGCGTTGTTCATTGCTAATGTATAGGAATATAACTGCTTTTTGTGTACTGATCTTACATCTTGCAGTTGTGCTGAATTCATTTATTATCTCTAATAGTTTTCTGTGGATTCTTTTGGATTTTCTATGTATAAGATCACATCATCTACAAACTACTTCATCCTTTGTTGTTTTAATCTTTTTTTCTTCTTTTTCTTTTCTATTGAATAGAAATGGCAAAAACAAGCATACTTGTTTTTAATCTTAGGTTGTAATCTAGCTTTTTCACTATTAAATGTGATGTTAGCTGTGGGTTTTTCATGAATACCCTTTATCCAGTTGAGGAAGTTCCTTTCTCTTTGTAGTTTTCTGAGTGATTTTATTGTGAAAGTGTGCTGAATTTTGTCAGATGCTTTTTCTGTGTCAGTTTAGATGATTATGTGATTTTTACCCTTTTATTCTGTTTTATGTGGTATTTTACATTCATTTATTTTTGTGTCATATTTTTCATTCCTGGGATAAATCACATTTGGTCATTGGTGTATAATTTTTTGATGAGTTATTGAATTCTGTTTGCTAGCATTTTGTTTAGGATTTTTACATTATTAACTAGTATTTTGTTTAGGATTTTCACATCAGTAGTCATAAGGGATATTGGCCTGTGGTTTTCTTTTTTTGTGATGTGTTTGTCTGACTGTGATATTAGGGTAATGATGGCTTTGTAGAATGAGTTAAGTGTTCCCTACTCTTCTGTTTTTTGGAGGAGTTTGAGAGGTGATAATTATTCATTAAATGTTTGGTAGAATTTACCAGTGAAGCCAGTGGTCTTGGGTTTTTCTTTTTTGGGATGTTTTTGATTATCAGCTAAGTAAAGAGATTGAGTAGTTATAAATCAAAAAAAAAAAAAAAAAGAAAGAAAAATGTAGTGTTGGTATTTACCTAATGTGGTTACTTTTCCTATTGTTCTTTGTTTTATGATATAGCTCCAAGTTATACTGTGGCGTCTTTTTATTTCACCCTGATGGAGTCCCTTTAGCATTTCTTGTAGTGCAGGTATACTAGCAATGCATTTCCTCAGCTTTTGATTTTTGACATAATTCTTCATTTTTCAAGGATGTACTTGCTAGATATAGAATTCTTGGTTGACCTTTTTGCCCCAGCACTTCAAATATGTCATCTCACTGTTCTCTGGTTTCCATTGTGTTCGACTATTTAAAAAAATTTTTTTTACATTTATTTATTTTTGATAGAGAAAGAGAGAGACAGAACACAAGTGGGCGAGGGGCAGAGAGAGAAGGAGACACAGAATCCAAAGCAGGCTCCAGGCTCTGAGCTGTCAGCACAGAGCCTGACGCGGGGCTCAAACTCACAAACCTTGTGATTATGACCTGAGCCAAAGTTGGACGCTTAACTGACTGAGCCACCCAGGCGCCCCCATTGTGTTCAACTATTAATCTTGATGAGGATCCCTTGTACTTGTCAGTTTTCATTGATTTTGAGATTTTCTTTGGCTTTGACAGTTTAATTGTATTTTGTCCCAGTGTGTATCTCTGTTTATTCTTGGAATTCATTGAGCTTCTTCGATATGTAGATTGATGTATTTCATGAATTTGGCATGTTTTGATTATTATTTAAATATTCTTTCTGCTCCTTTTTCTTCTTGTCTGTGACTGTCATTATGCATGTGTTGCTGGGCTTGATGGTGTCTCATAGGTCTCTGATGCTCTGTTCATTTTCCCTCCTTCTTTTTCCCTCCTTCTTTTTCCCTTGTAGTGGTTAATCTCAATTGGTGCCGTCTTTAAGTTCACTTGTTCTTTCTTATCCTTGTTGTATTGAACCTGTATAGTGATTTTTTCATGTGTGCTATAATACTACTTACCTCCAAAATTTTATGTGGTTCCTTTTTAGAATTTCTTTATTTGAATATTCTTATCTTGGTGAGACATGCTGGTTTCCTTTAGCTCTTTGAATGTATTTAAAAGTTGATTTAAAGGCATTGCATGCTGGGGCACCTGGGTGGCTCAGTTGGTTAAGCATCTGACTCATGATTTTGGCTCAGGTCATGATCTCAAAGTTTCTGAGTTTGAGCCCCACATCAGGCTCTGTGCTGATAGTGCGGAGCCTGCTTGTCATTCTCTCTCTCTCTGCCCCTCCCCCCTCTCAGTAATTATTAAATAAACTTAAAAAAATTTTTTTAAAAAGCTTAAAGAAATAAAGCCCTTGCCTACTAATTCCAACATACGGGCCTCCTTAGGGACAGTATTGTTAATTTCTTCCTTTTTTTTTTTTCCCTGTGAATGGACCATACTTTTCTTGTTTCTTTGCATGTTTGTATCTTTTTGTTGAAAATGGATACTTTGAATATTGTAATATGGTAACTGGAAAATACCTGCCCCCCACCCCAGGGTTTGTTGTTGCTTCCTGTAGTTTTTGCTTAGTGAACTTTCTAACCTATTTTCATAAAGGCTATATTTGTCGTGTGTATACTGAACTGTTTGTTCTGGTAGCTGATTGGTCAGTTAGTGGTTTGACAGAGCTTTCCTTAAATACCTACAAGGAAAAAAATAACAGTCCCAAAACAAACAGAAACCCAAATCAAACCAAACCAACTCTCTGTCTTTGTAGATTGGCTCAGTATTGGGGCACTTCTCACTGCTTAGCCTGTACATTTACAACTCTGGTAGTGGGGCACCTGAGTGGCTCAGTCGGTTAAGCGTCCGACTTAAGCTCAGGTCATGATCTCGTGGTCTGTGAGTTTGAGCCCCATGTCGGGCTCTGTGCTGACAGCTCAGAGTCTGGAGCCTGCCTGGGTTTGTGTTTCCCTCTCTTGGCCCCTCCCCTGCTCCCGCCTGTGTCTCTTTCTCTCTGTCTCTTTCTCTCAAAAGTAAATAAACAAACAAAAAAAACTCTTTGGTAACTGTCACTTACCTGATTGGGTGGAGGGTAAAAGTCAGCCAAAGATGAATGTTTTTGGCCTTCTCATGATTTTTCTGAGCATGTGTGCAGCCTTGGGCATAGGTATGTCCTTCCAAATTCCTTTGTATGTGCTGGAGCTTTATGGAGCTCTTTGGAGCTCTTATTTCCTTATGTATCTCTCTTTTTTTTTTTAAATCTTTATTTTTAAGAGAGAGAGAGCACAAGCAGGGGAGGAACAGAGAGAGAGGGAGACACAGAATCTGAAGCAGGCTCCAGGCTCTGAGCTGTCAGCATAGGGCTTGACGTGGGGCTCGAACTCGTGAACTGCGAGATCATGACCTGAGCCGAAGTCAGATGCTTAACTGACTGAGCCACCCAGGTGCCCCTCCTTATGTATCTATCTGGCTTCTTTCTTCCCATCTTTTATGTCTGTCAAGTGCCTGGCCCACTTGTTATCCCTTGCCCTGGTGGCTATAGATAGTATATTTGCCTTTACATGCTTTGGACAGGGCACTTGGGTGGCTCAGTCAGTTGAGCAAACCACTGTTGGTTTTGGCTCGGGTCATGATCCCAGGCCATGCATCGGGCTCCATGCTCAGGGTGGAGCCTGCTTAAGATTCTCTCTCTCCTCTTCCCCCCACCCCTCTTCCCAGCTCATGGTCTCTCTCTCTCTGAAATAAAAAAAAAAAAAAAGGAACAGTGCAGGTTCAAGAATTGCCAAGATAGTACAAAGAAGAACAATGTGGGCATTGATGCCCAAGTATATTTCACAAAAAGCTATAGTTTTTAAGAAAATGTGGTACTGGCATAGGGATTACAACAAACACACCAGGAGTGACATCATATACAGTGGCAGAGCAGGTAACTCCAAAATTCTGTCACTTCATAAAGGCAATAATTACACTAGTAAAAGAATCTACTTTTTTGGAACTCTAATAAAAAACACACAACCAACAGGGAATAGAAAAAGCTGCTGAACTTCGATATGACAGCACTATGGTGTTTTAACTTTATGCACCTACCACGTCCCACTCCCTTGCTAGATGGCAGCCATGAAGACAGTCACCCGCATTCCTAGTGCAACTTGCAGATGCCAAAAGGAGTGATGTGGATCATAGTCTTAAAGAATTGTGGTTGGGTGTTTTGACCTGTTTGGTCGTTATCTGACAGAGTGGGACCGGGGTTGCCTTTCTTTCAATCTTGGCATTATAGACATTTTGATCTAGATTATTCTTTGTTGTGGGAGGCTGTCCTGGGTATGCATTGTATCTCTGGCCTCTGTCCAGTAGATACTTGTAACACCCCCCCCACCAGTTTTGACAACAAAAAATGTTTAAAGACACTGTCAGAAGGTTCCTCTGGATAGTGAGCGTGTGGGAATGGCAAATCCTCCTGTTGGAGAACCGCTATTCTAGATGATAGGGATTCACAGATGATTAATATTGAGCTAGGTGGAGGAGTAAATGACTGAAATATATTGTGATGTAGTTAAGTGAGTTACATTGGTGTGAACCAAGAAATGTGGAACAACAGCAAACAATTGCCTTGGAGAGTTGATGGCAGAATTTTCCAGAGAGAGAGAGAAATGGCAGTTTTGAGTTGGTACTTAAGTCAAGGTGGTAGGTGTTGCCAAGGAGGGGAGATGTTCTAGGTGGTGGAAAGGTCGTATCTAGGCCCTTTTGTGTCTTGAGAACAGTGAGACATTAAATGTGATTGGAGAGAATATGGGAGGTAGAGGTGAAAAAAGGAAGGTTATTGGAGTCAGATTTGAAAAATCTTTTTAATTTGAAAAGGATTTTTATGCTATACTGATATGTTCACTTTTTGCTGTTTTATAACCTAGAAGATCAAATACTATAAAACCCTTTAGAGTAATATGATCAACTTCTTTTAAAGAATAATAATGATATAGTGAAATGATTAAAAGCATATGGTAAATATTAAACTCAAGCAAATAGCTTTAGTCTATAAAGTAGGAAAATAGGAAGGGATGGAGATTTATATAAAACTAGATGTCAGATATTACTCTTTTTTAAAAAAAATTTTTTTTTAACGTTTTTATTTATTTTTGAGACAGAGAGAGACAGAGCATGAATGGGGGAGGGGCAGAGAGAGGGAGACACAGAATCGGAAGCAGGCTCCAGGCTCTGAGCCATCAGCCCAGAGCCCGACGTGGGGCTCGAACTCACAGACTGTGAGATCGTGACCTGAGCCGAAGTCGGACGCTTAACTGACTGAGCCACCCAGGCGCCCCCAGATATTACTCTTAATAGTAATTACACCACCCTCTGTGTAGCCTGTTTTCATCCTGTATTTGTCAAATCCCTAAATGTTATCATCATTGAGGGTGATTCTTGGTATTTTTAAAAATTTTTTTAATGGTTATTTATTTTTGAGAGAGACAGAGACAGAGTGCAAGCAGGGGAGGGGCCAGGAGAGGGGAGACACAGAATCCCAAGCAGGCTCCAGGCTCTGAGCTGTCAGCACAGGGCCCGACGTGGGGCTTGAACTCACGAACTGTGAGATCATGACCTGAGCCGAAGTCAGCTGCTTACCTGACTGAGCCACCCAGGTGCCCTGATTCTTGGTATTTAAAGCAGGAGTAAAGTGGGCAAATGTACAAAGTTGTATGTTTTTTCAAGTAGATTATCAGAGTGATATATTTTAAACTGTTAGCTGCTTTCTCAGATTAGACATGGAGTCAGATGAACTGAAACTGGTCTCTTAGAGTAGTTCTGTGTCCTTAGAAAAGGAAGATACTTGAAGATTTAAAATGCTAAAAATATTTTTTGTAACTTTTATTTTTTTCAAATGTTTATTTTATTTATTTTTGAGGGGACATGTATGTGATCAGGAGAGGGGCAGAGAGAGAGAGGGAGAGAGAGAATCCCAAACAGCTTTTCACTGTTAGCACAGAGCCCAACGTGGGGCTTGAACTCACCAACCATGAGATCATGACCTGAGCTGAAATCAAGAGACGGATGCTTAACCGACTGAGCCACCCTGGTGCCCCCATCCCTTTATTGAAAAAACAAAATATATGGTTAAATACATATTATAAAATTTGTCATTTTAACTCCTTTAAGTGTATATTTCAGTAGCGTTAAATACATTTCCATTGTTATGTAACCAGTCTCTGTAATATTTTCATCTTGAAAACCTGAAACTCTATACCCATTAAATAACAACTCCCCATTTTTCCTAGCATCCCTTTATTTGTAATCAATGTCTATATTTAAAGTGGGTTTCTTGCAGGCACATGAAAAGATGTTCAACGTCGCTCCTTATCAGGGAAATACAAATCAAAACCACACTCAGATACCACCTCACGCCAGTCAGAGTGGCCAAAATGAAGAAATCAGGAGACTATAGATGCTGGAGAGGATGTGGAGAAACAGGAACCCTCTTGCACTGTTGGTGGGAATGCAAATTGGTGCAGCCGCTCTGGAAAGCAGTGTGGAGGTTCCTCAGAAAATTAAAAATAGACCTACCCTATGACCCAGCAATAGCACTGCTAGGAATTTATCCAAGGGATACAGGAGTACTGATGCATAGGGGCACCTGTACCCCAATGTTTATAGCGGCACTCTCAACAATAGCCAAATTATGGAAAGAGCCTCAATGTCCATCAACTGATGAATGGATAAAGAAATTGTGGTTTATATACACAATGGAATACTACGTGGCAATGAGAAAAAATGAAATATGGCCTTTTGTAGCAACATGGATGGAACTGGAGAGTGTGATGCTAAGTGAAATAAGCCATACAGAGAAAGACAGATACCATATGGTTTCACTCTTATGTGGATCCTGAGAAACATAACAGAAACCCATGGGGGAGGGGAAGGAAAAAAAAAAAAAAAAAAGAGGTTAGAGTGGGAGAGAGCCAAAGCATTAGAGACTGTTAAAAACTGAGAACAAACTGAGGGTTGATGGGGGGTGGGAGGGAGGGCAGGGTGGGTGATGGGTATTGAGGAGGGCACTTTTTGGGATGAGCACTGGGTGTTGTATGGAAACCAATTTGACAGTAAATTTCATATATTAAAAAATAAAAAAAAATAAAAAAAAAAAAAGTGAATGTGAAACAAAAAAAAAAAAATAAATAAAAAATAAAAAATAAAATCCATCACAAAAAAAAAAAAATAATAATACATGATATGGAGTGGTAGAAGAAAGAAAACGTGTGTGTGTGTGTGTGTGTGTGTGTGTGTGTAAGTGTACACAATACATTCATAACAGAATAAGGAGGAAAGACTCATGCCAATTACAGTTCTTGTTTCTGTAACTGGTCACATGATCATGGCTGGTATTTATAACAACTTTCTTTCACTCTTCATTCTGGATTCCCTTTGTTTTAAGCAAGCACCTCAGCTCATCATTGTTCTTTACCTGGTGGGTGATCCAAATCTTCATCCCTGAAGAGTCTGGGTCATTAATAGTCCTGCCTGGTTGGCACAAGAACAGACACTCAGATCAATGGAACAGAATAGAGAACCCAGAAATGGACCCACAAACGTATGGCCAACTAATCTTTGACAAAGCAGGAAGGAATATCCAATGGAATAAAGACAGTCTCTTTAGCAAGTGGTGCTGGGAAAACTGGACAGCGACAGGCAGAAAAATGAACCTGGAACACTTGCTTACACCATACACTAAAATAAACTCAAAATGGATGAAAGACCTCAATGTAAGACAGGAAGCCATCAAAATCCTCGAGGAGAAAGCAGGCAAAAACCTCTTTGATCTTGGCTGCAGAAACTTCTTACTCAACACATCTCCAGAGGCAAGGTAAACAAAAGCAAAAATGAACTACTGGGACCTCATCAAAATAAAAAGCTTCTGCACAGTTAAGGAAACAATCAACAAAACTAAAAGACAACCGATGGAATGGGAGAAGATAATTGCAAGCTACATATCAGATAAAGGGTTAGTATCCAAAATCTATAAAAAACTTATCAAACTCAACACCCAAAAAACAAATAATCCAGTGAAGAAATGGGCAAAAGACATGAATAGATACTTCTCCAAGGAAGACCTCCCGATGGCCAACCGACACATGAAAAAATGCTCCACATCACTCATTATCAGGGAAATCCAAACCAAAACCACAGTGAGATACCACCTCACACCTGTCAGAATGGCTAACATTAACAACTCAGGCAACAACAGATGTTGGCGAGGATGCAGAGAAAGAGGATCTCTTTTGCATTGTTGGTGGCAATGCAAGCTGGTACAGCCACTCTGGAAAACAGTATGGAGGTTCCTCAAAAAACTAAAAATAGAACTACCCTATGACCCAGAAATTGCACTCCTAGGCATTTATCCACGGGATACAGCGTACTGTTTCAAAGGGGCATATGCACCCCAATGTTTATAGCAGCACTATCAACAATAGCCAAAGTATGGAAAGAGCCCAAATGTCCATTGATGGATGAATGGTAAAGAAAATGTGGTGTGTATATATATATATATATATACACACACACACATATATACATATATGTATACATATATGTATATATATACACCACACATATATATACATATATGTATACATATATACACACAATGGAGCATTAGTCGGCAATCAAAAAGAATGAAATCTTGCCATTTGCAACTATGTGGATGGAACTGGAGGGTATTACGCTAAGTGAAATTGGTCAGAGAAAGACAAAAATCATATGACTTCACTCATATGAGGACTTTAAGAGACAAATCAGATGAACATAAGAGAAAGGAAACAAAAATAATATAAAAACAGGGAGGGGGACAAAACAGCAGAGACTCAAACATGGAGAACAAAACTGAGGGTTGCTGGAGGGGTTGTGGGAGGGGGGATGTGCTAAATGGGTAAGGGGCATTAAAGAATCTACTTCTGAAATCATTGTTTCACTATATACTAACTAATTTGGATGTAAATTTTAAAAAATAAAAAAATAAAATTAAAAAAAAAAAAAAGTGGGTTTCTTGGAGATAAATGACACCCTGATAATATGACACCCTGTTTTAGTTGGTATATTCATCATTCACATTTAAAGTGAAATTTGATATAGAGTTGGATTAATATGTACCATGCTTGCATTTGTTTCCTTTTTCAACTTCCCCCTTTCACCTTTGGTTTTAATTGAACATTTAAAAGATATTTATTTTTCTGAGAGAGAGAGACAGAGAGAGACAGAGAGAGTGAGAGCAAGCAGGGGAGGGGGAGAGAGAGAATCCGAAGCAGGCTCTGTACTGTCAGCCTGAAGCAGGGCTGGATCTCACAAACCATGAAATCATGACCTGAGTGTAAACCAAGAGTTGGGTCCACTTTTAAATAATACTACAGTTTTCCCCTACTATCTTAAAGAAGAGTGTTCTTATGAAACCTTTTATAAGCTGAAATAGCTTACCATGAAGAAGCAATTACCATTAATTTGTATGGAAAAAATTTAAGGCATTCCCAGACCCCCCAAAAAACCCTCTTTTTAGGCTTTTCCTGATACCTTAGGACACACCTTACTAATGGATTCACAAGATGAATTGAGATAAATCGCAAATTCTTGGAAACACAGTTGAAAGATAGAGGCTGGGTGTAGTTCCCAGGGAAGGAGCTTGGTAGTGCTACTATTGCTGCTCAGCGTGTGTACTGTCTCTGTAATAACAGCTTGCTGCAGAACAAAGGTTAAATGCTGTTTTCACTTTTTGCTTTTTTCTGTAAGAGTCAAAATCCTCTTTGAATTTCTTTTGATTAGTTAAAACAAATATTAATGTAGGTCTTTCATAAAAGTGAAGTAGCATGACACTAACATTAGAAAAGTGGGGGATACCTGTATATCACTTCACAAGTAGTATAGGTACCTTGTAACAGTATTCTTGATTCCTTTTCCTTTTTAAAAATATAATTAATTGTCAAATTGGCTTACGTACAACACCCAGTGCTCATCCCAGCAAGTGCCCTCCTAAATGCTCATCACCCATTTTCCCTCTCCTCAGTTTGTTCTCTGTATTTAAGAGTCTCTTGTGGTTTGCCTCCCTCCCTCTCTGTTTCTAACTTTTTTTTCCCCTTCCCTTCCCCCATGGTTTTCTGTTCAGTTTCTCAAGATCCACATATGAGTGAAAACATATCTGTCCTTCTTTGACTGACTTATTTCACTCAGCATAATAACTTCCAGTTCCATCCACGTTGCTGCAAATGGCATGATTTCATTCTTTCTCATTGCCAAGTAGTATGCCATTGTATATATAAACCACATCTTCTTTATCCATTCATCAGTTGATGGACATTTAGGCTCTTTCCATAATTTGGCTATTGTTGAAAGCACAGCTATAAATGTTGGGGTACATGTGTCCCTGTGCATCAGCACTCCTCTATCCCTTGAATAAATTCCTAGTAGTGCTATTGCTTGTTCATAGGGTAGTTCTACTTTTAACTTTTTGAGGAACCTCGACACTGCTTTCCATAGCGACTACACCAGTTTGCATTCCTACCAACAGTGCAAGAGGTTCCTGTTTCTCCACATCCTCGCCAGCATGTGTTGTTTCCTGAGTTCATTTTAGCCACTCTGACTGGTGTGAGGTGGTATCTCAGTGTGGCGTTGATTTGTATTTCCCTGATGATGAGTGATGTTGGCCATCTTTTCTTGTGTCTGTTGGCCATCTGGATCTCTTCTTTGGAGAAGTTTCTATTCATGTCTTCTGCCCATTTCTTCACTGGATTATTTGTTTTTAGGGTGTGGAGTTTGGTGAGTTCTTTATAGGTTTTGGATACTAGTGCGTTATCCAATATGTCATTTGCAAATATCTTTTCCCATTCCATTGGTTGCCTTTTAGTTGTGTTGATTGTTTCCTTTGCAGTGCAGAAGCATTTTATCTTGATGAGGTCCCAATAGTTCATTTTTGCTTTTGATTCAGTTGCCTTTGGAGCTGTGTTGAGTAAGAAATTGCTGCGGATGAGGTGAAAGAGGTTGTTGCCTGCTTTCTCCTCTAGGGTTTTGATGGTTTCCTGTCTCACATTTAGGTCTTTAATCCATTTTGAGTTTATTTTTGTGAGTGGTGTAAGAAAGTGGTCTAGTTTCATTCTTCTGCATGTTGCTGTCCAGTTCCCCCAGCACCATGTGCTGAAGAGACTGTCTTTTTTCCATTGGATTCTCTTTCCTGCTTTGTCAAAGATTAGTTGGCCATACATCTGTGGGTTCAATTCTGGGTTCTTTATTCTATTCCATTGGTTTATGTGTCTGTTTTTGTGCCAATACCATGCTGTCTTGATGATTACAGCTTTGTAGTAGAGGCTAAAGTCTGGGATCGTGATGCCTCCTGCTTTGGTTTTCTTCTTTAATATTACCTTGGCTCTTTGGGGTCTTTTGTGGTTCCATACAAATTTTAGGATTGTTTGTTCTAGTTTTGAGAAGAATGCTGATGCAGTTTTGATTGGGATTGCATTGAATGTGTAGCTTGCTCTGGGTAGTATTGACATTTTAACAATATTTATTCTTCCAGTCCATGAGCATGGAATGTTTTTCCATTTCTTTGTGTCTTCTTCAATTTCCTTCAAAAGCTTTCTATAGTTTTCAGCATACAGATCTTTTACATCTTTGGTTAGGTTTATTCATAAGTATTTTATGGTTCTTGGTGCAATTGTAAATGGGATCAATTTCTTTGTTTCTCTTTCTGTGACTTCATTATTAGTGTATGAGAATGCAACTGATTTCTGTACATTGATTTGTACCCTGTGACTTTGCTGAATCCAGCTCTTTTGGTGAGTCTTTCAGGTTTTCCATGCAGAATATCGTGTCTCCGAAAAGTGAAAATTTGACTTCTTTGCCAATTTTGATGCCTTTTATTTCATTTTGTTGTCTGATTGCCAATGCTGGGACTTCCAACACTATGTTAAACAACAGTGATGAGAGTGGGCATCCCTGTCGTGTTCCTGATCTCAGGGGGAAAGCTCTCAGTTTTTCCCCATTGAGGAAGATATTAGCTGGGGGCTTTTCATATATGGCTTTTATGATGTTTAAGTATGTTCCTTTTATCACAGCTTTCTTGAGGGTTTTTTTTTAAAACACTATTTTAATGTTTTTATTTATTTATTTATTTTTGAGACAGAGGGAGACAGAGCACGAGTGGCGAAGGGGCAGAGAGAGAGGGAGACACAGAATCTGAAACAGGCTCCAGGCTCTGAGCAGTCAGCACAGAGCCCAACGCAGGGCTCAAACTCATGAACTGTGAGATCATGACCTCAGCCGAAGTTGGGCGCTTAACTGACTGAGCCACCCATGCTCCCCTTGAGGATTTTTATTAAGAAAGGATGTTGTATTTTGTCACATGCTTTTTCTGCATCTATTGACAGGATCATATGGTTCTTATCTTTTCTTTTATTAATGTGATGTATCACACTGATTGATTTGTGAATATTGAACCAACCCTGCAGCCCGGGAATGAATCCCACTTGATCATGGTGAATAATTATTTTTATATGCTGTTGAATTCATTTTGCTAGTATCTTGTTGAGAATTTTTGCATCCATATTCATCAGAGATATTGTCCTGTAGTTCTCCTTTTTTGTGGGGTCTCTGTCTAGTTTGGTAATCAAGGTAATGCTGGCTTCATAGAATGAGCCTAGAAGTTTTCCTTCCCTATTTTTTGGAACAGCTTGTGAAGGATAGGTATTAACTCTGCTTTAAATGTCTGGTAGCATTCCCCAGGGAAGCCATCTGGTCTAGGATGCTTATTTGTTGCGAGATTTTTGATAACTGATTAAATTTCTTCACTAGTTATGGATCTATTCAAATTTTCTATTTCTTCCCATTTTAGTTTTGGTAGTGTGTCAGTGTTTAGGAATTTGTCCATTTCTTCCAGGTTGAGCAGTTTGTTGGCATACAATTTTTCATAGTATTCTCTGATAATTGCTTGTATTTCTGATGGATTGGGTGTGATAAATCCATTTTCATTTGTGATTTTATCTATTTGGGTCCTCTTTCCTTTTTGAGAAGCCTGGCTTGAGGTTTATCAATTTGGTTTATTTTTTCAAAAAACCAATTCTTGGTTTCATTGATCTGCTCTACAGTTTTTTTTAGATTCTATTTTATTTCTGCTCTTATCTTTATTTCTCTTCTGCTGGGTTTGGGGTATCTTTGCTGTTCTGCTTCTATTTCCTTTAGGTGTGCTGTTAGATTTTGTCTTTGGGATTTTTCTTGTTTCTTGAGATAGGCCTGGATTGCAGTGTATTTTCCTCTCAGGACTGCCTTCGCTGCATCCCAAAGCATTTGGATTGTTGTGTTTTCATTTTCATATGTTCCCATATTTTTAAAAAATTTCTTCTTTAGTTACCTGGTTGACCCATTTGTTCTTTAGTAGGATGTTCTTTAACCTTCATGCTTTTGGAGGTTTTGCAGACTTTTCCTGTGGTTGATTTCAAGTTTCATAGCATTGTGTTCTGACAGTGTGCATGGTATGGTCCCAATTATTTTATATTTATTGAGGGATTTTTTGTGACCCAGTATGTGATCTATCATGGAGAGTCTTCCATGTGCACTCAAGAAGAATGTGTATTCTGCTTCTTTAGGATGAAAAGTTCTAAATATATCTGTCAAGTCCGTCTCATCCAGTGTATCATTCAGGGCCATTGGTTCTTTACTGATTTTCTGTCTAGATGATCTGTCCATTGTTGTAAATGGAGTTTTAATATCCCTGCATTTACCACATTCTTTCCAATAAGATTTCTTATTTTTGTGATTGTTTTATATGTTTGGGTGCTACCGAATTTGGTGCATAAACATTTATAATTGTTAGCTATTCTTGATGGATAAACCCTGTAATTATTATATAATGCCCTTCTTCAACTCTTGTTATAGCCTTTAGTTTAAAATCTAGTTTGTCTTATATAAGAATGGCTACTCCAGCTTTCTTTTGACTTCCAGTAGCATGGTAGATAGTTCTCCATCCCCTCACTTTCAATCTGAAGGTGTCCTCAGTTCTAAAATGGGTCTCTTGTAGACAGCAAATAAATGGGTCTTATTTTTTTATCCATTCTGATACCCTGTGTGTTTTGATTGGAGCATTTAGTCCATTTACATTCAATGTTATTATTGAAAGATAAGGGTTTAGATTCATTGTGTTCTCTGTAGGTTTCATGCTTGTAGTGATGTCTCTGGTCCTTTGTGGTCTTTGCAACAGAGTCCCTCTTAGGATCTCTTGTAGGGCTGGTTTAGTGGTGACGAATTCCTTCAATTTTTGTTTGTTTGGGAAAACCTTTATCTGTTACTTTTCTGAACCACAGGTTTGCTGGATAAAGGATTCTTGGCTGCATATTTTTCCTATTCAGCACAAAGAAAATTTCCTGCCACTCCTTTTTGGCCTGCCAAGTTTCAGTTGTTAGGTCTGCTACTACTCTTATGTGTCTACCCTTGGAGATTAAAGCCTGTTTATCCCTAACTGCTTTCAGAATTCTCTTTGTATTTTGCTAGTTTCACTATGATATGTAATGCAAAGGATTGATTCAAGTTACATCTGAAGGGAGTTCTCTGTGCATCCTGGATTTCAGTGTCTGTTTCCTTCCCCAGATTGGGGAAGTTCTCAGCTAGATTTGTTCAAGTACACCTTGGCCCTTTCTCTCTCTCTTCATCTGGAACTCCTATGATACGTATATTGTTCCCTTGCATCGAATCACTTAGTTGTCTAATTCTCCCCTCGTGATCCAGAATTTTTTATCTTTTTGTCAGCTTCATCTTTTTCCATAAATTTCTCTTCTGTTTCATGTATTCCTCCCTCTGCTTCTTTAGTAGTCACTGTCACCACCTCTACTTTATTTTGCACCTCATTTACAGCATTTTTTAATTCATTATGACTATTTTTTATTTCCTTGATCTCTGCAGCAGTAGATTCTCTGCTGTCTTCTATGCTTTTTTCAAGCCCAGCAATTAGTCTTATTACTATTATTCTAAATTCTTGTTCAGTTATATTGTTTATATGTGTTTTGATCAATTCTTTAGCTGTCATTTCTTCCTGGAATTTCTTTTGAGGAGCATTCTTCTGTTTTGTCATTTTGGCTAGTTTGCTGTCCCTTATGTGTTTTAAAAGCTTGTTATGTGCCTGTCCCTGTGAGCATTACTATATTAAAGAGGGATCATACACTGTCCGGGGCTGGCCCTTCAGGAGGTGTTTTTTTGGAGAGTATTTGGTTACTTTATCTCCCTACTTGTAGTGATGTTGTGGACCCTCCACCAGGTGTGCTTTGATTTCGTTGAAGTAGCACTGGAAAGGAAAACAAACAAAAAAGAAACAAAAAAACAAAACAAAAACATACAAACAACCAACCAAAAACAAAAAATCAGAAACACCAGCTATAAGTCAACAACAGGGTGGAGGCAGTGTTGATGGAAGAGGCCTTATCCCATACAAGGATAGAAATGACAGGGGCAGTGGAAAAAGAAAAAACAAAAATTGGCCAGGCAGAGAAACTACACGGCTTAATCCAGAGAGAAAGAGAAAGGAAAATAAAGAAGGAGGCGGGGAAAAAGAAAAGAAAATAAAATTGAGCCAAGAAACTATATGGCTTAATCCAGAGAGAGAGTAAGGAAAATAAGGAAGGAGGTGGGGAAAAAGAGAAAATAAAATTGATCAGACATAAACTGTATGGCTTAATCCAGAGAGAGAAAGGAAAATAAAGAAGGAAGTGTAAAGCATGTGTCAAAAGAATGGATAAAATATGTCTGCTTAAACAAACCAACAACCAGAGTAACCAGACTAGAGGAGGGAAGAGATAAGGAGGAAAGGAAGGAAGAATATGTTTATATAATAAGAATTGTCCGAGAATTAAATCAGGCAATGCAACAACACTGATCTGGAGAAGGGGCTGTGTGGTTGTCACCTTCAATCCTGCTCGAGTAGATATGCAGTTATCAGCCACAGAAGGGCGTGGTTTGGTGTATGCCATCCCGCCTCCACTGTGGGCCTGCTGTCCATTCCCTGAAGCCCCACCTTGTTGGTGATGGGAGAAAAATGACGACTCCCCAGTCTCTCCTCCATGGACCAGGTGTCCCAAACCACTCTGTTCAAGCAGTCCTCACTGTGCCGCAGGCGTAAACAGGGAGGTTTGTCCTGCTCCACCAACTCCCATGCCTCCCTGGCTCTTGGCTGGGATTCAGACTCCTGCACAGTGCACCCCGTGTTGGGGGAGTGCCGCTCTGTGCCGCCCCATATATGATTTCTGGCTGGTGGGCGCAGGCAGTCTTTGTCTTTCCAGTGGATATAAACCCTAGTCTCACAGCACTCCAGGGAGGGGATTGCTTTCTCCTACTGCGGACCATGCCCCTGACCTAGCCAATGAGTCCGAGGCTGGCTCCCCTCCTCCCCAGGTGTGCAATCAGGGCAGCTGGCCCCAGTCTGGAGAAAGCCCCTCAGAGATTGGAACTTTCTGCGCTCTGGTCCATGGTTTGTTTTTTTTTTTTTTTCTTGTCCAGAGACAGCCCTATGCTTTCCTAGCCTCTCTTTCTCTTCTCTTTGTCTCTCTGCAGAAGGGGATCCCTCCCCTCCATTCGTTTTATCTCTCCCAGTCTCCAGTCATGCACCTATGGCCCGTCGGATTGTCCCATTGGGTCCCTGGAAGTGACTCTTGTCTCTTTGTCTTTTGGACTCTTGGAGTTTAAAGTCCTTTGGCTTCAGTACTGCTTTGAGAGATGAGGGAACTTTGGATGCCCCTACTTCTCCGCCATGTTGGCCCTTCTCTCTTGATTACTTTCCTTACCCATAAGCTATAATCACCCAGTACATTTTTGCATCTATTAGTTTGAATAGTTACCTATTAGGTCAGTTAGGAATAAGAAAAATAAAAGATGTTATTTTACCTTCATTTATTCTTTCTCTAATGCTCTTCCTTCATGTAGATTTGTGTTTCTGACCTGTATAATTTTTTTTTTCTCTCTGAAGAGCTTTTAACGTTTCTTGCAAGGCAAGTCTACTGTTGATAGATTACTGCAGCTTTTGTTTGTTGAGAAAGAGTAGTTTGTTTTCACTTTTGAGGGATTGTTTTGCTGGATACATTATTCTAGATTGGTGTTTTATTTTTCTTTCAACACTTTAAAAATATTCCACTCTCTTTCTGCTTGTGTGGTTTCTGACAACATATCAGATATAGTGCTTATCTTTGTTCTTCTGTAGATAAGATGTCTTTTTCTTCTGGCTAATTTTAATATTTTTCTGTCTTTGGTTTTCTGTTTGCATGTGATACCGCTAGGTGTAGATACTTGGTATTTATCCTGCTTTGGTGTTCTTTGTGCTTCCTGAATTTGTGGTATCTGTTACTAATTTTGGAAGATTTTCCCACCATTATTATTTCAACCATTTCTTCTCCTTTTTCTTTTGTCCTTTGTATTCCTGTTACATATATGTTACAATTTCTGTAATTGTCCTACAGTTATTAGTTTTTGTTTTAAGTGATTTTTTAAAGCTTTTTGATTTGTTTTGAGAGCGAGAGAGTGGGCATATGCATGTGGGAGTAGGAAAGGGGAAGTGAGAGAGAAAGAGAATCCCAAGTAGACTCCACGTTGTCAACACAGAGCTTGATGTAGGGCTCAATCTCATGAACTGCAAGATCATGACCTGAACTGAGATTAAGAGTGGGATGCTCAACCAACTGAGCCACCCAGGCACCCCTAGTTATTAGTTTTACTGTTCCATTTTTTTTCAGTTTTATTTCATTTTGGAAAGGTTTTTTGTTGTTTGCTTGGAAAGATTCTTTTGACATGTTATCAGTGTCACTGTTTCTTTCCTCATTGAGTTCATTGATTCTTTCCTTGACTGTGTCCAGTCTACTAATGAGCTTATCAAAGGCATTCTTTATTTCTTTTACAGTGTTTCAGATTTGTAGCATTTCCTCTTGTTTATTTATTAGAGTTTTCCTCTCTCTGCTTACACTACCCATCTGATCTTGCATGTTGTCTATTTCTTCCGTTAATATTACCCATAGTTATTTTAGATTCTCCTGATAATTCCAAAAGTCTGTGTCTTAAATAAGTCTGGTTCTGCTGCTCTCTGTTTCTTTAGATTTTGGTTTTTCTTGTTTTCTTTTGTTATTTTTTTGACCTTTTTTAAAAAAAAGTCTTTTAGTGTTTATTGTTTTTTGAGTGAGAGAGAGAGCGTGAGCAGGGAAGGGGCAGAGAGAGATGGAGACACAGAACCTGAAGCAGGTTCCAGGCTCTGAGTTGTCAGCACAGAGTCCGATATGGGTCCTGAACTCAGGAACCTAGAGATTTTATGACCTGAGCTGAAGTCAGATGCTTAACTGACTGAGCCACCCAGTACCTCTCCTTTGGCCTTTTGGCATGACTTGTAATTTCTTTGGAAGCCAGATGTTTCTGGTAGTGGGAATTGAGGATATTGGCTTTATTTATTTATTTATTTACTTACTTATTTAAATGTTTGTTTATGTTTGAGAGAGAGAGAGCGCGAGCGCAAGTGGGGAAGGGGCAGAGAGAGTAGGAAACAAAGGATCTAAAGCAGACCCTGAGCTGGCAGCAGAGAGCCTGATGTGGGACTCAAACCCATGAACCACAAGATCATGACATGAGCCAAGTTTTGAATGCTTAACTGACTGAGTCACCCGGGTGTCCTGAAGTTGTTCACTTTTAGTGTGAACTTTGTGAACTTTTATGTTAATCTAGCTAGGAACTGGGCTATGTGTTGTTTGCTGTAGCTGTAGGTACCAGAAGATTCATTCCCTTATAGTTTCTTTGTTATAATTATTTTTTCCCTATTTTCTTTCTGTTTCTCTAAGAATTCCTTCTTTTTTTAAATATTTATTTATTTTGATAGAGGGAGAAAAGAATCCCAAGAGGACTCCATGCTGTCAAGGACAAGAGCTCGACTCTGGGCTCATGGGGATCGATGGGGTTTGATCTCAGGAATCGTGAGATCGTGACCTGAGCCAAAATCAGGAGTCAGACGCTTAATTGACTGAGCCACTCTGGCACCTCAAGAATTCCTTCTTTTTTTTTTTGTTTAACGTTTATTTTTTGGGAGAGAGAGAGAGATAATGCGAGAAGGGGAGAGGCAGAGAGAGTGGGAGAGACAGAATTTGAAGCAGACTCCAAGCTTCGGGCTGTCTGCACAGAGCCTCATGTGGGACTCAAACTCACAAATCACGTGATCATGACCTGAGCTGAAGTCAGACAATGGAGCCACCCAGGCGCCCCAAGAATTCCTTCTAAAACAAAGTTTGTATTGTGCTCACTTGAAATTCAGTTATTATACTGGATCTATGTTAATGTGATAAAGGAGTTAGGGAGGGATAGTATTCTTTAATCTTAAAATTAAATCTCAGTTATTTTTAGTGGTCTTGAGTCTTTGGGCTGAGGCCTTGAGATGTATTTCTTAGCTGTCCCCCACTGTTGGGTGAAACAGGAAGACCAGAAGAGGCTGAGGTTGTCTAATTGAATTGCTCTTCCTTCAGGTAGATTTTGTCCTATTAAAGTAATATACCTTGATATAGCATGACTTTGTTAAGAGAATGCTCTGGGCTATTTCAGTATGGCTACTTTCCCCTTCTGCTAAAGGCACAAGAGGATTTTCTACAGATCTTAACTGTTTAAACCTGAAAACCTTATGGGGGCTCCTAGAGGTAAACCCAGCAAAGTGTGGGCCCCCCACCTAAAACTGGGACTCCCGAATTTTTTTTTAACTCTCAAGTTAATACATTCTTGGCCTCTAATGATTCATAACTTACTGTTGAAGTGTTCCCATACCAGATAAGCTGTATCTGCCTGTCTCTCTGGTTTTCTTTTCTTTTTTTTTAATTTGTTAACGTTTATTTATTATTGAGAGACAGACAGACACAGAGCATGAGCAGGGGAGGGGCCAAGAGATGGAGAGACACAGCATCTGAAGCAGGCTCCAGGCTCTGAGCTGTCAGCACAGAGCCCTACGTGAGGCTTGAACTCAAAAACCGCGAGATCATGACCTTAGCCGAAGTCAGACGCTTAACCGACTGAGCCACCCAGGCGCCCCTGGGTTTCTTGGTAGTGATTTGCCCTGTGACTTCATGCCTCTAAAGGATCTAAGATACTGATTTTCAGTTTGTTCATCTTTTTTCTTGTCAGCATAAGAGTGAGGACTTGTAAGCCCCTTACATGTTGTAGCTGAGTGGCTAGTATTTTATTTATTTTTTATTTTTTTAAATAAATGGACCTGTGTGAAATGGCATAATTGTCTGTGGCTTTAATTTTGGTGCTCTTCTTTGTTTTAAATGTTTGTGTAACCCCTTTCAGGTCTTGATTTTTGTGAGGATCAGGTTCTAATTTTAGTTGGAAGTTTTAGGAATTGATTTTAAAATTATTTCTCTTATTGTTAGCAAGTTATCTTTAGTTGTTCCTGAATCCAAGTAAGGATAGTGTGGTAAGTGCAGTGGTTTAAACATGAGCAGTAGAACGGGAGAACTCAGGTAATTTCATGTGTCCATAAAATGCTTTATTAAAAAATTAAACTAATGTCAATAAGTATATATAAAATGATAAAGATGAAAATGAATAAAGATGAACATTTTTGGAAAAGTATAACTTACGCATACCTGTTTACTCAGACATTATTATACATATTATAGATTTTGTGTCACTGTATATAACTCATAGATTGTTATCATTTGTGATTAAAATTATTTATTTAGAATTATTTTCTTTATCTAGTTAAGATATAGGCAGAATTATTTAGGATAAGATCAAAGGCTTTTCCCAAGTTCTTTTCTAAATCCTTGTATTACACTGGCCATATATGAGTGTCTATTTCATAGCACCTTGTTCTACAATGAGTAGTCATTTTTCCCTTAAATATTTCATAGGCAAAAAGAGATAACCACATTAAACACTTTTTGTTAGCATTTAATAAAGTTGTAGTTTAATATCCATTTCTTCACATACTTTATTTACCTTTTAGGTGATGACAATTTTTTCAAAAGTTACCGTAAGGGAGTCAGAGCAAAGTAATGTGTTTTACATTGCTTAGGTTTTGTTAGCACACATTTATCTACTAACCAAAGGGATGATCCTAATAAAGTCAATTCTTGGGTAGTTACATGTAAAATGTTTGTGATAGAGATAATTGAACACAGTAATGAAATAAAAAAAGGCAGCATTATGTAGATTTGCTCATTGAACTGAGCTTGTTCATTTTGACAGTTAATTCCTCTTTAAAGTGATGGTGGGATTTTCATTATACTTTTTCGTATATCCTGGTACCAGTGACACCATTCATAATACATTCCATCAATAATATCCTAATCTTCTACTTATTGTGCTTTCCTTCTCATTCCATTACTGGTGTTGAACCAATATACTGTATGGAAAGTTGAATACATTCTGAGTTTTTCTGCCATCAGCTGTCGTTTCTTCAAACCTCTTTCCCATTTTACAAGAAAACCGTTCTAAAGTGTTCTCAGTTTTTATGGTGAGAGACTTGCTGTCAGAAGTGATGACACAATCTGGCTTGGCCTTTGTGCCCATTTTTCACAGTGCCACTCCCATTTGTCCTTCCTTAATATATTCAGGAAAGTCTTTACTCTTCCTTCATATAATCCTTAAAACCATCTTCCTACCAGTTGCTGAATTGTAGCCATGGTGGGCGTGGGGAACAGGGTCTAGTGCAGGAAGCAGGGCACTTGGTCCTGGGAAGTGTGCTTTGCCTCACACCTTCTAATCCCACCCTCCATTCCCCTGGACCAGGCTGTGCAAACCAGGTTCACCTAGGATGCCGGGACCTGTAGGGCACTGCTTACAAGATAAGTTTTTTATTTAAAGTTTTTACTTAATTCTGGTTAGTTAGCATACAGTGTTATCTTAGCTTCAGGTGTAAAATACACTGATTCAACAATTCCATGAGTGGCTCCTGGGTGGCTCAGTTGGTTAAGCATCTGACTCTTGATTTTGGCTCAGGTCATGATCTCATGGGTCATGAGTTCGGGTCTGTGTCAGGCTCTGCACTAACAGTGAGGAGACTGCTTGGGGTTCTGTCTCTCTGTCTCTCTGTGTCCCTCTCTCTCCCTCCCCTCTTGCTGTCCCTCCCCTGCTCGCATTCTTTCTCTCAAAATAAATAAATAAACTTTTAAAAAAGCAAAAAAAAATTCCACATATCATCTGGTGTTCATCACAAATGCTCTCCTCAATCCTGATCACCTATTTAAACCCATCCTCCCACCCACCTCCCCACAGGTAACCATCAGTTTGTTCTCTGTAATTAGGAGTATGTTTTTTAATTTTTCTCTTTTTTTCCCTTTGCTTGTTTGTTTCATTTCTTAAATTCCACACATGACTAAAATCATACGTTGTTTGTCTTTCTCTGACTTAATAGTTTTGATTTGCATTTCCCTGATGATGAGTGTTGAGCATCTTTTAAAAAAATATATTTAGGGATGCCTAGGTGGCTCGGTTGGTTAAGCGTCTGACTTCAGCTCAGGTCATGATCTCACTGCTTGTGAGTTCGAGCCCCACATCGGGCTCTGTGTTGACAGCTTGGAGCCTGCTTCGGATTCAGTGTCTCCCTCTCTCTCTGCCCCTCCCCTGCTCACGCTCTGTCTCTCTCTCAAAAATAAACATTAAAAAAATTAAAGGATGATATTAGCTGTGGGGTTTTCATATATGGCCCTTATTATGTTGAGGTATATTCCCTCTAAATTTACTTGTTGAGAGTTTTTATCATAAGTGAATTTTGAACTTTCTCAGGTGCTTTTTCTGCATCGATTGAAATTATATGATTTTTGTCTTTCCTCTTATTGATGTGATATATCATGTTGATTGATTTTTGAGTATTGACCCACTCTTGTATCCCAGGAATAATCTCACTTGATCGTGGTGAGTGATTTTTTAATGTACTGTTGGATTCGGTTTGCTGGTGTTTTGTTGAGAATGTTTGCATCTGTGTTCATCAGGGATGTTGACCTGTGGCTATCTTTTTTAGTGGTGTCTTTATCTTGTTTTGGTATCAGGGTAATACTGGCCTCATAGAGTGAGTTTGGGTGTTTTCCTTCCTTTTCTACCGTTTGGAATAGTCTGAGAAAACCAGGTGTTAACTCTTTATTAAATGTTTGATAGAATTCCATCTGTAAAGCCATCTGGTCCTGGACTTGTGTTTCTTGGGAGTTTTTTGATTACTGATTCAATTTTTTTGCTGGCTATCAGTCTGTTCAGATATTCTGTTTCTTCCTGTTTCAGTTTTGGTAATTTATGTTTCTAGGAATTTATCCCTTTCTTGTAGGTTGTCCAATTTTTTGGCATATAGTTTTTCATAATACTCTCTTATTTGTATTTCTGTGGTGTTGATTGTTATTTTTCCTCTCTCATTTGTCATTTTATTCATTTGAGTCCTTTCTCTTTTTTTCTTGATAAGTGTGGCTAGATATTTATCAATTTTATTTATCTTTTCAAAGAACCAGCTCCTGGTTTCATTAATCTTTTCTATTTTTTTTTTTTTTTTAGTTTCTGTATCATTTATTTCTGCTCTAATTTTTATTATTTTTCTCCTGCTGGATTTAGCTTTTGTTTTTCTAGCTCCTTTAGTTGTAAATTTAAATTGTTTATTTGAGATTCTTCTTGCTTCTTGAGGTATGCCTATATTGCTGTAAGCTTTCCTTTTAGAACTGCTTTTGCTTCCTCCTACAGGCTTTGAGCCATTGTGTTTTCAGTTTCATTCATTTCCATATACTTTATTTTTGAGAGAGAAAGAGAGAGAGAGAGAGAGAGAGAGGCAGGCACGTGCTTAGGAGGGCCAGAGGGAGAGAGGGAGAATCTTAAGCAGGGTCCATGTTCAGCACAGAGCCTGACATGAGGCTCGATCTCATGACCATGAGATCCTGACCTGAAGTGGAATCAGGAGTCAGATCCGACTGAGTCACCCAGGCGACCCTCAATGTACTTTTTTAAATTTCCTGGTTGACCCATTCATTGTTTAGTAGCATGTTATTTCACTTCCATGTGAATGTGGTCTTTCCAGACTTTTTGTTGGGGTCAACTTATAGTTTCATAGCATTGTGGTTAGAAAATATGCATGGTATGACTTCAATCTTTTTGAATTTGTTGGGGATTGTTTTGTGGACTAATATGTGAAGATACTTGTTTTATTATTAATGAATGTGGTAATTAAAATTTAATGGTATTTGTTTCAGAATTTTAGATTATTAGAATTTTGTAGATAAAGCTAAAGTTCCATTTGAACTATTTTTAGTTTCTTTATATTGACTCATGTTGCTCTAGTTCATTCATTTAACTGCTATATAGTATTCTTTTATGTGAACATATAATCTATCCATTCTGTTTTTTGTGAATAATTGGGTTATTTCCAAATTTTCTCTAGTGTAAATAGTGCTGCAGTTAGTACATTCTTTGTTCATATCTTTAGGGGCCAGGTGCAACACCAACTTCTTTTATAATATTTACTTGATAGTATTAAATATCTTTTAAAATATTTACCATTTTAGGGGCACCTTGGCTCAGTTGGTTAGGCATCCAACTTTGGCTCAGGTCATGATCTCATGGCTCGTGAGTTTGAGCCCCACTTTGAGCTTTGTGCTGACAGCTCAGAGCCTGGAGCCTGCTTAGGATTCTGTGTCTCCCTCTCTCTCTCTGCCCCTCCCCCACTCGCACTCTGTCTCTCTCTCTCAAAAATAAACATTTAAAGTAAAAAAAAAATTACCATTTTTAAGTGTATGATTCAGTGGGTTTAGGTAAATATATTGGCATTCTTGTGCAACCATCATCACTCCCCATTTCCAGAACTTTTTCATCATTTCCCAAACAGAAACTGTACCCATTAAACAATAACTGCATTCCCTCCCCCTTCCAGCCCTCTATTCTTTCTGTCTCTATGAATTTGACTTCAAGGAACATCAACCAAGTGGAATTACATATTTTTCCTTTTGTTGTGTCTGGCTTGCTCATTTAGTATGTTTTAAAAGTTCATTTATGTTATAGCATGTGTCAGAATTTCATTTCTTTTTAGGCAATATCATTTCCTTTTATTCCTTTTATTTTTCCATTCACCTATTTTTGATGGATTTTGGCCATTGTAAATAATCCTGGTATGAACATTTGTGTGCAAATTTTTGTTTGATTTCCAACTTTCTTTTGGATATATACTTAGAGGTGGAATTGCTGGATCATATGGTAATTCTTTTAAAAAAATTGTTTTTATTATGTTTCTTTGTTTTTGAGAGGCAGAGAGAGACAGAGCATGAATGGGGGAGGGGCAGAGAGAGAGGGGGACACAGAATCCAAAGCAGGCTCCAGGCTCTGAGCTGTGGGTCCTGTGGTAATTCTGTTTAACTTTTTGAGGTATTACCATATTGTTTTTCTGCAGTGGGCCCACCATTTGATATTCCTACCAGCAATACACCCAGGGTTATAATAGCTCCACATTCTCATC
The DNA here is from genome assembly GCF_046562875.1 of Panthera onca. NCBI lineage: Eukaryota > Metazoa > Chordata > Mammalia > Carnivora > Felidae > Panthera > Panthera onca. The sequence continues at coordinate 66,684,546 of NC_138357.1, forward strand.
AGCACTCATTTTTTCCCATTTTTTTTTGTAATAAAAATGGGTGTGAAATGGTACCTCATTTTGGTTTTGATTTGTTTTCCCTATAGTGTTGTAAGCCTCTTTTTGTGTGCTTATTGGATCTTTGTACATCTTCTCTGGAGAAATATCTATTCAAGACCATCGACTATTCTTAAATTTGTTTTTTGTTGTTGAGTTCTGGGATTTTCTTATATAATACTGTGGATGTTAATACCACTTCAGATATATGATTTGGAAATATTTTTTCATAATCTGTGGGTTGTCTTTTCACTCTCTTTATAGTGTCCTTTGATGCACAGGAGTTTTTCATTTTAGTGAAATTCAGTTTATTTTTTTTTCTATTGTTGCATTGTACTTTTGATATCATGTTCAAGAAACCATCACCAAATCCAGGGGCGCCTGGGTGGCTCAGTCGTGAGTTCGAGTCCCGCATCAGGCTCTGTGCTGACAGCTCAGAGCCTGGAGCCTGCTTCAGATTCTATGTCTCCCTCTCTCTATACCCCTCCCCCACTCAACTCTCTCTCTCTCTCTCTCTCTCTCTCTCTCTCTCTGTCTCTCAAAAATAAATGTTAAAAAAAAATAAAAAAAGAAAAATCATCACCAAATCCAATGTCCCAAGGATTCTTTCCTGTGTTTTCTTTGAGTAATTTAATAGTTTTAGCTAGTATGTTTAGTTCTTTGTTGCCTTTTATGTTAATTTTTATTATATCAGGTAAGGGTCCAGGTTTATTCTTTGGCATGTGGATATCCCATTTTTCCAGCCCTTTTATTGAAAGAACTGCCCTTTCTCTATGGAATGATTTTGACACCTTTGGTGAAAATCAATTGACCATATGCACACAAGGGTTTTGGTGTTTCTGTTCCATTGGCCTATAAATTTGTCCTTATGTCAATACTGTACTGTTTCATTTATTTTAGCTCTGCAGTTAGTTTTGAAATCAGGAAGTGTGAGTTCTCCAAATTTGTTCTTTTTCATGATTGTTTTGGTTATTTGTGATTCCTGGAGCTTCCCCATGAATTTTAGGATGGCCTTTTCTGTTTTCTGCAAAATATGCTGTTGGGATTTTGATAGGGGTTGAAATGAATTTCTAGGTCATTTGTGTAGTATTGTCATTTTAACTTTTAGTATTGTGTAGTATTGTCATATTAATTTTTTCTAACCCATAGAAACTATATTTCCATTTATTTGTGTCTTCAATTTCAGCAATGAAAACATTGCTGTTTTGCAGTTTTCAGTGTTTAAGTCTTTTGCCTCCTTGATTAAATTTATTCCAAAATACTGTTTCTGATGCTATTGTAAATGGAATTGTTTTCTTAATTTCCTTTTTGGACTGTTCATTGTTAGTGTGTAGAAATGGAATTAGTTCTTGTGGTTGATACTGTATCCACTAAGTTTACTGAATTTATTTATTAACTATCTCAATTTTTTTGTGACATCTTGAACTTTTTTTTTTTTGAGAGTGCATGAGGTGGGGGGAGAGGAAGGAGGGAGGGAGAGAGAGAGAAAGAAAATCTTAAGCAGGCTCCACCTTAAGCAGACTCCACTCTCAGCTTGGAGCCCAATGTGGGGCTTGATCCCAAGATCCCTGGGTTCATGACCTGAGCTGAAATCGAGTAGATGCTTAACCAACTGAGCTACCCAGGAGCCATTTTCTACCTATAAGAAGCCATCTGTGAACAGAAATAATTTAACTCTTTCCAATTTGGATAATATGCTATTTTAAATAGTCATGAAGTGAACAAAAATTTTTAAATTGTTTACCATTCTTTTTTCCATTCAAAAACCTATTTTGGTCAATATGATCACACCCATGGTCATATTACCAAATTTTAGAGACTGTATGGTCCATGGTGTGCCTTAAACACAGCAGCCCATCTGTGGGAACAGATGCATGAATGGATTAAATGTGAAAAATAGTTTTTTTTTAATACATTACCATTGTGGCAGACTGGGTAATGAATACACAGAATCTTTTTTAAAACTGCATGTCACTCTCCATTTATCTCAAAATGAAAAATTTAATTCAAAAAATGGCTAGTTCCTCTATGCATATACATCTCCAAAATAAAAGTACAAAAGAGTACACATAAAATTTTTGTAATTCCACAGTTATTCATGGAAAAAAATTAGTAACACATTCAAGGGAAAGAACACAGCCCTTAGTTAAAAATATTGACATTAGGACTCAAAATTTGTCTAAAATCTAGTCATTCATGATATGGTTAGCTTACAGTAGGAATTAAAGTTTTTATGATCCACTGGCAGATAGGTCAATTTTTACAGGTCATCAGCAACAAGCCCATGTTATAATTGTGTAACTGTGAGCATGAAGGCGGTACACATTCTTCCTCAATGGAGATTTTTAATTTTTTTAATGTTTATTTTTGGGAGACAGAGACAGAGTAGGGGAGGGGCAGAGAGAGAGGGAGACACAGAATCTAAAGCAGGCTCCAGGCTCCGAGCCTTCGGCACAGAGCCTGATGCAGGGCTCAAACCCACGAAGTGCGGGATCATGATGACCTGGGGCAAAGTTGGATGCTCAACTGACTGAGCCACCCAGGCACCCCCTCAATGCAGATTTTTAACCACTCTTAAAAAGATTGGTTTAAGGACTAGGACCTACAGTTAAGTAACCTATATAGTACTGGTTAAGTTAGCTTCACGTTTTGGTAGAGGGATGAAGAGAGTGACAATCATGTCTGGATTTAATATAAATATCCTTTGTAATAGTTCACAGTTATGAAACTAATAAATTAATGTATGCAGTTTTGCCTTAGGAAGATTGTTTAGTTTACAAAAGTATTGATAAGTGTCACATTTTAAATGGTTTGTTGGGGGGCACCTGGGTGGTTCAGATGGTTAAGTGTCCGACTTTGGCTCAGGTCATGACCTTGCAGTTATGACCTTGCAGTTCGTGAGTTCGAGCCCTGCATTGGGCTCTGTGATGACAGCTCAGAGCCTGGAGCTTGCTTGGGATTCTGTGTCTCCCTCTCTTTCTGCCCTTCCCCTGCTCACACTTGGTCTGTCTCTCCTTAAATGGTTTGTTGTGTTTAAAATACTGTTTCCAGGGGCGCCTGTGTGGCTCAGTTGGTTAAGCATGTATTCTTGATTTTGGCTCAGGTTATTATCTTGCAGTTCATGAGTTAGAGCCCCATGTCGTGCTCTGTGCTGATAGCTCAGAGCCTGGAGCCTGCTTGGGATTCTGTGTCTCACTCTCTCTCTGCCCTTCCCCCTCCCCCGCTTGCACTATGTTTCTCTGAAAAATGAATAAACATTAAAAAAAGTAAGCTTAAAAAAAGTGTGATTCTAGAAATGAGGCAGATTTTAAAAGGTGACATCAGAGCTTCTATATGCAGATGGGTACTTCCCTTCTCAGTACACCATACTGATATCAGTGATGATGTTATTCCTGAGGACATTTTGAGAACTCTCCTTTTGTAGTCAATGTAGAAGTCATGCAAGAAAATGTTAAGGAATATTTGAGATTTCGGCAAAAAAGTTATTTTATCCAACCTGATAATTCACCATATTTGACTCTAAATGACATTTAGCTGTTTGCAAAAATCCCACCCACCTCAAAGAAGATTTTTCAAAAGAATGAGCAAAATTTTTTAAGTATTCACATTTTTTTTACCATTGGGCTTCTACCTGGTTTCTTAATTTATAATATAAGACAAACATGTTTATGCCTAAAAGTGCTATCCTTCACAGAGGGAGAAAGTTCTACTGATTGTATTCGTTTTAATTTTTACATGTGGTAGTAGTAATATTAATGGGTTGTGCTGACTTATCCAGTCCTGACCTTGGTCAGCTACAGCATGGATTCATGTGATAGTTGGCTTTGTGGTTGGAATGAGTGAGAAAATCACTATTTTGTTGGTTTGCTGTACTCCTTTCTAAAGAATAATTTTTTTCTCTTTTATAATCTGTTGATGGGACAAGAATATAGAATGATATTCTTATTTTTGAATTTTGGTTACAAGAAATTCTGTGTGCCATGGGTTGATACATAGTATCTTTTGATCTGGTTTCATTTTCTAATTTAAGATTAAGGACTCGGAGTAACTCGGTAATTTTTCGTACATTTAACTTTTCCAAAGCAAGGTTATGGGAAAAAGTAGAAATCATACACTCTTGGTATCTTTATCCTAGAGGCAAGTTTGTTTCAGAATTTTGTAAAATAACTTTCTTCATTGAAACAAAATAGTTGCAGTTATGTCTGGTATATCTCATTTCTTTTTCTTTCCCTTAATATCCTGTGTTCTCCCTAACCAAACATAGGAAAATGATGCAGAGGGGGCTACTGGCCTTGGGGTGGGCCTAGTGCACTGCTTGAATGGTGGTGGTACCTGGCCCAGGAAGGACTGATAACAACTGTTACTTGATTTACAGTGTTTTAATTTTCATTCTGTTGATTACTAGTGAGGTTGTAGTGCTTTTTCTTCCAATTTTTTGTTACTCCGTTGTATTCCCTTTTAAAAAGTTGTTTCTTTTTATTCACTTACTAGGAATTTAGTATTTTTAGAAAATCTAATGAGGTTGTTTTTATATTCTTATTTTCAAGTTAGTTTGCCTTTTAAATTTTGGTTATGGATTTTTTGGAAGTGTATATGCAGGTATTACCTTTAAATATATAAATGGATTCTTGAATGTCTTCCTCTCTTTGCAATTTTTATTGAGAAAATTCACATAAAATTCACGGTTTACATCAATTTAGTTTAGAATTTAATGTTTTTTTTCTAGCAAATTTACAATATTGTGCAACTGTCACACTTTGTAATTCTAGAAAATTTTCATTGCCTCCCCAAAATAACACATACCTCCCAATACCCCACTTCCTCTATCGCCTGGCAGTTACTAATCTTATTGTCTTTATAGAATTGCATATATTGGACATTTTATATCTATAAATGGAATCATCCAATATGTGGCATTTTGCATTTGCCTTTTTTAGCATAATGTTTCCAATGATCATCCATGCTTTAGCATGCTTTAGGATGAATATTTCTTTCCTTTTTATTGGGATATAATATTCCATTGTTTAGCAGTTGGTGGACATTTGGGTACTTTCTCCTTTTGTTGGCTATTATGAACATTGCTGCCATGACCATTTGTGTACAGTATTTTTTGTGTGGGCATGTGATTTTATTCTCTTGGATATATATCTAGGAATGGAATTACTGAGTCCTTTGGAAACTTTATGTTTACCTTTTTGAGTTACCACTAAACATTTTTACAGTGCCTATACCATTTTACATCTCTACCAGCAATGTATTTGGGTTCCAATTTCTTTACACACTTGCTAACTCTTATTTTTCATTTAAAAAATTACATCCACTCTAAAGAGTGGTATCTTACTATGGTTTTGATTTGCATTTTCCTTTTTAAAAAAAATGTTTATTTGAGGCAGAGAGAGTGTGTGCATGTGCATGGGAGGGGCATAGAGAGAGGAAGAGAATCTGAAGCATGCTGTGTGCTGTCATTGCAGACCCAGATGCGGGGCTTGATCTCACAAATTGTGAGGTCACGACCTGAGCGAAATCAAGAGTTGGAAGCTCTACCCAGTGAGCCACCCAGGCACCTAATGCATTGTCCTAATGACTCATAATCTTGAGCATTTTTCAACGTTTTTTATTTATTTTTGGGACAGAGAGAGACAGAGCATGAACGGGGGAGGGGCAGAGAGAGAGGGAGGCACAGAATCGGAAACAGGCTCCAGGCTCCGAGCCATCAGCCCAGAGCCTGACGCGGGGCTCGAACTCACGGACCGCGAGATCGTGACCTGGCTGAAGTCGGACGCTTAACCGACTGCGCCACCCAGGCGCCCCAGTCTTGAGCATTTTTCATGTGTATAAATGTTTTATTTATTTTAGAGAGAGAGAGAGAGAGACAGAGTATGAGCAGGGGAGAGGCAGAGAGAGGGAGACACAGAGTCTGAAGCAGGTTTCAGCCTCTGAGCTGTCAGCACAGCGTCTGACATGGGGCTCAAACACATGAATCACAGGATCATGACCTGAGCCGAAGTTGGACTCTTAACCGACTGAGCCACCCAGGTGCCCCTGCATTTTTCATGTGTTTACTGGCCCTTTGTATATCTTCTTTGGGGAAATGTATATCTAAGTCCTTGCCCATTTTTAAATTGGGTCTTCTTTCATTGTTTTAATTGTAAAAATTCTTTATTAAAAGCATAAAAAGCATTTTAAAGGATATATATTGTCTTATTAAAGGATATATATTATATAAAAGGCTATTAATATCTTTTCAGATATATGATTTGAAGATAGTTTTCTTTAGTTGTATGGATTTTCTCTTTACTTTCTTGATGCTATCTTTTAATGCACAAAAGTTTTAAATTTCAATGAAGTGAGTTTTATCTATTTTTCCTCTTTTAAAAGTTTAGGAAAACATACTAGAATTGGGGTACATGTTTATTTTTGTGCATTTTTTAAGCTTTTAACTTGTATAACTGTTGGATTACAGATGTACCTATTATATAACTTAGCAGGATATGCTATAACAATTAAGCTGCATAAATATTTCCCTGGGAATCTGTGAGCTCTCCTAAGTCCTGTTTTAAATTTTATTCATCTTTGTGTCATTTATACAATTATTCTGTGACAAGCAGAAGACAGAATGATAAACAAAAAAACTGTAGAAGCTTTCCAGGGAGTGTTTAGTAAATATATTCGATACATTACTCAATTATTATTCTAAATGATGTAGAGCAAAATCTCATCAGCTTTTTCCTTAAATTATATTTTGATCCTGGGTAAGTATAAAGTAGGTTGGGTTGTTCATTTTTCAAATCCTTACTGAAATAATTAACATTCATTTTTTTAACTTTTATATTGAATATGCTTTCTTTCAGATGACTTACAGTATAGATATGTTTTCAGTTTGTTAGACCCTTACACTTGATTAAATACATGACAAGCTAATTAAGGAAGTTCTTTAAATTTTTTGTTTTAATAGTGAAAGCAAGTTGAATACATTGGTGCAGAAGCTTCATGACTTCCTTGCACACTCATCAGAAGAATCTGAAGAAACAAGTTCTCCTCCAAGACTTGTGATGAACCAAAGCACAGGTAAATTGAAAAATAATATGCAATATCTTCTAGTCTATTTTCCATTCATTTTTGGGAGGGAGAAGCTAGCAAAAGCTTTAATAGCTGTTATGTATTTAGTATTTAGCTAATATCTGATATTAGAGAATTATTTCATTTGAGAGAGAGAGAGAATCTCAGGTGGGCTCTGTGTTAACGCAGGGCTTGATCCCATGACCCGAGCAGAAATCAAGAGTCAGGATGCTCAACCAGCTGAGTCACCCAGGTGCTCCTGATGTTGGAGATTTTAATTTAGATAAATAAAATGTAGGTTGTGTGGTTATAGGTGCTTAGAGAATGATGTACTTATGGTTTTATGCCTAATGGAGATGTCTTCTAGAGTGGGTGATAAATGTCACTATGAAAAATAGGTAGTATTAGAAGAGGCGGGAGCAGTATAGAAATATATTATCTTAGCAGTTGTTTGTGTATTGAGTTAAATTTTTATGTTTGATAACTTCTGAGTAGAATTGGTATATTTTTTTGTATAAATAAGACTTAACATCTCATTTGTCCCTCCTTTTCTCCTTTTTAAAAGTATCCTGTATCATGTGATGATAACTTATTTTCATGTTTTCATGGGTAGCTACATATAGAAGAACTGAATACACACACACACACACACACACACACACACACACACATATACATGCATGTGCACCACAGATAAAATTGGTACAAAAAGTATAGTAGAGGTAGACCACAGTGAGAAGTTAACCATATAATTAGAGTTCCAAAAGGAGAGAAAATTAAACTCCTAAAGAACAAAACAACAACAACAACAACAAAACCAAGAGAAAAACTTAGAAACAGGCAGAGGAAAAAATTCATTGCTTTTAAAGGGAGTAGCAATAACAGTGATAGCATACATGAATGATAGAAGCTACATGACTTTAAAGTACCAAATGAAAATAATTGCCATCTTGGTACTCTATATTCAGTGAAAACGTCTTTCAAAAGTAAAGGTGAAATTAATATAGAAAAAAAGTGAGAACTCCATGTTAGTAGACCTACACTAGTTGGAATACTAAAGGCTTTTTTTTAATCAGAAGGAAAATAATTTGAAATGGCAATACCAAAATACAGAAATTAATGAATAATAATGGGAAGGGTAAGTAGGTGGGTAAAACTAAATATGTAGTGTTATCTAATCCATAGTCCCTATTCTTAATTCAAAAATTGCCCCAACAGTTTTTATAGATAAGTTGTTCCTCCCAAGTCAAGGATCCACTTGAAGATAACATATTGTGTATAGTGGTCTCTTTAGTCTTTTCAAATCTAAAACCATTTCTCTGTTGTAACCGTGACCATTTTGAAATGCAAAGGTCTATTACATTGGTGACCCTTGATGTGAATTTGTCTGAATAGGTAGATTCAAGTTATTTATTTATTTTTTTGGTCAAGGTTACTATGTAGGTGGTGCTGTGTTGTCAATACATCATCTCACAAGACACATGATGTAATTTTTTCTTTTTTTTAAAGTTTTTATTCATTTTTGAGAGAGAGAGAACAAGCAAGGGAGGGGTAGAGAGAGATGGAAGCAGAGAATCCCAATCAGGTTCCCCACTATCAGCACAGAGCCCGATGCAGGGCTCAAACCCATGAACCATGATGTCTTGAGCTGAAATCAAGAGTCAGATGCTTAGCCGACTGAGCCACCCAGGTGCCCCTGTAATTTTTTTCTTTTTATAACACTTTTTAAAAAAAATAGTATGTATTTTTGAGAGAGAGACAGCACGCAAGAGGGGAAGGGGCACAGAGAGGGAGACACAGAATCTGAAGCAGGCTCCAAGATCTGAGCTGTCAGCACAGAGCCCGACACAGGGCTTGAATCCACAAACTGTGAGATCATGATCTGAGATGAAGTCAGATGCTTAACTGACTAAGCCACCCAGGCACCCCTGTAATTTTTTTCTTTTATTGGTGATGTTAACTTAGGATACTTTGTTATGGTTGATTTGCTAGATTAATCCACTGTAAACTTAATGATTTATTCCTTTGTAACTAATAAGTAATTTGTAGGAGATTACTGTGAAACTAGGTATTCTTTTTCATCATCAAAAGTTAATTTATGTGTTTTCTGTTGCAAATTAACACAAACATGGCAGCTTCCAATAATCCAAATGTATTATTTCACATTTCTGTAGGTCAGGAGTCCAGTGACCTTTTCTGGTCTCTGCCCAGGGTGCCACAGGGCTAAAGTGAAAGTGTCATTAAGACTATGTTCTTTTTCTCTCTCTCTTCCAAAAATAAATAAACATTAAAAAAATTTTAGGCTGTGTCTCTCTCTTCTACCCCTCCCCTGCTACACTCTTTTTCTCTCTCTCCTTCAAAAATAAATAAACATAAAAAAAATGACTATGTTCCTTTCTGGGGTGCCTGGGTGACTCAGTCAGTTAAACATCAGACTCTTGGTTTCAGCTCTGGTGACGATCTCACAGTTTGTGAGTTTGAGCCCTGCATTGGGCTTTGTGCTAATAGTGCAGAATCTGCTTGGGATTCTCTCTCTCTCCCTCTTTCTGCCCATCCCTGGCTCACATGTTATGTCTCTGTCTCTCACAAAATAAATAAATAAACTTAAAAACATAAAGACTGTATTCCTTTTTGAAGGCTCTGTGGGAAAATCCATTTCTGTGCTGATTCAGATTGTTGGCAGAATTCAAGTCCTTGTGGTTGTACTTCTGAGGTTCCCATTTCTTGGTGGTCATTGGACAAGATCCTCTCAGCTTCTTAAGGCTATTTGTATTTCTTCTCACATGACCCCCTCCATATTCAAAGGTAGCAACAGCATGTTGAGACTTTCTCATGATTTGTATCTCTCTAACTCTTCTGCTTACTTCTTCTGTCAATTCTGCCACCATCTGGAGAATTTTCCCCACTGTTAAGGACTCATGTGATTAGCCAAATCCCTTTCACCCCTCCCTCCAATTTTTTTAATGTTTATTTATTTTTGAGAGAGAAAAACAGAGTGTGAGCAGGGGAGGGGCAGAGAGAGAGGACACACAGAATCCGAAGTAGGCTCCAGGCTCCAAGCTGTCAGCAAAGAGCCTGATGCAGGGCTAGGACTCACGGACTGTGAGATCATGACCTGAGCCAAACTTGGACGCTTAACTGACTGAGCCACCTAGGTGCCCCCCGCCTCCAATTTTTAAGGCCAGCTGTGTCATTTTATATAGCACAATCATGGAAGTAGCGTTTCCTCACATTCACAGATTCTGGATATTGTGGGGCATGAAATTTTGGGGGGCCATTTGTAGAAATTATGCATACTACAGTATCCCTTCATGATTCTCTGCTAATGATGTATTACTTTGGTGAGTTCCAAATGCTGATAATCTATACTTCTATGTTTTAGATGGTATATTACTATAAGGGAGGGCTTTACCTGCCATTCTCTCTTCATTTGATTATATTAGTATATAGTAATTTCTTTCTTTGCCAAGAATAATTCTATCATTAAACTTTTTTTAATGTTTATTTTTGGGAGAGAGCGAGTGAGCGAGCATGAGTAGGGGAGGGGCAGAGAGAGAGGGAGACACAGGGTCCGAAGCAGGTACCAGGCTCTGAGTTGTCAGCACAGAGCCTGGTGGGGGGCTCAAACCCATGAACATGAACTGTGAGATCATGACCTGAGCTAAAGTCAGACACTTAACTGACTGAGCCACCCAGGTGCCCCATCATTATTTATTTCAGTGCTCTTTTGTATCACTGTTGGCCAGTGGGAGCCCCTTCTGTATGGCTTCCGCTGATCTTTTGAAAAGTCCTCATTCTAGAGCACTTCATTACTTTCTGCCCTTATGAGATGTTGAATGTTTACTTTGCATTATCTTTTTCCTAACCCAAGAATCAGTTATTTCTCCAAGGAGTTCTGGTTCATTTTAATGAGATAATGTGTTTAGAAACCAACATCTGGTTATATGATGTTCTTATTGCCACCAGGACGTCTTTGCTTCCAGGCCCTCTCACAGAGAAAGCGGATATATGTATTCTATTTTCATAAGTTGATTTTGACATTTTTATTTTTTAAATTAATTTTTAAATTCTGATATAATTAACATGCAGTTTTATATTATTTTCAGGTGTACAATATAGTGATTCCACAATTCTTTACATTAAGAGTACTCTTAATCTCCTTTACTTACTTCATCTACCCATCTCTCCTCTGGTAAACACCAGTTTATTCTCTATGTTTAAGAGTCATTTGTTTGTCACTTTTTTTCTTTGTTTTCTTCAGTTCCACATATGAGTGAAATCATATGGTATTTGTCTTTGACTTATTTCGCTTAATACTATACCCTCTAGATCATCCATGTTGTTGCAAATGGTAAGGTTTCATTCTTTTTTATGGCTGAGTAATATTCCATTGTATATACATACCACATTGTCTTTATCCATTCATCTATTGATGGACACTTGGGTTGCTTCCATATATTGGGTATTTTAAATAATACTCTAATAAACATAGGTGTGTGCATATCTTTTCAAGTTAGTGTTTTTATATATTTTTTTGGTAAATACCCAGTAGTGGAATTACTGGAGCATATGGTGATTGTATTATTAATTTTTGAGGAACCTCTATATGGTTTTCCATAGTGGCTGTACCAGTTTCCATTCCCACCAACAGTGCACAAGTGTACCTTGTTCTTCATATCCTAGCAAACACTTGTGGTTTCTCATGTTTTAAATTTCAGCCATTCTGACAGGTGTGAGGTGATATCTCATTGTGGTTTTAATTTGCATTTCCCTGATGATGAATGATGTTGAGCATCTTTTCATGTTGGTCATCTCTGTCTTTGGAAAAATGTATGTTCGTGTCTTCTGCCCATTTTAAAAAATTGGATTATTGTGTAGTTTTTTTTTTGGTGTTGATTTGTGTAAGTCCTTTTTTTTTTTTTTAAACTTTTTTTAATGTTGGGGCACCTGGGTGGCTCAATCAGTTAAGCATCTGACTTCAGCTCAGGTCATGATCTTGTGGTTCATGAGTTCGAGCCTCGTGTTGGGCTCTGTGCTGACAACTCAGAGCCTGCAGCCTTCTTTGGATTCTGTGTCTCCCTCTCTCTCTCTCTGCCCCTCCCCCGCTTGTACTCTGTTTCTTTCTCAAAAATAAATAAAACATTAAAAATTTAACACTTTTTAAATGTTTATGTATTTGAGAGAGAGAGAGACAGAGACAGAGAGACAGAGAGAGACAGAGAGAAAGGGAGAAAGAATCTGAAGCAGGCTCCAGGCTCTGAGCTGTCAGCACAGAGCCCGATGTGGGGCTCGAACTCATGAGCTGTGAGATCATGACCTGAGGCAAAGTTGGACGTTTAACCGACTGTGCCACCCAGGTGTCCCGAGTTGTGTAAGTTCTTTACATATTTTGTATATTAACCCTTTATTGGATATGTCATTTTCAGATGTCTTCTCCTATTCAGTAGGTTGTCTTTTAGTTTTGTTGATTGTTTTCTTTGCTCTGCAGAAGGATTTTATTTTGATGTAGTCCCAATAGTTTATTTTTGCTTTTGTTTTCTGTGTGATTGTATTACACAGGAAACAAATGCCTCGGAAGACCTCTAGAAAAGTGTTGTTATGGTGGATCTCAGAGAAATTACTGCCTGTGCACTCTTCTAGGATTTTTATAGTTTCAGGTCTCACATTTAGGTCTTTAATCCATTTTGAGTTTATTTCTGTTTATGGTATCAGAAAGTGTTCCAGTTTAATTCTTCTGCATATAGGTGTCCAATTTTCCTATTATCATTTGTTGAAGAGGCTGTTTTTTTTCCCATTGCATATTCTTGCCTACTTTATATGAAAATTAATCAACCATATAATCTTGGATTTATTTTTGGGCTGTCTTGTTCCATTGATCTATGTATTTGTTTTTATGGAAGTACCATACTGTTTTTGATTACTATAGCTTTGTAGCATATCTTGAAATCTGGGGTTGTGATACCTCCAGTTTTGTTCTTCTTTTTCAAGATTGCTTTAGTTATTCAGGGACTTCTGTGGTTCCATACAAATTTTAGGAATGTTCTTTCTAGTTCTATGAAAAATGCTCTTGGTTATTTGACTGGGATTGCATTAAACGTGTAGATTGCTTTGAGTAATATCGACATTTTAATAGTATTTGTTCTGGAACCTTTTGTAGTTCATAAGCATGATGATTGGGTGTTCACACAATTGTGTGGCATGTGCCTCCCCTAAACCTTTGTTACCACCTTGGCACGTTACCCGTCTGGTGTGAACTTGGGGAAAAAAAAAAATATTTGTTTCCATTCCATGAGCATGGAATGTTTTTCCATTTCTTTGTGTCCTCTTCAACTTCTTTCATAAGTGTTCTGTAGATTTCAGAGTACAGATCTTTTAACTCTTTGTTTAGGTTTATTCCTAGGTATCTTCTTGTTTTTGGTAAAATTGTCAGTGGGATTATTTTCTTAATCTTTTTTTTTTTTGTACTTCATTATTAGTGTGTAGAAATGCAACAGATTTCTGTAGATTGATTTTGTATCCTGAGACTTTAATGAATTCTTATATTAGTTCTAGTAGTTTTTTTTGTTGGAGTCTTTAGGGTTTCCTCTAGAAAGTATCCTATTATCTGCTAATAGTGAAAATTTTACTTCTTCCTAACAGTTTGGGTGCCTTTTCTTTCTTTTTGTTGTCTGATTGCTGTGGCTAAGACTTCTTTTTTTAAATTTTTTAAAATGTTTTTATTTATTTTTGAGACAGAGACAGAACATGAGAAGGGAAGGGGCAGAGAGAGAGGGAGACACAGAATCCAAAGATGGCTCCAGACTCTGAGCTGTCAGCACGGAGCCCGTCGCGGGGCTCGAACTCACAGACTGAGATTGTGACCTGAGCTGAAGTCTGACGTTTAACCAACTGAGCCACCCAGGCACCCTGGCTAGGACGTCTTGTACTATGTTGAATAAAAGTGCAAGGCATCCTTGTCTTATTCCTGACCTTAGGGGAAAAGCTCCCAGTTCTTTCCACAGTTAGCTGCGGGTTTCTCATAAATGGCCTTTGTTATTTTTGAGGTATGTTTCCTCTAAAGCTACTTTGTTGAGGATTTTTGTCATGAATGGATGTTGTACTTTGTCAGACATTTTTTGCATCTTTTGAAATTATCATATTTTTTTAATCCTTTCTCTTGTGAATGTGATATATCATGTTAATTGATTTGTGAATATTGAACCACACTTGCATTCCAGGAATAAATCCTGCCTGATCATGGTAAATGAATTTTTAAATGTATTATTGGGATTCAGTTTGCTAATACTTTGTTGAGGGATTTTTGCATCTATGTTCAGTGGGGATATTGGCCTTTAGTTCTTTTTTTTAGTGGTATCTTTATCTGGTTTTGGTATCAGAGTTAACACTGGCCTTATAGAATGAAATTGGAAGCTTGCTTTCTTTTATTTTTTGGAATAGTTTGAGAAGAATAGGTATTAAACTCTTTAAAAATTTTTTTTAATGTTTATTTATTTTTGACAGAGACAGAGTGTGAGCGGGGGAGGGGCAGGGAGAAAGGGAGACAGAATCCGGAGCAGGCTCCAGGCTCTGAGCAAGCTGTCAGCACAGAGGCTGATGTGGGGCTCGAACGCACAAACCGCGGCATCATGACCTGAGCCAAAGTTGGACGCTTAACCAACTGAGCCACCCAGGCACCCCATTTTTGATGTTTTTATTTATTTTTGAGACATAGAGAAAGCACGAGCTGGGGAGGGGCAGAGAGAGGGAGACAGGAACCGAAGCAGGCTCCGTGCTGTCAGCAGAGAGCCTGACGCGGGGCTCAAACTTATGAGCGATGAGATCATGACCTGAGCTGAAGTCAGATGCTCAGCTGACTGAGCCACTCAGGTGTCCCTCAAAATTTTTTCTAAAGTTTATTTTGAGAAAGAGAGAAAGTGGGGCTGGGGAAGAGAGAGAGGGAGAGAGAGAATTCCATGCAGGCTCCGAAATGTTAGCACATAGCCCGATGTGGGGCTCTAACTCAAAACTGTGAGTTCATGACCCAAGCCAAAACCAAGAGTCGGCGCTTAACTGAGCTACCTGGGTAACCTGGTATTAAACTCTTTATTGTTTTATTATTATTTTTTAATGTTTATTTATTTTTGACAGAGAGAGAGAGAGAAAGTGAGCATGCGTGGGGGAGGGGCAGAGAGAGAGGGAGACACAGACTCCAAAGCAGGCTCTAGGCTCTGAGCTGTCAGCACAGAGCCCAGGGCGGGGCTCGAACTCATGGACCGCAAGATCATGACCTGAGCCGAAGTCAGATGCTCAGCCAACTGAGCCACCCAGGTGCACCTAAACTCTTTAAATGTTTGGTAGAATTCACCTGTGACATCATCTGGTCCTGGACTTTTGTTTGTTGGTTGTGTTTTGAATACTGATTCAACCTTACTGCTGGTAATCAGTCTTCTCAAATTCAGTTTTACTTCTCCTGATTCAATTTTGGGAGGTTATATGTTTCTAGGAATTTATCCATTTCTTCTAGGTTGTACGAATTTGTTGTCATATACTTTTTCATACTATTCTCTTCTAATCCTTTGTATTTCTGTTCAGTTGCTTTTTTATTTCTCCTCTTTTCTAATGTTGAGTTCTCTTTATTTTTTGATGAGTCTGGATAAAGGTTTATCAATTTTGTTAATCTTTTCATACAACCAGCTTATGGTTTCATTGATGTGTTGTATTGTTTTTTTAGTTTCTTTTTTGTTTGTTTCTGCTCTTATTTTTATTTCCTTCCTTTTACCTGTTTTGGGTTTCATTTGTGATTCTTTTTTTTTTTTTCTTAGCTCCATTAGGTATAAGTTTAGGTTTTTTATTTTAGATTTTTCTTACCTCTTAAGGTAGGCCTGTTTTGCCATAAACTTTCCTCTTGGAACATCTTTTGCTGCATGTGAAAGATTTTGGACCATTGTGTTTTTATTTTCATTTATTTACATTTGTTTTTATTTCCTCTTTAATTTCTTGGTTGACCTACTTATTGTTTATTAGCATGTTATTTAATCTCCATGTGTTTATGTGTTCTCCAGTTTTTTTTCTTGTGGTTAATTTCTAGTTTCATAGTGTTTGGAAAAGATGCATGGTATGACTTCATCTTTTATTTTTAAGTTTACTTATTTATTTTGAGATAGATAACGCTAGTGAGGGAGGGGCACAGAGAGGAGGAGAGAGAGAACCCTAAGTAGGCTCTGTGCTGATAGTGCAAAACCTGACACCGGACTTGAACCCACAAACTGAGATCATGACCTGAGCTGAAATCAACAATCAGACATTCAGCTGACTGAGCTACCCAGGCGTCCCCATCTTTTTGATGTTTTTGAAACTTGTTTTGTGGCCTAACACATGATCTGTTGTGTGGGGAATGTTCTATGTGTATATGAAAAGAATCTGTATTCTGTAGTTTTAAGATGGAATGTTCTGAACATACTTGTTAGATTCATGTGGTCCAGTGTGTCCTTCAAAGCCATTGGTTACTTTCTGATTTTATTTTTTGTTTGGATGATCTATCTATTGATGTAAGTTGGGAGTTGAAGTCCCTTACTATTATTGTGTTACTGTCAGTTACCTCCTTTGTTTGTTATTGGCTGCTTTGTGCTTTTGGATGCTATCATGTTGGGTTAATACATATTTGCAATTGTTAACGTTTTCTTGTTGAATTTTTCCCTTCATGATCTTGTTATGTCCTTTTTTGTCTCTTGTTACAGTCTTTGTTTTAAAGTCTATTTTGACATATATAAATATTGCTACCCTAGCTTTCTTTTCCCTTCCATTCATATAATAAATGTTTGCATCCATTCACCTTCAACATGCATGTGTCTTTAGGTCTGAAATGAGTCTCTCGTAGGCAGCACACAGATGGATCTTGCTTTGTTATCCATTTTGTTACCTGATTTCTTTTGATTGGAGCATTTAGTCAATTTATATTCAAAGTAATTATCAATAGGTATGTATTTATTGACATTTTGTTATTTGTTATATGGTTGTTTTTGTCTTTTTTTTTTTCTCTTGCTCTCTCATTGTTTGCGTCCTTTCATTAGTGATGTGCTTTGATTGCTTTCTTTTTATGTTTTGCGTATCTGTTACCAGCTTTTGATTTGTGGCTATCATTATGTTTATATATAACATCCTTTGCATATAGCAGTCTATATTAAGTTGGTGGTTGCTTAATTTTGAACCACTACCGAAAGCACTGAAGTTTTACTTTTTTCTCCCCACCCCTATGTTTTAGATATATGGTGTCTTATTTTACATCCTTTTGTTTTGTGAATCCTTTGACTGATTTTTATAGATGTACTTAATTTTACTGCTTTTGTGCTTCCTCTTTATCTTACTTGCGATGTAATCTTCCCACTCAGATTATACCCTTTAATATTTTTTGTAAGACTGGTTTAGTGGTGATGAATTCCTTTAATTTTTTGTTGGTCTGGAAACTTTATGTTTCCTACTCTGAATGATAGCATTGCTGGTAGAATATTCTTGTTTGCAGGGTTTTTCCTTTCAGCACTTTGATTAAATCATGCCACCTACTTTTGGCCTTCACTGTTTTTGCTGAAAAATCAGCTGATAGCCTTATGGTGTTTCCCTTGAATGTACCTGCTTTCTCCTGTTCATTTTAAAATCCTCTCTTTATCACTACTTTTTGCCATTTTAATTACTGTTTGTCTTGGTATAGACCTTCTTGGGTTGACTTTGGGGGTGCTTTCTGTGCCTTGTGTATCTGGATTTTTGTTCCTTTCCCCACATTTGGTAATTTTTCAGCTATTATTTCTTCAGATAAACTTTCTACCCCATTTTATCTTTCTTCTCTTTCTGGAATCCCTATTATGTAAATGTTATTATGCTTGATGGTGTTCCTGAGTTCCTTTAATCTATTCTCATTTTTCAAATTTTTTACTTTCTTTTGTTCAGCTTGATTGCCTTCTATTACTCTGTCTTCCAGGTCACTAATCCATTTTCTGCATCCTTCAGTGTACTATTTATTCCCTCCTCGTGTATTTTTAATTTCAGTTATTGAGTTTTTCATCTCTGCTTGGTTCTTTATTATTTTTATTTTCTAAGTTTATTTATTTTGAGAGAGAGAGAAAATGAGAATGTGAGCGGGGGAGGGGCAGAGAGGGAGCAAGAGAATCCCAAGCAGGCTTTGTGCTGTTAGTGCAGATATCTCCGATATCTCACGAACTGAGAGATCATGACCTGGGCCAAAATCAAGGGTCAGACGCCTAACCGAACCACCCAGGCACCCCCATTCTTTCTTATATTTTATCTCTTTGTAGAGGGTCTCCTTGAGATCGTCTACTCTTTTCTCAATTCCAGTAAGTATCTCTAGGACCATTTGTTTAAATTCTCTATTAGCCATATTGCTTATCTCCATTTCACTTGCCTCTCTACCTGTCAGGTTTTTTTTTTCATTTAGGGCATATTCTTCTTTCTCCTCATTTTGTCTAACTCTGTGTGTTAGGAAAGTCAATGTATCTTATGCTTGTAATAATGGTCTTATAAGGAAGACGTCCTGTAGTTCCGTGTAGTGTGGTGTCCCCTGTTCACCAGAACCTTGAGTTTTGGGGGTGTCTCCTGTATATATGTTGTTTGCACACTATTGTTGTGGTTGAGCCACATTTTTTTTTCAGTGCAGTTAGATGCAAAGCTCCCTTTGCCTCTTATGGGCAGAGTTTGATCCCAGTGTTGTCAGTGCGCCAGTCTGGGAATGGCTCCTGCTATGAGACATTTGCAGGGTACCCTCTGAACTCAACTACAGAGTACTCTCCTTGTGTTGTCCTCTGAGACTTACATCAGTGTGCAGGGCCTGTCATCAGCCAGCTGTCTGCCCTCAGCCCTCTGATGGTGCCACAGTTGAACTGGGCTGTGTGGTTATTTGTCCTTCTCCCCAGGGCATGAGTCACTTTGTATTGGTTCTAGCCACTGTTAGGTCTGCTTGCACAATGCCAGTTTTATGGTGCCACTCTAGGTGGACTCTTGCTGGGGTTGTGTCAAATAGGGCAGATTGGCAGGAAAGGTAGTGGTGTGGGTAGGGTTCGTGGTATTAGCAAGTTATGCACTAATCTGCTCTGGAGAGGACCTGGAGCTACATTGCAGAACTCTTGTGGAGGGCATGGTGTGCTGTTTGCAAGCTAGGTGGAGAGTATTCACTGGTCCCAAGGGTGTTCACTAGTTCCCGAAAGTGTCCGGATATCTGGACTGGGGGTTGGGGAGGAAAATGGTGCCTGCCCATTCTTTTCTTAGAATAGTCTCTGAAAGATCCCTGTGCCTTCTATGCAGGTTCTGAGATTAGTAAATAAATAAATCTCCTTCCTGTATATCTCAGGTGTTTTTTAAACTGCTGGTTCTATGTGATATCTCAGCAGGGTTGTTTGTTATGCTGGCCCTTTTAAGGGCGGGGACTCAGTTTCCTCTTGCCCTCTGGTTTTCCCAGAGCCAAGCCTGCTGATTTTTAAAGTTCAAAGTGTTGAGGCCCACTGGTTATAAAAAGTTACAATGTTAAGTTCCTCACCTTTTCAAGCCAAATGTTACATGGGGGATTTGCCTTTCCAGTGCAGGTCCCCCATGCCTGGGGAGCCTGGTGTGGGTTCTGCTCTTATCCTTTCTCTGTGTTTGCAGTTTCCCTTCTTCCTGCAGTCTCGGGTCACTTTGGTGACCATGTCTGCATCCTTTCTATCACTTTTGATGTGGTGTATTCTCTATGATTGTGGTGGAGAGTCTGTTTTGGCAGTGTTTGGGTCATTTTCTGTGTTATTTACACTGATGTGGGTGCTATTGAGGTGTATCCATAGGTGGAGGTGAGTTTAGGATCCTCCTACTCTATATCATCTTCTCCCCAAGTTGATATTGATACTTTTAATTGTAATTTGTACCATAGATTTCATTGTAGTCTTCCTCTTTTTATATTTTAATTTCTTTCTGCAACACAGAAATCTGGCCCTGTTATCCTCCATTTTTTATACTCATTTGCTCAGTCCTCATGGTATTCACCTAGTTTCAAATTTGCCAACCATTGTTTAGAATTGTTTAGAATTCTCTTCTACAAATGATGTATATTGTTTGGTGGCAGACTAGCTTATTTGCATAAGCACATTATTTCCCACAGATACCAGTTACACTCTGACCAAAATACTGAAAACAGTTATGTGAAGGAACGGCCAGTGACAAAAAGCAGACATAAATGGGAGGTGAGTTAACACATGGAAGAAGGAAATAGCAATAGTGAATTTCCAATTGTTAAGCCTTTTTTCCTTAAGGAAAGTGCCAGTTAGCTCAATTGGTGTCAGTTAAGACTTGGATAGTAATCTGCATTCTTGTTGGATAAGGTATAAAGAAATTTAGAGACCCTAGCAGCTTTTTTTTTTAATTTTATTTTTTTAATTTACATCCAAATTAGTTAGCATATAGTGCAACAGTAATTTCAGGAGTAGTTTCCTTAATGTCCCTTACCCATTTAGCCCATCTACCCTCCCACAACCCCTCCAGTAACCCTCTGTTTGTTCTCCATATTTAAGAGTCTCTTATGTTTTGTTCCCTCCCTGTTTTTATATTATTTTTGCTTCCCTTCCCTTAAGTTCATCTGTTTTGTATCTTAAAGTCCTCTTATGAGTGAAGTCATATGATTTTTGTCTTTCTCTGACTAATTTCACTTAGTATTATACCCTCCAGTTCCATCCATGTAGTTGCAATTGGCAAGATTTCATTCTTTTTGATTGCTGAA
Source organism: Panthera onca (assembly GCF_046562875.1). Lineage (NCBI taxonomy): Eukaryota > Metazoa > Chordata > Mammalia > Carnivora > Felidae > Panthera > Panthera onca. The sequence goes on from NC_138357.1 coordinate 66,705,370, forward strand.
ATTTTCTTTATCCATTCATCCATCGATGGACATTTGGGCTGTTTCCATACTTTGGCTATTGTTGATAGTGCTCTTATAAACATGGGGGTGCATGTGTCCCTTTGAAACAGCATATCTGTATCCCTTGGATAAATACCTAGTAGTGCAGTTGCTGGGTCGTAGGGTAGTTCTATTTTTAATTTTTTGAGGAACCTCCATACTGTTTTCTAGAGTGGCTGTACCAGTTTGCATTCCTACCAGCAGTGCAAAAGAGATCCTTTCTCTCCGCATCCTTGCCAACATCTGTTGTTGCCTGAGTTGTTAATGCTAGCCATTCTGACAGGTGTGAGGTGGTATCTCATTGTGCTTTTAAATTTTTTTTAATGTTTATTTATTTTTGAGAGAGAGAAGAATGCGAGTGGGTTAGGGGCAGAGAGAGAGGGAGACACAGAATTCAAAGTAGGCTCCAGACTCTGAGCTGTCAGCACAGACCCCATTGTGGGGCTCGAACTCACAAGCTATGAGATCATGACCTGAGCCGAAGTTGGACGCTCAACCGACTGAGCCACACAGGCGCCCCTCATTGTGCTTTTGATTTGTATTTCTCTGATGGTGAGTGATGTTGAGCATTTTTTCATGTGTCGGTTGGCCATCTGGATGTCTTCTTTGGAGAAGTGTCTATTCATGTCTTTTGCCCATTTCTTCACTGGATTATTTGTTTTTTGGGTGTTGAGTTTGATAAGTTCTTTATAGATTTTGGATACTAATCCTTTATCCAATATGTCATTTGCAAATATCTTCTCCCATTCTGTCGGTTGCCTTTTAGTTTTGCTGATTGTTTCCTTCGCTGTGCAGTAGCTTTTTATTTTGAGGAGGTCCCAATAGTTCATTTTTGCTTTTGTTTCCCTTGCCTCCAGAGACGTGTTGAGTTGCTGCAACCAGGATCAAAGAGTTTTTTGCCTGCTTTTTCCTTGAAGATTTTGATGGCTTCCTGTCTTACATGGAGGTCTTTCATCCATTTTGAGTTTATTTTTGTGTATGGTGTAAGAAAGTGGTCCAGGTTCATTCTTCTGCATGTTGCTGTCCAGTTTTCCCAGCACCACTTGCTGAAGAGACAGACTGTCTTTATTCCATTGGCTATTCCTTCCTGCTTTGTCAAAGATTAGTTGGCCATACGTTTGTGGGTCCATTTCTGGGTTCTCCATTCTGTTCCATTGATCTGAGAGCCTTTTTTATGCCAGACTGTAGCAGCTTTTGTAAAAAGAGGGGAAGGTTCCATTTAGAAGAGAGCTACAGATTGGGAGCTCCAGAAGCTGCAAGAACTCCAACCATGTTTGTGATTGAATTATTCAAGTGCAGCCCAGATTACAGGCAGCTCAGGTAGGGTTAAAAAGAACAGTAGAAAACTTTTAGTTGCTTTTAGTACAGGGTAATCATTTTGGGGTTTGATTTTAGCTAATATCTCCCAATAATAGAAATATCAACTGTCTGGAGGAACATAATGGGATGCAGTGTCTTCACTGTATCTTTCAAAATGAACAGTATGCAATCCAATAGAAGAAGTTCTAAAGTAGAAAGGTAATCATTAGAGACCAGTCTACAGACAACTCAAATGTTGCTATTAGCAGCCAAGAATATTAAAGCAGCTTTTAAACTATGCACAAGCACAAAAAGGCAAATACATTTATGATGAACAGACATATATAGGAAATCTTAGCACAGACATAAAAACTATAAAAACCCATTTTGAAATTATAGAACTAAAAAATATAATTTTGAGCAACAAATCATTGTACTTGACAGAGTAAAGGTAGGAATAGAAGTGTCAGTGAATTTGATGACAGACTAATAGAATTTATCCATCTTAGAATAGAAAACCTTAAAAAATAAAAAGTATACAGAACACTTACTCTTGAAAACCTTTCTCCAATAAAACTGTATAGTTATCTTTTTTGGGGTTTTATTTAAAAAATTTTTTAAAAATATAATTTATTGTTAAATTGGCTTACATACAACACCCAGTGCTCGTCCCAACAAGTGCCCTCCTCAATACCCCATCACCCATTTTCCCTCACCCCCTATCCATCCTCAGTTTCTTCTCTGTATTTAAGAGTCTCTTGTGGTTTGCCTCCCTCCCTCTATGTTAACTATTTTTTCCCTATATAAGGTTTTTGTAAATACACTTTATTAAATTGAAGATGTTTCCCTCTATTCCTAGTTTTCTGACAGTTTTTTAAAGTGACATTTATATTCAGAAAATTATAGATTCACGTGCAATGTTTTTTGCAGTTTTAACAACTAATACAGAGCCCTTGTATACACTTTGCCCACTGCCCCCATAATGGTAATATTTTACCAAACTATATTATTATAATCAAGCTATTGATATCTATCAGTCTGATTCATATTTCCTCAGTTTTCCTTGTACTTGTGTGGGTTTATTAAGTTTTGTACAATTCTGTTACTTGGATTAATTCACAATCTCCCCCCCAACCCCCGCCACAGTTGTGTATCCACCCTCACAGATTACTCATCTTGTCCTTTCATAATCATGCTAACCTCTCTAGCCTGACTCCTACCTATGTTTAATTCCTGGCAATTACTAATCTGTCCTCCATTTCAAAACATGTTACATAAATGGAATCCTATGTATATATACGTTGGGATTCAGTTTTTTCACTTAGCCTAATTCCCTAGAGATTCATCTGCATTGTAGCATTATCTGTAGTTGTTTCCTTTTTATTGCAGTGTAGTGATGTTTCATGGTATGGATGTACTACAGTTTGCTTAACCATTCACCTGTTAAAGGACATCTGGGCTGATTCCATATTTGAGCTATTACAAATATAACTGCTGGTGAACATTTGTGTGAACATACATTTTCACATCTCCAGGATAAATGCCTGAGAGTGCAATTTGTTGGTCATATGATGATTACATGTTTAAGACACTCCTAAACTATAAACTGTTTTCCAGAGGGGCCACACCATTTTAATAGTGCCAAAGCAATGTATGAGTGATCCAGTTTCTCTGCATCCACACCAGCATTTGGAGTTACCTCTAGTTTCTTTTTAATTTTATATATGCTGGTCGAGATTTAGTGATATGTTGTTGTGGGTGAAACCACATAAAAAACATTTCCTTAATGACTAATAACACTTTTAACAGTTATTGAGATATAATTTATATACCATAAAATTCACCCATTTAAAGTATACAATTTAGCAGTTTTAGTATTTCACAGATATGTGTAATCGTCACCACAGTCAATTTTATAGCATTTGTATCACCTCAAAAGAAACACCCCCCCCCCCACCCAACCTTAAACACCACTAATCTACTTTCTTTTTGGATTTCCCTATTTTGGACTTATCAGTGTCATTGTATAATATGTGGTCCTTTTTAACTGGCTTCTTTCACTTAGTATAATGTGTTCAAGGTTTATCTGTGTTGTAGCATGTGTTAGTTAGTACTTCATTCCTTTTTATGACCAAATAATGTTCTTTTATATGACATTTGTTTGATCTGTTCATGGATATTTGTCTTGTTTCCACATTTTGGCTATTATGAATAATGCTGCTATAAACATTTGTAAACATGTTTGTGTATGGCAGTATATTTTCATTTTTCTTGAGTACATACTTAGGAGTGGAATTGCTAGGTTATATGGTAACTATGTTAAATCTTTTGAGGAAATGCCAAAATGTTTTCCAAAGTGGCTGCACCACTTTACATTCCCACCAGCAACATATGAGGATTCTGATTTCTCTGTATCTATGCCAACAATATTATCAGACTTTTTGATTTTAGCTATCCTAGTGCATGTGAAGTAGTGTCTCATTTTGGATTTGGTTGTCATTTGCCTGATGACTGATGATGACTATATTTTCATGTGCTTACTGGTAATTTGTATATATTTTCCTTGGAGAATTGTCTTTTCAGATCCTTTGCCCAATTTTTAATTGGGTATTTGTTTTTTTATCGTTGATTTGTAAGAATTCTTTATATATCCAGACTTTTTATTATGATAAAATTTACCATTTTAACCAGTTTTAAGTGTACGATTCTCTGGCATTAAGTACATTCACATGGTTGTGCAAACATCATCACCATCCATCTCCAGAATGTTTCATCTTCATCAAATGAAACTCTGTACCCATTAAGCAGTAACTTTCCAATCCTCTCTCCCCCAGCCTCTGGCAACCACCATTCTACATTCTGTCTCTATGAATTTGACTACTTTAGGCTCCTCCTATAAGTGGGAGGGGTCTACAGGTTTTGTCCTTTTGTGTCTGGCTTATTTTACTTAGTATAATGCCTTCAATGTTGTGGTCTGTATCCAGATGTTCTATTTTACTTAGCATAATGCCTTCAAGGTTCATCAGTGTTGTGGCCTGTATCCAGATGTTCTTCCCATTTTTTAAGTTTTTTTTTTCTTTTTAATGTTTATTTCCTTTTGAGAGAGAGACAGAGACAGAGCGTGAGCAGGGGAGGGGCAGAGAGAGAGGGAGACACAGAATCTGAAGCAGGCTCCAGGCTCTGAGCTGTCAGCACAGAGCCTGACGTGGGGCTCGAATTCATGAACCGTGAGATCATGACCTGAGCCAAAGCTGGTGCTTAACCGACTGAGCCAACCAGGTGCCCCTCTGTCCTTCCTTTTTAAGGCCAAATAGTATTCCATTATATGTATGTAGCGTATTTAGTTTGTTGTTCATCTTTCAGTGGAAACTTGGATCAAACATATGATTTGCAAATTTTTTCCCTCATTTTATTGGTTGTCTTTCATTTTCTTGATGATGTTCTTTGAAACACAAAAGCTTTTAATTTAGATAAAGTCTAAGTAATCTAATTTTCCTTTTGTTGCTCATGTTTTTATTGTCATATCTAAGAATCCATTACTAAATCTGAGGTCATAAAGATTTGCCCCTGTATTTTCTTCTAAGAGTTTTATAGCTTTAGCTTTTATATTTACGTATTTGATGCATTTGGAGTTAACTTTTTTTAAAGTTTATTTTTATTTATTTTGAGAGAGAGAGAGAGAGGGAGCGCGAGCAAGTGGGGGAGAGGCAGAGAGAGAGGTAGACAGAATCCCAAGCAAGCTCCAGTCTGTCAGTGCAGAGCGGGATGTGGGGCTTTATCTGAACTCAATGAACTTGTGAAATCATGACCTGAGCCGAAGTCAAGAGTGGGACGCTAAACTGAGTGAGCCACCCAGGCGCCCCTGTAGTTAACTTTTGTATGTGGAGTGAGGCAGGGCTCTAGGTTCATTTTTTGCATGTGGACACATAGTTATGCTACTAGCATCATTTGTTGAAAAGATTCTATTTCCCCACCGAAGGGTCTTGGCATCCTTATTGAAAATCAGTTGACCATAGATATGTGGTTTTATTTCTGGACTTTCAGTGTTTTCTGACTGATCTGTATGTCTATCCTTTTGCCAGTATTGCACTGTATTAATTAAAATTGTTTTACACTAAGTTTTGAAATTGTGAGTCTTCCTATTTGTTTTTCCTTTTGAAGGTTGTTTTGGCTTTTCCTGTTTAATTTTATGTGAATTTTAAAATGAGCTAGTCAATTTCTAGAAAGAAGTCAGCTGGGATTCTGACAGGGTTTGCATAGGTGGGTAGATCAGTTTGAGGAGTATAGCCATCTTAATGTTAAGTTGGGTTGTTTTCTTTATTTTTAGGTCATGTTTTACAAGTGAATAGAAATACAATTGATATTTGTATATTTTTGTATTTTTCTTTTTTTTTGTTTATTTATTTATTTTGAGAGAGAGAGAGACAGCGTGAATGGAGGAGGGACAGAGAGAGACACACAATATCCCAAGCAGGCTCCAGTCTCTGAGCTGTTAGCACAGAGCTCGATGCAGGGCTCAAACCTGTGAGCAATGGGATCATGACCTGAGCCGAAGTCAGACAACTGAGCCACCCAGGCGCCCCTGTTCTAGTATTTTCAATCTTTCTGAACTCTTTTACTAGTTCTGATAGTTTTTTGGTGGATTCCACAGATTTTCTATATATATGATAATGTCAACTCCTAAGAGAGATAGTTTTACTTCTTCCTTTTCAATCTTACTGCCTTTTATTTCTTTCTCTTGACAACTCGCTCTGGCTACTCCATTACAATATTGAATATAAGTGGCAAGAGTGAATTTTCTTTCTTATTTCTGATCTTAGGAAAGTATTCAGTTTTTCACCACTTAGTATGGTGTTAACCTGTGAGTATTTTGTAGATAGGTGAGGATGATCCCTTTTTTTAGGGTCTTTTAAAATAGATTTTACTTTTGAGAGCAGTTTCAAGTTCACAGAAAAGTGGAATGGAAAGTGCAGGATTTCCTATGTATTTCTCCCCATACATGCACAGCTTCCCCCACTGTCAATAGGCTGCACCACAGCTGTACATTTGTTGCAATTGATGCACCTACACTGACAAGTCATGATCACCCAGAATGCAGAGTTTGCATTAGATTTCACTCTGGGTGTTGTACATTCTAAGGATTTTGAGAAATGTGTAATGACATGGATCTACCCTAATAATATACAGGTTGGTTTCACTGCACTAAAAATTCTCTGTTCCATCTATCCATTCTTCCTTCCCCCTTAACTCCTGGCAGCCACTGTTTTCATACTTTTGCCTTTTCCAGAGTGTCACATAGTTGGCTGCTTCAGATTGGGTTCTTTCACTTGGTAATGTGCATTTGTTTCCTCCATCTCTTTTCATGGCTGCATGGTCATTTCTTCTTAGTGCTGAATAATACTCCATTGTTTGGGTGTACCACGGTTAGTTTATCCCATTCACCTTCTGAAAGATATGTTGGTTGTTTCTGTATTTTGACAGTTATGAATGAAGCTACCTATAAAATGTTTATATAAATTACCAAGGTTGTTTATGTAAAATAAAGGTGTTTATAAGCATCTGTGTGCAGATTGTTAATGTTTTTTTTTTTTTTTTGAGAGAGAGAGCGAGAGCAAGAGAGTGCCTGCATGAGAGAGCTGGGAAGGGGCAGAGAGACAGGGAGACAGGATCTGAAGCAGGCTCTGCCCTGACAGTAGAGAGCCCAATGCAGGGCTGGAACTCCTGAACTATGAGATCATGACCTGAGCCAAAGTTGAATACTTAGCCGACTGAGCCACCCAGATGCAACCATATGCAGGTTTTTGAGTGGACTTCATTTTCATCTTTTTTTGAATAAATATCAAGGAGTGTGATTGCTGGATCATATGATAAGAGAATGGTTAGTTTTGTAAGAAACTGCCCTAATATCTTCCAAAGTGGTTGTACCATTTTTACATTCCCAACAGTAGTCAAATGGGAATTCCTGTTGCTCCACATCCTCACCAGCATTTGGTGTTGTCAGCGTTCTGCATTTGTCCATTGATTGTTTTTGCAGTGTTATCTGATTGTTTTAATTTCTAGTTCCTTCATGACATATGATGTAGAGTATCTTTTCATATGCTTATTTGACACCTGTGTTCCGTCTTTGGTAAGATATCTTCAGATCTTTGCCCATTTCTAATCATGTTGTTTATTATTGTTGAGTTCTTTGTATCTTTTAGATAATAGTCCTTTATCAGATAGATCTTGTGCAGATGTTTTCTCCTAGTCTGTGGGAGAAAGACTTGTCTTTTATTCTGAAGTGTGCCAGTATTTTGTTGAGGACTTTTCTGTCTGTATTTGTGATAGTGTTCTGTAGATTTCTCTTTTTGTGGTAACTTTTCTGGTTTTGGTATGATACTGGTCTCCATCTACATGTATGAGTATCCCATACTTTTTTTATTGGAAGTATCCCACCTTTTTTTATTGGAATAGTTTGTGAAAAAATTCTTTCTTTTTATGTTTGTTTATTTTGAGAGAGAGAGTGTGTGAACAGGGAAGGGCCAGAGAGAGGGAAAGAGAGAGAATCACAAGCACGCTCTGTACTGTCAGCACAGAGCCTGATGTGGGGCTCAAACCCACGAACCAGGAGATCATGACTTGAACTAGAATCAAGAGTCAGATGTTTAACTGACTGAGCCACTCAGGTGCATCAAGAATACTTTTTTTGAATGCTTGATATATTTCAGTGGTGAAGACATCTGGACCTTTGCTTTTTCTTTGTTGGTAGTTTTTTGATTACTAATTCAGGCTCTTCAGTTATAAATCTATTCACACTCTCTTTAGTCAGTTTTGTTAGCTTGTGTGTGTTTAGGAACTTTTCCATATTTTGTTATCTAATATTTTGGCCTTAAATTGGTCATGATATTTTTTTATAATCCTTTTATTTCTTTAAGGTAAATAGTAATGTCCCTCTTTACTTTCTGATTCCAGTAATTTGAATTTTTCTCTTTTTTCTTTGTCAATTTAGATTCAGGTGTGTTGATTTCATTCAGCTTTTCAAAGAACTAACTTTTGGTTTCAGTGATTTTTATTTTCCTAATTCTATTTCATTAACTTTAGCTCTCATCTTTATTATTTATTTTCCTCTGCTTCCTTTAGGTTTGTTATTTTTCCATTGTCTTAGGTGAAGGGAAATAATATGATTTTATTGTTAGTAGAAGATAGAGGTTAAGTTTTCTTTTAAGAGAAGATATCTTAGAATATTACAGTAAGGAGGCGCCTGGGTGGCTCAGTTAAGCGTCTGAGTCTTGGTTTTGGCTCAGGTCATGATCTCATAGTTTTGGTCCAGGTCATGATCTCATGGTTTCGTGGGTTTGAGCCCCACCTTGGGCTTTGTGCTGGCAGCATGGAGTCTGCTTGGGATTCTTTCTCTTGCTCTCTCTCTCTCTCTCTCTCTCTCTGCCCCTCCCCCACTTGTGCTGTCTCTGTCTCTCAGAGTAAATAAATAAACTTAAAAAAAAGAAAATTACAGTAGGAAGTATTTTGATGCCAAACTACTATTTTTAGAAATTTAGTGCTTTTTAAGAAGGAGTTAGTGTGATAAGAGAGTGATTCTAGTGAGAATATTCTTCTAGGAATATTTTTTTCTTTCTTAAATTTTTATTTAAATTCTAGTTAGTTAATATATAGTGTAATAATGATTTCAGGAGTAGAATTTAGTGATTCATCACTTACATATAACACCCAGTGCTCATAATAGCAAGTGCCCTCCTTAATCCCCATCACACATTTAGCCTATCCCTCACCCACCTCCCTCCATCAACCCTCAGTTTATTCTCTGAATTATGGTTTGCTTCTCTCTCTCTTTTTCCCCCTTCCCCTGTGTTCATCTGTTTTGTTTCTTAAATTCCACATAGAAGTTAAATCATGTGGTATTTGTCTTTCTCTGATTTATTTGGCTTAGCATAATATTACTCTAGTTCCATCCATATTGATGTCAATGGGAAGATTTCATTCTTTTTGATGACTGAGTAGTATTCGTGTGTGTGTGTGTGTGTGTGTGTGTGTGTGTGTGTGTGTGTGTGTGTACATGTACATTTGGGGTTTTTCCTTAGTTTGATTATTGTTAATAATGTTGCTACAGACATCAGGGTACATGTACCCCTTCAAATCTGTATTTTTGTATCCTTTGGGTAAATACCTAGTAGTACAATTAATTGCTGGGTCGTATTTTTAACTTTTTAAAAACTTTTTTTTAACTTTTCGAGGAATCTCCATACTATTTTCCAGAGTGGCTGCACCATTTTGCATTCTCACCAACAGTGTAAGAAGGTTTCTTTTAGGAATATTTTAATGTGAATAATGTATTACTAGTACTGTTGTACTTCATAGATTGAAGAATGGGTTTACGGAGTTGCAGATATTGGTGTTCTGTTTCATGATGCTTTGAAGAGATAAATAAAGTTTTTATTTCTTCTCTTTTAAGAAAAAAACAGTGGTTCTGGAAATAACTCAGATATGATGGAAAACAGCAAGGAAGAGGTGAGACTAATTTGAAACATTTAAAATATATTTATTAATTATTAATAACTAGAGTGTATATCATCAAATTGCTTCTGTTTAGTACATGCATGTGTTTAAGTTTATTGTTATACCCAAGTATTATGATACTTCATTTTGGGTAGTTGTTTATTTTTAGAAGGTGTTCATTGTTTTTATTATTGTGTGTTTCACTTTAGCAATATACCTAAAGTTGTGTATTTCACTTTAGCAATATACCTAAAGTTAGACAACTAAAGGCTTGCTAACAGATAGGTATTTGAACGTTATTATATTGCAGTAGTGACACTCAAGGTGATTGTTTATGAACATGACTCCATGGTTCTGAGAGTTCTCAAGACTGGATATTTAGAGTATGTTAAGCATTATTATAGGAACCCATTCTGAGGTCCTTTACCTGGGATACCCAGGCATAGTTTTGAGATTTTTTTCCACTTAGTATAAAAAATTTAATTCAAGAAATATACTGATTATTACTGGCACAATGAAGGTAAATTTAGTATCTCAAAGAGAATCATAGAAGGTACTTTGTGCCATATGTTGGGATAGAGAAAATGACACATTTTTTTACATCCTCAAAACTCCCTGTCTGTTGTGATCTGATTACTTCTATACCTTTATTTTGTCTTTGTTGACTTGGGCAAAAATCATGATATAGCAGTGCATTCTTACCTACCCTACAAAATTCAACAGTAATAATTTAATTTAAAAAATGAACCAGAAAATTAATCTTAATCTAAGGAAGCCTGAGAATAAATGAATTAGTTTTTGAAGTTCCTTTTATAAAAGTATTTTAGGCATAAAAGTAATACTATTTATATCACTATATCAGAGATCTTGGTAAAGGGAAATAGTTAATTGTAGGGATGTTTCTTTGATAATTGTATTCACTTTTAAATTTATTTCTCACGTTTAGGGAGCTAGCTCTTCGGAAAAATCCAAATCATCGGGATCGTCACGATCAAAAAGGTTGGTTGATACTGAAGGGAAAAAGTTTTCAGGATGTTTTATTTTCTTTTTCTAAGAATAATAATCTTTTCTAAACTTATTTCAAGCACTCTTGTTCTAATTAAGTAAACTGTTTTATATAAATGTACACATTAAAAACTGGACAGTATAGTGTAATGAATCCTCTTGTATCCATCAATTAACTTCAGTTATTGATTCATTCTTACTTTGAAATTTACTGGAATTTTCCAAGGAAGATTTATTATGCATTAGTGGCCCTTGCAAAACATAGATTATTTCTTTTAGATCATATATATATGTGCTCAAAGGACAGAGGAGAAAATGAAATGAATACCTCATGAGGCAATAATGCGTTTTTTAGGATTATGTGAAATTGTTCAGGATGGGGAAGGATAGCCATTATAATTATGAGGAAGTTATAAGAAGATCAAAGAGTGGTAAAAATACTTTCCTATGTTAAATTGTCAAAACAAATTGTACATAATGACCGAAACTACTTCCAATCATACTATAAAGCATAATATACTGTGGAGTATAGATTTGATTAGAAGTTCACAGTTTATTGTATTGGGCATTTGTTGTCTCTTACCAGTGGGAATGTCTCTTAAACACAACTTGCTTGTTATTAACTTATTCTCTAAAGTGGTGATTTTTAAAGAGGAGTTCCCTTCATGATCCCCCTGGGAGCTTTTTCAGAATGAACATACCATGGTCCTACCCCAGACCTACTGAGTCCTAATTTTCTGTAATACAGTACAGAGATGTGTGCTTCCCCAGGTGAGTCTGATGTGTATTTCTGGTTAAGAGCCACTGTTCAATATAACATGTTCTTTGGGTAGTTTTCCAATTGTAAGAAATGCCCATAATTCTGTGGACTTAATTCTTTCATAGGAAACCTTCAATTGTGACAAAGTATGTTGAATCTGATGATGAAAAACCTTTGGATGAAACTGTAAATGAAGATGCTTCTAATGAAAATTCAGAAAATGATATTACTATGCAAAGCTTGCCAAAAGGTAATGTGTATTAATTTTTCATATGAAGTTAAAGTTGAAATGTGTTTTTAAATGTCGTTATTATAAAATTAAGAACTTGATTATTGTTTAGCTGTGTGTAAGGGAACAAAACTAGCATCTTAATAGTGGTGGTCTGGAGATGTATTAGAATGGTAATGATAATGTATGTTATTGAGGTTAAAAACTTAGACTGCAGTCAGCTCTGAAAAAGAATAAAACTTATTTCCTCTTTCCATTGGGTTTTAGAAAAGGGATTTTAGTTTCCAAATAATATTTGAATGTGGAAGTTAGTTTAAAAGTTTAAACTAAGTTTTGGTTCAAATTTAAATATGCTTGCTATATAGGAAAACATAATATTCTGAAAACTTTAAAAAGACATTTAAAGTCTGGTTTAATCTTACTGCATTCTTAAATTCTCTAAGACTAAAAGCTGAAGTTAATTATCAAAGATAGATTTAGATGTATTTTTTTTTAACTTTTATCTCTTTAAAAAGTCTTGTCACATACCTTTCAACTGTTGCAGTTCTGATCTTAAAAACCTCATTCTTTAGATTGAGGTAAGAAAAAGCCAAATGAAAATCTTGGAAGTTTCATAGCCCAAGTCTGAGAGCAATATGATTATATGATAAGAGTAATGATAAAGGTCTTGGTAATTTCATGGTGTTTCAGAGTCAAAAGTTTCAATATTTTTTCTTTATTAATATGTTTAAGGCTCTTAGCAGATTTTTCAAATTTATCCTCACAGATCATTTATAGTAGTGTTTACTAAACTTTGTTCTCTGTCTACATTTATATTTTTGTGACCCAGATTTTGATTATGAAAGCTTAAAAAAATTGTGGGAAGGAGCATAAGAAATTGCTTGACCAGGACAAATTAGGAGTTATAGTAGATGAGAAGTGAAATAAGGAAAAGGAATGAATGAAAGGAAGAAGAGAGATAGAAGGAAAATTGGTGGGCCTACCATTTACTTGGCTTTGCATATCATTTATGACAATTTTATGCAATGGTTGGTGGCTTAGGGCAGAAATAGCTAATATGGGAGTGTGAGTCCCATAGGCAGTGACTCACCTTGGATCGTTACATTCCCAGTGGTTGTCACTGGGAGTCCTTACGATGGCCACTGGGTGAGCTAAGAAATAGGAATTCAAATCTTTCTTTAAATGATACTGTGGAAGAAAGTATGGGATGTTTCTAACCTGAAATTAAGCATAATTCTCTTCCACCAAACCAAAAATAGACCTGTTTCATAAGGTAGAATTTGGGTGATGATAATTATTTTTATAGTGTATTGAGTATATATAGGTACCAGACTCTTATAGAACTAACTCATTTAATCTGCAGACCAATACTGTAAGGTAGTTGTTTCTACTTGTAGAGATTAAGGAACAAATTCAGAGCTCAAGGTACTTTTTCAGCTTTAAATTGAGAAACTAAGATTTGAACCCAGGTCTGCCTGAATCCAAAGCTAGGGAGTATTCTTTCTACTCTATTGCTTTGCTTCCATTTAGAGAAGAATCTTCAGAAATAATTCTATTTTTTGTTAATTATAAATCTTTAGCTTTTCAAATGCCATGGCTTCTCTGAGAGTATATATGTGAAATGGTTATTGTAAATAAAGTTTTTTTGTGTGTGTAGATTATTTAAATTCACTAGTTTGTAAAACTCAGTCCTCTATGCCTGCTTGCCTCCACCTTTTTTTATGGAGACTCAGAAATACATATAACTAGAGGCTCTACCTTGCCAAAATCTACTTGCTTGCTGAATAATATAGGCCCGTATTTCAGGGAGACCACCCCTGACAGCTACCAGGTTTTACTTTCTTAATTATTGCCAATAATGCCCAATTACTAAGCCCAGCAATGTAGGTAAACGTGAGACCTGGACCCTTTTTTACTATGCTCCTGCTTTATTTGCTCTTGAGAGATTATAATGAAAACTTAAATTAACAACCTGTCTTCTCAGTTTATGTGTTTTGTATCTAAGAGAGTACATTCTTTCTAAATTATTCCATAGAAATCAACAATTGATCTCATTCTACAGCTTATTGTTAGAGCACTTGAACTTAAGTATCTTAAGGCAGTCTTCTGTTTAAGACTCTTTAAGGACTTTTCAGGGTACTGAAACTTTGACATACTTGTTGGGAAATGCCTCAGAATAGGTATAGCAGTAATAGCAGAATTAACTTCTTGCATTGCCTCCCACTATCCTCCCCCAAAGCGATATTAAAAAAAACCCTTAAAAATCTTTTTCTGAGTTTGTGATTTGTATTATGAGAAGAATAGGATGTCGTTTTAAAATTTTCCTTCTGGTCCTTCTATTGTATAAACTCTTTTGGAACTTAGCATGGGTGTTCATACTCAAACGCAGTTTTTTGTGATAGGCAGTGTAAAAATTCAGAACTGGGCTGAAGCTTTCTACTTTATTCACACATTTCTGTTATAATCAGTTCATAATACCCCCACTCTATTAATTATATTCCAATAAGTAATCTGATTGTTGACACCTGGCCCTTTTATATTTCCCTGTTTTATTTACTCTTGAGAGGTCCTTATACAAGTATTGAAAGCTTGAAAGAGACAAAATTATGTACCAGCAATGTTGGCTTTATCTGAACTGAAGTCTTGCACTTCACTTGCACATTTAATATGTGTAATGGTTTTTTAAATGAAATCATTCTAGGTACAGTGATTGTACAACCAGAGCCAGTGCTGAATGAAGACAAAGATGATTTTAAAGGGCCTGAATTTAGAAGCAGAAGTAAAATGAAAACTGAAAATCTCAAAAAACGCGGAGGTAAATACAAGTGAAAATGAAAACATGAATTTAAATTGCTGTTTATGACCATATTGGAAAATCTGATGTGCTCATTAAAAATACCTCCACTTTTCTGCCCATTGTTTATTAAAAGCACTACTTAAAAATAACTTCTGTTTCTCTCTGAGCTCTGAAGCAGAAAAGGTTAAACACCATTTATCAAAATACCTTTGCCTTCAGTGGCTATAAAGTTATCTCAAGAAGCTTAGCATTTCCTCCTTATACATGTTAGTTCTATAATGCCTATATGCCAAAATACCATGTGTTCCCTCTCACCCTGAAAGAATTTCAGATTTGGATAATACCTTGCCTGTGGCCTTCGGGTAACTTTATGTATATCTAATACATTGTTTTACAGAGTTACCTGTGCATTAGTGTTGTTTGGGGTGCTTATTAAAAATGCAAATCCCTTGACTCCACTCCTAACACATTAGAATTTTTGGGGCTGATGTCAAGAATGAGCCCCGTTTTGTTCTTTCCTACATTAAAGTTGGAGATCAATTGATGTAAGGATAATGTAGAGATGAGTAGGAAGGAGAAGGGAGCTAGAGCTATAACCTTCCCTCCACCTGTCTGAGCCATCTCTTCTTTTGTCTGTCTACCCCCACACTTGTACATGCACCATGTTGGCTAATCATCTGTAGAAAGTTAGCATAAGGAGGATTCGTTTAGAAATTTATGTCAGTGGAGTATGTTTCCCATTCGTTTCTGCATGATTTTTAAATAGTGCCGTATTTTTGGGCAGATTTACAGAGCCAGAATCTATGCCTATAACAGGAATGAATCTCTAAAAAATAGAACATGACACTAAATTTCTAAGTAGAAGTATAATGGAAGCATGTCTGTTTAATATTTATTATTTCACTTGTGAAATTATAGAATAGTAGTTATATTGGTGAAATTTTGTGTAGATTATTATTTCAGTGCTACATGATTATCTTGATGGAATTAGTAAAATATATCTGTATTTGTTATATATTTTGTCAGATTAAATAATTCATTAGGTTGTTGGAGAAAATCAAGGGAATGTTGTTTAGTCTTCTGTCCACAAGGGGGTGTTCTGCTCCTTTCAAGCATGTGGAAGATTTATTGAGAATGTAGTTCATAGTAGGGAAACTGTCATTGCAGCAACAGAGCTCACCAAAGCTAAATAGTTTTTTTTTTTTTTAATTTTTTTAATGTTTATTTTTTGAGAGAGAGAGAGCACGAGCAGGGGAGGGGCAGAGAGAGAGGGAGACACAGAATTCAAAGCAGGCTCCAGGCTCTGAGCTCTCAGCACAGAGCCCGACGCGGGGCTCGAACCCATGAACCGTGAGATCGTGACCCGAGCGAAGTTGGATGCTTAACCGACTGAGCCACCCAGGCGCCCCTAAATAGTTTTCTTAAAACAAGAATCAGCAAGTAGAAGGTGATTGATGTAGGGATCAGTAGCAAGAGTCTAGAGGACAGATAACTAAGTGTACTGCATTGTGTCAAAATTAATATCTAAGTGGTGTCTTTTGGGAAGGACTCTGGAGCAGTCAGTGTCTAGAATGTGTGTAAGGACCAAAAGGAGAATGAAAAAAGAACCATAGTTGTTGGGGAGGGTGTACTTAATGCCACTTCACAGTGCTGCTGGTGTTTGGTCTGAGCTGGTATGTTTCTGGAACATTTTATTGAGTGTTCTGTGTAGTAATGTTTATATCATGTTAATGAAATATGTATGTTTATAGCCATATAGTAGCACCTAAAGCTCTCATGTTAATTTTTGTCTTAATGATTTGCTACATCTTTAGGCTGTCAGAAATCACACGGGAAATTTAACTGTGTTTACTAGTATACACGTGTATGAATAAACTAGTGATCTTAGGTACTGAATTGCTAGTTAATATTCAAACTTCCTAGGAAAGTTAATTCTATAATTGAAGTCTAATTTAGGAAATGATCGAGAAAGTAAACTGTTTATAAAGTAATCTTACATTGGTTGGAAACAAAATTAAACCTAAAGATATAGCTATATGGACCATTTCAGGAGACACTTAAAAAAAATACCATAGCCTATTTTGACATCCTTTCCCCCATTTTGTTAGAAAGTTTATTTTACATCTGATTTTTCTATCTGGCACAATAATTTTGTTCTTTTCTTTTTATTTCTTTTTATTTTATTTCACATTCCAGTATAGTTAATATACAGTGTTATTTTAGTTTCGGGTATACAATATAGTGTTTCAACAGTTTCATACATCACCCAGTGCTTATCATGACCAGTATACTCCTTAATCCCTATCACCTATTTTATGAATCCTAGCACCTACCTCCCCTCTGGTAACCATTAGTTTGTTCTCTATAGCTAAGAGTCTGTTTCTTGGTTTCTCTCTCTCTTTTGCTCATTTTTTTCCTCTTATATTCTTCATATGGGTGAAATCATATGGTATTTGTTTTTCTCTGACTTACTTTGTCTAGCATCATACTTTCTAGCTCTATCCATGTCATTGCAAATGGCAAGATTTCATTCTTTTTTATGGCTGAGTAATATTCCATTATGTATATATACCATATCTTCTTTATCCATTCATCTATCAGTGGAAACTTGGGCTGCTTACATAATTTGGCTATTTTAAATTATGCTTCTATAAACAGGGGTACATGTGTCTCTTTGAATTAGTGGGTGTTTTTTTTTTGTATTTTGGGGGTAAATACCCAATAGTGTGATTACTAGATCGTAGGGTAGTTCTATTTTTAACTTTTGATGAATTTCCATACTGTTTTCCACAGTGGGTGCACCAGTTTGCATTCCCACCAACAGTGCAAGAGGGTTCCTTTTTCTCTGCATCCTTGTCAACACTTTTTTTCTTGTGTTTTTGATTTTAACCATTCTGACAGATGTGAGATGATAGCTCATTGTATTTATTATGATTTGCATTTCCCTGAGTGATGTTGAATGTCTTTTCATGTGTCTGTTGAACATCTGGATCATGTGTCTGTTGAACATCTTCTTTGGAAAAATGTCTGTTCATGACCTATGCCCATTTTTTAAATAGATTATTTGTTTTTTGAGTGTTGAGTTTTAGAAGTTCTTTATATATTTTAGATAATAACCCTTTGTTGGATATGTCATTTGCAAATATCTTCTCCCATTCTGTAGGTTGTCTTTTAGTTTTGTTGATTGTTTCCTTTGCTGTGCAGAAGCTTTTTATTTTGATGTAGTCCCAATAGTTTTGTTTGTTTGTTTGTTTTTGCTTTTATTTCCCTTGCCTCAGGAGACATATCTCGAAAAATGTTGGGACAGCTCATGTCAAGAGACATTAGTACCTGTGCTCTCTTCTAGGATTTTTTTTTTTTGTTAAAGATTTTATTTTTAAGTAAGCTCTGTATCCAACAAAGGGCTGGAACTCATAACCCTGACATGAAGAGTTGCATACTCCAATGGCTGAGCCAACTAGTTTGTTTTGTGTGTGGTGAAAGAAAGTGGTCCAGTTTAATTCTTTGCATATAGATATCCAGTTTTCCCAGCACCATTTGTTGAAGAGACTTTTTTCCACTGGATATTCTTTCTTGCTTTGTCAAAGATTAATTGACCATATAATTACGGATTTCTGGGTTTTCTGTTCTGTTCTATTGATGTATGTGTCCGTTTTTGTGCCAGTACCATGCTCTTTTGATTACTACAACTTTGTAATATGACTTAAGTGTGGAATTGTGATACCTTCAGCTTTGCTTTTCTTTTTCAAGATTGCTTTGGCTATTCAGGGTCTTTTGTGGTTCCATACAAATTTTTGAATTCTTTGTTCTAGTGTGTGAAAATGCTGGTGGTATTTTGATAGAGATTGCACGAAATCTGTAGATTGCTTTGAGTAGTATAGACATTTTAACAATATTTGTTCTTGCAATCCATTAGCATGGAATGTTTTTCCATTTCTTTGTGTCATCTTCAGTTTTTTAATTAATGTTTTATAGACTTTTGTTTTATTTAAATCTATTAAAATGTATTGAGCCCAGAAATGAAAATGCCTCTTTTCCATTTCTACACTATGTTATAACCATTAAGATATTTCACAACTAAAAATAAAAGTTTAAAATATATGCATATAGAAACAAGTACAAAAAGTAACCTTTCACCATTATTCAGTATTTGGTTCACATCTCCCTTAAATGAAATACTGGTTCAGTCCTACTCCTTTATTTCCTCCTCCTCCCACCCCTCTAATAATGATTATTCTGAAGTTTCTATTCATATGCGTGTGTATTATTTTCATGCACGTTTTTATATTTTTCCTATAGATGTTTATTCACAAAGCATTTATTTTTTATTTAAAAATATACAAAATAGTGTCCTCTATATTCTTTTGCACCATTTCACATTCAGCATTGTTTTTGAAGTGTGCCATATCAGTAAAACATACATCTATTTTTTAATTTTCCACCGCTGTATAAAATTTTGTTATATGAGTAAACCATTATCCACATCCCAAATGGAATTTTTCATTTTCAAAGTTTTCTAATTTCCTAAATAGTGCTGCAATGAATATTGTGTATATGATTCTTTGTACATGTGGGAGAAATTCTCCAAAGGATCACCGAGTTTTGATTATTGAGTGATATACGTGCAAAAAGCACATAGAAGATGTTTAATATTTATTATGTTAACATTGGATGAATATTCATATTCTAGCTTTTGTTAGTATATCTGAATTCAATCATTATTTGAAATGAAGTACACTGTGTATTTGTTTCTACTAAAACAAATACAGAATGAATCCTCAAGATCAAACACTGATGTAGGACAGTTTGATTTAAAATAAAATATTAGCAACTTACATAGTGAGTCTTCAAATTTTCTATATTGTCTGGAAAAGTATGATGGTGCCCTTAAAACTTGGTTAAACTTTTTTAACTTCTGCAAATAAGAATATTTGTGATAATGTTTGGGTCCATGGTGTCTTGCACATAAAGAGCAAGAAAAAAACCAAAATAGAATATTAAAAGGTGAGAAATATATGTGTTGTTTTGTCTTTTATTTAGATATAGATATAGTTTATTATTCTTCTAATCATCTTTTTATTTGTGAATGCAGGCGTTTTTATTGGCCTGTTTAGAATCCTAATCTACCATCTTACTTGTATCAAGGTCTTGGCTGCCCATCAGAACCATCTATAAAACTAAAAAAAAAAAAAAAAAAAGGGGCAGGAGATTCTCAGAAGTTTAGGGGTGTAATGGCTGTCTCTGCTTTTAAAAAGTTTCTTCAGAGAGGATTCTGATGTTCAGCTTAGATTGTGAAACACTGCTCAAGGCAGAACTAGGGACAAGAGTAAGGCAGAAGACGTTTCCTCTTTGTCATGTTAGGTTATCTTCAGTCTGTTTTCCTGCAAACACTGTCTTTCTCAGGGTTTGCTGCCAAGATAGATATATGTGCAAGTCTTATTTGTCCTTATTTGGAAATAGACCGTGCTGATATGGAATGGATGGTGAAATTGACATAGAAGGCAGGTTAATGGGAATTATAGTGAAATAATCTGTGGGAGATGGGGATGGTATTGAAGTAATCTGAGGAAAGAAATTGGTAATTTAAAATCATCAGGTTTTCACACACTATACTGGAAGAGTCTGTGCAGATATTTTTATTTTAAGGATAAAAAATTAATGGCATATCTAACTTAAGTATAAGGTTACAAAAGACATGTATATCACTTGCTTCCCTGTTCATTAAGAACTGATAATTAATTTATTTGCAAAGCAATAGCAAAATGAAAAAGAGCTCTTGACCCCTATTTTTAGAACTTCTCTTATGGAGTTTTTATCAAGTTGTTGTGGGAAATAAGATTTGGATCTAAAGGAAACAGATAAGTATTTCTAGTTCTAGAATTTGCTAAGGTTGTCATGTTTTAGTAAGTCCATAAAATTATTAGCCTTTTGTGGCCAAAATGTCACTTTTCTAAGGATTCTGAAGTATTTAATTTCCAATGTAAAAGTAGCACAATGCTGACTAAAGTAAATATCTTTTTTTATGTGTGTGTGTATGTGTGAATAATGGTCACTCCTTTCTCCTAGAAGATGGGCTTCATGGGATTGTGAGCTGCACAGCTTGTGGACAGCAGGTCAATCATTTTCAAAAAGATTCCATTTATAGACATCCTTCACTGCAAGTACTTATTTGTAAGGTATGTAATCATCTGTTTATAATTCATTCCACAAATATTTGAATGCTTACTATATGTTAGACTTTTGGTTCACATTGATGAAGAAGATGGAAATGGTCTCTGTCTTTGGAGGACTTAAACTGTAGTGGGGAAGACAGACCTTACAAAAAGCCTAATAAGTGACACGATAGGGGGAATACTATGGGAACACACCAGAAGCCTGTGTAATTTGGAGTTGGGTAGGGGGACTTTATAATGGAGAATGATATAAGCTGATATCTGGAATATAAATACAAATTAGCCTGGTGCAGTGGGATTGGTTCAGCATATTTTCAGCAGAGGCAACATGGTATTCAAAGACTGATAGGTGAAGGGGAGCATGGTGTGTTGGCAAATCTGAAGAGTTTATGTGTGTACACATGTGTTTTATAACCTATGAATTCTAGTTAACCAAATCTAAGCTTTCCACATGGGGCAAGGTTTTGTCACAAGTTGGAGATAATAGAATTAAAAATGCTTCATATGTGTTGAAGACAGTTTTAACATTCTGTGTATATTCTTTTATTAGTAATACCTTGGAGTTAATTTTAAGTATCTATAATATTAAGGTTATGGTTTCCCTAACTCATTATCGCTAAGATTAATTCTGTGTTAGTGTCTCAACAAAATGCCTCCTCGAAATGCAGGGGCAGACCAGATTTTCCTCAGAATTCCAATTCTGGATCATTCATTATTTGAATTGTTGATATACACCTACTTAAATGGACTAAATTTACTTTCTCCTTTAGCAATTTGTGTTACTCCATTCTTTGAATTCAGTTTAGCCAGGAGCCTATTTATGGGATGTGTTTTAGCTTCTAGTTTTCAAATGTGGTAGCTGAATTTTATATTCCTGGATTTGTAATGTGCATTTCCTTTCTCTTATATATATAATTGATGTTTTTCCAAGGACCAGTCTGTTGAGCCTAGCCCAATTCAGTAATTAGTACTTTTCAACACTGGGCATGGAACCTAACCTTTTTCCAGTCTTAGTGAAAAGGAATTTAAAGTCCGTGGGACTTGGACTTGAATACCAGCATTGGCTCTTAACTAGTTGTATGACTTTAGAAAATTTATTTACATATTAATGGTAATGAATCTTAGCCTTTTCTCTCAAATTGGGCGTAATCCCTCCTGTCTTCCATAATAAGGGCTTGAGATTTAAAGGGAATGTAGCTTAATGTAGGATAATGTTGCTTAGCTGTATACATAGTAGCTGTTGATATATAAAGACTATTAAATTCATTAAGTAGCAGCAACATCTAATACGTTTTTATGTAGAGGTTTAGTAGCTAGTTGTATGAGATCAGAAATTTGCTTTACCAAAATCTTCTATAAATTTTATATAAGGAATAGTGGTACTTGATGATATGGAAATCTATTTCAAGGAATTAATTTTCTTGAGATATTTCTATGTCTGGAAATATTAGAATACTACCCTAGCATTGGGCAGTGCCATGTTTTTGCTTTGATTCTCTAAAACACACACACACACACACACACACACACACACTCCCTTTACTTTTTTTTAGTGACTTAAAAATAAAGTTTTTGTCCATTATGAATGTTACTCATTTTGAATTTAAAATTTCCCCTTCCCCTTTTCTTTTAATAGAATTGCTTTAAATATTACATGAGTGATGATATTAGCCGTGACTCTGATGGAATGGATGAACAATGTAGGTAGGTAATAAATCATGATGAGCTAAAATTCAGTACTGTCTACTTTTTGGGGGGAAATTCTTACATAGTATGTTATTAGATCCATTTTTTATAGTATCATCATTGATGTATCTAATGGAAGGTTATTTTTTTCCACAAAACCTTCAGTTTATGTCTCTTTTAAGTTTCCAATAAAGAATAGGCAGATGATCCAAATAACTTTACTATTAAAATTCCTGGCACGAAATTTTAAGTTGTTTTAAATTTTTTTAATGTTTATTTATTTTTGAGAGAGAGAGAGAGAGAGAGAGTGAGTGAGTGTGAGGGGCAGGGAAAGAGGGAGACACAGAATATGAGGCAGGCTCCAGGCTCTGAGCTGTCCACACAGAGCCCAATGCCGGGCTCGAACCCACAAGCTGTGAGATCATGATGTGAGCTGAAGTTGGACGTGTAACCGCTAAACCACCCAGGCACCCCTAAGTTGCTTTAATAATGAAAAAATTTAAAGTGAGATTAATTTGAGAATAATACTTATTTTTTATTTTTTTATTTTGAGAGAGAGAGAGAGAGAGAGAGAGAGAGAGAGTGCACGAGCATGAGCTGGGGAGAGGGGCAGAGGGAGAAAGAGACAGAACCTTAAGGAGGCTCCATGCTCAGCACAGAGCCCAATGCAGGGCTTGATCCCATGACCCCAGAATCATGACCTGAGGTGAAATCAAGAGTCAGAGGCTTAACTGACTGAGCCACCAGGTGCCCCTGGGAATAACATTTTAATCTTTTAATAATTTCAGGTGGTGTGCAGAAGGTGGAAACTTGATTTGTTGCGACTTTTGCCATAATGCTTTCTGTAAGAAATGCATTTTGCGCAACCTTGGTCGAAAGGAGCTCTCTACAATAATGGATGAAAACAACCAGTGGTATTGCTACATTTGTCACCCAGAACCTTTGTTGGACTTGGTTACTGCATGTAACAGCGTATTTGAAAATTTAGAACAATTGTTGCAACAAAATAAAAAGAAGATAAAAGTTGACAATGAAAAGAGTAATAAAGTATATGACCATACATCCAGGTTTTCTCCAAAGAAAAATAATTCAAATTGTAATGGAGAAGAAAAGAAATTAGATGATTCATGTTCTGGTTCTGTAACCTACTCTTATTCAGCACTAATTGTGCCTAAAGAGATGATTAAGAAGGCAAAAAAACTGATTGAGACCACAGCTAACATGAACTCCAGTTATGTTAAGTTTTTGAAGCAGGCAGCAGATAATTCAGAAATCAGTTCTGCTACAAAGTTACGTCAGCTTAAGGCTTTTAAATCTGTGTTGGCTGATATCAAGAAAGCTCATCTTGCATTAGAAGAAGATTTGAATTCAGAGATTCAAGCTTTGGATGCTGTAAACAAGGAGAAAAATACCAAAGAGCATAAAGTCATAGATGCTAAATCTGAAACGAAATTACGAAAGGGAGAAAAACCCTGTGCTTTGGAAAGGAAAGATTTTTCAAAATCAGAAGCTAAACTGTCAAGAAAGCAGGTAGATAGTGAGCACATGGATCAGAGTATTGTAGTACAGGAACAAAGAGCAAATAAAAGTGCCAGTGGTGAACATAAGAAATCTGATAAAAAAGAAGAACCTCAGTATGAACCTACTAACACTTCTGAAGATTTGGATATGGATATTGTGTCTGTTCCTTCCTCAGTTCCAGAAGACATTTTTGAGAATCTTGAGACAGCTATGGAAGTTCAGAGTTCAGCAGATAATCAGGGAGATGGCAACAGTGGAACAGAGCAAGAATTGGAGAATTCTTCTGTAAAATTAAGTATTACTTCAAAAGACAACAGAGGAGGTATTAAGTCAAAAACTACAGCTAAAGTAACAAAAGAATTATATGTTAAACTCACCCCTGTTTCCCTTTCTAATTCGCCAATTAAAGGTGCTGATTGTCAGGAAGTTCCACAAGATAAAGATGGCTATAAAAGTTCTAGTCTGAACACCAAGCCAGAGAACTGTGGACTTGGAGAGGAAAAAAATGATAATGAGCATTTGTTTGAAAGTGAAGTTCCATTACTTTCAGAAGAATCTGATCTTCGAAGATCCCCACGTGTGAAGACTACACCCTTGAGGCGACAGACAGAAACCAATCCTGCAACATCTAATTCAGATGAAGAAAGTAATGAAACCGTTAAGGAGAAACAAAAACTATCCATTCCAATGAGAAAAAAGGATAAGCGGAATTCTTCTGACAGTGCTGTAGATAATCCTAAACCTAATAAATTGCCTAAATCTAAGCAGTCAGAGATTGTGGATCAGAATTCCGATTCTGATGAAATGTTAGCAATCCTGAAAGAGGTATCCAGGATGAGTCACAGTTCTTCTTCAGATACTGATATTAATGAAACTCATACAAACCATGAGAAGACTTTATATGATTTAAAGACTCAAACAGGGAAAGATGATAAAGGAAAAAGGAAACGAAAAAGTTCTACTTCTGGCTCAGATTATGATATTAAGAAAGGCAAATCAGCTAAAAGGTCTATAATTTCTAAAAAGAAACGACAAAACCAGTCTGAATCTTCCAATTATGACTCAGAATTAGAGAAAGAGATAAAGAGCATGAGTAAAATTGGGGCTACCAAAACAACCAAAAAAAGAGTTCCAAATAAAGAGGATTATGATTCTTCTGAAGATGAAACACACAGGAAAAAAGGAATGGATAATCAAGGGCAGAAAAGTTTGAAGATTGCACAAGAAGGATCATCTGATGATGCTGAAAGGAAACAAGAGAGAGAGAATTTCTCTTCAGCAGAAGGCACAGTTGATAAAGACAAGACCATCATGGACTTAAGAGATCGAATGTCTAAAAAGCAGCAGTCAGGTGTTTCTTCTGATGGTGCTAAGTTGCCTTCAGGGAAAGAGGAGAGTTTTAATTCTCCAGAAGACAAAAAGGTTGCTGAAACTAAAGAAAGGAGTAAGCATTTGAAAACCAAAATGGGTAAGAGAGTACAGACTGGATTACTGGACATTGCTGAGAAGTTCCCAAAGAAAGAGCAAAGTGAGGAATCCTCTGAAGATGATAAAAAGCTGAGCAAAAAGGGAACTGAAGTAAAAGAAAAGAAAATTACAGATTTGAAGAAAAATGTAATTAAGATGGAACAACAGTATGAATCATCATCTGATAGCACTGAGAAATTACCTGAGGGAGAAGAAATTTCTCGTTTTCCTAAAGGAATAAAACAAAATAAGAATGACACAACTTATGGGGAAAAGAAAAGAAAACAAATAAAAGATAAAACTTCTGAAAAGAAGGATGAATTATCCGATAAGGCTGAGAAATTACAGGGGAAAAGAGATAGTTGTGATTCTTCAGAAGATAAAAGGAGTAAGAATGGAGTATCCAGTAGAGTGAAGAAAAGGTGCAACCTGCCTGAAAAGAGTTCAACGAAGAGACGAGATTGTTCATCATCTGATACTGAGAAATACTCCATGAAAGAAGATGGTTGTGATTCTTCTGATAAGAGACTGAAAAGAATAGAACTGAAGGAAAGAAGAAATTTAAATTCAAAGAGAAATACCAAGGAAGTACATAGTGGCTCATCATCTTCTGATGGTGAGGAAAGTTCTGAAGACAATAAAAAGCTGAAGAAACAGAGAACTTCAGCTAAAAAGAAGGCAGTCAGTGTCAAGGAGAAAATGAGAAACTCCCTGAGAACAAGCACTAAAAGGAAGCAAGCTGACATTAGTTCATCATCTTCTGATATAGGAGATGACCAGAATTCTGTAGGTGAGGGGAGCAGTGATGAACAGAAAATTAAGCCTGTGACCGAAAATTTAGTGCTGTCTTCACATACTGGATTTTGCCAATCTTCAGGTATGCAAAAAATAAATAAATTTATAATTTATGATTTTACCCTCATGAATAACCACATTGTTTAATTTTCCCTGAAGCCAATCAAATGCAAGGTTACTGTTCAGGAAAAGGCCCTTTAAAAATTCTTTAAAGATTTACTCGAAAGCCTTCCTTCATTTATTTTTATGGCATCGTTGGAAGTTATGCCAAATATCATTAATATTCTGTATCAGATATACCAGGTTTGTTGGGTAGATGACAAAATTTCTTTACCAGTGTTCTGGAGTAGTAAACAGTAGTTCATGAAGGAAAATCAGACCTGTGCCAATAGTTTGGTAGGTATATATTCACGTAATGGAGATGTGTGCTTGGTACTGGTGTAACATAGTGTGTGAAAGTTTTAACTGCTTTGCATTGTATATGATTTTTTATGTAATCTCTACACCCAACATAGGGCTTGAACTCAAAACCCTAAGATCAAGAGTTGTATGCTTTTCCAACTTAGCCAGCCAGACGCCCCTGCACATGACTTTTTAAATTGGGTAGATTAACTTTGTGTCCAGTGAAATTCTCTGAAAACTTTAAATTTACTTCATTAAACTCATTACTGATACTTGTCAATTTTTTACTAATCACATGAACAGATGTTTCTGTTTATAACAAAAGAAAAATCCAAAAAATAGATGAATTATCTTTCTCTGAGGAGATAGAGAACTAGGACAATTAGGATTTGGGTTAACCTGTTAGTGATACCCCCCCAAATAGAATTGTGAAAATAATTTCTATCATTATTGCAGTTCTTAAAAAACAGTTGTATAATAAATACACATGTCACTTGCATTGTCTTTTTTTTTTTAATCCGTAAACCTGGCAGTTAACCAGGGACATGTTAAACAAATTTATTTATTCATTTAAAAGATTTATTTATATTTCAGTTCCAGCTTATGCTTAAAATAAAGTGTCATATTAGTTTCAGGCGTACAATACAGTGACTCAACAACTCTATATGTTGCTCCATGCTCATCATGATAAATGTACTCTTAATCCCCTTCACCTATTTCATCCATTCCCCCACCTACCTCCCCTCTGGTAACCATCAGTTTGTTCCCTGTAAAGAGTGTGTTGTGTTTATCTTTTTCCTTTGTTGATTGGTTTTGTTCCTTAATTTTACATATGGAGAAATTATAAAGTGTTTGTCTTTCTCTGACTTATTTTACTTAGCATTATACTCGCTTGATCCATCCATGTTGTTGAACATGGCAAAAATTCTTTTTTATGGCCCAAGTAATATTCCATTGTATTTATACATACCACATCTTTAACCATTCATCTATCATTGGACACTTGAGTTGCTTCTATAATTTAGCTATTGTAAATAATGCTGCAATAAACATATCTTCCTGAAGTAATATTTTTGTATTCTTTGGATAAATAGTAGTAGAATTACTGGATCTTATGGTAATTCTATTTTTAATTTTTTGAGGAATGTCCATACTGTTCCACAGTGGCTGCACCAGTTTACATTCTCACCAACAGTGCATGAGGATTCCTTTTTCTCCGCATCCTCACCAACACTTTTTATTTCTTGAGTTCTTGATTTCAGTCATTCTGACAGGTTTGAGGAGATATCTCATTGTGGTTTTGATTTGCATTTCCCTGATGATAAATGATGTTGAGCATCTTTTCTTGTGTGTGTATTGGCCATCTGTAGGTCTTCCTTGGAAAAATGTCTGTTAATGCCTTCTGCCCTTTTTTAATTGGATTATTTGTGGGGTTTTTTTGGTGTTGAGTTGTATAAGTTTTTTATATATTTTGGATGCTAACCCTTTATCAGATATGTCATTTGCAAATACTGTCTCCCATTCAGTAGGTTGTTTTGTAGTTTTGTTGATTGTTTCCTTTGCTGTGCAGAAGCATTTTATTTTTTTTATTTTGATGTAGTCCTAATAGTTTATTTTTTGCTTTTTTTCCCCTTGCCTCAGAAGGCATATCTAGAAAAATGTTGCTGTGGCAGATGTCAGAGAAATTACGGCCTGTGCTGTCTTCAAGAGTTTTTTTTAAATTTTTAAAAATGTTTTATTTTTTTTTTATAAAAAATTTTTTTTGAAGATTTTTTTTAACATTTATTTTTGAGAGACAGAGGCAGAGCACGAGCAGGGGAGGGGGAGACACACACACACACACACACACACACACACACACACACAGAATCTGAAGCAGGCTCCAGGCTCTGAGCTGTTTATTAGCACAGAGCCCGACGTGGGGCTCAAACCCACGAACTGCAAGACTATGACCTGAGCTGAAGTTGGACACTCAACTGACTGAGTCACCCAGGCGCCTCCCCAAAATTTCTTAATGTGTATTTATTTTTAAGAGAGAGAGAGAGTGCGAGCATGAGCGAGGGAGGGGCAGAGAGAGGGAAAAACAAAACTCAAAGCAGGCTCCAGGCTCTGAGCTGTCAGCATAGAGCCCGACACAGGGCTTGAGCTCATGAGCTGCAAGATCATGAACTGAGCTGAAGTTGGATGCCTAACTGACTGAGCCACCCAGGCGCCCCTTATTTTATTTTTGAGAGAGAGAGAGACAGAGCACGAGTGGGGGAGGAGCAGAGAGAGAGAAGGAGACACAGAGTCCAAAGCAGGCTCCAGGCTCTGTGCTGTTAGCACAAAGTCCTACATGGGGCTAGAACCCATGAATCATGAGATTATGACCTGAAGTGAAGTCGGTCATTTAACCAGATGAACCACCCAGGTACACCTCTTCTAGGATTTTTATAGTTTCAGGTCTCACATTTTAGTTTTTTAATCCATTTTGAATTTATTTTTATGGTGTAAGAAAGTGGTCCAGTTTCATTCTTTTGCATGTTTCCATCCAGTTTTTTCAGCACCATTTCTTGAAGAGATTGTCTTTTTCATATTACATATTCTTGCCTCTGTTGAATAAATTAATTTTGTTGATAATTAATTGACCACATAATCTTGAATATAATTCTGGGTTTTCTATCCTATTCTCTTGACCTATGTGTTTATTTCTGTGCCAGTACCATACTCTTCTTGATTACTATGGCTTTGTAAGTATATCTTAAATCTGAGATTGCAATACCCCACAATTTGTTTCTCTTTTTCTTTCTTTAAAAAAATTTTTTTTAATGTTTTACTTATTTTTGAGGGGAGAGAGAGATACAGAGCGTGAACAGGCGAGGGGCAGAGAGAGAGGGAGACACAGAATCTGAATTAGGCTCCAGGCTCTGAGCTGTCAGCACAGAGCCCAATATGGTGCTCAAACCCACGAGCTGTGAGATCATGACCTGAGCTGAAGTCGGGCGCTCAACAGACTGAGCCACCCAGGCGCCCCTGATTTTCTTTTTCAAGATTGCTTTGGCTGTTTGGGGTCTTTCGTGGTCTCATATAATTTTAGGATTGTTTGTTCTAGTTATGTGAAAAATGTTGGTATTTTGATAGGTGTTGCATTAAATGTGTAGATTGCTTTGGGTAGTATGGCTTTTAGCAGTATTTATTCTCCCAGTCCATGAGCATGGAATATCTTTCCATTTGTTTGTGTCCTCTTCAATTTCTTTCATCAAAGTTGTGTAGTTTTCAGAATACAGTTCTTTCACCTCCTTGGTTAACTTCATTTCTAGGTATTTTATTAGTTTTGGTACATTGGGACAGTTTTCTTAATTTGTATTTCTGCTACATCATTATTAGGGTATAGAAATGCAATGTATTTCTGTACATTGATTTTGTATCATGCAACCTTATTGAATTTATCTGTCAATTCTAGTAGTTTTTTGGTGGAGTCTTTAGGATGTTATATATATATATATATATATATATATATATATATATATATATATATATATATATAAATTCTGCAAATAGTGAGAGTTTGATTGCTTCCTTACAAATTTAGATGCCTTTCATTTGTTTTTGTTGCTGATTGCTGTGGCTAGGGCTTTCAGTACTATGTTGAATAAAAGTGGTGAGAGTGGGCATCCTTGTGTTGTTTCTGACCTTAAGGGAAAAGCTCTTAGTTTTCACCATTATGACATTAACTGTGAGGTTTTCATATATGGCCATTATTGTGTTGTGGTATGTTCCTTCTAAACCTGCTTTTTTGAGAGTTATCATGAATGGATGTTATACTTTGTTGGAAGCTTTTTCTGCATCTATTGCAATGATCTTATGTTTCTTATCCTTTCTCTTATTGATGTGACATAAGATTGTTGATTTGCAAATATTGAACCACCTTGCAGTCCAGGAATGAATCCTACCTGATCGTGAAGAATGGTTTCTTTAAAAGTATTGTTGGATTCGTTTTGCTAGTATTTTGTTGAGGAATTCTGCATCTGTGTTCTTCAGCGGTATTAGCCTGTAGTTCTCTTTTTTAGTGGTATCTTTGATTTTTGTATCAGGGTAATGCTGGCCTCATAGTACAAATTTGGAAGTTATTATTCTTTGTCTTCTATTGTTTTGGAATAATTTGAGAAGAACCGGTATTAACTTCTTAAAATATTTAGATTTCATCTGTGAAGCCATCTGGTCCTGGATTTTTGTTTGCTGGCAGATTTTTATTGCTGATTCAGTTTCATTGCTGGCAGTTGTTCTGTTCAAATGTTCAATTTCTTCACAATGGAGTTTTGGGAAGTTATATGTTCTTAGAAATGTATCCATTTCCTCTATTTTGTTCAATTGTTAGCATATAATCTTTCATAATCTCTTATTATCCTTTCAATTTCTGTGGTGTCCATTATTTCCCCTCTTTAATTTTTTATTTTGTTTGAGTCCTCTCTCATTTTTTTTGGTGTGTCTGATAAAGGTTTATCAGTTTTGTTGATCTTTTAAAAGAATCAGCTTCTGGTTTCATTGATCCATTGTTTTTTTTTTAACTATTGTTTTTGTTTATCTCTGCTCAAATCTTTATTATTTTTTCTTTTACTGGTTTTGTGTTTCATTTGTTCTTTTTGTAGCTTCTTTAGGTTTAATGTTTTTTTTTAAATTTATTTGAGATTTTTCTTGCTTCTTAAAGTAGGTCTGTATTGTTACAAACTTCCCTCTTAGAATAACTTTTGCTGCATGCCAGAGATTTTCGAACATTTTGTTTTCATTTTCATTTGTCTCCATGCATTTTTAAAAAATTTTCTCTCTGGTATCTTGGTTGACCCATTCATTTAGTAGTGTGTTATTTAACCTCCATGTATTTGTGTTCTTGCAGATTTTTTCTTGAGGTTGATTTCTAGTTTCATAGCGTTATGGTCAGAAAAGACACATGGTATGACTTTGATCTTGTTGGATTTGTTTAAGACTTTTGTGGCCTAATCTGTGATCTAGTCTGGAGAGTATTCCATGTTCACATGAAAAAGATTGTATTGTGCTGTTTTAGGATGGAATGTTCTGAATATATCTGTTAGATCCATCTAGTCCAAACTGTCCTTCAAAGGACTGGTTCCGTGTTGATTTCTGTGTGAATGAGTATCCATTGATGTAAGTGGGGAGTCGAAGTAC
Source organism: Panthera onca (assembly GCF_046562875.1). NCBI lineage: Eukaryota > Metazoa > Chordata > Mammalia > Carnivora > Felidae > Panthera > Panthera onca. The sequence goes on from NC_138357.1 coordinate 66,737,196, forward strand.
TCTGCTATTATTGTGTTACAATTGATTGCTTTCTTTATGTTTGTTATTAACTCCTTTATGTTTTTGGATGCTCTCATGTTGGATTCATAAACATTTACAGTTGTTATGCCTTCTTTTTGGATCGTAGTATTTATAATTATATGTGGTATTCTTCTTTGTCTCTTGTTACAATCTTTGTTTTAAAGTCTGTTTTTGCTAATATAAGTATTGCTACCTGGCTTTCTTTTACATCTATTTGCATGATAGATGTTTTTCTATCTCTTCACTTTCAATCTGCATGTGTCTTTAAGTCAGAAATGAGTCTCTTATAGGCAGTATATAGATGGGTCTTGCTTTGTTATTCATTCAGTCACCCTGTGTGTTTTGGTTGGAGCATTTAGTACATATACTTTCAAAGTAATTATTGATAGGCATTATTACCATTCTGTTACTTCTTTTATGGTTGTTTTTGTAGTTTTTATCTGTTCCTTCTCTTGCTGTCTTCTCTCATCTTTTGCTGACTTTCATTAGTGATGTGCTTGGATTCTTTTCTCTAGTTTTTTGCATATCTGTTAGTGGTTTTTTATTTGTGGTTATCGTTAAATTTATATATAGCATCTTCTGCATATAGCAGTCCATATTAAGTTAATGGTTGCTTAAGTTTGAATCCATTCTAAGAGCACTAAATTTTTACTCTTTTCTCCCCATGTTTTAGATATATGGTGTCCTACTGTACATCCTTTTTTTTTATGAATCCCTTTACAGTTTTTTATTGATATACTTAATTTTACTGCTTTAGTGCTACCTACTTTTCTTACTACTGATTATGGTCTTATCTTTCCATGCAGAGAATCCCCCCTCATTTTAAGTTTTTTTAAAATATTTATATATTTTTGAGAGAGACAGGGTATGAACGGGGGGAGGGGGCGGGAAGGACAGAGAGAGAGGGAGACACAGAATCTGAACCAGGCTCCAGGCTCTTAGCTGTCAACACAGAGCCCGATGTGGGCTTGAACTCATGAACCACAGGATCATGACCTGAGCTGAAGTCAGATGCTTAACTGATTGAGCCACTCTGAGAATCCCCTCTAATATTTCTTGCACAGCTGGTTTAGTCATGATGAATTTCTTTAACTTTATTTGTCTAGGAAACTTTCTCTTTTCTTCTGTTCTGAATGATAGTCTTGCTGGAGACAGTATTCTATTTATTTATTTATTTATTTATTTATTTATTTATTTAATAGTTTATATATTTTTGAGAGAAAGAGAAAAAAAAGCATAAGTGGGGGAGGGGTGAGAGAGAGAGAGAGAGAGAGAGAGAGAGAGAGAGAATGAATGAATCCCAAGCAGGCTCCGCACTGTCAGTGTGGAACCCTAAGTGGGGCTTGAACTCAAGAACTGTGAGATCATGACCTGAGCTGAGGTCAGATGCTCAACTGACTGAGCCACCCAGGCACCCCACTGGAGAGAGTATTCTTGGTCGCAGTTTTGTTTTTCTTCAGCACTTTGAATATACATGCCCGTCCCTTCTGGCCTGCAAAGTTTCTTCTGAAAAATCTGCTTATATCCTAGGAGGTTTCCCTTGAATGTACCTTTTTTCTTTTCTCCTGTTCCTTTTAAAATTCTCTCTTTATCACTACATTTTCTATTTTAATTACTATGTGTCTTGGTATAGATCTCCTTGAGTTGATTTTGTTAGGGTCTCTTTGTGCCTCCTGCTCCTGAAACTGGATGTCAGTTTCTTTCCCCACATTCAGGAAGTTTTTAGCTATTATTTCTTCAAGTACATTTTCTGCCCCTTTTTCTTTTATATTTCTGGGATCCTTATAATGTGCTTATTACTGCGCTTGATTGTGTTAGTGAGTTCCCTAAGTGTATTTTTAGTTTTTATTTTTTTTCTCCTTTTTGTTCAACTTGATTGCTTTCCATTACTCTATCTTCCGGGTCACTGATTTGTTCTTCTACTTTCTCTGTTCTATTTATTCCATCTAGTATGTATTCAATTTTACTTATTGAGTTCCTCATTTCTGGTTCTTGTTTGTGTGTTCTACCTCTTTGTTGAGCATCTCACTGAGGTCCTCCTCTCTTCTCAATTCCAGTGAGTATTTTTGTCACCATTACTTTAAATTTAAATCCTCTCTCTTTGGCATATTACTTATCTCTGTTTTGTTTAGCTCTCTTGCTGTTATTTTGTCATGTTCTTTAATTTGGGAAAGACTCCTTTTTTTCCTCATTTTGTCTAATTCTCTGTGTCTTTTTCTATGTGTTAGGAATGTCAGCTGTGTCTCTTGCTTTTGTAACTAGTGATGTTATGAAGAACTGGTCCTATAGTGCTTGGTAGGGCAGTGTCCCCTGTTCACCAGAACCTGGCACTTCTGGAATGTCTCCTGTGTGTGTGTGTGTGGAGTGTGCCCTAATTTTATGGCTGAGCCTCATTTGCCTTAAGTCCAGTCATCTCCAATAGCTCTGTTTGCCTCTGGTGGGCAGGGTTTGGTCACTGTGTTATGGTCCAGTCTGCTGTTTGCCTTGGGCTTGAGTTGAGTCAGACCAGCCATTTGACAGAGATGCCATAGCTTGGAACTGCAGGGTGTTCTCCCTGTGTGTTGTCTCCTTAGAAACTTTTGTTGGTAGGCCCACTGCTAAGGCTGCAGTTAGACTCATGTGTATGCTTATATTTCCCTGTGCCTCCAGGAAGGAGTTACTTTGGAGTGGTACTGGCCACTGTTGGGGCTGCTAGCACACTGCCAGGCTTGTGCCACTACTTTGGTTGGTCTCCCGCCAAGGATGTGTTGGCAGGGGCAGTCCGCAGAAGAACGTGGGGGTGGGGTGTGTATGGTGCCAGCAAGGTCCATGCCAGTCCCCTGTGGGAGGTGTTTTGCAGCCACCTGATAAAACTCATGTCCAAAGGCAAGGCTGGTGTGGAGGGGCAAATCCATAGAAGAAATGGTGGGTTGGGACATGCTGTTAGCAAAGGTATGTGGAGAGTGTGGGTGCTGTGCTGGTTCCCTCAGGTGTATGTGTATCTAGGCTGAGGGCGGGGTATATGTGTATGTAGGCTGGGAGGAGAATGACTCGTGCTAGCTTTTTGTTCTTGCAGAAGTCTCCCAAAGATCCCTGCCCTTCCAGCACATGCTTAGGGGTTAATAAAGAAACCTCCTTCCCATATACCCTAGGCATTTTTCAAACTGCTGCTTTTATGCTGTATTTCAGTGGGGTTGTTTGTTGTGACATCTCTTTAAGGATAGGGACTCAATTTCCTGTCACCCCATGGTTCTTCCAGAGTTGAACCTGCTCATATTTAAAATTTTGTGTGTGAAGCCCCACTGATTGTAAGCACTCAGGATGTTAGGTCCTTCTGGTTTTCATTTTTTTTTAAATATGAAATTTATTGTCAGATTGGTTTCCATACAACACCCAGTGCTTATCCCAACAGGTGCCCTCAATACCCATCACCTACCCTCCCCTCCCTCCCACCCCCTGATCAACCCTCAGATTGTTCTCAGTTTTTAATAGTCTTTAATGGTTTGGCTCCCTCCCTCTCTAACGTTCTTTTTTTCCTTCCCCTCCCCCATGGTCTTCTGTTCAGGTTCTCAGGATCCACATAAGAGTGAAAACATACAGTATCTGTCTTTCTCTGTATGACTTATTTCACTTAGCATAACACTCTCCAGTTCCATCCATATTGCTACAAAGGGCCATATTTCATTCTTTCTCATTGCCACGTAGTATTCCATTCTGTATATAAACCACAATTTCTTTATCCATTCATCAGTGGATGGATATTTAGGCTCTTTCCATAATTTGGCTATTTTTGAAAGTGCTGCTATAAACATTGGGGTGCAAGTGCCCCTATGCATCAGCACTCCTGAATTCCTTGGGTAAATTCCTAGCAGTGCTATTGCTGGGTCATAGGGTAGGTCTATTTTTAATTTTTTGAGGAACCTCCACACTGTTTTCCAGAGAGGCTGCACCAATTTGCATTCCCACCAACAGTGCAAGAGGGTTCCCATTTCTCCACATCCTTGCCAGCATCTATAGTCTCCTGATTTGTTCATTTTAGTCACTCTTACTGGTGTGAGGTGGCATCTGAGTGTGGTTTTGATTCGTATTTCCCTGATGAGGAGCAACCTTGAGCCTCTTTTCATGTGCCTGTTGGCCATCTGGATGTCTTCTTTAGAGAAGTGTCTATTTGTGTTTTCTGCCCATTTCTTCACTGGATTATTTGTTTTTCGGGTGTGGAGTTTGGTGAGCTCTTTATAGATTTTGGATACTAGCCCTTTGTCCGATATGTCATTTGCAAATACCTTTTCCCATTCCGTTGGTTGCCTTTTAGTTTTGTTGATTGTTTCCTTTGCAGTGCAGAAGCTTTTTATCTTCACGAGATCCCAATAGTTCATTTTTGCTTTTAATTCCCTTGCCTTTGGGGATGTGTCAAGTAAGAAATTGCTGCGGCTGAGGTCAGAGAGGTTTTTTCCTGCTTTCTCCTCTAGGGTTTTGATGGTTTCCTGTCTCACATTCAGGTCCTTCATCCATTTTGAGTTTGTTTTTGTGAATGGTGTAAGAAAGGGGTCTAATTTCCTCCTTCTACATGTTGCTGTCCAGTTCTCCCAGCACCATTTGTGAAAGAGACTGTCTTTTTTTCCATTGGATATTCTTTCCTGCTTTCTCAAACATTAGTTGGCCATACTTTTGTGGGTCCAATTCTGGAGTCTCTATTCTATTCCATTGGTCTATGTGTCTGTATTTGTGCCAATATCATGCTATCTTGATGATTACAGCTTTGTAGTAGAGGCTAAAGTCTGGGATTGTGATGCCTCCTGCTTTGGTCGTCTTGTTCAAAATTACTTTGGCTATTCGGGGTGTTTTGTGGTTCCATACAAATTTTAGAATTGCTTGTTCTAGCTTCGAGAAGAATGCTGGTGCAATTTTGCTTGGGATTGCATTGAATGTGTAGATAGCTTTGGGTAGTATTGACATTTTAACAATATTGGTTTTTCCAATTCATGAGCATGGAATATTTTTCCATTTCTTTATATCTCCTTCAATTTCCTTCATAACCTTTCTATAGTTTTCAGCATACAGATCTTTTACATCTTTGGTTAGGTTTATTGTAGGTGTTTTATGCTTCTTGGTGCAATTGTGAATGGGATCAGTTTCTTTATTTATCTTTCTGTTGCTTCATTATTAGTGTATGAGAATGCAGCTGATTTCTGTACATTGATTTTGTATCCTGCAACTTTGCTGAATTCATGTATCAGTTCTAGCAGACTTTTGGTGGAGTCTATCAGGTTTTCCATGTATAATATCATGTCATCTGCAAAAAGTGAAAGCTTGACTTCATCTTTGCCAATTTGGATGCTTTTGATTTCCTTTTGTTGTCTGACTGCTGATGCTAGCACTTCCAACATTATGTTAAGCAACGGTGAGAGTGGACATCCCTGTCGTGTTCCTGATCTCAGGGAGAAAGCTCTCAGTTTTTCCCCATTGAGGATGATATTAGCCGTGGGCTTTTCATACATGGCTTTGTTGATGTTTAAGTATGTTCCTTGTGTCCCAACTTTCTCAAGGGTTTTTATTAAGAAAGGATGGTGAATTTTGTCAGATGCTTTTTCTGCATCGATTGACAGGATCATTTGCTTCTTTTCTTTCCTTTTATTAATGTGATGTATTACATTGATTGATTTGTGAATGTTGAACCAGCTCTGCATCCCAGGAATGAATCCCACTTGATCATGGTGAATAATTCTTTTTATATGCTGTTGAATTCGATTTGCTAGTATCTTATTGAGAATTTTTGCATCCATATTCATCAGGGATAATTGGCCTGTAGTTCTCTTTTTTTTTTCCTGGGTCTCTGTCTGGTTTAGGAATCAAAATAATGCTGGCTTCATAGAATGAGTCTGGAAGTTTTCCTTCCGTTTCTATTTTTTGGAACAACTTGAGAAGGATAGGTATTATCTCTGCTTTAAATGTCTGGTAGAATTCCCCAGGGAAGCCATCTGGTCCTGGACTCTTAATTTGTTGGGAGATTTTTGATAACTGATTCAATTTATTCACTGGTTATGGGTCTGTTCAAGTTTTCTATTTCTTCCTGTTTGAGTTTTGGAAGTGTGTGGGTGCTGAGGAATTTGTCCATTTCTTCCAGGTTTTCCAGTTTGTTGGCATATAATTTTTCATAGTATTCCCTGAAAATGGCTTGTATTTCTGAGGGATTGGTTGTCATAATTCCATTTTCATTCATGATTTTATCTATTTGGGTCTTCTCCCTTTTCCTTTTGAGAAGCCTGGCTAGAGGTTTATCCATTTTGTTTTAAAACCCAACTCTTGGTCTCATTGATCTGCTCTATAGTTTTTTTAGATTCTATATTGTTTATTTCTGCTGTGCTCTTTATTATTTCTCTTCTTCTGCTGGGTTTGGGGTGTCTTTGTTATTCTGCTTCTATTTCCTTAGGTGTGCTGTTAGATTTTCTATTTGGGATTTTTCTTGTTTCTTGAGATAGGCCTGGATTGCAATGTATTTTCCTCTCAGGACTGCTTTCCCTGCATCCCAAAGCGTTTGGGTTGTTGTATTTTCATCTTCATTTGTTTCCACATATTTTTAAATTTCTTCTCTAATTGCCTGGTTGACCCATTCATTCTTTAGTAGGGTGTTCTTTTTTTTTTATTTTTTTTTATTTAAAAAAAAATTTTTTTTTAACATTTATTTATTTTTGAGACAGAGAGAGACAGAGCATGAACGGGGGAGGGTCAGAGAGAGGGAGACACAGAATCCAAAACAGGCTCCAGGCTCTGAGCTGTCAGCACAGAGCCCGACGCGGGGCTTGAACTCACGGACCGCGAGATCATGACCTGAGCCGAAGTCGGCCGCCCAACCGACTGAGCCACCCAGGCGCCCCTAGTAGGGTGTTCTTTAACCTCCATGCTTTTGGAGGTTTTCCAGACTTTTTCTTGTGGTTGATTTCAAGTTTCATAGCATTGTGGTCTGAAAGCATGCATGGTATGATCTCAGTTCTTTTATATTTACGAAGGGCTGTTTTGTAACAGAGTATGTGATCTATCTTGGAGAATGTTCCATGTGCACTCGAGAAGAAAGTATATTCTTTTGCTTTGGGATGCAGAGTTCTGAATATATCTGTCAAGTCCATGTGATCCAGTGTATCATTCAGGGCCCTTGTTTCTGTAGGGATCCTGTGTCTAGATGATCTGTCCATTGTAAGTGGAGTATTAAAGTCCCCTAAAATTACCACATTCTTATCAATAAGGTTGCTTACCATGCCTGGGATGACTGGGTTGGGGTCTGCTCTTCTTCCCGCTATTAGTGTATGGCATCCCTCCCTTCTGCTGAAAGACCCACGGTTCTCTTTGGCTCCCCATCTGTTTGCCCTTTCTGCCCTCTTGGTTGTGGCCTTTTCTCTACATTTAGCTGTGGCAAGTCTGTTTTACCAGTCTTAAGTTCATTTTCTTTTTTATTTACTCTGATGTGGCTGTTATGTAGACATAACCATAAGATGAAGAGAGCTTGAAATCCTCCTACTCCATCATCTTACCCAGAAGTCCACATGAATTTTATTTTAAAATCTTATTGAGGAGATTTCAGGTATAACTATGTTCCCAGCACAGGCAGAATGTTTAAAATTTTCCTTTGAATCCTTAAGTTAGGATTTTAAATTTATCCCAATTGGAATTTGTGCAATTAACATGAATATTGCCTTTTAATAAAACTTCTAATTTCTTGTATATAGTGCTTATCTGATGAGTTGGTTTGGAAACCAAGTGTGATTTTCATTGCATATTCAGTTTAATGCTTTGCGTTGTCAGATACCTATATGGATGTTTGCCCGTATGGCTTTAACTACAAGTCTGCTGTCCCTGAAATTGTTGGGTCCAATGTGTTTTAGAGTTTTCAACTTCTTGATTTTTAGAAATATTATGTAGATTAGTTAGCATATATTATGTTATAGCTCTAGTTTCATGTGAGGCAATACTCCCATGAGCAAATTAGTATTTCTGCTGTAGAACATCTGAACATTCATAGTTAAAGGACTAAACAGTTTATATCAAGTTTTGCTGCCAGATGAACTTAGGCAACAATTTACAAAACTTACATTGAGAGCTTTTTGATTTTAAAATTATGGTTGACCCTTGAAAAATGTAAGGGTTAGTGATGCTGACCCCCTTGACCCCCTTTTCAGTCAGAAATCCATGTGTAACTTTTGATTCCTCAAAAACTAATTTTTTAGTTTAGGAAAAAATAATTTCCTTAAAAACTAATTCCTCTAATAGCCTAATGTTGACTGGAAGCCTTACCAAAAACACCAATAGTTGGTTAACACATATTTTCTATGTTGTATATACTATATTCTTACAATAAACTAGATAAAAGGAAATGTTAATCGAAAATACAATTATAGTACTGTCCTGTAAAAAATGCAGTTATAAGTGGACCTGTGCAGTTTAAACCTGTGTTGTTCAAGGGTCAACTATATGGTAGTTTAAGATATTGTTTGTATTCATATTACAATCTAATAGTTACTTTGATGTCATATCAATGTTTTGTTATCAGGTTAGTTGGGAAAACTCTTATTAAGGATTAGAGTATAAGAATAATAAATTGTGAGTAGTTACATGGGATATTCTCATTGGCTAATTGTAGACTATTGAGTTAATCTTAAAATTTGGAAAATTGGTTTCCATGATTAATCAGCTTCCCCGTGAAATCAGCATGTTTGATTTCAATTGCCAATTTTCATCTCCCCAAATCTAACTTGATCTGACACTTATAAGAGAGTTTTATGATATACCTCTCATGTTTAAAACTAATACATATATAATAAGTAATATGTATTCATTTGATCTTAAGAAGCGATGGCAATGTATGGCAAATATTCATAGGGTGCATACCCCCATAATTCCTTACCTGAGCACTTGTATAGATAATTTTTTTCCATTGTGATCATTGTGTTGCGTGTAACTTTGTTCTCAAGTACCAGTGTGCTAGTACATATCCATAGAAGCCTTGAAAATTGAGCTCTTCAGGAGATGCCAGTCTCTCTCAGCTATTTGGTGGAATAAGCCTTGTTTGGATTTTCTTTACCCTGGATATTTCTTGGAACTGATTACTTTAGATGAAGAAGATAATTTTGATTGGAAATTTATACATCTAGAAATTGGACTTTGTAAAAATCTTAAGCAGAAAAGATTATGAAGGACATTGAAAATAAGCACTATAAAAAGTACTGTTTTTCAATATAAGTTTGGTTGTGAGCCAATGATAAGTGACATTCGTTTATAATTTGTTTATGCATATATAAACATGGTGTAGTTTCCTAATATGTCCAACTTAATTAAGGGAACAATATTTTTGAACTCTTAAAATGCCTCTCCTGCTCCTGTATATTTAGATGATTCCAGTTTATCCAGCCATATGTGGGTATCCTATAATGAGGTGTAATCGTTTACTAGAAAAATTGGGGCTTGAGAATGGCAGGGGCATGAGCAACCAAAATGAAGAACATGGTCCTAGGAGATTGCAGTCCAATGAATAAGATAGACATAGATAAATCATTATTTTAAAAAATACCACAAGAAACATATAAAACTAAAATGGAGCTGTGTGATAAATAGCAGTTGGGCCATTTAATCTAAATATTAGAGAAAGACTTTGAACAGGTAACATTTGAACTCAACTTTGAAGGATATGTCAAATTTTGAAAGGTGTAGTAGAGGAACAACAGTAATATTACTAGTAATACTTCATTTGAAGAGTGGTCTGTTTGAGGTATTGATTATGAGTTTGCTAGGGTATTCTAAGATTTATTTTTGCCTTTCTATGTTTAGCATATTTCTATCCTGAACCTATAGTTGTCTGTGTTCTTTATGGATTTTTTTTCTCTAACATTTTGTCCCTATCTTTTATTATGAAGCAAATTTAAATATACAGAAAAGTTTCTGTCATTAACATTGTACTGTGTTCACATTATCACATATTTATTTATATATCCTTATATTTATCCATCAATATACCTAATTTTTTTGTCTTTTTAACTGTTCATTTTGAATGAATTATAAATTCACAGGAAATTGCAAAAAAAAAAAATGTACACGGAGGTCTTGAATGATACCCTCCATTCAGTTTTCCCCAGCGGTGACATCTTACTTAACTGTAGTACAATGTCAAAATCAGAAAACTGAAGATTTATTGCGGTCTGACCAGTTTTTCATGCACTGATTTGTTTGTGTGTTTATGTATATGTAAGTACAGTTCTCTGCAATTGTTATCACTTGTGTAGTTTTGTATAACCATTACCATAGTCAAGATACTGAACTGTTCATTGCCACAAGGTTCCCTTTTGCTACCCCTTATGCACATCACCTTGCTTAACCATATTCTTTTTTTAAAAATTAAAAGTTTTTTTTTAATGTTTGTTTATTTTTGAGACAGAGAGCATGAGAGGGGGAGGGGCAGAGAGAGAGGGAGACACAGAATCTGAAGCAGGCTCCCGGCTCTGAGCTGTCAGCACAGAGCCCGATGCAGGGCTCAAACTCCTGAGCTGTGAGAGCATGACCTGAGCTGAAGTTGGAAGCTCAGCGGACTGAGCCACCCAGACACCCACTTTCTTAACTGTATTCTTAACCCCTGGCAACTGTTAATTCCATTTTCATCTTTAATTTTGTTATTTTGAGGTAGAATCATGAGGTGTGAAACCTTTAGAGATTGACTTTTTTCACTCAATGTAATGAATGCCCTTGAAATCCTTGATGCATTTCAAAGTAAATGCTAATCATCAGCATACTTCTCCTTAATTGCTTCACCATAAATAGTATTAATTACAGGTTAATATAGAAGTGTGTTTTCGAGGTGAAATTTACATACAGTGAAATGCACAAATCTTAACCATTTTTTTTACATTTTTATTTTTTAAAAAATATTTATTGAGAGAGAGTGAAGAAGGGCAGAGAGAGAGGGAGGGAGGGAGGGAGAGAGAAAGAGAGAGAGAGGGAGGGAGGGAGGGAGAAAGAGAATTCCAAGCAGGCTTCATGCTTCTGTGCAGAGCCCAATGCAGGGCTCTATCTCCCAACCATGAGATCATGACCTGAACTGAAATCAAGAGTCGGATTCTTAACCCACTGAACCACCCAGGCACCCCTTCATCTTATCCTCTTTAGATTAATTTTTTTTTTAGGTTTATTTATTTTCAGAGGCAGCGCAAGCAGGGGAGGGGCAGAGAGAGGGGGAGGGAGAGAATCTTAAGCAGGGTCCACGTTCAGCACAGAGCCTGATGCAGGGCTTGATCTCAGGAACTGTGAGATCATGACCTGAGCCAAAATCAGGGGTGCAATGCTCAACTCACCGAACCACTCAGGTGCTCCAGCCACTTTAGATTTTTAGTCAAAGGATAGCAGTGTAGCTTTTTAAAAAATATTTTTTTTAATGTTTATTCATTTTTTGATAGAGACAGAGCATGAGTGGGGGAGGGGCAGAGAGAGAGGGAGACACAGAATCTGAAGCAGGCTCCAGGCTCTGAGCTGACAGCACAGAGCCCGACGTGGGGCTTGAACTCATGGACCGTGAGATCATGACCTGAGCTGAAGTTGGACACTTAACTGACTGAGCCACCCAGGTGCCCCAGCAGTGTAGCTTTTTATAAGGAATCGGTTTTACTGTACTTGAATATATCTCTTGGTAATTCTACTCATGAATACAATACAGATTCCACCCCAAAAACCAAATAATCCAGTGAAGAAATGGGCAGAAAACATGCATAGACACTTCTCTAAAGAAGACATCCAGATGGCCAACAGGCACATGAAAAGATGCTCAACGTCGCTCCTCATCAGGGAAATACAAATCAAAACCACACTCAGATATCACCTCACGCCAGTCAGAGTGGCCAAAATGAACAAATCAGGAGACTATAGATGCTGGAGAGGATGTGGAGAAACGGGAACCCTCTTGCACTGTTGGTGGGAATGCAAATTGGTGCAGCCACTCTGGAAAACAGTGTGGAGGTTCCTCAAAAAATTGAAGATAGACCTACCCTATGACCCAGCAATAGCACTGCTAGGAATTTACCCAAGGAATTCAGGAGTGCTGATGCATAGGGGCACTTGCACTCCAATGTTTATAGCAGCACTCTCAACAATGGCCAAATTATGGAAAGAGCCTAAATGTCCATCAACTGATGAATGGATAAAGAAATTGTGGTTAATGGAGTACTATGTGGCAATGAGAAAGAATGAAATATGGCCCTTTGTAGCAACGTGGATGGAACTGGAGAGTGTTATGCTAAGTGAAATAAGCCATACAGAGAAAGACAGATACCATATGGTTTCACTCTTATGTGGATCCTGAGAAACTTAACAGAAACCCATGGGGGAGGGGAAGGAAAAAAAAAGGTTAGAGTGGAAGAGAGCCAAAGCATAAGAGACTCTTAAAAACTGAGAACAAACTGAGGGTTGATGGGAGGTGGGAGGGAGGGGAGGGTAGGCGATGGGTATTGAGGAGGGCACCTTTTGGAATAAGCACTGGGTGTTGTATGGAAACCAATTTGGCAATAAACTTCATATATTAAAAAAAAAACTTGTATTCTGGGAAGGAACTTTGAAATATATAAGATACAACTATTGTGTTACTGCTGGCACTTCATAAATTCCCCATTGTGTTTTTTCTATAAATTTTTTTTTACTCATGTTTTGGATTCAGAGTACAGTTTAGAACCCACTAGTTGTTTTAAACTTTTTAGCTTTCAGTTTTATTTTACATGGTTTTATTTATATAGATAATTCAAACCTAATTTTAAGTACACTTTTTTCCCCTCAAGGAGATGAAGCCTTATCTAAATCAGTGCCTGTCACGGTGGATGATGATGATGACGACAATGATCCTGAGAATAGGTATGATTCCATCTGTAAGGACTTAAAAAAGATTATAACACACCCTAGGCGTGGGCACAAACAGCAGCAACGGAACCGCAAGCAGGTTGTAAAAACCAGGAGTGCCTGCCTTAGAAAGACTCGCTCACAGTCTTCCTGCAAGTTTGAAAGGCCAGAAAATGGGCTAAAACTCATAAACCTTAAGAGAAAGTAAATACAAATATTAACACACCTAGCATAGGGTGTGTTATAAAAACAGCACTGTCAATTTTATGTTCCCATGTAAACTGTGATAATTCTTTGAGAATATTTTAATTTCAGCAAATTATTTTATTGATGAAAGTAAATCATTTCAATAAATTGGTGACAACAGACATCTCCTCAGTATTTGATTTTTGTTTTTAATTGCCATCTAATATGGTGGTCCTATTTATTAAGACCAATTCAAAGTGAAAGAAAGGAGATTGCTCAGATATGTAAGATTAAGAAATTGTTTTCAAAATAAGTATCAATATACAAAGTGTCCAGAGTGATTTGGATTTTAACTATTTTTCTCATAAAATAGATAGTATGGTGGTATTAACTTTAATAAAACTTAAACAGCTGATTTAAAAGTAAACAGTGTAGCCTGTACATATTCACTTAATCTAAGGGATGGTAGGAGTAGAAAAAAATACAAAGACATACCCATATCCTAACAATGAAGAATAATGAAAATGAATGTATTAAAGAATATAACCCTAAATTTTTTACCTGTCCTTTAAACCCTTCCTGGAATATAGTGTATCCTACGCAAAACTTCGACAACTTAATGTGGTGTAGTAGGTGGAATTTGGGAATAATGGGGATAAGAATATCTGATTTCTAGTTCTAACTTCTCTAACAACTGTCTGTGTGATTATGCGCAAGTGACTTAACTACTCTGCCAAAATTTTCTGATTTCTAAAATGAAAAGATGGGATGAAATTTTCTGTGATTAATTCTGGCACCAAATATCAATGATAGATTTGATTGTTTTACTAAAGAACACTATATTAACCATCCATTTATTCCTAATAGTAAGTTATGATATTAAGAAAATTTGAAAATATACATGTAATTTTTGTGTCATAATTTTGTAAGAAATTAACTTTGAGTTAGTAAATGCTGTGGGGCCAGCTGTTTTCTAGCTCTGTTTTCTGTATTTTGTTGTTGTTGATAGGGTTTTCTGTTTCCAAGATCAGCATTCTCCCTATAGAATGTTTTTCTTATGGTAAATGAACAATTTTATTTTGTACTTTTAAAGAGAGATTAATCATGGACACAATGACTCAGTTGCTGCTTACCTAGTATATAAAAATTAAATATATACATACCTAGTTATTTTATGAGATGGGGTGGGGTCGAGAATGGAATGGTAAAGGCCTACATGTTATTCCTCAGCAAGTTTTATAGTACATGATCATAGATTATGGAAGCATTTAAAAACTTGTCTTTTAAAATGCTTTAGTTCCTCTATTTATATTACTAATTTGTTTTCCTGTAAACCACAAGGACTCCAATATTATTGAAAGGCTAATAATATTTAAAACATGCTATATTCTAATTTAACAAGAGTGATGAACCTTAATCTCATATTTAGCCACCAGATGAGAGTGTCATTAAGGTATGATAATTTTATATTTGTGTTAGAACCTGTCAAAATATAAATATTTTCATCTTTTAAGTTTGATTATATCTCTGTAACTGGCAAGTATTATATTGGAAGGTATAGTTAATTCCATCTTGTATTTGTGATTAAGAAATACAACCCTGTCGAGTACTTTTGAGAAGAATTGAATTTTATCTTGAACATGTTTTTCTTTATACTTACTTTAATGTGCCTTTATAAAATACACCATTAATAATTTATTTCATATTGAACATACCAAAGAGGTATCTAATACCCATCATGGGGATACAAATACCATCTGGAACTATTTTAGCATAGATGATGTATTTGAGCATATTTGAATATGCACTAAGCAAATTTTAAAAATTTGTTTGCAGATCACAATTAATTCTTGGAATTATTTTTACCAATTTCACATTTTTGAGTCGGATGTATTTTAGTACGCAGCATGTTGTAATTTTGTGTAAATTTGTACACAATTGTGTAATTGTGTATAAATTTTGTATACATTTCATATGCTTTGACTTTTTAGCAATGTTGTTAATACCTTTTCAGTGTTGATATTTATGGAGAGGTAAATAGTGTATTAATGCCATGGCTTAACTGTTTGGATGCAATAAATTTCTGTAAAACTTTTTCTTGTTCAAGCATTTAATTTTAATTATGTATCTTTTCATGAAAGTTGAAAGATTTTGTTAAAATCAAGATATGGAAGGTAGTTTGTAGCCAGCTTACATATGAATATATATATATATATATACACACACTTATCTGTGTGTTTTCTGTTTTAAAGCTATGATAGCTTTTGAGGTCATTTAAAAAAATTAGCCATGTACTGAATATTTTATTAAGTATGAATATGTAAATTTGTTATTTTAGCATACTCTTATGTGGCACCATTCATATTTGAAAGTAAATGCATGCTACTGTGAGATAGAGTGGTCTAACATGTAAATTAATTTCTGTTTAATAGTATTTAATAAACAATGACAAAGTATTGTAGGTTGATTGACAGTTTAACTTTCTTTGGTTGAACTTTTTAGAAAAATAAATAGACTAACTTTATATGTTGAATTTTGTATAATTGATAATTTACTTAGAATTTTATAGCTTAGACTTTATATACTTTTTGAAAGGGAGAAGAATACAAAACAGTTTGTTAGGTTATTTAAATTATACATGTAATTTTAAAAGTCAGTTATTTGAATATGCCATTATGTTAATGTTGTCTTTCAAATACCTGTTGTGTTTTAAATTGGTTCTTTCATTTAAACAACATTTATTCATGTAATTTGATTACTGTTGCATTTCTATAGTTAGTTGGCATTGAAAATGTGTTATGATTCCTTAATAAGTATATTTTGACCAAACATTTTCTAGTGTCCTATATTCGTATACCTGCACTGTGAATTAGTCTCAAGAGGCAAGATGGTAGTTTGTTCAAGTTTAACAGTGTTTGTGTTGAGGATCATTAAACTAGGCTTGTCTTTAGAGGTTGCATACTACACAATCAGTGAAGACTCCATTCTCTCCAAAAAGGAATTATTTTCAGAATATTCTTTATTTGGAGATTGTTTTCTAAATAAGCATTCTTTCTTTATTCCAATTTTGACTAAAAACTGAGATTTTATATGGATACCCTTCCCTGGCACACACATACAAATATTTACCTTATAATTGAAGAATGCTTAATTGGATCTAATAATATTCCAGTTTTTCTCATAATTTCTTTCTCAGTGGGGCTAAATACTTACTACATAGAAGCAAAATTTGACATGGAGATTGCTTAAAGGAATTGTCCATTGTTAATAGAAGTTCCACTTAATTATAGTGGGACTACACTGTTGCCTTAAAAGTTTCCGATTATTTTGTTATTTGGTAATACCTTGCTTTTCAACTGGAAAATATACAAATGATTGTTTTCTCCCTACTAGCTTGGTGTGGATATTCTGTTGATGAAGGTTCTGTACTATTAATTCAGCATATTCTCAGAAGTAATTAATTGTTCCTGGATGTTGTTCATGCTAATGAAGATATTTAATGATTGTTTACCTGATTTCAGCAATGTTTAAAAGGTTGAGTATATCTCAAGTTCCTTAACAAAAGACTTCATTTGGTTTCCATTTTAAACACTTTTCAGAATGTTTATCTTCTACACGTGTCTTTATTCTTTATACGAATTTGCTAAATCTGGAAGAATCTCTTTATTCTTTATAGGAATTTGCTAAATCTGGAAGAATTGTTTCTCTGTGAAATGTTTTTTTTTTTTTCACGGTGGTCCTGTTACCAAATTGCTTTTGTTATCCCTTATTGTGTTAAAAAACAAAGGTAGCATTTTGAATGAAGCATTTCACTTACTTTTATGTTTGAGTAAGGGTTTTAAATGCCTGATAGCTTCAAAGTAACTTTTAAAATTTACTTTATTTTATAGTGCAGGTAAGTATTGTAAGTCATTTAAGTATATATAGGTGTCTAGTCAGTAGATAGGATCTATTTGTAGTTAACCAAACTGGTTGCAGTTGCCATAAGATCTCCTTTTTAAATGCTAGAATTTTCAGCAAGAAAAGAAATATGGTCAGTAGTAGTGATCTCTGCTTAAGATTTAAACATTATATTCAGCCCTCCTTTCTTTCCTGCTCTTTGTTCTTTGGTGATATTGGGACTTTTAGAGCATAGAAAAGAGACCCTCCTCAAAAAGAGGGTCTGTATTTTCTAGTGTTAGCAAAAATGATCCATTTTTCTGACTTAATATATGTCTCCTTTGTCTTTAACTTTGAAGTTTGGGATGAATTGAGATGAATAATATCTGTTTTTGCCTTTCAAGTATAAGAAAATATTAAACTGGTTCTTTAATATGAACAAATTTTCTATATTTTTTATGTTAATAAATTTTTTCTTGTTAAAATTTCCTCCATAACTGCCTTAAATTTTACATAAAATCAGGGAATGTACATTTTGTAATTTGAGTTTATTCAAACAGTATAGCAAACTTCATAGCATAAATTGTTAATACACTGTGCATTCTTAATTTCATACAGCTTTTATTTTTTTCTGTTTGTAAGAGTTTTTAAAAAATTTATTTGATACTAATTTTTCTGGTACTCTCACTAAAAAGAAAACGGTGCTGTTTTTCATTAACTGCAAACATCGTAAACATATGACTAAAAAGTGTTTCAAACTGTTTAGCTTTTTGATTATTTAGTGACATCATCATTATTTCGTAAATTCCACCATTTTGGGGTACAGATCATTATACTTTAGTCATATTTTATAGAACGGTTCATATCAAGGTACTAATTTTGAACTAAAGACTTAAAAAATACTAATACAGATTTTGAAAATGAGGAATTCCATATTCTATAAAATATTCTGGCTTTTTTTTTTTACATTAAAATTTTTTTTTAACATTTATCTATTTTCAAGAGACAGAGACAGAGTGCAAGTGGGGGAGGGGCAGAGATAGAGGGAGTCACAGAATCTGAAGCAGACTCCAGGCTCTGAGCTGTCAGCGCAGAGCCTGATGCGGGGCTCGAACCGACCAACCGTGAGATCATATCTTGAGCTGAAGTCAGACGCTCAAGTGACTGAGCCACCCAGGTGCCCCCTTTTTTTTTTTTTTTTTTTTTTTTTTTACATATTTTTAATGTTTAGTTTTGACAGACAGAGAGAGCATGAGTGAGGGAGGGGCAGAGAGAGAGGGAGACACAGAATCTGAAGCAGGCTCTAGGCTCTGATCTGTCAGCACAGATCCTGACGCGGGGCTCTAACCCACAAATTGCGAGATCATGACCTGAGCTGAAGTCGGATGCTTAACTCACTGAGCCACCCAGGCGCCCCTAGTTTTTCTTCTTAACCCTGAAGTATATAACATTTGTTAATGCCTCACACTTTATTAGTAGAATATGTTTTCCCCACCTTGTTGTCACAAAAAGTTTTCAATGTTTTTTTGGCTGTAGCCATTTGAATTGTTTTATGTATCAACATTTTGAATATGGTATGGTATTTTAACACTACATATACTTAGATACTTGTTTTGCATCTCTAAAGAGTATACATTTAAACCTGTAATCTGCCTCAGAATTCTGTTTTAACTAATTATTCTATTGTGATATTGTGCACAAAGGTAAACAGTTTTTTTTTTTTTTTTTTTTTAATTTTGTCATCTTTGTGTATGGATGCACCGTACTGTTTTGGCCTTCTAAAATAGCATTTTTTATTTAGCACTTTTCTTCAAACCTGTTTTCAGAACCTCTTAAAAGATAAAAGAATAGATTATAGGGATGTGTCTGAGATGGCCTGTCAAGTGCATTTCAGAAATGGAGCATACTGGACTAAAGATGTTTAGAAACCTTTTTTATTTAATCTTTAAAAGTCGAAGCTTGAATTCTTTCATTTCAAAAAACATATTTGGAAATCAGTGAAATACAGATATCTTTAACAATGTGACTATAGTGTATTCACAAAGTACTAATAAACATAGCAGTAGTGAATGAGTAGAGAATATAGATAGCACTGGCATACTAAAATTAGAGAATATTGGCATTCAGGATCTTAGGTGCTACTTCTGGCTTTGCCACTAACTAGCTTTGTTTCTATGGCTTCATCTTTTTCCCTTTCTAAGCCTGTTTCCTCCTTTGTAAAGTGACAGAATTGGACTCTAAGGTCCCTTTTTCTAGCTCTCACATTTTGTGTTGCTTTTGTAATAGCTATTTGCCTTAAACCTCCATGGTACAAGAGATCACTCTCTCGATTGCTTCTATTTCAGAAATTTAATGTTTTGAATTAGTGATTCACCTACCAGAAAGAGGTAGTTTACTTTGTTCCCTGTTTGAGCACTTAAACAAGAAATATTATGCATCTCTTTTCTAGATCAGATCAGAATAACTAAAGGCTTTTCTTGGCTTTGTCTCTTTTTTTTTTTCTTTGCTTGTTTGTTTATCTTTGCATTGTTGGGCTTATTCCTTATTTTATTTTTGCTTTCTTGTAGTAGATGAAGGTGTAAGGGGTAATAAGACATTATCTTGGTATTATGTGATTTAGAAGACTTAGCTTGTTTGGATTATGGGGTTCTAGGATTCTCTCATGCACCAGTTCCAATCATTGTTTGTGGGTTTTTACCCTTCCTCCCATATTGTTTTGCTTTCTCCCCTTCTCCCTTCCCTCCCTTTCAGGAAAATGGAGGAGTGGCTCCATTACTTCCAGCTCTGCCCAGGTTTTCTGCCACAGAGTGGCACAGCCTGTGCCTCTAACGGTTCTGATAGAGTCGTGACTGCTTTGGATGCTACACCTGCCCCAAGATGTAATATTGAGCATTGAGATTCCAGGGGGGCAGTACCTTGTTGCCTGGATGATTTTCTCAGAAACCTCCTGGAAAGCCTCAAGAAAGGAAACTTCAGAGCAAACAGAAATCAACTAGGGATCATGATTATACATCCATCACATGCATACCAGCATGGGTCCAGCCAAGGCCTCCAAAATGATGTTTTGCCAGCCTCAGCTGGTTCTCAAGTGATGATGTCCTTGAAGTCTCTGTGGCCCGTGACTCAAGAGTTAAGGTAGTGGAGTTTCCCTTAAAGCATCTCACAGCAGGCTTTATAGATGGGACACATCTCATCTCAACATGTTTGCTGACTACTCAGGTTGAAGGTCAGCCTCAACCCTTAGGTCCTTCAAATAAATTTCTAACTTTGAGGTGTAGGTTACGTGATAGGCAAGGTTTATGATGCAGTGAGTCTTTGACATATTGGACTTGAGTCATCAGTCAGGGAAATAATTTAACTTTATTCTTTTTAGGGCTTTAATATGCATGGCTATACATTAGGTTTTTCATTGGTCAAAAGGTGTTAGAGGGTAAATCTAAACTAAACTATCTCAGGGAGGTAAAGCTAAGGGAATCTCCATCATTCTGTATGTAACTTTCAGTTTGGAGAAAAATCACCATTCTCTGAATTTTGTAATTTTTTTCTGCTTCTAAAGTGATTGTGATTGTTCTATATATATTATGTTCTTAATGAAGGTTGTTCATTTAAAAATCATGTAATTTTTCAGTGTATGGATCTCATTTAATTTTCCATGATTTATTATATGATTTCATAGTTGATATAGAATTGTATTTTATTATCTTATGTGTATCATATTTCTCAGTTTTTTCATGACAATCCAGAACTTAAGTATGAATTAGGTAGGTTTACATATTTTGACCTTCCATTTAGTAGATGTATTCTTAAGAGTCTAGAGTTTGAAAGAAAAAAAAAAACTTGTGGTTTCTTACAATTAACAACCAGGTTTTTATAGATAGTATAGAATTATAGACTTTTTTTGAACTTGTAGTACAAACTGAAATCAAGAGATTGAAGTAACCTTTAGTGTGACTAAATTAATACTTGTACTTTTGTTGGTTATTATTGTACTACCCACATGGTGATATAACATCTTGTAACTGCAAGTGGAACTATGTTTTTCTATTTGTAATCTATTATTCAACACTTTATATTTATACATATACACATGCACACACACCCACTTTTACTCATTGCAAAAGAGTGGTTTTATTGAAATTGGTTCAAGAAAGCACTTCCTTGTCCATGGGAAATAACAAATGTAGTTTGTATTAGAGAGTTTTCCTAGACAGATGCTTTTATTAAATTTAAACCACCCTTCATTCTGAAACTGTTCCTAATTTGTGGAGGGTGTGTTGAAAGAGTCTTTATTTTATAACATGATGAAAATAAATGATACTTGGCTTTAAATTTTTATTCTTGGCAAAATGAAAAGTTGGCAACCCTAGATTATTCCCCGTTTTAAAATGTTTATTGTGTACAATCCAAGTCAGCAAACCACTTATCTAGAAGTGTAAGAGCAACACTTTATAACTCAACTCCAGTAGGATTAAATTGGAGTGATCTAATCTTCACTTTATTGAAACACAAATCATATCAAAATCCCTCAAAAAAGCAAACTCATCTGTGGTTTCCTTTAGCACTTGGTAACTCTCTGTGTTGTCTATTTCCGATCTGTATATTTAGGGAAGGAAGCACCAAAAGGTAGATAATAAGTGTTTATGAAGTGATTACCTATTTTGCATCAGTCTGTTTTGGTGCCTTTGCTATACCTCTTTGAATAAAAATAGTAATGAACAGTGTACCTTTGAAATAAAATTACCAAGGCATTAACATCTCTTACCATTGAATGAATTCTTGATTGAAATGTGAGTGTATGTTAAGAAATATAAAGAAGGGTTTCAGATCCAAAAATAACAGAAGTTCCATGATTCAAGCTGCAAGTTTTTGATGAGCTAGAGAGTTAATCTTGATTGCACAGTGGATGTTTCCCATAAAAGTTCACTCTTATGTGGATCCTAAGAAACTTAACAGAAGTCCATGGGGGAGGGGAAGAAAAAAAAAGAGGTTAGAGAGGGAGAGAGCCAATGCATAAGAGACTCTTAAAAACTGAGAACAAACTGAGGGTTGATGGGGGGTGGGGGGGGTGGGAGGGAGGGGATGGTGGGTGATGGGTATTGAGGAGGGCACCTTTTGGGGATGAGCACTGGGTGTTGTATGGAAACCAATTTGACAATAAATTTCACATATAAAAAAAAAGTCCATGGAAAACTGAGAATCATGCTACTTTCCTTTTGAACCTGTCTATAAGGTATTCCTTTGTTAGTGTGATTTATGAATTTATATCAAAAAGACACTTCAGGTGCAAAATACCTCATCTTATACAAAAGCTGCTTGATTGCTTTTATCTTACATTTTCAGATGTTTTCCTTTAGCATAAGCATGGAAATTTATTAGGAATATATTTTATTTTAACATGAGATGGTATTAAAGAAGTATCTTCTCATGCTTTTAGCAGTTGATTTTTCCATTAACAAATTGGTCTTTGAGGAGCATCTTGAGAAATTTTGATATGAGTGAGGCTACTGTACTATCTACTTTCGTGGAAAGCGAAAACTCATGGTAATTTGTGTTCTTTTACCATGTGTGTAATTAATAGCACTCCTGTCCCTTCTCTTATCTGCCCTCGTTTGAATATTATTAGGGATTTCTGATTGCTTCGATACTTAGTGAATAGTATATGCTTGCATTTCATAACAGAGTTTATGAAGTAAATTGAAATTTAAGTGCCAAAAATATTATCCACCAGTTTCAGGCACTGTTTCATAAGAAAGTGGTTATTTACACATTGATTTTCTAAGAATATGTTTTGCTGAATGATCCTCTCATGTGGAGTTTTGCCTTGGAATGCCATTTGTCTGGAAAAGTTGATTTATTATTGTGAGCCTGATATTGCAGTTGTTGGATGATGGCTGCAGAGTAAATACAGGATTGGAAGTATGTATCATGAAATGGCAATTGGTCAAAATAGTAGAAATGTCCCTCAGATTTTTAAATATATTGCAGAAGTATTTAGAATTGGAAGAAAATCAGTGCTAAGAGCATCTTTCAAAAGTTTTGGTTGGTTGGTAGCTTAGGTTAAAACATGGCTTTGGTAGTCTTTTATTTATAGTATAAAATCTTTTTATACATTTATTTCTGTTTTGATAGTGAAAAATTTTTTAATTTGTTACACTTCACCACCAAATATATAGTTTTTTACTGTCTTTTTACTCAAGAATTGCCAAGAAGATGCTTTTAGAAGAAATTAAAGCCAATCTTTCCTCTGATGAGGATGGATCTTCAGATGATGAACCAGAAGAAGGAAAAAAAAGAACTGGAAAACACAATGAAGGAAACCCAGGAGATGAGGGTGAGCTCCAAAGAGAAGTACAGGATGTCATAATTTCATTGTTTGACCAGTTCAGTCTTTGAAGACTATCTGTCTGTGAAATCTCATAATACATGCATTTGAAGTTTATTAAATATTTAAAACTTTACTACCTTTACTCTTTTTGAGTATCTGGTAATAGTTGTGCATGTTTTTTCAGTTATTGCCAATAAACAGATGATTTTTATTATTATTTTTTAATTTTTTTATGTTTGTTTCTGAGACATAGAGAGACAGAACATGAGTGGGGGAGGGACAGAGAGAGAGGGAGACACAGAATCAGAAGCAGGCTCCAGGCTCTGAGCTCTCAGCACAGAGCCCGATGTGGGGCTTGAACTCAAAAACCTTGAGATCATGACCTGAGCCAAAGTCGGTTGCTCAACCGACTGAGCCACCCAGGCGCCCCTAAACAGATGATTTTTAAAGCAAAATATTTTTTACCTTTAAAAAAAATCTATGAACGTATTGGTGATGTTTAATTAATATTTAATTATAGTAATTGATCAAGTTTAATGTATAAGGTTGCCTGGTATCACCAGTGATATCAAAGTAAGTGAACAGCTCTGATTTTTTTTGTAAATCATGAAAATTTTCAACAATCAAAATAGTTTTATAACAGGTTTTAAAGGAAAAATGTCTGAAGGTTTTACTGATTTCTTTTCTCCACTTAGAAGCAAAACATCAAGTCAATTCTGAATCAGATTCAGAATCTGAAGAATCTAAGAAGCCAAGATACAGACATAGGCTTTTGAGACACAAACTCACTGTGAGTGATGGAGAATCTGGAGAAGAAAAAAAGATGAAGCCTAAAGAGCACAAAGAAGCCAAAGGCAGAAATAGAAGGAAAGGTAAGATATTTTAATTCTGAATATAAGGAATATACTGATTTTATAAACTAATTACAGTAGTCAAACTTTTTAAAGTTTATTTATTTTGAGAGAGAGAGAGGGAGGGAGGGAGAGAGAGGGAGAATCCAAAATGGGCTCTGTGCTGACAGCAGAGAGCCTGATGTGGGGCTTGAGCCCATGAACTGTGAGATCATGACCTGAGCTGAAGTCAGATACTTAACCGACTGAGCCACCCAGGGCTCCTACAGTAATGAAATTTAACTATTATCTGGACCACCTGTATTAAGTGAATATCAGCACACTGGCAAAAACTATTCTCTTAAATGAGAGTGAAATAAAGAATTTAGAGTGGGAAGATAACCCAGAAAATTATGAGATGACACAAAGAATATATTTTTAGTCTTTTTTTTTTTAAAGTTTATTCATTTATTTTGAGAGAGAGATAGCACGAGAGAGAGAGAGGGAGAGAGAGAATCCCAAGCAGGCTCCGCACCACCCCTGCATTAGCACAGAGCCTGATGTGGGGCTCGAACTCACAAACTGAGATCATGACCTGAGCTGAAACTCAAGAGTTGGAGGCTTAACACACTGAGCCACCTAGGCACCCCTATTTTTAATCTTTAGTACTCATACACAACTTAGATTAAAAAGATACATATGACAATAAATAAAATATACTTAAAGGCTATGTAAAAAATACAGGATTGTCTGTAACTGCAGGAAGAAATAATGCTTCCTAAGGAAAGACAATGCAGTTAATTTGGGAAGATTTATTATATGCAAAGCTTGTATATAGTCAGCTCAAATTTTTATTACATTAAAAGTCCGAATCCTTCTGCATTGAGTGCTTATGTGTTTCCAACATCATGATAAACATTGAGAATACAAAAATAAGTAAGGAAATCATTGTCTTGTATGGTGGTTTTCAGCCTGGCTATACATGTGGATTACTTTGGGGATTTTGAAGTATACATATTACAGGACTGCATCTCAAGCCAATTACAGCATAATTGGTGGTAGTGAGACCAAAGTATCCATATATTTTATAAAGCATCTCTGATATGATTCTGATATGCAGCCAGGTTTGGCTGTCAGTGGTTTAGTAAGAGTTATTGACATTAATATTATATGAAATTATAGCACCATGACAGGTGTCTTATACAACAGAGGTATTGTATAGTGTGGCACAAGGGAACATTTCCTTAGCTTCTTAGGGGATGATGTTTATCCCCAGAGGAGACTTCACAAAGATGAAAAGTTTCATTCAGCAGACCCAAGTTGTAATTGGGGACCAGGTAGATGTGTTGTGAAGATTTATAATATAAGAAGAGAAAAAACTTGAGAAGCCTCTGCAAAATGTTCACACATGGTTGAGGGGAAGCAGTTAATATGGTATATAGCGAAAGTATAGGAGGGAATAGGGAAAGGATCAACAGGACATGAGGCTGGGCCAAGACAGAGACCAGGTGTTGGAGACACTTGTAAGCTTTGGTTTCTCAAACTGGAATACTTGACAGTTGATTCATGGGTACATGAGGCTGTAGAGTAAACATTGCATACCTCTTTGGTGTGTCCATTTTATTTGAGCATTGGGGTAGAGCATTCTTAAATAATCACATGTATATTGAAAAATTAGCAGAAAGTTCAGAGAAACCTTTTGGTTTCTTAGGGGCAAACTTTAAAAACTTTACTCAGATTAACTCTTTGCCACTAGGAATAGGAAAGCAGTTTCGGAAGTATCTGAGAAGGACAATAGGCTCTAGAGGCTGGAGAGTCATTGGGAATTTTTTTTTTAATTAAAAAAAATTTTTTATTTGTAATATTTTTGTACTTTAGCCCTTTTGAGATATAATTCACAAACCATACAGTTTGCCTGTTTATAGTATACAAGCTGTATAAGCAGACAGCTTGATGAACATGTATGGCGCAGGACATTCATTACTAGTACTCATGAATCACAGCCTCAGCACAACCACCCATTGTTCCCATTGAAAGATTTTAACCAAGAATATAATATGATCAGATTAGTTGCTTATTATTCTGTTATACTCAGAGCTTAGATTTGTGTCTCTGGAGGATATTGCTATAGTTGATACCAAGCACAATTTTTGAAGAGGAAAATTGACAGGAGTCATAGACTGAATTGTTAGATCTTATTAATTGATATGAAAGACAAAAGTCTGGGATGACTGCCAGGTTTTTGGAGTTGTCATGGTATATGTATAACACTACCAGAATAGTTGACATTGCCAAAATAGTTGATATCAGAATCTTGGAATCCTGAACATTTAAAGGGCTGTTGAACAGCCCTTTGTTGAATAGTTACTCATTAAAGAGGAAGAAGAGAACCCCCTCCCCCACCCCACCCCCTGCCGCCACACACACACACACACACACACACACACACACGCACACACTCTAAATATGTCATGGATATTTTCATGTTAAATAAATAATAGTCCATCACTTTGTGAATGCGTTTTTTAAAAATTTTTTACAGCATGACTACAAGCTTGTTTTTCAGATTTTATAAAGCAACTGAGCAATTTAAGTAGGTTACATAACTTCACACGAATTCCTGTGCATCTTCAACAAAAGGGGAAATGCTGATTTTGCCTCTGAGGCTCAGATCAGGATAGAGCCCTTTAGTGGACACAGTTACATTTGAAATGTTTTATTAAAGTCTAAGTCTTTTGTCACCTGTTTCCACTGTCCTCCTCTGTGGATAATTTATTACCAAGTATTTTTTCATTTGTTTTTGTAGGAGGGAGTAAACGAATCCTATCATTTATGTTTCTAATATGGATTATAATATTGATTGATACTACATTTAAAGTTGCAAAGGGGCTTTATTTCAAAGGGTGGCTCAGTCAGTTAAGCATCCCAATTCTTGATTTCGGCTCAGGTTCACGGTTACACACAGTTCGTGGGATCGAGCCCCACATCGACTATGCACTGACAGTGCGGAGCCTGCTTGGGATTCTCTCTCTCCTTATCTCTCTGTGTCTCTCTCTCTCTCTCTCTCTCTCTCTCTCTCTCTCTCTCAATAAATAAATAAATTAAATAAATAAAGTTGCATAACTTTTCAGGTTTTACAAACTGTTGTGCCTGTATTGTCTGGAAATTTAAGTTAGGCAATTGGGAGAAATCAAGAGAGAATAATAGCTGACTTAGTAGATCAAGGGCAACATGTGAACTTTCAGTTTTCACCTAAATTTGAAAAAAAATTATAAAAGTTATTTTGGTGATAATTTAAAAAATTTAATTATTGCCTTTATTATTATCAGATAATATTAAATTGATTTTTTTAAGTGTGATAATGCTATTTATATAGGACAGCATCCTTATGCTTAAGGATAAAGTGCCATGATATCTGCACTTACATTTAGATGGTTCAGTGCAAAAACCTGTGTGTGTATATACAACAAAGAGAAAGCAAACAAATATGATAAATTTAACAAATGAGTTTAGGAGAAGGGTTGTAGATGTTCATTCAACAGTTTTTTCAAAGTTTTGGTACGTTTGAAAATTTTCAAAATAAAGTGATGAAAAATTAATAATAGGTTTAGAATTTTGCTTAATGACAGGATTTATATGTGTGCATATGGACACATGTGTTCTTCAAATTCCCAGTTGCTTAGCAGTTATTTTTTTATTTTTGTTTTTTATTGTGATAAAGTACACACAACATAAAATTTTAACCATTTTAATCATTTTTAAGTGTACATTTCAGTGACAGTATATTCACATTGTTGTACAACCATCAACACTCCACAACTCTTTTGTCATCCCAAGCTGAAACTCTTTAAACAATAACTCCTTATTCCCCTTTCCCCCATTTTCAATTCTTTACTGTATTTATGTTAACCCATGTCTTTTTTTAGATAGATCAGATTATAGATTCTGATTTCAGATCAATATAGATCTTTGAAAAAATTTATTTCAAAATTTAAAGTTGAAAGAAATGTTGCAAAAATAGTACAGATTTCCTATATTCCTTCTACCTAGCTTCCCTAATTTAACACCTTAAATTTAACTATATGGTATAATAACCAAATCCAGGAAATTAACATTGATAGAATACTATTAGTTAAACTGGGGGTTGAGTAACTATACCTGTAGGCTAAATCTGACCGTCTACCTATTTTTATAAAGTGTTTTGGAACCAGGTTATACTTAGTTACTGCTTTTGTGTAATTAGAGTGGCAAAGTTGAGTAGAGATAAGTAGTTGAAACAGAGACCATATAGCCTACAAAGTTGCAAATATTTACCATCAGACTTTTCACATAAAATATTTTCTGACCTTTGAAGTGGGCTAAAGATCTTACTTGGTTATGGTTAGTTTTCTCACTAATGTCTTTTCTATTCCAGAATCCAAACTAGGATGCCACATTGCTTTTAGTTGTGATGACTCCTTGATAGACTCCAATCTGTGACCGTTTCTCCTCCTTTTCTTTCATGACCTTGACACTTTTGAAGAGTATTGATCAGTTATTTTCTTTTTAAAAATTTTTAAAAATGTTTTTATTTATTTTTGAGAGAGCAAAAGAGCGAGTGGGAGAGGGGCAGAGAGAGAGAGAGAGGGAGACACAGAATCTGAAGGGGACTCCAAGCTCTGAGCTGTCAGCACAGAGCCCGACACGGGGCTCAAACTCACGAGCCGTGAGATCGTGACCTAAGCCAAAGTTGGACGCTCAACCGACTGAGCCACTCAGGCACCTTGATCAGTTATTTTCTAGACTGTTAATCCATATGTATTTGTCTAATGTTTTCTTATGGTTAAATTGAGGTTATTAAACATTTTGACAAGAACACCACAAAAGTAATATTTAACCCTTCTCAGAGTATCCTACACCGAAATTATATGATGACATTATGTCTTATACTGGTAATACTGATTACTTGGTTAAGTTGGTGTCTGCTGGGTTTTTCCACTGCAAAAAAAAAAATCTTTTTCTATTCATATTTAATTAATGTCTTGTGGAGAGATACTTTGAGACTATTCAAATATCCTGTTTCTCATCATACTAAAGCCCACTAATTTTAGCATTCATCTTGTCTGAAGCAGTTTTTGTGATGTTTATCTAGTGGTTATTTTCTGTTTCTTTCTTTACTTACACATTTAGTAATGGTAAGGAAGAGCTATCTGTTTTCCCTTATTTATCCCATTACTTAATATGAATTTATAGATATTTTATTCTGTTAGTTGTAATTCAGTTGTTCATTTTGTTGCTCACATTGTCCCAGCTTTGGCTATTAGAAGCTCCTTCAAGTTGGATCAAGTGTTCTTTGAATATACCCCAATCATTCTTTGAGCATTGGATTATTTTCTGGCACCACAAGATATTTGAGACTCATTTTGTGTATTCCCTGCCTGGTTTCCTCTGGCTAGAAAAATGTGTATTCTGCTAGAGTTTAGATACCTGTGTCATAGTGGCTATTTTGGTACAGAAAAATAAAATTTTTGAGAGAAAAATAAAATTGGGGTTTCCATTTACTCTCATGATATACAGGGCTCAGCTCCTTTTTCTCAGTGCTGTGGCTAGAAATGGGGTTCTCCCAGTTTGCTCTTGGCACCCTCTGCATAGTTTTGGAATTCAGCCTGCCTTCTTGTTGAAATCAGGAAAGAAAGAAGGAAAAAACCCTGTGACACCCATAGTCACTACCCCAACCTCAATTTTATAGGAATCATTATTCAAGTTTTTGTTTCAGTCCCCAGTCTGCCTGCTGTTGTTTCCTTTTCAGAGTGCTTAGGTCATTTCTTTCTATATTCTGTTCATAATTTCTAGTTGTCATAAATGGCAGAGAGTCTGTATTTGTCCTTACTCCATTTTGGCCAGCCTACTTTGTTTGTTTTGAATAACCAGAATTCTTTTTATTCACCTTTGGTAATAATGAATATATTTTATTGACAGTTAAATTCACATTTTAAAAATTCATACATAATTAATACTTATATTTTAATATAGAACCATAGTTTTATAATCATAGTTGGAATACATTTGAATAGTTTTTATAAATTCTATTTGCATTATTAACTGGTCTAATCTATATGCTGTGTAATATCCATTAATGTACATACTAAAATATACATTAATGTACATACTGTAGATACACAGTGGTCTAAGTTTTAATGTGAAGTTATTGACAAATCAAGTGAATTGCATTTCTGTTGGGAAGTATTTAATAACTTAATTTTTTTTTTCAAGTGAGCAGTGAAGATTCTGAAGATTCTGATTTTCAGGAATCAGGAGTTAGTGAAGAAGTTAGTGAATCTGAAGATGAACAACGGCCCAGAACAAGGTAAATATTATATCACTATTTCAAAAATTTTAGGTATATGAATGAACATGCTTCAAGTTATTTGTAGAAAGGTTGGTGTTACTAATAAAGTAAAAAATTTAGTATTTTGATTTGAAACGAATTGTGAAAATTAATTTAAAAAGAGTACATATAAACATATATGGTTGAAATATGTGTTCTAAACTGGGAGGACTTTGTGCAAAATCACGCTTGACTGTAATTTTGGTTGTTATATGGGGGGATGTACCAGTGTAGTAGATTACAGGCTTTGTAGACAGCCTACCTAATCTAACTGTTGGCTCTAATATTTGTTATTTGTATGATTATTCTGTGCTTTAGTTTCCTCATCTGTAAAATGGGGGATTATAGTAGCACTTACCTTATTGATTATGTTGGGCATTAAATGGGCTTCTAATATGCCCACTTGGAATATAGGAAATGTTCCCTGAAATCTAATTATTGGTCTTAGTAGTATACTAGTATTATAGTGATGAAGATGTGTTTGTTCTCTCAGTACACATAGCTACTGATCTAGATGACTAGTTACTTAAAATACTACATAGTATTTTTTTTAAAGTTTACGTACCTATTTTGAGAGAGAGAGAGTGCATGCATGCTTGTGAGTGGGGGAGAGTAGAGGAGGAGAGAGAATCCCTAGCAGGCTCCATGCTCAGTGCAGAGCCTGAAACGGAGCTTGATCTCACAACCATGAGATCGTGACCTGAGCTGAAATCAAGAGTTGGATGCTTAACCAAATGAGCCACCCAGGTGCCCCTATTTCTTAGCATAGTATTTTAGATAATACTAACCTTTCTAAGAATTTTTTATTTCCTCCGGAATATCACATATTGGCCTTTTGTCTAAGATCAAGTATATTTCCTTCAGAATAATACTATCCTTTTATAATTTATCAAATGGGCAACCTATTTGTATTTGTGTGAATGTGATATGTGCGTCTGCATAGGTGTCATACCTGTACATTTTAAAACATTTGAGATCTTTTTAGATTAGCAGTTACCAGGTTGTTCCTGGAATATAGCAACATATTGTACATTAGGGAAATAACAATAGGATAAATTGAGAGATTTTTAAACCTGAGAATTCCATAACACAAAAATTCACTTATTTTATTTTATTTTATTTTATTTTATTTTATTTTATTTTTTGAGATAAAAGTATTTTATTTTCAAGTTTGTTTTTTAAATTTAAATTTTAGTTAACATGCAGTACAGTATTGGTTTCAGAAGTAAAATTTAGTGATTCATCACTTACATACAGTACTCAGTGCTTATCACAACAAAGTCCCTTCTTGGTACCTATCACGCATCTAGCCTATCTCCCACTCACCTCCCTCTGTCAACCCATAGTTTGCTTTTTCTCATTAAGGGTCTCCTGTGGTTTTATTCCCTCTTTTCTCTTCCCCCCACCTCCTTCCCATGTGTTCATCTGTTTTGTTTCTTAATTAAATTTCACATATGAGTGAAATCATATGATATCTGTCTTTCTCTGACTTATTTCACTTAGCATAATACATTCTAGCTCCATCCACGACATTGCAAATGGACAG
Organism: Panthera onca; assembly: GCF_046562875.1. Classification (NCBI taxonomy): domain Eukaryota; kingdom Metazoa; phylum Chordata; class Mammalia; order Carnivora; family Felidae; genus Panthera; species Panthera onca. The sequence goes on from NC_138357.1 coordinate 66,769,187, forward strand.
ATCTCATTCTTTTTGATGGCTGAATAATATTCCATTAAGCACACACACACACACACACACCCACCCACCCACCCACCCCACATCTTCTTTATCCATTCATCAGTTGGTGGAAATTTGGGCTGTCTCCATAATTTGGCTATTGTTGATAATGCTGCTACAAACATCAGGGTGCATGTACCCCTTCAAATGTATATTTTTGTATCCTTTGGGTAAATACCTAATAGTGCAATTGCTGGGTCATAGGGTAGTTTTACGTACTTTCTTGAGGAACCTCATACTGTTCTCCAGAGTGGCTGAACCCATTTGCATTCCCACCAGCAGTGCAGGAAAGATCCCTTTTCTCTGCCTCCTCGCTAACACCTGTTGTTTCTTGCGTCGTTAATTTTAGCCATTCTGATTGGTGTGATGATGATCAGTGATGTTGAGCATCTTTTCATGTGTCTGTTAGCCATCGGATGTCTTCTTTGGAAAAAGGTCTTTTCATGTCTTCTGTCCATTTATTAACTCGGTAATTTGTTTTCTGGGTGTTGAATTTGATAAGTTTTTTATAGATTTTGGATGCTAACCTTTATCTGATATGTCATTTGCAAATATCTTCTCCCATTCTGTAGGCTACCTTTTAGTTTTGTTGATTGTTTACTTTGTTGTGTAGAAGCTTTGTATCTTGATCAGGTCCCAGTAGTTCATGTTTGCTTTCATTTCCCTTGCCTTCAGTGACATGTCTAGTAAGAAGTTGCTCCACCTCAGGTCAGAGAGGTTGCTGCCTATGTTCTCCTCTAGGATTTAGATGGTTTCCTGTCTTATATTTAGGTCTTTCATCATACTGAATGTATTTTTATAAATGGTGTTAAAAAGTGGTCAAGTTTCATTCTTCTGTATGTTGCTGTCCTGTTTTCCTAACACCATTTATTATCCTTTGGATATGCTTTCCTGCATTGTTGAAGATGGGTCGGCCATATAGTTGTGGGTCCATTTATGGGTTCTCTATTCTGTTCCATTGATCTGAGTGTCTATTTTTGACCCAGTAGTATACTGTCTTGATGGCTACAGCTTTGTAATACAATGTAAGATCTGGAATCATGATGCCTCCAGTTTTGTTTTTCTTTTTCAGGATTGCTTTGGTTATTTGGGGTCTTTTGTGGTTCCATACAAATGTAGGATTGTTTGCTCTAGCTCAGTGAAAACTGCTGGTGGTATTTTGATAGGGATTGCATTAAAGATGTAGACTGCTTTGGGAAGTATAGACATTTTAACAATATTTTTTCTTCCAATCCATGGGCATGGAATTTTTCCATTTCTTGGTGTCCTATTCAATTTCTTTCATAAGTGTGCTATAGTTTTCAGAGTATAGATATTTTACCTCTTTAGTTAATTTTATTCCTAGGTAACATTATTTCTTGAGGACTTGCAAATGTGATTGATTCCTTGCTTTTCTTTTTCTGCTGCTTCATTATTAGTGTATAGAAAAGAAACAAATTTCTGCATGTTGATGTTATATCCTATGACTTTGGTGAATTCATGTATTTATTCTAGCAATTTTTTTTTTTAATTTACATCCAAGTTAGTTAGCATATAGTACAGCAATGATTTCAGGAGTAGATTCCTAAATCTTAATGCCCCTTAATGCCCATCCTCCCTCCCACGAGCCCTCCAGTAACGCTCTGTTTGTTCTCCATATTTAAGAGTCTGTTGTTTTGTCTCCCTCCCTGTTTTTATATTATTTTTGCTTCCCTTCCCTTATGTTCATCTGTTTTGTATCTTAAAATCCTTATATGAGTGAAGTCATATGATATTTGTCTTTCTCTGACTAATTTCACTTAGCATAATACCCTCTAGTTCCATCCATGTAGTTGCAAATGGCAAGATTTCATTCTTTTTGATTGCCGAGTAATACTCCACTCTTTCTGTGTGTGTGTGTGTGTGTGTGTGTGTGTGTGTATGTACACACATACCACATCTTCTTTATCCATTCATCCATTGAAGGACATATGGGCCCTTTCCTTACCTTTGTTGATAGTTTTTCTTTCTTTTGCTTTATTTTTTTTAATTAACTTGTTTTATTTTATATTTTTTAAAATTTATATCCAAATTCATTAGCATATAGTGCAACAATGATTTCAGGAGTAGATTCCTTAGTGCCCCTTACCCATTTAGCCCATCCCCCCTCCTGCTACCCCTCCAGTAACCCTCTGTTTGTTTTCCATATTTATGAGTCTCTTCTGTTTTGTCCCCATCCCTGTTTTTATATTATTTTTGTTTCCCTTCCCTTATGTTCATCTGTTTTGTCTCTTAAAGTCCTCATATGAGTGAAGTCATATGATATTTGTATTTCTCTAACTAATTTCACTTAGCATAATACCCTCTAGTTCCATCTACGTTGTAGCAAGTGGCAAGATTTCATTCTATTTGATTGGTGGGTAATACTCAAAGCCTATTGGTGAGTAATCCTCAAAGAACACCACATCTTCTTTATCCATTCATCCATCGATGGACACGTGGGCTCTTTCCATACTTTGGCTATTGTTGATAGTGCTGCTGTAAACATTGGGATGCATGTGTCCCTTCAAAACAGCATAACTGTATCCTTTGGATAAATACCTAATAGTGCAGTTGCTGGGTCATAGGGTAGTTCTATTTTTAATTTTTTGAGGAACCCCCATGCTGTTTTCCAGAGTGGCTGCACCAGTTTGCATTCCCACCAGCAGTGCAAAAGAGACCCTCTTTCTCTACATCCTCACCAACATCTGTAGTTGCCTGAGTTGTTAATTTTAACCATTTTGACAGGTGTGAGGTGCTATCTTGTGGTTTTTATTTGTATTTCCCTGATGAGCATTTTTTCATGTGTCGGTTGGCCATCTGGATGCCTTCTTTGGAGAAGTGTCTATTCATGTCTTTTGCCCATTTCTTCACTGGATTATATGTTTTTTGTGTGTTGAGTTTGATAGGTTCTTTATAGATTTTGGATACTAACCCTTTATCCGATATGTCATTTGCAAATATCTTCTCCCATTCTGTTGGTTGCCTTTTAGTTTTGCTGATTGTTTCCTTCGCTGTGCAGAAGCTTTTTATTTTGATGAGGTCCCGGTAGTTCATTTTTGGTTTTGTTTCCCTTGGCTCCAGAGACATGTTGAGTAAGAAGTTGTGGCCAAGGTCAAATAGGTTTTTTCCATGTTTTCTGCATGTTACTGTCTAGTTTTCCCAGCACCACTTGCTGAAGAGACTGTCTTTATTCCATTGGATATTCTTTCTTGCTTTGTCAAAGATTAGTTGTCCATACGTTTATGGGTCCATTTCTGGGTTTTCTATTCTGTTCCATTGATCTGAGTGTCTGTTCTTGTGCCAGTACCATACTGTTTTGATGATTACAGCTTTGTAATACAGCTTGAAGTCCAGGATTGTGATGCCTCCTACTTTGGTTTCATTTTTCAAGATCGCTTTGGCTATTCGGGGTCTTTTGTGGTTCCATACAAATTTTAGGATTATTTGTTCTAGCTCTGTGAAGAATGCTGGTGTTATTTTGATAGGGATTCCTTTGAATATGTAGATTGCTTTGGGTAGTATCAACATTTTAACAATATTTGTTCTTCCTATCCAAGAGCCTGGAATATTTTTCCATTTTTTTGTGTCTTCAATTTCTTTCATAAGCTTTCTATACTTTTCAGTGTATCGATTTTTCACCTCTTTGGTTAGATTTATTCCTAGGTATTTTATGGTTTTTGGTGCAATTGTAACTGGGATCACTTCCTTGATTTCTCTTTCTGTTGCTTCATTGTTGGTGTATAGGAATGCAACCGATTCCTGTGCATTGGTTTTATATCCTGCCACTTTGCTCAATTCATGGATCAGTTATAGCAGTTTTTTGATGGATCTTTTGGGTTTCCCATGTAGAGTATTATGTCATCTGCAAAGACTGGAAGTTTGACCTCCTGGCTGATTTGTATGTCTTTTATTTCTTTGTGTTGTCTAGTGAAGCTAAGACTTCCAAAACTATATTGGATAACAGTGGCGAGAGTGGACATCCCTGTCTTGTTCTGACCTTAGGGGGAAAGCTCTCAGTTTTTCCCCATTGAGGATGATATTAGCGTTGGGTCATTCATATATGTCTTTTATCATTTCGAGATATGCTCCTTCTATCCCTACTTTCTTGAGGGTTTTTATCAAGAAAGGATGCTGTATTTTGTCAAATGCTTTCTCTGCATCTGTTGAGAGGATCATGTGTTTTTTGTCCTTTTATTGATGCCATGAATTACATTGATTGTTGTCCTGATATTGAATCAGAGCTGCACCCCAGGTATAAATTCCACTCGGTCGTGGTGAATAATTTTTTTTAATGTATTGTTGGAGACGCTTGGCTAATATCTTGTTGAGGATTTTTGCATCCGTTTTCATCAGGGAAATTGGTCTGTAGTGGGCTCCATGTGTGGTTTTGGAATCAAGGTAATGCTGGCTTCATAGAAAGTGGAAGTTTTCCTTCCATTTCTATTTTTTGGAACAGCTTCAAGAGAATAGGTGTTAACTCTCCATTAAATGTTTGGTAGAATTCCCCTAGAAAGCCATCTGGCCCTAGACTCTTGGTTTTTGGATATTTTTGATTACTAATTCGATTTGATTACTGGTTATGGATCTGTTCAAAGTTCCTATTTCTTCCTGTTTCAGTTTTGCTAGTTTATTATATGTCTCTAGGAATTGTTCTTTTCTTCCAGATTGCCCGTTTTATTTGCATATAATTGCTCATAATATTCTTTTACTGTTTTTATTTCTGCTGTGTTATGATCTCTCCTCTTTCATACTTGATTTTATTTATTTGGGTGGTTTCCTTTTTCTTTTTGATCCAACTGGCTAGTGGTTTATCAATATTGTTAATTCTTTCAAAGAGCCAGCTTCAGGTTTCATTGATCTGTTCTGTTTTTTTTTGTTTGTTTGTTTGTTTCTATAGCAATGATTTCTGCTCTAATCTTTATTATTTCCTGTCTTCTGCTGGTTTGGGGTTTTATTTGCTGTTCTGTTTCCAGCTCTTTATGGTGTAAGGTTTGGTTGTGTGTCTTAGATCTTTCTTCCTTCTTTAGGAAGGCCTGGATTGCTATATACTTTCCTCTTATGACCGCCTTTTTTGCATCCTAGAGGTTTTAGGCTGTGGTGTTATCATTTTCATTGGCTTCCATGTACTTTTTAATTTGATCTTTAACTTTTTGGCTAGCCCATTCATTCTTTAGTAGGGTGTTCTTTAGTCTCAAAATATTTGTTACCTTTCCAGATTTTTTCTTGTGGTTGATTTAGAGTTTCATTGTGTTGTGGTCTGAAAATATGCATGGTATGATCTCAATCTTTTTTTTACTTGTTGAGAGCTGATTTATGTCCCAATATGTGATCTATTCTGGAGAAGATTCCATGTGCATTGGAGAAGAATGTATATTCCGCTGCTTTAGGATGAAATGTTCTGAGTATATCTGTTGAGTCCATCTGGTCCAGTGTGTCATTCAAAGCCATTGTTTCCTTGTTGATTTTCTGTTTAGATGATCTGTCCATTGTTGTAAGTGGGGTCTTGAATTCCCCTACTATTATGGTATTATTATCAATGAGTTTCTTTATGTTTGTGATTAATTGATTTACATATTTGGGTGCTGCCACATTTGGAGCATAAATGTTTAAAATTGTTAGGTCATCTTGGTGGATCAACCCCTTAATTATGATATAGTGCCCTACTTCATCTCTTGTTACAGTCTTTATTTTAAAGTCTAGATTGTCTGATATAAGTATGGCTACTCTGGCTTTTGTTTGTCAACCATTACCATGATAGATGGTTCCCCATCCCCTTACTTTCAATCTGAAGGTACTTTTTAAATTTTTTTTCAATGTTTATTTTTTTTTGAGAGACAAAGTGTGAACAGGGGAGGGGCAGATACAGAGAGGGAGACATAGAATCTGAAGCAGGTTCCAGGCTCTGAGCTATCAGCACAGAGCCTGACGTGGCGCTTGAACCCATGAGTCATGAGATCATGACCTGAGCTGAAGTCGGACATTCAACTGACTGAGCCACCCAGGCGCCCCCTGAAGGTGTCTTTAGGTCAAATGTGGGTCTCTTGTAAATAGCATATAGATGCATCTTGTTTTCTTATCCACTGTTACCCTATGTGTTTTGATTGGAGCATTGAGTCCATTGATGTTCAGAGTGAGTACTGAAAGATAAGAGTTTATTGCCATTATGTTTCTTGTAGAGTTGGAATTTCTGGTGGTGTTCTCTGGTCCTTTCTGTTCTTTGTTGCTTTTGGTCTTTTTTTTTTTTTTCATCTTTTCTCCCCTCAGAGAGTCCGCCTTAAAATTTCTTGTATGGCTGGTTTAGTGGTCACAAACTCCTTTAATTTTTGTTTGTCTGGGAATATTTTATCTTGCCTTCTATTTTGAATGACAGCCTTGCTGGATAAAGAATTCTTGGCTGCATATTTTTCCAGTTCAACACATTGAATATATCCTGCCACTCCTTTCTGGCTTGCCACATTTCTGTGGATAGGTCTGCTGCAAACCTGATCTGTCTTCCTTTGTAGGTTAAGGACTGTTTTTCCCTTGCTGCTTCCATGATTCTTTCCTTGCTTGAGTATTTTGTGAATTTGACTGTGACATGCCTTATTGATGGTCGGTTTATGTTGAATCTAATACGAGTTGTCTGTGCTACCTAGATTTTGATGTCTGTGTCTTTCCTCAGGTTAGCAGAAGTTTTCCGCTATGATTTGCTCACATAACCCTTCTACCCGTTTTTCTCTCATCATCTTTTGGGACCCCTGTGATTCTGATGTTTCTTTAGATGAGTCCCTGATTTCTCTCATTATTAAATCATGCTCTTTTGCCTTAGTCTGTTTTTCTGCTTAGTACTCCATAAGTTTGTCCTCTGTATTGCTGATTGTCTTCTCTGCCTCATCCATCCTTGGCCGCTGTGGCATCCATTTGAAATTGCAGCTCAGTTATAGCATTTTTTATTTCGTTCTGACTAGATTTTAATTCTTTTATCTCCACAGAAGGGGATTCTAGTCTATTGTCAACTCTAGCTAGTATTCTTATTATCGTGATTCTACATTCTGGTTCAGACATCTTGCTTGTATCTGTGTTGGTTAAATCCCTGGCTGTCGTTTTTTTCATGCTTTCTTTAGGGGTGAATTCCTTCGTTTCATAATTTTGAAGTAATAAAAGGAATTAATAAGGTAAAAGGAAAAAAAATTAAAATTAAAAAATTAAAAGTAACACACACACACACACACACAAAAGAATCAAATAAATGATGCTATATCCTAGGTGTGTTTTGATCTGGTTGTTGAAAGGAGCTTGATAGATAGATTAGAGAAAAAAGGGAAATAAAAGGAAAACTTTTGAACATTTGAAAAAATGAATACAATGGAATAGAACAAAATGAAATGGTGGAAGTAATAGAATTTGAAAAACTTACAATAAAGTAAAAAGTAGAGTGAAAAAAATTAAAGAAAAATATTTTTAGTAAAAATTGAAAATAAAACTATTTTTTTTCTTTCTGTATTCAAGAAAAGGAAATTAAAAAGAGAAAAAGAAAAAAGAATTGGATAGATGGACCAGTGAATAGACTGAAATACGATTGAAATTACATCTTTGTCCCCTAGGAGTCCAACTATGAAGTTGAAGTACTTTATAGTTCGTAAACTAAGCAGGTGGAGAAACTTGTGGTGTTCCTGAAGAGCGAGTTTGGCCCAGTTGGGCGGGGCTTAGTGTATTGGCTCTGTTCTCCATTAGATGGTGCTGCTTAGCTTACTGGCGTGGATTGTTTTGGCATTTGTTGGAGTGTATGAGCATGCGCAGGAGGGTTGGAAATGGCGTCACCCATCTACCCAGTCTGTAGTATTGGAACTTTGTTTTCCTGATCAGCAGTCAAGCACCTGTCCTTCCTCTCTGGCTTCCGTCCACTCCCCACATTTATAGGTCCGTGACCAAGCCATCAGGTTGCCAGGCGGCACCTCCCTCCTGAGTTTTATCTCAGATATGGCTGTGTTTCCCAACCCCTCACTTCTGAGGGACTGCAGCTTTGTCCCACACAGACCTTCTGGGGGAGGGTCTCACCAAGCAGTGGCCAGGTGCCAGCCGTACCTAGGAACATTCGTGGGACTGCGTTGCTGCCAGTGCCCATAGACTGCATCTGGGTGCCAACCCGCCCCAGAAAATGTTCACACAGTCGTGTAGCAGCAGCAGCATTTCAGGAATTATGGAAAATCTCAACACACATCTGGCGCCAGGCTTCACCTTTAACGACCTTGTTCCAGCACCAGTGAATGTGGTTGTTCTCCGGAGTCTGCTGGTGCCTTTGTCTGTGGGGGGGGGGGGGGTCACACAGCCTCTACCAAGTGTCCTCCCAGTAGGGGAACCACCTGTACCCTGGGGCCCTTGGGCACCCGGACCTCATTTTGCTCCTGGGGATTTGCCCTTCCCAGCAGAGCACTGCCAGATGTTGAGCTGTAGAGTTTCAGACTCTGCACTCCCCCTGTGTATAGAGTCTTAGTGGAATTTAAACTCTCTCCTTTTTCCCTTTTAAGTTCAGTCCCTGTGACTGTTTCCACTTTTCCACTTTCTCTCCAGCTGCTTTTTGGGGCGGGGGTTGCTTTTCCCGTGCTCTTTCCCCTGCTGTCTCCGTCCTCTCTCCACAAGTAAAAACAGCTTCCTGCCCTCCACGGCTTCCCTCTCCCCCAGTTCACCTCCTCATGCCACATACCTGCTACGTTCTGTGGTTCAGGTTGTGCAGATTGTTGTGTTAATCCTCAAATCAGGTTTCTAGGTGTGCAGGATGGTTTTGTGTTGATCTGGCTGTATTTCATGGACGCAAGATGCAAAAAAAACTTCCATGTGTTCTGCCATCTTGGTTCTTCCCCTCATTCTAGCAATTTTTTGGTGGAGTCCTGCATTTTCTATGTAGAATGACATATCATCTACAAATAATATAAGTTTGACTTCTTCCATGAGAATTTGGATGGCTTTTATTTCTTTTTGTTATCTGATTGCTGAGGCTGACTCCCATTACTGTGTTAAACAGTAATGGTGAGAGGGCCATCCTTGTCTTGTTCCTGACTGTAGGGGAAATGTTTTCACTTTTTCCCCATTGAGGATGTGGGTTTTCGTATCTTGCCTTAATGATATTTAGGTATGTTCTATCTGTTCCTACTTTGTTGAGGGTTTTTATCAACAGTGGATGCTGTATTTTGTCAAATGCTTTCCCTGCATCTATTGACAGGATCATATGGTTCTTATCCTTTCTTTTATTAATGGGGTATATCACGTTGATTGATTTGTGAATGTTGAACCAGACCTGCATCTCAGAAATAAATCCCACTTCATCATGGTAAATAATTCTTTTAATGTACCATTGAATTTGATTTGCTAGTATCTTCTTGAGAATTTTGCATCCAGGTTTATCAGGGATGTTGGCTGGTAATTCTTTTTAGTGGAGTCTTTGTCTGGTTTGGGAATCAGTGTAATCCTGGCTTTGTAGAATGAGTTTGGAATGTTTTTTTGAAACAGAATGTTTTTTTTCAAATAGTTTGATAAGAATAAATATTAACTCTTTTTTAATGGTGGTTGAATTCCCCTGGGAAGCCATCTGGACCAGGACTGTTATTTATTGTGAAATTTTTGATTAGTGATTCAATTTCTTTGCTGGTTATGGGACTGTTCAAATTTTCTATTTCTTCCTGTTTGAGTTTTGGTAGTTGTTGAGTTTCTAGGAATTTGTCCATTTTTTTCCAGATTGCCCATTTTTTTTGCCATATATGTTTTCAGAGTATTCTTTTATAATTGTTTGTATTTCTGTAATGTTGGTTGTTATTTCTCTTCTTTCCTTAGTGATTTTCTCTATTTGGGTCATTTTTCTTTTTGATATGTTTGGCTAGGGGGTTTATCAATTTTGTCACTTGTTTCAACAACCAGCTTTTAGTTTCATTTATCTGTTGAATGTTTTTTTTTAAATATCATTTATTTCTGCTATAATCTTTATTAATAATTTTTTTTCTTTTGCTGGGTTTAGGCTTTATTTTCTGTTCTTTTCTAGCTCCTTAAGGTGTAAGGTTAGGGTCTGTATTTGAGACCTTTCTTGGTTCATGAGATAGGACTGAATTGCAATATACTTCCCTCTTAGGACTGCATATGCTACATCCCATAGTTTTGGACTGCCGTGTTTTTATTTTCGTTGGCTTCCCTGTAATTTTTTATTTTTTAATTTCCTGGTTAGCCCATTGATTCTTTAGTAGGATGTTTTTTAACCTTTGTATATTTGAGGGCTTTCCAAATTTTTTCTTGTGGTTGACTACAAGTTTCATAGTGTTGTCACTGAAAATATGTAGGGTATGATCTCTATCTTTTTTAAAAAAAAATTTAATGTTTTATTTTTGAGAGAGAGAGAGAGAGAGAGAGAGATGCAGAGCAAGAGCAGGGGAGGGGTGGAGAGACACACACACACAGAATCCGAAGCAGCCTCCAGGTTCTGAGCTATCAGCACAGAGCCTTCGCGGGGCCCAAACTCACAAAGCATGAGATTATGACCTTAGCCAAAGTTGGACATTTAACCAACTGAGCCACCCAGGTGCCCCTGTTTTATTTATTTATTTAAAAAAAATGTAATGTTTTTATTTATTTTTGAGAGAGAGACAGAGAGATAGAGCATGAGCGAGGGAGTGGCAGACGGAGGGAGACACAGAATATGAAGCAAGCTCCAGGCTCTTAGCTGTCAGCATAGATACCAATGTGGGGCTCAAAATCACGGACCGCGACATCATGACCTGAGCTGGAGTTGGACACTTAGCCCACTGAGCCCCCCAGGCATCCCATCTATGTTTTTATACTTCTTGAGGGCTGATTTGTGACCTAGCATGTGATCTATTCTGGAGAATGTTCCATATGCTCTTGAAAAGAATATGTATTGTGCTTCTATAGGATAGGATGTTCTGAATATATCTGTTAAGTCCATACGGTCCAGTGTGTCATTCAAAGCCATTGTTTCCCTGTTGACTCTCTGTTTAGATGACCTTTCTATTGCTCTAAGTGGGATGTTAACATCCCCAATTCTTATTGTGTTATCACCAGTGTGTTTTTTTATGTTTCCCATTGATTTATATATTTGGGTGGTCCCATGGTGGTGGCATAAATATTTACAATTATTAGATCTTGTTGATGGATAGACTGTATTGTCACAGTCTTTGTTTTAAAATCTAGTTTATGTTTAATACATATGGCTATTCCAGCTCTCTTTTGGTAACCATTAGCATGATAGATGGTTCTTCATCCCCTCACTTTCTATCTGCAGGTGTCTTTAGGTCTACAATGAGTCCCTTGTAGGCAGCATATAGATAGATGGATCTTGCGTTTCTTAACTCTTCTGATACCCTATCTATGTCTTTTGATTGGGGCATTTAGTTCATTTACATTCAGATTATTGAATGATACAAATTTACTGACATTTATTACATGTAGAGTTGCCAGTTCTGGTGATGCTCTCTGGTCCTTTCTAGTCTTTGTTGCTTTTGGTCTTTTTTTTTTTTTCCCCTCCACTCAAATAGTCCTCCTCAGAATTTCTTGTATAGCTGGTTTTGTGGTCACAAACTCCTTTAGTTTTGTTTGTCTGGCAAAGTCTTAATCTTTCCCTCTATTTTGAATGACAGCCTTTCTGAATAGTGCATTCTTGGCTGCATATTTTTTCCATTCAGCACGTTGATTATATCTTGCCATTCCTTTCTACTCTGCCAAGTTTCTGTGGACGGATCTGCTGCCAATCTGATGTGTCTTCCCTTGTTAGGGAAGGTTAAGGACTTTTCCCCTTTCTGCTCTCCAGATTCTTTTCCTTGTCTGTGTATTTTGTGAATTTTACTATGATATGTCTTGGTGGTTCCTAGGTTTTGTTGAATTTGATGGAAGTTATCTGTGCTTCCTGGATTTTGATGTCTGTGTCCTTCCCCAGATTAGGGTAGTTTTCAGCTATAATTAGCTAACACAAACCTCCCGCCCTTTTTTCTCTCTCATCATCTTCAGGAACTCCTGTGATTTGAATATTACTACATTTTAAAAAATTGCTGATGTCCCGAAGTCTGCCTTTGTGACCTCTGATCTTTGTTTTCCTCTTCTTTTCAGCTTCATTATTTTCCATAGTCTTATCTTCTATATAGTGAATCGCTCCTCTGCTTCATCCATCCTTTTTTGTATTGTTTTGATTTGGGTTTGCATCTCGGTTATAGTATTGTTGATTTTGGCCTGACCAGATTTTAGTTCTTTTATCTCTGCAGAAAGGGATTCTCTGGTGTCTTCTATGCTTTTTTCAAGCCCAGCTAGTATCCTTATAATCATTGTTTTTAATTTAATGGTTTAAAGTAAATTTAGTTCACACATCTTACTTATATCTGCATTGATTGAATCCCTGGCCATTATTTCTTAGTGTTCTCATCATTTTAAAGTGTATAATACAGGGGCACCTGGGTGGCTCATTTGGTTGAGTGTCTGACTCTTGATCATGATCAGGTCATGATCTTGCAGTTTGTGAGATCGAGCCCCACCTGGGTCTCTGCACTGAGAGCATGGAGCCCTGCTAGTGCTCTCTCCTTCTCTCTTTCAAAATAAATAAATATATATTAAAAAAATAAAGTGCAGAATACAGTGGTTAGAATATTCACAAGTTCTGCAGCCACTAGCACTATCTGGTTTGAGAACAGTTTCACCACCGCAGAAAGCAACCCTGTACCCATTAGCAGTCATTTCCCATTCTTCCTGCCCTCCATTCCCTGGCAAAAGCTAATCTACTTTATATATGGATTTGCCTATTCTGGACATTTTATATGAACGGATTCATATAATATGTTTTCTTGATGTTTATTTATTTTGAGAGGGATTGTGCAGCATTAGCTGGGGAGGGGCAGAGAGAGGTAGAGAGAGGAACCCAATCAGGCTCCGTGCCATCAGTGCAGAGCCTGACACAGGGCTTGAACTCATGAACCATGAGATCATGATGTGAGCCAATGTCAACATTCAGACACTTAACTGACTGAGCCACCCAGGTGCCCTCAATATGTTTTTTTAAGTGAATGGATTCTTTCAATTAAAATAATATTTTGAAGGTTCATCCATGCTGTAGCTTGTATTAGTACTTTTATCTTTTTAAAAAATTTTAAATGATCATAAAATAACATGTAACATAAAACTTACTGTTTTATTTATTAAGTGTATGGTTCAGTAGTGATAAGTACATTCACGTTGTTCTGTAACCAATCCTTATAACTTTTTTTATCTTGCGCAACACACACTTTGCCCATAAAACAATAACTCCCCTTTCCCTTATTCCCAAACAACTACCATTCTACCATTTGTATCTCTGAATTTGATTTTTATAGGTACCTTATATAAGTGAAATCATACAGTATTTGTTATCTTATTGTGGCCAGCTTATTTCACTTAGTACAGTATCCTCAAGCATCATCCATGTTGCAGCATATATCACAGTATACTTCTTTTTTAAGGCTAAATAATGTTCTGTATGCATACACCACATTTTGTTTATTTCTTCATCATTGAACACTTGGCTTACTTGAACCTTTTGCAATTGCAAATGATGATTCTGTTTTGAACATGAGTGTACAAATATTTCTTCAGTCCCTGCTTTAAATTCTGTTGGTTATATACCAGAAGTGGAATTGCTGGATGGTATGATAGGCTGTGTTTAACTCTGAGGAACTGCCAAATAGTTTTTCATAGTGGCTGTATCATTGTACATTCTTTTTTTTTCAATTTTTAAAAACTTTTTTAAATGTTTATTTTTGAGAGAGAGAGAGCGAGTGCACAAGTGGTGGAGAGGCGGAGAGAGAGGGAGACAGAAGAATCCAAAGCAGGCTCCATACAGTCAGAACAAAGCCCGACATGAGACTCAAACCCATGAATCATGAGATCATGACCTGAGCCGAAGTCAGATACTCAACTGACTGAGCCACCCACGTGCCCCTTAAAATTTTTTTTAACGTTTGACTATTTTTGAGGGAGAGAGAGAGGGAGGGAGGGAGGGGGGGAGGGCAGAGAGAAAGGGATAGACAGAATCCGAAGTAGGTTACCGGCCTTGAGCTGTCTGCACAGAGCATGAGGTGGGGCTCAAACTCAGGAACCATGTGATCATGATCTGAGCTGAAGTCAGATGCTTACCCAGGCACTCGTAACATTCTTACCAACAGTACATAAAGACTCTGCTTTCTCTACATCCTCACCAGCACTTGCTCCTTTCTGGATTTGTGGGAGTGGGAGAGGCTACTAGCCATCCACATGACTGTTAGGTGCTTTTTTTTTTAAAATTAATTAATTTATTTCAATGGAGACCAAGAGAGAGAGAGCAGGGGAGGGGCAGAGAGAAAGGGAGAGAGAGAATCCCAAGCAGGCTTCACACTGTCAGTGTGGAGCCCACCATGGGGCTCAAACTCACAAACCATGAGATCATGACCTGAGCTGAAACCAAGGGTTGGAGACTTAACCAACTAAGCCACATGGTTGCCCTGTTAGATGCTTTCTTATTGCAGTTTTTATATGTGTTTTCCGTAATGGCTAGTTATGTTGAGCCTCTTTTCGTGTGCTTTTGTGTGCTCTGAGTTAAAGGAGACAGTTCCTTTCTGTTAGGCAGCCCCCAGAAAAGTCAGAACATTGCAAGCAATTTTAATTCGTTTTTTTATGTTTATTTTTAAGAGAGAGAGAGAGAGAGAGAGAGAGCAGGGGAGGGGAAGAGAGAGAGGGAGCACAGAATCTGAAGCAGGTTCCAGGCTCTGAGCCGTCAGCACAGAGTCCCACGTGAGTCTCAAACTTATGAACCACGAGGTCATAACCTGTGCTGAAGTCAGATGCTTAACTGGCTGAGCCACGCAGGTGCCCTGCAAGTTTCATTCTTTGCCATCATTCCTGGGGAAGGAGCTGAGAATTGGGTAGGTTCCTGCTGATCCCATTGAACCAAGTTGGAAATGGGGTGCAGCAAGTGTGAGCAAAAAAATGACAAAATATCCTGTCAATTTAAATGTGATTCTTGGTTAGGTGTTCACTTGGTTGTTGCAGTTCCTTAACTGGTTTATGGAGTTTTCCAAAAGTTACTTTTTACCACATGCTTTTTATTCTGTGTTTCTGTGGGAGAACAAGAGTCCTGAGCTTCCCAGTCTCATCTGGCTACTTTATTACCTTTTTTTTTTTTAAGTTTATTTATTTATTTTTGACGGGGGGGGGGGGGGGGGGGGAGAGCGAGCCAGTGCACACACAAGCAAAGGAGGGGCAGAGAGAGAGAGAGAGAGAGAGAGAGAGAGAGAGAGAGAGAGAATCTGAAGCAAGCTCCAGGCTCTGAGCTGTCAGTGCATTGCCGGATGCGGGGCTTTAACCCACAAACCGCGAGATGATGACCTGAGCTGAAGTCATGATCCACCCAGAATCTGAGCCACCCAGGCACACCTACTTCATTACTTTTAATGGGTGAATAATATTTCATTGAGCATATAAATCCACACTTTGCTTGTTTATTTACCATCTCTTGATAGATATTTGGATTGTTTCCATTTTTTGGATATTGTGACTAATGCTGCTATGAACATTTGCACACAATTTTTGCACAGTCATATATTTTCATATTTATAGGAATATACAAATGAGTGGAATTGCTTGGTTATTTTGTAATACTATACTTACCTCTCTAAGGAACTGTCAACTTTTTTTCCACAGTGGCTCATCATTTTACATTTCCACCAGCAGTGTGCCAGAATTCCAATTTCTGCACATTTTCATGAACATTTATTATTTTTGGTTTTTTGATTTTAGCCAACCTAGTGTGTGTGTGGTGGCATCTCATTGTGATTTTGATTTACTTTTCCAAATGACTAATAATTTTAATTTTAATTTTTAGTTTTAAGCATTTTCACATGTGCTTACTGGCCATTTGTATATATTCTTTGGAGAAAGACCTGTCTAAATGCCTTTTCCAATTTTTAATTGTGTGGTCTTTTTTATTGTTGATTTGTAACAGTGCTTTCTTTATATATTCTGGGTGTAAGACCCATGTCAGATATGTGATTTACAAATATTTTTTCCCATTCTGTGGTTATCTTTTCACTTTCGTGACAGTATCTATTCATGCACAAATGTTTTTAATATTGATGAAGTGTAAGTTATCTGTTTTTAATTTGGTTGTGGTTTTGGTGTCATATTTAAGAATCCCATCGCCTAATCCAATGTTATAAAGATTTATGGCTATTTTCTTTGACAGGTTTTATAGTTTTGGCTCTTATATGTAGGACTTTGATCCTTTCTTTCCCTATAACCTTTATGAAACCTTACCTAAGCTTCTAGGTTTAAATGTTTAGATAGTTACCAGTATTCTCTAGTATAGATATTGTAGTCATAAAAATATGTGCATACTGTCATATATAGAGATATAGAAATATTTTTATTATAATGTTTTTATAATGTATATACACACACATATATATGTATGTGTGTGTATTCACACACGTTTGATTATTTACCTTAGAGCAAATTACTAAAAGTGACATTGTGGGTCCAACTTGTATAATTTTATTTTTTTTTAATTTTTTTTTTAACGTTTATTTATTTTTGAGACAGAGAGAGACAGAGCATGAATGAGGGAGGGTCAGAGAGAGGGAGACACAGACTCTGAAACAGGCTCCAGGCTCTGAGCTGTCAGCACAGAGCCCGACGCGGGGCTTGAACTCACGGACTGCGAGATCATGACCTGAGCCGAAGTCGGGCGCTTAACCGACCGAGCCACCCAGGCGCCCCATCAACTTGTATAATTTTAAAACTTTTGTCATATGTGTTGTCATGTTTTTGCTTTTCCCCCCCATGCTTTTCTTAAATTCCAGTTAGTTAGCATACAGTGTAATATTAGTTTCAGATGTAGAATTTAGTGATTCATCACTTATACAACACCCAGTCACAAGTGCCCTCCTTGATACCCATCACCCATTTAACCCATCCCTCCACCCACTTCCTCTCCTGTAACCCTCAGTTTGTTCTCTGTAGTAAAGAGTCTGTTTTCTGGTTTGCCTATTTTTTTTCCCACTTTGTTCATCTGCTTTGTTTATTAAATTCCACATATGAGTGAAATAATATGGTGTTTGTCTTGCTCTGACTTAATGTTGCTTGCATGGTACTCTATAGCTCCATCCATGTCATTGCAAAGGCAAGATTTTATTTTTTCTTATGGCTGAGTAATATTCCATTGGGTGTATGTGTGCGCACACACACACAGTCCCCCCACACACTCTTCTTTGTCCATTCATCAGTGGAGACACTTAGGCTTTTTCCATAATTTGGCTATAATTGATAATGCTGCTATAAACATCAGGGTGGATGTATCCATTCAAATCAGTATTTTTGTGTCCTTTGGACAAATACTTATTAGTTCAATTGCTGGATCTTAGAGTAGTTCAATTTTTAGCTTTTTAAAAATTTATTTTTAGACGAAGAGAGTGCAGGAGTGGGAGTGGGGCAGAGAGGGACAGAGAGAGGATCCAAGCAGAAAGAGGATCTGATCCAGAGCTCGGCCAGTGAACCATGAGATCATGACCTGAGTTGAAATGATGAGTCGGACACTCATCTTACTGAGCCACTGAGGGGTCCCCTATTTTTAACTTTATGAGGAACATACATATGGTTTTGGAGAGTGCTATACCAGTTTGCTTCACACCAGCAGTGTAAGAGGGATCCCCTTTGTCCACATTCTTGCCAATAACTGTTTCTTAGGTTGTTAATGTCAGCCATTCTGAGTGGTGTCAGGTTATATCTCATTGTAGTTTTGATTTGCATTTTCACGATGATGATGAGCATCTTTTCATGTGCCTGTTGGCCATCTGTATGTTTTCTTTGGAAAAATGTCTATTCATGTCTTCTGCCTGTTAACTGGATTAAGTTTTTGGTGTTGAGTTTTATAAGTTCTTTATATATTGTTGGATAGTAACCCTTTATCAGATGTGTCATTTGCATATATCTTCTCCCATTCTAATGGTTCTCTTAGCTCTGTTGCTGGTTTCCTTCACTGTTCAGAATCTTTTTATCTTGATGAGATCCCAATAGTTTATTTTTGTTTTTGTTTCCCTTGCCTCAGGAGATATATCTAGTAAGAAGTTGCTAAGGCCAGTGTAAAAGATGTTACTGCCTGTATTTTCCTCTAGGATTTTGTTGGTTTTCTGTCTCACATTTAGGCCTTTAATTGATTTTGTATTTGTTTTTGCATATGGTGTAACAAGGTGGTCCAGTTTCATTCTTGTGCATGTTGCTGCCCAGTGTTCCCAGCACCATTTGTTGAAGAGGCTGTCTTTTTCCCATTGGATAATATTTCCTGCTTTGTTGAAGATGAGTTGACCATTTAGTTGTGGGTTCATTTCAGTTTTTTTTTTTTATCTGTTCTGTTGATCTGTGTGTCTGCTTTTGTGTCAGTATCATACTGTCTTGATCACTTCAGCTTTGTACTCTAACTTGAAGTCTGGAATTGTGATGCCTCCAGCTTTGCTTTTCTTTAAAAAAGTTTATTTAAGGTTTATTTATTTTTTTTAAATTTTTTTTTTTCAACGTTTTTTATTTATTTTTGGGACAGAGAGAGACAGAGCATGAACGGGGGAGGGGCAGAGAGAGAGGGAGACACAGAATCAGAAACAGGCTCCAGGCTCCGAGCCATCAGCCCAGAGCCTGACGCGGGGCTCGAACTCACGGACCGCGAGATCGTGACCTGGCTGAAGTCGGACGCTTAACCGACTGCGCCACCCAGGCGCCCCAAGGTTTATTTATTTTTGAGAGAGAGAGCAAGTGTGCGAGCAGGGGAGGGGCAGAGAGAGAGACAGAATCTGAAGCAGGCTCCAGGCTCTGAGCTGCCAGCACAAAGCCTGATGTGGGGCTCCAACCCATGAACGGTGATACCATCACCTGAGCCAAAGTCATACGCTTAACCAACTGAGCCACCCAGGTACCCCTGCTTTTCTTTTCTTTTTTTTTTTTAATTTTCTTTTTTAAAATTTACGTCTATGTTAATTAGCAACGCAACAATGATTTCTGGAGTAGATTCCTTAGTGCCCCTTACCCATTTAGCCCATTCCCCCTCCCACAACCCCTCCAGTAACCCTTAGTTTGTTCTCCATATTTATGAGTCTCTTCTCTTTTGTCCCCCTCCCTGTTTTTGTATTATTTTTGTTTCCCTTCCCTTAGTGTTCATCTGTTTTGTCTCTTAAAGTCCTCATATGAATGGCTGTGTGTCTGTCTCTAATTTCACTTAGCATAATACCCTCCAGTTCCATCCATGTAGTTGCAAATGGCAAGATTTCATTCTTTTTAATTGCTGAGTAATACTCCATTGTATATATATATATACCACATCTTTTTTATCCATTCATCCGTCGATGGACATGTGGGCTCTTTCCATACTTTGGCTATTGTTGATAGTGCTGCTATAAACATGGGGTGCGTGTGTCCCTTGAAACAGCACACCTGTATCCCATGGATAAATGCCTAGTACTGCAGTGGCAGGGTCACAGGGTAGTTCTATTTTTAGTTTTTTGAGGACCCTCCATACTGTTTTCCAGAGTGGCTGCACCAGCTTGCATTCCCACCAACAATGCAAAAGAGATCCTCTTTCTCTGCATCCTTGCCATCATCTGTTGTTGCCTGAGTTGTTAATGTTAGCCGTTCTGATAGGTGTAAGTTGGTATCTCATTATGGTTTTGATTTGTATTTCCCTGATGATGAATGATGTGGAGCATTTTCTCATGTGTCGGTTGGCCATCTGGATGTCTTCCTGGGGAGAAGTGTCTATGCATGTCTTTTGCCCATTTCTTCACTGGATTATTTGTTTTTTGGGTGTTGAGTTTGATAAGTTCTTTGTAGATTTTGGATACTAACACTTTATCCAATATGTCATTTGCAAATATCTTCTCCCATTCTGTCGGTTGCCTTTTAGTTTTGCTGATTGTTTCCTTCGCTGTGCAGAAGCTTTTTATTTTGATGAGGTCCCAGTAGTTCATTTTGGCTTTTGTTTCCCTTGCCTCCAGAGACATGTTGAGTAAGAAGTTGCTGTGGCCAAGATCAAAGAGTTTTTGTCTGCTTTCTCCTCGAGGATTTTGATGGCTTCCTGTCTTATATGGAGGTCTTTCACCCATTTTGAGTTTATTTTTGTGTATGGTGTAAGAATGTGGTCCAGGTTCATTCTTCTGCATGTCGCTGTCCAGTTTTCCCAGTACCACTTGCTGAAGAGACTGTCATTATTCCATTGGCTATTCTTTCCTGCTTTGTCAAAGATTAGTTGGCTATACGTTTGTGGGTCCATTTGTGGGTTCTCTTCTGTTTCGTTGATCTGAGTGTCTGTTCTTGTGCCAGTACCATACTGTCTTGATGATTACAGCTTTGTAGTATAGCTTGAAGTCTGGGATTGTGATGCCTACTGTTTTGGTTTTAATTTTCAAGATTGTTTTGGCTATTTGGGGACTTTTCTGGTTCCATACAAATTTTAGGATTATTTGTTTTAGCTCTGTGAAGAATGCTGGTGTTATTTTGGTAGGGATTGCATTGACTGTGTAGATTGCTTTGGGTAGTATCAACATTTTAACAATATTTGTCCTTCCTATGCAGGAGCATGGAATCTTTTTCCATTTTTTTCCATTTCCATTGCCTTCTTCAATTTCTTTCATAAGCTTTCTATACTTTTCAGTGTATAGATTTTTCACTTCTTTGGTTATATTTATTCCTACGTATCTTATCGTTTTTTGCGCAACTGTAAATGGGATCTATTTCTTGATTTCTCTTTCTGTCGCTTCATTGTTGGTGTATAGGAATACAACCAATTTCTGTGCATTGATTTTATATCTTGCAACTTTGCTGAATTCAAGAATCAATTCTAGCAGTTTTTTGGTGGAATCATTAGGGTTTTCCATATAGAGTATCATGTCATCTGCGAAGAGTGAAAGTTTGACCTCCTCTTGGCCGATTTGGATGCCTTTTATTTCTTTGTGTTGTCTGATTGCAGAGCTAAGACTTCCAATATTATGTTGAATAACAGTGGTGAAAGTGGACATCCCTGTTTTGTTCCTGACCTTAGGGGGAAAGCTCTCAGTTTTTCCCCATTGAGGATGATATTAGCATTGGGTCCTTCATACATGGCTTTTATGATCTCGAGGTATGCTCCTTCTATCCCTACTTTCTTGAGGGTTTTTATCAAGAAAGGATGCTGTATTTTGTTAAATGCTTTCTCTCCATCTATTGAGAGGATCATATGGTTCTTGTCCTTTCCTTTATTGATGTGATGAATCAGGTTAATTGTTTTGGGGATATTAAATCAGCCCTGTATCCCAGGTATAAACCCCACTTGGTTGTGGTGAATAATTTTTTTAATGTATTGTTGGAGCTGCTTGGCTAATATCTTGTTGAGGATTTTTACATCCATGTTCATCAGGGAGATTGGTCTGTAGTTCTCCTTTTTAGTGGCGTCTCTGTCTGGTTTTAGATCAAAGTAATGCTGGCTTCATAGAGTTTGGAAGTTTTCCTTCCATTTCTATTTTTGGAACAGCTTCAAGAGAATAGGTGTTAACTCTTAAATGTTTGGTAGAATTTGCCTGGAAAGCCATCTGGCCCTGGACTCTTGTTTTTTGGAAGATTTTTGATTACTAATTCGATTTCCTTACTGGTTATGAGTCTGTTCAAATTTTCTGTTTCTTCCTGTTTCAGTGTTGGTAGTGTATATGTTTCTAGGAATTTGTCCGTTTCTTCCAGATTGCCCATTTTATTGGCATATAATTGCTGATAGTATTCTCTTATTATTGTTTTTATTTCAGCTGTGTTTGTTGTGATCTCTCCTCTTTCATTCTTGATTTTATTCATTTGGGTCATTTCCTGTTAGTTTTTGATCAAACTGGCTAGTGGTTTATCAATTTTGTTAATTCTTTCAAAGAACCAGTTTCTGCTTTCATTTCATCTGTTCTGTTTTTTTTTTTTTTTGGTTTCGATAGTATTAATTTCTGCTCTAATCTTTATTATTTCCTGTCTTCTGCTGGTTTTGGGTTTTATTTGCTGTTCTTTTTCCAGCTCCTTAAGGCGTAAGGTTAGGTTGTGTATCTGAGATCTTTCTGCCTTCTTTAGGAAGGCCTGGATTGCTATATACTTTGCTCTTATGACAACCTTTGCTATGTCTCCGAAGTTTTGGGTTGTGCTGTTACCATTTTTATTGACTTCCATATACTTCTTAATTTCCTCTTTAACTGTTTTATTAGCCCATTCATTCTTTAGTAGGATGTTCTTCATTCTCCAAGTACTTGTTACCTTTCCAAATTTTTTCTTGTGGTTGATTTCGTGTTTTATAGTGTTGTGTTCTGAAAATATGCACGGTATGGTCTTGATCTTTTTGTACTTGCTTAGGGCTTATTTGTGTCCCAGTATATGGTCTATTCTGGAGAACGTGTCATGTGCACTGGAGAAGAATGTATATTCTGTTGCTTTAGGATGAAATGTTCTGAATATATTTACGTCCATCTGGTCCAGTGTGTCCTTCAAAGCCATTGTTTCCTTGTTGGTTTTTTGATTAGATGACCTGTCCATTGCTGTAAGTGGGGTGTTGAAGTCTCCTACTATTATGGTATTACTATCAATGAGTTTCTTGATGTTTGTGATTAATTTATATATTTGGGTGCTGCCACATTTGGCACATAAATGTTTACAATTGTTAGGTCTTCTTGGTGGAAAGACCCCTTGATTATGATATAATGCCCTTCTGCATCTCATTATTTAGTCTTTATTTTAAAGTGTAGATTGTGTGATATAACTATGGCTACTCTGGCTTTCTTTTGTTTACCATTAGCATGATAGATGGTTCTCCATCCCCTTATTTTCAATCTGAAGGTGTCTTTAGGTCTAACGTGGGGCTCTGGTAAACAGTGTATAGATGGATCTTGTTTCCTTACCCATTCTGTTACTCTGTGTCTTTTGATTGGAGCATTGAGTCCATTGACGTTTAGAGTGAGTACTGAAAGATATGAATTTATTGGCATTGTGATGCTTGTAGAGTTGGAGTTTCTGGTGGTGTGCTCTGGTCCTTGTTAATCTTTGTTGCTTATGGTATTTATTTATTTATATATATATATATATATATATATATATATATATATATATATTTTCATCTTTTCTCCCCTCAGAGAGTACCCCTTAAAAATTTCTTGCAGGGCTGGTTTAGTGGTCACAAACTCCTTTCATTTTTGTTTGTCTGGGAAACTTTTTCTCTCTCCTTCTATTTTGAATGACAGCTTTCCTGGATAAAGAATTCTTGGCTGCATATTTTTCTGATTCAGCACAGTGAATATATCCTGCCACTCCTTTCTGGCCTGCCAAGTTTCTCTGGATAGGTCTGCTGCAAACCTAATCTGTCTTCCCTTGTAGGTTAGGGACCTTTTTTCCCTTGCTGCTTTCATGATTCTCTCCTTGTCTGAGTATTTTGTGAATTTGACTATGATATGCCTTGTTGATGGTCGGTTTTTGTTGAATCTAATGGGAGTCCTCTGTGCTTCCTGGATTTTGATGTCTGTGTCTTTCCCCAGGTTAGGAAAGTTTTCCGCTATGATTTGCTCACATAACCATTCTACACCTATTTCTCTTCCTTTTCTGGGACCCCTAGGATTCTGATGTTGTTCCTTTTTAATGAGTCACTGATTTCTCTAATTCTTAAATTGTGCTCTTGCCTTAATCTCCCTCTTTTTTCTGCTTCATTATTCTCTATAAGTTTGTCCTCTATATTGCTGATTCTCTGTTCTGCCTAATCTGTCCTTGCTGCCACTGCATCCATCCGTGATAGGAGCTCAGTTATAGCATTTTTAATTTCATTATGGCTATTTTTTATTTCTTGTATCTCTGCAGAAAGGGATTCTAATCTATTTTTGACTGCAGCTAGTATTCTTATTATCATGATACTAAATTCTGGTTCAGACATCTTGCTTGTATCTGTGTTGGTTAAGTCCCTAGTTATTGTTTCTTTGTTTTCTTTATTTTGGGGTGAATTCGTTCGTTTTGTCATTTTGAAGGGAGAAGAGGAATTGATGAGGTACAAAAATTGAAATTCAATTAAAAAATATTAAAATTAAAACATTAAGCGCACACACACACACACACACACACAATTGACTACATGATGCTAGATCCTAGGTGTGTTTTGGTCTCGGTATCAAAAGTGGTTTGACAGATTAGAGATTAAAAGGGGGGGGAAGAAGAAAAAAGTAATTGTTTGAGAGTTTTAAAAAATGAATATACTCAGAGTAAAATGAGGTGATGGGAGTAAAACAGAATTGGAAAAAATAATACACAAAAGTAAAGAATATAGTAGAAAAATATTAAAAGAAAATATTTTTAATATTTTTAATAACAGTTTACAGTAAAAATTATTTTTTCTCTTTCTGTATTCAAGAAAAAGAAAAGAAATGAAAAAGAAAAAAGAAAAAAAAAGGAAATCGTTTGAAAATTTGAAAAAGTGAATACACTGTAGTAGACTAAAAAATGTGATGGAAGTGAAATAGAATTTGAAAAAATTTACATAAAAGCAAAAACTGTAGTAAAAAAATTAAATGAAAATATTTGTAATAGAAATTGAAAGTAAAAGTGAAGTTTTTCTGCATTCAAGAAAAAGAAATGAAAAAGCGATAAAAAGAAAAAAAAAGGAAATTGTTTAAAAATTTGAAATGGTGAATATACTCAAGCAGACTAAAATAAATTATGGAAGTAAAATAGAATTTAAGAAAGTTTACACAGAAGTAAAATATATAATAATAAAAATTAAAGAAAAATATTGTTAATAAAAACTGAAACAAAAATGAATTTTTTCTCTTTTTCTTTAAATCTGTGGTTTAGGTTATGCAGATCGTTGTGTTAATCCTCCAGTCATTTTTCTAGGTGTGTTGGTCTGGCTATACTTCATGGACGTGAGACACACAAAAAACTTCCATGCTTTTCTGACATCTTGGCTCCTCCCCTGCCCCTGCTTTTCTTTTTAAAGATTGTTTTGGCTCTTTGAGGTCTTTTGTGGTTACATACAAATTTTAGGATTGTTTAGTCTAATTCTATGAAAAATACTGTTGATATTTTTATAAGGATTGCATAAATATGTAGATAGCTTTGTGTGTAGTGTAGACATTTTAACAATATTTGTTCTTTCAACCCACGAGCATGGAATGTTTTTCCATTTCTTTGTGTCTTCTTCAATTTCTTTCATAAGTGTTTTATCATTTTCAGAGTACAGATACTTCACTCCTGTGGTTAGGTTTATTCCTGGGTATCTTATGGTTTTTGGTTCATTTGGAAGTGGGATTGACTCCTTTATTTCTTTTTCTGCTTCTTCATTATTGGGGTATAGAAATGAAAGAGAGTTTTGCATATTGGTTTTGTATTCTGCAACTTTACTGAATTTGTTATCATTTGTAACAATTTTTTGGTGGAGTCTTTTATGTTTTCTATATAGCATATCATGGCATCTGTAAGCAGTTAATGTTTGACTTCTTCCTTGCTGATATTGGAAGCCTTTTATTTTTGTTTGTTAGCTTATTGCTAAGGCTAGGACTTCCACTAGTATGTTAAATAACAGTGTGGAGAGACTGGACATCCCTTTCTTGTTCTTGACTGTACAGGAAAAGTTACCAGTTTTTTACTATTGATTTTATTAGCTTTGGGTTTTTCATATATGGCCTTTATGATGTTGAGGTATGTTCCATATATATCTACTTTGTTGAGGTTTTTTATTAAGATTCAGTGCTGTGCTTCATCAAGTACTTACTCAGCATCCATTGAGAGGATTATATGATTCTTATCCTTTCCTTTATAAATGTGGCGAATCATGTTGATTGATTTATGAATATTGAACCACCCTTGCAGCACAGGAATAAATCCCATTTGATTGTGTTGAATGATGTTTTTTAATATACTGTTGGATTTTTTTTACTACTTTTGTGTTGAGAACTTTTGCAGCCGTCTTTATCAGGGACATTTGCCTGCAGTTGTCTTTTTTAGTGGAGTCTTTTATCTAGTTTGGAATCAGGGTAATGTTGGCCTTATAGAATGAATTTGGAAGTTTTCCTTCCATTTCTATTTTGTATTAGTTTGAGAAGAATAGGTATTAACTATTCTAATAAATGTTTATTTATTTTTGAGATTGAGAGAAAGCAGGGGAGGGGCAGAGAAAGGGAGACAGAGGATCCAAAGCAGGCTCTGTGCTGACAGCAGAAGCCTGATGCAGGGCTTGAACTCATAAACTGTGAGATCTTGACCTAAGCGAAAGTCTGACACTTAACTGATTGAACCACCCAGGCCCCTTAACTCTTCTTTTAACGTTTGGTAGAATTCCCCTAGGAAGCCATCTGGCTCTGGAGTTTATTTTGTTGGGAGGTTTTTTTTTTTTTTTAATTTTTTTAATGTTTGTTTATTTTTGAGAGAAAGAGAGAGAGACAGACTGTGAGTGGGGGAGGACCTGAGACAGAAGGAGACACAGAATCGAAGCAGCTCCAGGCTCTGAGCTGTCAGCACAGATCCAGACGTGGGACTGGAACTCACAAACTGTGAGATCATGACCTGATCTGAAGGTGGACGCTCAACCAACTGAGCCCCCCAAGCGCCCATGTTGGGAGGTTTTTGACTACCAATTTCAATTTCATTGCTGGTTATCAGTCTGTCGAAATTTTCTTTTTCTTCCAGTTTCAATTTTTTAGTTTGTATGTTTTCTCGGAATTTATCCATTTCTTCCATATTTCCCAATTTGTTTGCATAAAGTTTTTCATAATAGTCTCTTATAGTTTGTATTTCTGTGGTATTTGTGGTTATCTCTCCTGTCTCATTTGTGATTTTATTTATTTGGGTCTTTTTTTTTTTTATATGTCTGGCTAGGAGTTTATCAGTTTTATTAATTTTTTTCAAAGTACCTGCTCCTGGTTTCATTGATTTGTTTGTTCTTCTACTGTTGATTTTGATTCTGTGTCATTTATTTTTCGTGTAATTTTTATTATTTCTCTTCTGCTGCTGCCTTTTGGCTATGTTTCTTGTTCTTTTTCTAGCTCCTTTCCATGTAAGGTTAGGTTTTGTCTTTGAGAATTCCTTGCTTCTTGCAGTAGGCTTGTCTTGATATACACTTCCCCTCTTATGACTGGTTTTACTGTATCCCAAAGGTTTTGGATTGTCCTGCATTCATTTTCATTTGTTTCCATGTATTTTTTAATTTTCTTTAATTTTCTACTTGACTTAGTCATTCTTCAGAAGGATGTTCTTTAACCTCTTTGTATTTGTAGTCTTTCCAAATGTTTTCTTGTGGTTTACTTCAAGTTCTATGGTGTTGCGGTTAGAAAAGTTGCATGGTATGATCTCAATCTTTTTGTACTTCTTGGGGCCTTATTTGTGACCTAGTATGTGATCTTTTCTGGAGTATGTCCCATGTGCTCTCAAAAAGGAGGTGTATTGTGTTGATTTAGAATAAAATGTTCTGCATGCATTTGTTAAATCCATCTGGTCCAGTGTGTCATTCAAAGCCATTGTTTCCTTGTTCATTTTCTGCTTAGGTGTTCTGTCCATCATTGTTAAGTGGAGTATTTAAGTCCCCTACTATTATTGTATTATTATCAATAAGTTCCTTTATGTCTGTTATTGTTTTATATATTTGGGTGCTTTCATGTTGGGGGCATAAATATTTACAATTGTTAGATCTTTTTGGAGAGACCCCTTTATTATGGTATAATAACCTTCTTCATCTCTTGTTAAAGTCTTTTGTTTAAAATCTAGTTTGTCTGATATACATATAGTGACTCTGGCTTGCTTTTGACGTCCATTTACAAGATAAATATTTACCTATCCCCTAACTTTCAATGTGCAGGTGTCCATAGGTCTATCATGAGTTTCTTGTAGGCAGGTTATAGATCGGTCTTGTGTTTTTATCCATTTTGGTACCTTATGTCTTTTGATTGGAGTATTTAGTCCTTTTATAGTCAGCGTGATTATTGATAGATATGAATTTAGTGCTGTTTTATTACTTGTTTTGTCATTGTTTTTGGATATTTTCTCTGTTCCTTTCTTGTCTTTGTCTCTTTTGGTCTTCCTTTCCCACTTGAAGAGTCCCTTTTAATATTTCTTGCAGGGTTGCTTTAGGTGTTATGAACTCATTTAGTTTTTATTTGTCTGGGACGTTCTTTATCTCTCATTTGACTCTGAATGATGGCCTTGCTGGATGGAGTAGTCTTGTCGGCAGATTTTTCCCATTCAGCTTTGAATATATCATGCCACTCCTTTCTGGCTTGCCACGTTTCTATGAAGGGATTTGCTACTACCCTTATGCATCTTCCCTTGTAAGTTAGGGACTTCTTTTGTCTTGCTGCTTTTATGATTTTTTTCTTTATTACTATATTTTGCGAATTTAATTATGATATGTCTTGGTGTTCTGCTTTTGTTGATTTTGATGGGAGTTCTCTGTACCTCTTGGATTTGTATGTCTGTTTCCTTCCCCAGATGATGAAAGTTTTCAGCTATTATTTTCTCAAATACACCTTTAACTCTCTTTAATCTTTTTGTGGGGCTCTCATGATACAAATATTATTACATTTGATGGTGTCACTGAGTTCCCTATGCCTGATGCCATGATGTATCATTCTTCTTTCTCTCTTTTGTTCAGATTCATTATTTTCTGTAATTTTATCTTCTTCTTCCTCTTTTTTTTTTTTTTTTTTTTTTAGAGAGAGCATGCGAGTAGGGGATAGGGGCAGAGGTAGAGAGAATCTTAAGCAGGCTCCACACCCAGTGAAGAGCCTGACATGAGGCTCAATCCCATGACTCTGGGATCATGAACTGAGCTGAAATTAAGAGTCAGACACTCAACCAACTGAGTCACCCAGGCGACCCCCATAATTCTATCTTCTATATCATTTGTTCATTTGTCTACTTCTTCCATGCTTGTGGTCATTACATCCAGTCTGTTTCAAATCTCAGTTATTTCTGTTTTAATTTTTGAATGATTGTTTTTAGCTCTTTTATTTCTATGGTAAATGTGTTTGTGATGTCTTCCATGTTTTTCTGAAGTCCAGCCAGTAACCTATGATTGTTGCTTTAAATTCTGCATTAGGCATATTATATCTGTTTTGATTAGATCTCTGGCTTTGACCTTTTCTTGTTCTTTCTTTTGGGATAAATTACTCTGTGTAGACATTTTCTTTATGTCTTTATCTTTTTCTCTGTGTTAGAAAAGCCTGTTAGGTTTCCTGTTCCTGAGTAATGGCTTCATGAAAAAGAGGTCATATAATGTCTAGGACTCGGAACTTCAGGAAGTGTCTTTGCTTTATTCCTCAGTTTAGTCATCTGCAGAGGTTCTCCTTCCCTGCAATGGGTAGTGTTGGGACCTTGGCCAGAATGTGGTGAGTTTTAAGTAGGTGTACTGTTGTCTGCTATCTAAGAGAGACCTGATAGTATTTCCACTAGAACTAAAGCTTTGCAGAGCTCTGTGGTCAGTAGATGTGGTGCATGAATCGGTGTTTACTGGTCTTTTGGTCTCAGACACTTGTCTGAGAAAAGCAGTACCAGCAGAGCACAAGGGGATAAGGACTTGGTGTAAGCAGGTTAAGCAGCCAATGTTGGCGCCATGTTGTTTCCTGAAGTTGGTTTATACTGAGGGTGGGGAGGGAAATGGCACCAGCCAGTTGGAGTCCATGCTGGCTCATCTGAGGGAAGCCCTTCTAGAAGAGCGAATAATTTCCACTCGTGCATAGTAGGTGTTTTTCAGATCTCTGTTTTCACACTGTCTTTTCCCGGGTTGCTTGCCTGCCTGGAGCAGTGCAGTGCCCTTTCATCTCTATCACAGCCAATCCTGCTACTTTAAACTCAAAACTTTCTTGAGGGAATGGTGCCCACTTGGTCTTTTTGCCTTATAAAGCAATGTACCTCTCACAAATGCATTCTAAGAAGAGGGAACAGTGTCTCTCCATGCACAGATTGCACTGTTTGTGGAACAAACAGCAACAGGGTTGCTTGCCTGCCTTCTGTCCAGGAGTAGGACAGTGCACTCCAGTCTCTATTCTAGCCAAGCCCACCAACCTTTAATACTCCAGTCTTTGATTCCACTGGTTGCAAAAACTCATGAAAATCAGCTCCTCTCATTTTCCCACCAGTGGCTTTGGGGGATGTGTTTTTTTTGTGTGTATCTCTTTGCAATCCAGTGTTTCTGCAGCACACACGGTTGGTCTCTCCCCCAAACCACACCTCAGAACTGCCTACTTTCTTCAGTGTGGCCTCTTCTCTCTTTTTACTTGTGGCGTTTGTTTTATCAGTTCTCAGGTCAATTTCTTAGGTATTCAGAATGATTTGACAGTTATTTACCTGTCTTTGAGGGACAAGGTAAGCCTAGGGTCCCTGTCTATAGCCATTTTCTCACTTTTTCAACAATAAATTAGTGAGCAGTCTGTTAGCCAGAACATTATCTATCTATATGTCTGTCTGTTTTAAGGGGATTTTGATCCATTTTGAGTTAATTTTTATATATGATGTAAGATAGGGGTCCAACTTTATTCCTTTGCATGTAGATAACTACTAGTCTCAGTACCATTTATCTAAAAGATGTTGTTTTACCTGTTGCATTGTCTTGACATCTTGTGGAAAATCAGTTCATCACAAATGTGATGTTTTATCTGGACTCACATTTTTCTTTCATTGATATGTGTGTCTGTTATTTATGCCAGGAATGTACTGTCTTAAAATATGTAACTTTATACACCAATTTCTAAGCCCAAAGTACTTTTTTTTGCCAAAAGTTGTTACTATTTTCTTTGTTTGTAAGCTCATTTTAAGAAACCAGCATCTAGCTTTTATAATCTGCCTTTTTTTCTAAGAGATGATGAATATTTTTTGTTTGTATGTTGGCTATTTATATTTCTAAAGGCATCATCCATCTTATGACTCATGCCAAACCTCTCCTCTGAATAACTTAAAATGTTAATTATTGGATTCGAAGTAAGGGTTATCCTTTTTGAACCTAGTGAAGAGTTTTTGCTTTTTGTTTTTGTTGTCTTTTTTAGGAATGTACGCAAAGGGAAATCAGTTCTAAAATAGTATCTAATTAGGGGTGCCTGGGTGGCTCAATCAGTTAAATGTCCGATTCTTGATTTTGGCTCAGGTCATGATCTCGTGGTTGTGAGATTGAGCCCTGGGTTGGGGTCTGTACTGGGCGCGTAGTCTGCTTAAGATGATCTGCCTTTCCCTCTGCTCCTTTCCAACTCAAGCACACTCTCTCTCTCTCAAAAAAATTAAAAAGTAAAATAGTATATAATTAAGGAAAGTCCTGAAATATTTTATTTTTCATTTTAAATGTTCTTTAGGTCTGCAAAGAAAGCAGAGTTGGAAGAAAATCAGCGGAGTTATAAACAGAAAAAGAAAAGGCGACGCATTAAGGTTCAAGAAGACTCATCCAGTGAAAACAAGGTAAATGACATTTATTCTGTGCTTGAATCATAACTGGCACCATAGACTATAGTAAATATGTTACTACCTCTTTGCATTCCATTCATTAATTTAATTTTACTGGTTTATTTATATTTTAATACTTTTGTGGAAAGATTGACTTATTGATATAAATGTGCAGTAATATTAATAATATTTGTAGTAATATAATAATAAATAGCAGTAATGTGATATATTATCAATTTTTTTTTGTTCCTTAACTAAATCTGATGGAAATTTTAAGTTGTTCTTAGTTATTTTACATTCTTGGAGCTATAGAGTTGATGAGAAGTGTTCTGTTTTCTGAAGACATAAAACATTTTATCCTGAATAATGACTCATGTGTGAGTAAACTTCTTCTAGCAATGATGTTAGCCAATTGAAATTTCTTTCATGTAATCAGGATTATGTAAGTACAAGTTCTCTGTAATATGTTTCATTCTGTCAACACTAGGCTCCCAGATGGGGGGGGGGGGTTCATTTGTTTTTAAATGAAACTTTTAACCATTTCTGAGTGTACATTTCAGTGGTCTTAATTACATTCACAATTGATAACTCTGTAATTAGCCCCTGGTAACTTCTTCCAGTTTCTGTGTTTGTGAATTTGTCCAATTTATATACTTCATATAAGTGAAATCATACAATATTTGTCTTTTTGTGTCTGGCTTATTTCACTGACAATGTTTTCAAGGCATGTCCATGTTGTAGCATGTATCAGAATTCCTTTCTTTTTAAGGCTAAATAATATTCTCTTTATGTACATGTCACGTTTTGTTTATCCATTCATTTGTTGATGAACATTTGGGTTGTTTCCATCTTTGGGTATTTTGAATAATGTCATAAATGTGGGTATAGAAATATTTGAGTACCTGCTTTTAATTTTGGTTATAATCTGAGGTATGGAATTGCTGGCTCATGTGGTAATTCTATATTTAACTTTTTGAGGCACCATCACACTGTTTACCCAGTGTACTAGGCTTCCAATTTTTCTACATCTTCACCAACACTTCTTATTTTTTATTTTAAAAATAGTCATCCTAATGGGTGCAAGATAGTATCTTATTTGTTGTTTTTATTTATTTATTTATTAAAAAATGGTTTAATGTTTACTTTGAGAGGGAAAGAGAGCGAGAGAGAGCAGGGGAGGGGCATAGAGAGACGGAGACAATCTGAAGCAGACTCCAGGCTCTGAGCTGTCATGTCAGCACAGAGCCCAGCACGGGGCTCAAACTCACAAGCTATGAGATCCAGACCTGAGATGAAGTCTAATGCTTAACAAACTGAGCCACCCAGACACCCCTGTGGTTTTGATTTAAATTTCCCTAATCACAAGTAATATTGAACATCTTTTCACAGGATTATTGGATATTTCTGTATCTTGGGAGAAATATCTGTTCCAGTCCTTTACCTCCTTTTCTGGGTTGTTTTCAATTAATGCTCTTCCTTTTTGCAAAGTATAATTTTAAACCTCTTCAGTATGTTTTGTTTTACTTTTTCTTGTTAAATTAATTATTGGAATGTGAAATGGATAAATTAGACAATTTTGTGGTATTTACCTCTCATCGTTTAAATTCCATAGAGTAATTCTGAAGAAGATAAAGATGAAGAGGAAGAGGAAGAGGAAGAAGAAGAAGATGAAAATGATGATTCCAAGTCTCCTGGAAAAGGCAGAAAGAAAATTCGAAAGATTCTTAAAGATGATAAGCTAAGAACTGAAACACAAAATGCTCTTAAGGAAGAGGAAGAGAGGCGAAAACGTATTGCTGAGAGGGAACGTGAACGAGAAAAATTGAGAGAGGTAAGCCAGTTTTTATTTATGATTTCAAAAAATATGACTCATGTATGTATATATATACATATATATCTCTGTATTTTTTCATGTATGTATATATATACATATATATCTCTGTATTTTAAGAACAGAATGTTGTAATCACTACAGATTTTTAGTTATGGTTGCATTTCCCTATTAGTATTTTATGCAAATTAAGATCTTCATTAGGCCATATTAATATAATTAGGTACATGGAAAGATTTGAAATTCTTGAATGATCACCAAAGTGACTGTGTTTTATATGAAGTAGAAAAATGTTTAAAGATTATTGCTCAAATTCATAAAGTATTTTAAATTTTAAAAAAAACCTTTTTTGATTATAAGTTTTCAAGCAGATATACAGGCAAAGGGAATAGTATTATAAATCTTCATGTACCAACAACAGTTACCAACTTCAGCAGTTACAACACAAGGCCAGTCTTGTTTCATCTATTCTCTTATCTTCATGTTATTTTGGAGAAGTCTCAGAAATCATATCATTCTGTCTATATATACTTCAGAGTATATTGTCAAAAGATAAGTACCGTTTAGACATTATTATGGTATCCTTTTTGTGCTTAAAATTTGACTTTCCATAGTATCATCAAATACCTAGTTAACATTCCACATTTCTTCATTTCCCTCACAAACATATTAGTGTTTTTTAAAAATTGTTGGTATGTATCAGGATCTTAAGAATGCCTTACTACATGTTATATTGCATTTAAATGTTATACCTTGTAAATCTATTTTAAATCTGAAAAATTTCCTTTTTCTCTTTCCATTTTTTTTTTCTTTCTTGGAGTACATTTGTTGAAAAAGCTAGATTATTCATGTAGAATTTCCTATATTCTGAGCTTTTCTTGTTGCATTTCTGTGGTGTATTTTCACTGGCTCCCATATGCTCTATAAACTGTTGGATGTAGAGGTCTGATCAGTTTTAGATTCAGTTCTTTTTTTGGCAAAAATACTCATGGATGGTAATATACACCTCTTCTGGCATCTCACTTTTCGGTACTTCTAAGTGTTGTTATCTCTTTTTGTGATGTTACTTAAATTGTATTTTAAAAATTTAAACAATAGTCATTAGGTAAATAGACATTAATATTCTATATTATTATTTTCTTCTGATCCCTATCAGTATATATACAGGTGTTTCACATAACTGCGGTCACTATATGTGGTATATGCTGTATTTTCCTCTCCTGTTTATTTCATATAATTTCAATGTATATTAACATGTTCCATGTACTTTTAATTGGTTTATAATGTTTCTTTTCTTTTCTTTTTTTTTCAATATATGAAATTTATTGTCAAATTGGTTTCCATACAACACCCAGTGCTCATCCCAAAAGGTGCCCTCCTCAATACCCATCCCCCACCCTCCCCTCCATCCCACCCCCCATCAACCCTCAGTTTGTTCTCAGTTTTTAAGAGTCTCTTATGCTTTGGCTCTCTCCCACTCTAACCTCTTTTTTTTTTTTCTTTCCCCTCCTCCATGGGTTTCTGTTAAGTTTCCTAGGATCCACGTAAGAGTGAAACCATATGGTATCTGTCTTTCTCTGTATGGCTTATTTCACACTCTCCAGTTCGATCCACGTTGCTACAAAGGGCCATATTTCATTCTTTCTCATTGCCATGTAGTACTCCATTGTGTATATAAACCACAATTTCTTTATCTATTCATCAGTTGATGGACATTTAGGCTCTTTCCACAATTTGGCTGTTGTTGAGAGTGCTGCTATAAACATTGGGGTACAAGTGCCCCTATGCATCAGTACTCCTGTATCCCTTGGGTAAATTCCTAGCAGTGCTATTGCTGGGTCATAGGGTAGGTCTATTTTTAATTTTCTGAGGAACCTCCACACTGCTTTCCAGAGTGGCTGCACCAATTTGCATTCCCACCAACAGTGCAAGAGGGTTCCCGTTTCTCCACATCCTCTCCAGCATCTATAGTCTCCTGATTTGTTCATTTTGGCCACTCTGACTGGCGTGAGGTGATATCTGAGTGTGCTTTTGATTTGTATTTCCCTGATAAGGAGCGACGTTGAGCATCTTTTCATGTGCCTGTTGGCCATCCGGATGTCTTCTTTAGAGAAGTGTCTATTCATGTTTTCTGCCCATTTCTTTACTGGGTTATTTGTTTTTCAGGTGTGCAGTTTGGTGAGCTCGTTATAGAATTTGGATACTAGCCCTTTGTCTGATATGTCATTTGCAAATATCTTTTCCCATTCCGTTGGTTGCCTTTTAGTTTTGTTGGTTGTTTCCTTTGCTGTGCAGAAGCTTTTTATCTTCACGAGATCCCATTAGTTCATTTTTGCTTTTAATTCCCTTGCCTTTGGGGATGTGTCGAGTAAGAGATTGCTGTGGCTGAGGTCAGAGAGGTCTTTTCCTGCTTTCTCCTCTAGGGTTTTGATGGTTTCCTGTCTCACATTCAGGTCCTTTATCCATTTTGAGTTTATTTTTGTGAATGGTGTGAGAAAGTGGTCTAGTTTCAACCTTCTGCATGTCGCTGTCCAGTTCTCCCAGCACCATTTGTTAAAGAGACTGTCTTTTTTCCATTGGATGTTTTTTCCTGCTTTGTCAAAGATGAGTTGGCCATACGTTTGTGGGTCTAGTTCTGGGGTTTCTAGTCTATTCCATAGGTCTATGTGTCTGTTTTTGTGCCAATACCATGCTGTCTTGATGATGACAGCTTTGTAGTAGAGGCTAAAGTCTGGGATTGTGATGCCTCTTGCTTGGGTCTT
Organism: Panthera onca; assembly: GCF_046562875.1. NCBI lineage: Eukaryota > Metazoa > Chordata > Mammalia > Carnivora > Felidae > Panthera > Panthera onca. The sequence goes on from NC_138357.1 coordinate 66,805,223, forward strand.
CTTCTTCAAAATTACTTTGGCTATTCGGGGCCTTTTGTGGTTCCATATGAATTTTAGGATTGCTTGTTCTAGTTTCGAGAAGAATGCTGGTGCAATTTTGATTGGGATTGCATTGCATGTGTGGATAGCTTTGGGTAGTATTGACATTTTGACAATATTTATTCTTCCAATCCATGAGCAGGGAATGTCTTTCCATTTCTTTAGATCTTCTTCAATGTCCTTCATAAGCTTTCTATAGTTTTCAGCATACGGATCTTTTACATCTTTGGTTAGATTTATTCCTAGGTATTTTATGCTTCTTGGTGCAATTGTGAATGGGATCAGTGTCTTTATTTGTCTTTCTGTTGCTTCATTGTTAGTGTATAAGAATGCAACTGATTTCTGTGCATTGATTTTGTATCCTGCAACGTTGCTGAATTCATGTATCAGTTCTAGCAGACTTTTGGTGGAGTCTATCAGGTTTTCCATGTATAATATCATGTCATCTGCAAAAAGCGAAAGCTTGACTTCATCTTTGCCAATTTTGATGCCTTTGATTTCCTTTTGTTGTCTGATTGCTGATGCTAGCACTTCCAGCACTATGTTAAACAACAGTGGTGAGAGTGGGCATCCCTGTCGTGTTCCTGATCTCAGGGAAAAAGCTCTCAGTTTTTCCCCATTGAGGATGATGTTAGCTGTGGGCTTTTCATAAATGGCTTTGATGATGTTTAAGTATGTTCCTTCTATCCCGACTTTCTCAAGGGTTTTTATTAAGAAAGGGTGCTGCATTTTGTCAAAGGCCTTTTCTGCATCAATTGGCAGGATCATATGTTTCTTCTCTTTTATTACTGTGATGTATCACGTTGATTGATTTGCGAATGTTGAACCAGCCATGCATCCCAGGAATGAATTCCACTTGATGGTGGTGAGTAATTCTTTTTATATGCCATTGAATTCGATTTGCTAGTATCTTATTGAGAATTTTTGCATCCATTCATCAGGGATATTGGCCTGTAGTTCTCTTTTTTTACCGGGTCTCTGTCTGGTTTAGGAATCAAAGTAGTACTGGCTTCATAGAATGAGTCTGGAAGTTTTCCTTCCCTTTCTATTTCTTGGAATAGCTTGAGAAGGATAGGTATTATCTCTGCTTTAAACGTCTGGTAGAACTCCCCTGGGAAGCCATCTGGTCCTGGACTCTTATTTGTTGGGAGATTTTTGATAACCGATTCAATTTCTTTGCTGGTTATGGGTCTGTTCAAGCTTTCTATTTCCTCCTGATTGAGTTTTGGAAGAGCGTGGGTGTTTAGGAATTTGTCCATTTCTTCCAGGTTGTCCAATTTGTTGGCATATAATTTTTCATAGTATTCCCTGATAATTGTTTGTATCTCTGAGGGATTGGTTGTCATAATTCCATTTTCATTCATGATTTTATCTATTTGGGTCATTTCCCTTTTCTTTTTGAGAAGCCTGGCTAGAGGTTTGTCAATTTTGTTTATTTTTTCAAAAAACCAACTCTTGGTTTCGTTGATCTGCTCTACAGTTTTTTTAGATTCTATATTGTTTATTTGTGCTCTGATCTTTATTATTTCTCTTCTTCTGCTGGGTTTAGGCTGCCTTTGCTGTTCTGCTTCTATTTCCTTTAGGTGTGCTGTTAGATTTTGTATTTGGGATTTTTCTTGTTTCTTGAGATAAGCCTGGATTGCGATGTATTTTCCTCTCAGGACTGCCTTCGCTGCGTCCCAAAGCGTTTGGATTGTTGTCTTTTCATTTTTGTTTGTTGCCATATATTTTTTAATTTCTTCTCTAATTGCCTGGTTGACCCATTCATTCTTTAGTAGGGTGTGCTTTAACCTCCATACTTTTGGAGGTTTTCCAGACTTTTTCCTGTGGTTGATTTCAAGCTTCATAGCATTGTGGTCTGAGTGTGTGCATGGTGTAATTTCAGTTCTTGTATACTTCTGAAGGGCTGTTTTGTGACCCAGTATATGATCTATCTTGGAGAATGTTCCATGTGCACTCGAGAAGAAAGTATATTCTGTTGCTTTGGGATGCAGAGTTCTAAATATATCTGTCAAGTCCATCTAATCCAATGTATCATTCAGGGCCCTTGTTTCTTTATTGACCATGTGTCTAGATGATCTATCCATTTCTGTAAGTGGGGTGTTAAAGTCCCCTGCAATGACCACATTCTTATCAATAAGGTTGCTTCTGTTTATGAGTAATTGTTTTATATATTTGGGGGCTCCGGTATTCGGCGCATAGACATTTATAATTGTTAGCTCTTCCTGATGGATAGACCCTGTAATTATTATATAATGCCCTTCTTCATCTCTTGTTACAGCCTTTAATTTAAAGTCTAGTTTGTCTGATATAAGTATGGCTACTCCAGCTTTCTTTTGGCTTCCAGTAGCATCCAGTCCGACCCGATGTCTGCCCCCAGCCCACTGCTGGGGCCACAGTCAGACTGGTGTGTGCCTTCTCTTCCCCTCTCCTAGGGTCGGGATTCACTGTGGGGTGGCGTGGCCCGTCTGGGCTACTTGCACACTGCCAGGCTTGTGGTGCTGGGGATCTGGCGTATTAGCTGGGGTGGGTAGGCAAGGTGCACGGGGGCAGGAGGGGCAGGCTCAGCTCGCTTCTCCTTAGGTGGTCCACTTCAGGAGGGGCCCTGTGGCAGCGGGAGGGAGTCAGACCCGCTGCCAGAGGGGTGGCTCTGCAGAAGCACAGCGTTAGGTGTTTTTGGGGAGCGAGCAAGTTCCCTGGCAGGAACTGGTTCCCTTTGGGATTTTGGTTGGGGGATGGGGGAGGGAGATGGCTCTGGGGAGCGCCTTTGTTCCCTGCCAATCTGAGCTCTGTCGTCCCGGGGCTCAGCAACTCTCCCTCCCGTTGTCCTCCAGCCTTCCCGCTTTCTGAGCAGAGCTGTTAACTTATGACCTCCCAGATGCTAAGTCCCGCTTGCTGTCGGAACACACTCCGTCCGGCCCCTCCGCTTTTACAAGCCAGACTGGGGGGCTCTGCTTGGCCGGCAGGCTGCCCCTCTGCCCCGGCTCCCTCCTGCCCGTCCGTGGAGCGCGCACCGCCTCGCCGCCCTTCCTACCCTCTTCCGTGGGCCTCTCGTCTTCGCTTGGCTCCGGAGACTCCGTTCTGCTAGTCTTCTGGTGGTTTTCTGGGTTAGTTAGGCAGGTGTAGGTGGAATCTAAGTGATCAGCAGGACGTGCGGTGAGCCCAGCGTCCTCCTAAGCCGCCATCTTCCACAATAATCCTATGTTTCTTTTCTAATTAACGTTTTATTAAATTCAGTAAGTGTGCTTTTTAAAAATCAAATATTATCAAAAGGCTACATTGAAAAAAAAGTCTTCTGTTACTCAGACTCTGCTCAAAGGTAATGGCTCAGTTCTTGTAGACATTCTTTGCTCTTACCTATATGATTCTGTTTAATATGCTTATAATTTTTTTTTTGTTTCTCAGTTTTAGACATTACCATTATTATATGTTAACCGCAGATTTAGTTTTCATATACTGCCTGCCAAACACAGAATTCCCTTCTCCCATTCCTTCAGTATGGTTATGCCACAGTTCTCATGAAATCGTTAGTCAGTGTTTGCATGACTATAACGGTAAATATTTACAGCAGGGCTATGTAGTGTTTATTGCATGTATATCTCATACACACACATATACATGTGTATATACATATTGTGTATAATGATTACATTCCTTTTTACATTTTCTAAATTTCTTTAAAAATTTTTTGTAAAATGTTTATTTATTTTGAGAGACAGAGCATGAGTCAGGTGGGGGCAGAGAGAGAGGGAGAGAGAGAATCCCAAGCAGTCTCTGTGCTGTCCACACAGAGCCAGATCCAGATCCAGGGCTTGAACCCACAAACTGTGAGATCATGACCTGAGCCGAAATCAAGAGTCCATGCTGAACCGACTGAGCCACCCAGGCGCCCCATTCAAAAAAAATTTTTAATGATTATTTTTTAGAGAGCATGCATACACGTGAGCGAGCATGAGAGGGGGAGGGGCAGAGAGAGAGGGAGACACAGAATCTGAAGCAGGCTTCAGGCTCTGAGCTGTCAGCACAGCGCCTGACGTGGGGCTCTAACTTAGACCATGAGATCATGACCTGAGCAAAAGTCAGATACTTAACCGATTGAGCCACCCAGGAACCCCTCTAAATTTTTTTTATTGTTTATTCATTTTTGAGAGAGAGAGAGATGGAGACGGAGTATGAGTGGGGGAGGGGCAGAGAGAGAGAGGGAGACAAAGAATCTGAAGCAGGATTCAGGCTTTGAGCTGTCAGCACAGATCCTCACAGGGCGCTCTAATTCATGCACCAGCAGATCATGACCTGAGCCAAAATCAGACGCTTAACCAACAGGGCCACCCAGCATTTTCTGGAGTTAATTTTCTAGAGTTAATGCTGGATGCCCGTAGCATTTTCTATAGTTAATAACGTTTTAGATTATATTTTCTTATTTTCTGCATACCTATGACTAATTCATTTCCTGTGTTTTTAGTAAAACCCTAAAATTCCTCAATAATTTTAAAACACATCAGGTGATTGATCAGTTTATTTCTTTTTTCTTTAAAATGATACTGCTGGAGCCTTGTTTTCTCATTCTAATCTTGTCTGTTTCATCTATTTTCACTGTTCTGGGAATTCCCACACGTATCTCTTGTTTTAGATCTCTTGTTTCCTAGATACTTATTTTCCCATGCACCTTGCTTCCCAGAATTTTTGAAGTGGGTTAGATACCTTACTTTAATAATGGACTAATTTGGTAATCTGGTAGGTTTGACTGTTCTTATTTACCTGTATTTTTTTAAGGGGGGATAGATACATGTCCCTCTTTTATTTTTAATGTTTATTTTTGAGAGACTGAGAGAGACAGAGCAGAAGTGGAAGAGGGACACAGAGAGGGAGACACAGAATCCAAAGCAGGCTCCAGGCTCTGAGCTGTGAGCTCAGAGCCAGACTCAGGGCTCAAATCCACGAACTGCGAGATCATGACCTGAGCTGAAGTCAAATGCTTAGCCAATGGATTCACCCAGGAGCCCTCTTACCTGTATTTTTTTAAATGTTTATTCTTGAGAGAGAGAGAGAGAGAGAGAGAGATTGAGCGGAAGCCCACTTGAGTGGGGGAGGGGCAGGTGGAGAGGGGGGCACGGAATCTGAAGCAGGCTCCAGGCTCTGAGCTGTCAGCACAGAGCTGGATGCAGGGCTCAAACCCACAAACCATGAGATCATGACCTGAGCCAAAGTCAGAGGCTTAGCCAGCTGGGCCACCAGGTGCCCTGACTGTTAAGTTGTTTAGAGTTTCAACCAATTTTCCTTTCACTCCACACCTCTTTCAAACTATTGTGTTTAACCGATACCTCCTTGTCTTGTACTTCTGAGGAATAATATGAAATATGTGATTCTTGTTGGTTTTTTTCTCTATAGGTACTTAAGTTTCGGCCTTTTTCCTTAAACTTTAAAAAAAATATTTGTTTCTTTTTGAAGGAGAGAGAGACAGAGTGCAAGTGGGGCGAGGGTCGGAGAGAGAGGGAGACAGAATCCGAAGCAGGCTTCGGGCTCTGAGCTGTCAGAAGGTTTAGCCATTCTGAAGGGTTTTTTTTTTTTTTTGTTTTGTTTTGTTTTTTATCTTGATGAGGTGCCAGTAGTTCATTTTTGCTTTTAATTCCCTTGCATCTGGAGACATGTTAAGTAAGAAATTGCTGTGGCCTAGTTCAAAGAGGTTGTTGCCTGTTTTCTCCTGTAGGATTTTGATGCTTTCTTGTCTCACATAGAGGTAATTCACCCATTTTGAACTTCTTTTTGTGTATGGTTTAAGAAAGTGGTCCCGTGTCATTCTTCATATCGCTGTCCAGTTGTCCCAGTACCACTTGCTTTGTCAAAGATTAGTTGTCCATTTATCTGTGGGTCTGTTTCTGGGTTCTCTATTCTGTTCCATTGATCTGTATGTTTTATGCCAGTGAATACTGTCTTGATGATTACAGCTTTGTAATGCCCCTTGAACTTCGGAATTGTAATGCCTCTAGCTTTGGTTTTCCTTTTAAAGAATATTTTGGCTGTTTGGGATCTTTTCTGGTTCCATACAAATTTTGGGATTGTTTGTTCTAGCTCTGTGAAAAATGCTGGTGATATTTTGAATGTGTAAATTGCTTTGGGTAGTATCAACATTTTAACAATATTTGTTCTTCCAATCTATGAATATGGTATGTTTTTCCATTTCTTTGTGTCTTCTTCAGTTTCCTTCATAAGCTTTGTATAATTTTCAGCATACCTCTGTGTTAGGTTTATTTCTAGGTATTTTATGGTTTTTGGTGCAGTTGTAAATGGGATTGATTCCTTGAGATCTCTTTCTGCTGCTTCATTATTGGTGTATAGAAATGCAGCTGATTTCTTTTTTTAATATTTATTTATTTTTTGTGTGAGAGAGAGGGGGGAGGAGAGAGAGCATCCCAAGCAGGCTCCATGCTGTCAGCACAGAGCTGGACGTGGGAGTTGATCTCATGAACTGCCAGATTATGACCTGAGCTGAAATCAGGAACCGGAAGCTTAACCGACTGAGCCACCCAGGCCCTGCAACTGATTTCTGTACATTGATTTTTATATCCAATGACTTTGCTGAATTCATGTATCCATTCTGGCAGTTTTTTGGTGGAGTCTTTCTGGCTTTCCATGTAGGATATCATGTCATCTTGAAGAGTGAAAGTTTAACTTTTTCCTTGCCAATTTGGATGCCTTTTATTTCTTTTTGTTGTCTGATTGCTGAGGCTAGGGCTTTTAGTACTACGTTGAATAATAGTGGTAAGAGTGGACATCCCTGTCGTGTTGTTGATCTAAGGGGAAAAGCTCTCCCTTTTTCCCCACTGAGGATGATATTAGCTGTGGGCCTTTAATATATATGGCTTTTATGAACTTGAGGTATATTCCTTAGATCTCTACTTTCTTGAGGGTTTTTATCAAGAAACGATGTATTTTGTCAAATGCTTTTTCTGCATCTATTGAGATGATCACGTGGTTCTTATTCCTTCTTTCATTAATGTGATATATCACGATTGATTTGCAGATATTGTGCCACCCATACAGCCCAAGAATAGATCCCTCTTGATCATGGCAAGTAATTCTTTTGACGTGTTGTTGAATTTGATTTGGTAGTATCTTATTGAGAATTTTTGCATCCAGGTTCATTAATTGTCTTGTAATTCTCTATTTTACTGGGGTCTTTGTCTGGTTTTGGAATCAAGGTAATGCTGGCTTCATAGAATGAGTTTGGAAACTTCCCTTCCATTTCTATTTTTTGGAACAGTTTGAGGAGAATAATTATTAACTCATCTTTAAATGTCTGTGGTATTCCCTTGGGAGGCCATCTGGCCCAAGACTTATTTATTGGGAGGTTTCTGATTACTAATTCAATTTCATTGCTGGTTATGAGCCTGTTCACAATTTCTATTTCTTCCTCTTTGAGTTTTTGAAGTGTGTGAGTTTCTAGGAATTTGTTCATTTCCAGATTGTCCTGTTTGTTGGCATATAATTTTTCATAGTATTCTCTAATAATTGCTTGTATATTTATCTGTTGTGTTGGTTGTGATCTCCCTTCTTTCATTCATGATTTTATCTATGGTCCTCTCTCTTTTCTTTTTGAGAAATCTGGCTAGGGGTTTATCAGTTTTGTCTATTCCTTCAAATAACCAGCTCTTAGTTGGTTTTTTTCCCCAGGTCTTAGTTTTATTGTTGTTTCCTACTGTTTTTTTTTTTTTTAATTCTATTTCGTTTATTTCTGCTCTGTTCTTTATTATTTCCTTTCTGTTGGCTTTGGGCTTTATTTGCTGCTCCTTTTCTTGCTCCTTTAGATATAAGTTTAGGTTGTGTATTTGAGACCTTTATTGCTTCTTGAGATAGGCATGAATTACAATGTACTTTCCTCTTAGGATTGCCTTTGCCACATGCCAAAAGGTTTGGACTGTTGTGTTTTTCATTTTCATTTGCTTCTATGTATTTTTTAATTTCTCCTTTAATTTCCATTCATTCTTTAGTAGGATGTTCTTTAACCTCCATGTATATGAGAGCTTTCCACATATTTTCTTGTGGTTGATTTCCAGTTTTATGGCTTCTTGATCTGAAAATAGACAGCATATGATCTTGTTCTTTTTGTATCTGTTGAAGGCTGATTTGTGATCCAGTATGTGATCTCTTTTGGAGAATGTTCCATGTGTACTCACGAAGACTGTGTATTCTGCTTTTTAATATCTGTTAAGGCCATCTGGTCCTTCAGAGCCGTTGTTCCTTGTTGATTTTCTGACCATATGATCTGTCCATTGCTGTAAGGTGAGGTATTAAAGTCTCCTACAATAATGATATTATTACCAATGAGTTTCTTTGTTTGTGATTAATTGATTTATATATTTGAGTGCTTCCAACTTGAGGGCATAAATATTTATAATTGTTAGATCTTCTTGATTAGTAGATCCGTATATTATTATATAATGCCCTTCTTCATCTCTGGTTACAGTCTTTCTTTTAAAATCTAGTTTGTCTGATATAAGTATGGATACTCTGGCTTTCATTTCACCTCCATTAGCATAATAGATGGTTCTCTATCCCCTCACTTTCAATCTGCAGGTGTCCTCAGGCCTAAAATTAGTCTCTTGTAAAGTCTCTTGCAGCATATAGATGGATCTTGGGCTTTTAACCATTCTGATACCTAGCGTCTTTTGATTGGGCATTTAGCCCATTTACATTCAGAGTGATTTTTGAAAGATATGTATTTAGTGCCATTGTGTCATGTGTAGATTTCATGTTTCTTGTGATGTTCTTTGGTCCTTTGTAGTCTTTGCTGCTTTGTACTCAGAGAGTCTCCCTTAGAATTACTTGCAGGGCTCGTTTAGTGGTCACGAACTCCTTTAACATTTGTTTGGGTATGTTTATCTCTCCTTTTATTCTGAATGACAGACTTGCTAGATAAAGGATTCTTTGGTGTGTATTTTTCATATTCAGCACATTGAATGTTTCCTGCCACTCTCTTCTGGCCTGCCAAGTTTCAGTGGACAGGTCTGCTACTGCCCTTATGTGTCTACCCTTGTAGGTTAAGGCCTGTATATCCCTAACTGCTTTCAGAATTTTCTTTTTCTTTATATTTTGCAAGTTTCTCTGTGATATGTTGTGGTGTTGACCCATTTTTGTTGATTTTCAAGGGAGTTCTCTGTACCTTTTGGATTTGGATGCCTGTTTCCTTCCCCAGATTAGGGAAGTTCTTAGCTGTAATTTATTCAAATAAACCTTCTGCCCTTTTCTCTCGCTCTTCTTCTGGGACTCATATGGTATGGATATTGTTTCATTTCATGGAATCACTTAGTTCTCTAATTCTCCCCTCGTGATCTAGTAATTTCCTTTCCCTTTTTTTTTTTCATCTTTATTATTTTCCATAATTGTGTCTTCTATTTCACCTGTTCTCTCCTCTGCTTCTTCAGTCCTCGCTGTCACTGTGTCTAGTTTAGTTTGCATCTCAACTATAGCATATTTTAATTCATTCTATTTTTAGGTCTTTGATCTCTGCAGCAAGGGTTTCTCTGGTATCTCCTATGCTTTATTCAAGCCCAGCTATTAGTCTTATGACTTTGGTTTAAATTCTTATTCACATATATTATTTGTATCTGTTTTGAGCAAGTTTCTAGCTGCAATTTCTTCTTCACCTTTTTTTCGGAGAAAATTCCTCCATTGTCATTTTGACTAAGTTTCTGTCTTTTGCGTGTTTTAAAAGCTTTTTATTTCCTGCATCCGAGAGTACTGCTATTTTATTTATTTTAATTTTTTAAATGTTTTTATGTGTATTTGAGTATAGTTGACACAGTCTTACATTAGTTTCAGGTGTACAATATAATGATTCAACAAGTTTATGTTATGCTATGCTCAGTATCACTAATCCTCTGGGAAATGCAAATCACAACCACGATGTCACCTTATCCATGTAAGAATGGCCAGAATCAAGAAGAGAAGAAACGACAAATGTTGGCAAGGATGTGGAGAAAATGAACCCTCTTGCCCTATTGGTGGGAATGTAAATTAGTATAGCTATTTGGGAAAACAGCATGGAAGTTCATCAAAAAATTGAAAATAGAACTACCCTTTGATACAGGAATCACACTACTGGGTATTTACCCCCCAAATACAAAAGCACTAATATGGAGGGATACATGCACCCCTCTGTTTATTGCAGCACTATTTATAGTAGAGAAACTATGGAAGTAGCCCATGTCCATCGATAGATGAATGGATAGAGAAAAGTGGTGTGTATATTCCACACAGTGGGATATTATTCAGCCATAAAAAGAATGAAATCTTGCCATCTGCAACAACATGGCTAGAGCTAGAGAATATAATGCTCAGCGAAATCAGTCAGCTAGAGAAAGACAAATACTGTATGATCTTACTCATATGAAGAACTTAAGGAACAAAACAAATAAGCAAAGGAAAAAAAGAGAGAGAGACAAACTTAGAAACAGACTCTTAAGTATAGAGAACAAACTGATGGTTACCAGAGGGGAGATGCGTGGGGTTATTGGGACAGGGATTAAAGATTACACTATAAAGACAATGAAAAAAATAAACAGACAAAAAATTATCTCCTCCTACATTCAAGATGAAGATTGAATAATCCCCAATCCCTAAGATAGCACTTAATAATAAAAATATTATCCAAACCACTAATGAACATATGGTTCCAAAGTCTTAATTAGAGCCTTGTACATGAGTTTTCTAGTGATATATTAAAATATTATTACAAACTTAGCAACTTAAAACAAGACAAAATTATTATCTTACAGTCCTGTAAGTTAGGAGCTTGATAGTGGCCTGAATGTGGCTCTACTGGGTTGCCTGCTCAGTGTCTCACCAAGTAGAAATTGAGGTGTTAGCCAGAATGGAGATTTTTATATAAGACTGTGTGTCATTTTTAAGGTCACTTTTTGTCAGAATTAAGTCTTTTGTAGCTTGTAGCATTGAGATCCTTAGCTCCTAGACACTTCTCTTCACAGCATGGCTTTGAGACCAGTAAGAGACTATTTCTTATCACTTGTCTTTTAAATGGCTCATCTTGATTGGGTCTGGCCCACCTAGGAGAATCCTCTTTTTGGTTTAATCAAACCCAGCTGATTATTAACTCAATTATGGGAATGATATCCCATTCATATTTACAGATGTTAACCACACTCAAATGGATAGGAGTATATAGGGTGTTTACACCAGAGGATGGGGATATTAGGGACCATTTTAGGATTCTGCCTGCCACACCATGCAAACAGGACAAGACACTCAGGAATTTTCCATTTTGACTAATGGATTTGCCCCAGTGATACAAAGCTGGCACACATCCAAGCTAGGACACAGTGAAAAATTTAGTGAATTCTTAGTCTATGTCAGATACTTTGCATACATTGTCTTATTTAATGTCTACAACAACTCCTGAAGGCTGTTTATAATCTTTCCTACTTTGCAGATGGAAAAACTGAAGCTGAGAGGATTTAAGTAACTTGTTAAAATGGAGTTTGGATCTAAATGGTCTGTGGTATTTATTCTCCACTAGGATGTTATCTAGTATAGTATTAATCCTGATTTGTATATCATTTACAGTTTTACACAAGTACAGTATCTATTCAGGTAATTTATCACAGTTTTGTGACTTATTTTTTATTTTTTCATGCAAGAATAATACTGAGGTTATGGTTTAAAAAGAGTGTCCTTCTGGGGCGCCTGGGTGGCCCAGTCGGTTAGGCGGCTGACTTCGGCTCAGGTCACGATCTCACGGTCCGTGAGTTCGAGCCCCGCGTCGCGCTCTGTGCTGACAGCTCAGAGCCTGGAGCCTGTTTCGGATTGTGTCTCCCTCTCTCTGACCCTCCCCTGTTCATGCTCTGTCTCTCCCTGTCTCAAAAATAAATAAAATGTTAAAAAAAAAATTAAAAAAAATAAAATAAAGAGTGTCCTTCTAAAGAGACATTTAAAAACATTTACAGATGAAATTCCATGCTTTCTCAGGTTTGCTTCAAAATCATTTGTGGGATCTGAGGAGTTAGAGAATGGGTAGGAGGAGGCTGCCAATGGAAAAAAAAAACTGACCAGAAGTTGTTAATTTTTGAAGATGGATAATGGGTAACAGGGTTGATTATACTATTCTTTCTACTTTTGTTTACCTTTGAAAATTTCCATAGTGAATATTAAGTAATCCATAGTTACAGTTTTAAATAAGAAAGAAAATACTGGCTAAGTTTTATTCCTTATATGACATTCCTTACACATCATAATGTCTGCAATTATTTTTAATGTTTATTTGTTTATTGTGACAGAGCACACATGTGCACAAGTGGGGGAGGGGCATTGAGAGAGCGTGAGAGAATCCCAAGCAGGCTCTGTACTGTCAGAATGGAGCCCAACATGGGGTTCATTCTCATGAATTGTGAGATCATGACCTAAACCAAAGTCAAGAGTTGGATGCTTAACTGACTGAACCACCCAGGATCCCCATAATGTGTGTAATTTCAAAATAATGAATTTTATTGGTTTTCATGGAACAAAACTGTTTATAGAAGCATTTCCTTTATTAAAATAGTATTGTGTAGTGGTTAAGAGCAAGGACTCTAGTGTCTGATCCTCTGGGTGTAAATCTTAGTGTTGTGATATTTGATAATTGTATGACCTTGTATAAGTCATTTAATTTCTGGGTCTCTCACTTTTTTTTTTAATTTGTAAAATGGGAATATTTATACCTATATTATACAGTTCTTGGTTGTAGTATGTAATGGATACATATTGGGATAAGACAGCAAAAAATGTATACACATACATGTATTCATGTGTATTTATGTCTAAGTTTTCTTTTAAATAAGAAACTTAGATAATTGTTTTCCTTTTGCAGTTAGAGGATATTATATGTTGTTGTCATGTTTTTGAGCCTGTGGTTCTCAAACCAGTGTTTCTAAAAGTTTTTTCCTTTCACAATGCATACTTCCACTGTTTTTCAGTGGAAGTCGTTTAGCATCTTGGGTGGGTCAGTTTTTGTTTGGGACTGGCTTTTACAGTGTAGAACATCTGTACTTACCTTCCTCTCTGCCTACATTACATACCAGTCCTTGTGACAACCTATGTGCCCTTGCACATTTTCAGATGTTTTCTAGAAAATAGAACCATGCTTGTTTGCGAGCCATGTGTCTATTCAAATCTTTAGGGTGGTACCATATATAGAGTGTTTTAGAATACTACTTTTCTCAATGGCTTTACTTATCACGTGTGTTGATACATGTTAGGTGTGAACTGATGATTTAAATTAACCATATTACCACAGTGATACAGGTTTTTGATTTTGGAAAACCTGTATTAACCTGTGATATGTCCTGATCTTTTTGAAGAAAGTATTGGATATGTGGTGTGTAAGTAGATGTGTCTATATTTTGGAAAAGTTTCCTTAGTATTGCTTGAAAGATTTCTCTGAGTTGGCTAACTATAATTCCCTTTCTTGTAGGTGATAGAAATTGAAGATGCTTCACCCACCAAGTGTCCAATAACAACCAAGTTGGTTTTAGATGAAGATGAAGAAACCAAAGAACCTTTAGTGCAGGTTCATAGAAATATGGTTATCAAATTGAAACCCCATCAAGTAGATGGTAAGAAACAGTTATATGATTAAAGCATTTTTATTTTTTTATTTTTTATTTTTTTAAATTTTTTGAATATTTATTTTTGAGAGAGAGAGAGCAAGGAAGGGAGGGGCAGAGAGAGAGTGGGAGACACAGAATCCAAAGCAGGCTTCAGGCTCTGAGCTGTCATCACATGTGCAACGCAGGGCTGGAACTCATGAGCCGTGAGATCATGACCTCAGCTGAAGTCAGATGCCTAACCAACTGAGCTACCCAGGTGCCCCTAATTAAAGCATTTTTAATTAAGTTTTACCAATATTTGGTGTCTCCTGTGTGCCTTACATTCTGCTAAGCACTAGCAGTACATTGGTGTGGAAAACAAACATGGAGCTCATAAATATATGAGGAGAAACAATTGGATGATTGTAAAGGAAATGAGTGTTATAGAAGGGGAAATAAGTGCCACTTACAAATGGTATATATAGCAAATGGATTCATATAGTCTCCAGTGGTTGGCTAAGGGCAGCTGCAGGGTAGGGAGAGGTACCACCATTAGCTAAAAGCTTTCTTCAGAAAATGCTATTTGAACATTTTCAGGTATATTTGTTAATAATATTCTGACATTGGTATTTTTAAAGATACCAAATTATCCCTTTTCTCCACTTCATTAGAATGGAATCAGTAAGTCAGTTTTCAGTGTGTATATGAATGAATTCATAAGGGAAGTTCTATAGTTCCTACTTCTTGGATAGTGAACCCCCCTTTTTGTTTAGTCTTTACTATTGAATAAGGGGAGAGATGATAAATTATCTCCTGGGTTGTTTTCCTGATAAACTCAACAAGCATGAAAGAATATTTGATAGGAATCTGTAAATTGGATAAAATTTTGCATAACATTTCTATTTTAGATTATTCATATGTTTCTTTGAATTGTCCCAGGGAATGAAGATTTGCTGTGATAGATTAGTGAATGAAGGGAAGTGGCTGTATGCTTGTGTTTGCTGTCCTTTTTTCTAATTAAACTTATTGGGTTTGGGAGCATCTCATTTATACTTAGAAGATTATTTCTTTTTAAAATTCTGTTTATTAGAAGTTTGGTTTTGTTTTTGATGTGTTTATGAAGGAAGATTTTTAACTTGGATCTTTAAATTAAACTTAATGAAGCTGTTGTTTTTAGGTGTTCAGTTTATGTGGGACTGCTGCTGTGAATCTGTAAAAAAAACAAAGAAATCTCCAGGTTCAGGATGCATTCTAGCCCACTGCATGGGCCTTGGTAAGACTTTACAGGTAAGAACAGAAAGGTATTCTGCTTTTGTACATTTCATGTTTTCAAGAATATATATCGGATTCTATTCTGTGTCCCAGGCGGAGTTGTAGTGGCTGGAGATAGAGCGGTGAATAAGAAGATCCCTCCTCAGGAAGCTTCTATTCTGGTGTGGTTGAGAGATTTTAATCAAATAAGAAATACATATTTTCAGATAGGAAGAGTTCAGAGGGAATAGAGAGGGAGTGTAGCTTTTAGGAGGTGAGACAGAGCAGAAATCCTAATGAAGTGAAGGAATAGAGTTACAAGTCATAGCCAGTAAAAAACTGCAAAGATTTTGAAGTGTAATGAATTTCCTTTACAATTTTTTAACAGTCTGTGATCCTATAGTAAGGAGAATGTAAAATACTTTTCACTGTTAAAATACTGCATTTCTGATTGGTAGGAGTTGTAATACAGATAACATTAGTGAATATATATGTAATATTAAGCCATGAGATAACTATTACAGACTCAATGAGTCAGGACACTTTGGTTTTTATTTTTATTTATTTATTTTTTTTACCATTTTAACCATTTTTTTGGCTTTTTAAGATTTTAATTCCCGTTAGTTAACACACAGTGTTATATTAGTTTCAGGTGTACAGTACAGTGATTCAGTAACTCCATACGTCACCTAGTACTAATCATGAAAAGTGCACTCCTTAATCCCTATCATCTTTTAATCCATCCCCCTCCGCCTTCATCCCCAATGTAACCATCAGTTTGCTCTCTGTAATTAAGGGTCTGTTTCTTGATTTGTCTGTTTTTCCCTTTGTTCGTTTCTTTCTTAAATTCCATGTGAGTGAAATCCTGTGGTATTTGTCTTACTCCAACTGACTTATTACACTTAGCATTATGCTCTCTAGCTCCATCCATGTTGTGGTAAATGGGAAGATGTCATTCTTTTTTATGGCTAATATCTCCTCTGTGTGTGTGTGTGAGTGTGAGTGGTCTCACATCTTGTTTATCCATTCATCTACCAAATGACACTTGGACTGCTTCCATAATTTGGCTGTTGTAAATAATGCTTATGTGAGCATATGGATACATGTCTGTATGCCTTTGAATTAGTGTTTTTCTATTCTTTGGGTAAATACCTAGTAGTGTAATTGGTATTGTTAACTTTTTGAGGAACTTCCATACTGTTTTCCACTGTGGCTGCACCAGTTTGTTTTCCCACCAACAGTGCAGCAGGACTCTTGTCCCCACATCCTTACCAACACTAGTTTTTCTTGTGTTTTTTATTTTAGCCATTCTTTTTTTTAATTTAAAAATTTAAATAAATATTTTAATATAATATTTTAAATATTTAATTTTTTATTAAAATATTTAAATATTTTAATATAATTCAAAATCAATTTTTTAAATAAAAATTTTTTTAATGTTTATTTTTGAGAGAGAGAGAGAGTGTGATCAGGGAGGGGCCGAGAGAGAGGGAGACACAGAATCCGAAGCAGGCTTTAGGCTCTGAGCTGTCAGCACAGAGCCCAACGCAGGGCTCGAGCCCACAAACTGTGAGATCATGACCTGAGCTGAAGTTGGATGCTCAATCAACTGAGCCACCCAGGCACCCCTGATTTTAGCTATTCTGACAGAGGAAAGATAATATCTCACTGTAGTTTTGATTTGCATTTCCCTAATGATGAATGATGTTGACCTTCTTTTCTTGTGTCTATTGGCTGTCTGTATGTCTTCTTTGGAAAATGTCTATTCATATCTTCTGAATATTTTTTAACTGGATTATTTGTTTTTTGGGTGTTGAACTTTATAAGTTCTTTATATATTTTGGGTACTAACCCTTTATCCAATATGTCATTTGAAAATATCTTCTCCCATTCTAAAAGTTGCCTTTTAGTTTTATTGATAGTTTCCTTTGCTGTGCGGTTTTGCATTTTGATGAAGCCCAGTTTATTTTTGCTTTTGTTTCCCTTTCCTCAGGAGTCATATCTTGAAAAATGTTCCTACAGCCCGTGTCAGAGACCTTACTGCCTGTGCTCTCTTTTAGGATTTTTATGCATTTAGGTCTCACATTTAGGTTTTCTATCCATTTTGAATATTTTTGTGTGTTGTGTAAGAAAGTGGTCCAGGTTTATTCTTTTGCATGTCGCTGTCCAGTTTTCCCAACACCATTTGTTGAAGAAACTTTTTCCCATTGGATATTCGTTCCTGCTTTGTTGAAGGTTTATTGACCATATAATTTGGGGTTTATTTCTGTTTTTTTTTATTTTGTTCCATTTATCTATATTTCATTTTTGTGTCAGTAGCATTCTGTTTTCATTACTACAGCTTTGTAATATGCCTTGATGTCCGGAATTGTAATGCTTTACCTCTCTTTTTCAAGATTGGTCTGGCTATTTGGGTTCCTTGTGGTTCCATACAAATTTTAGGATTATTTGTTGTAGTTCTCTGAAAAATGTTGGTGGCATTTTGATAGGGATTGCATTAAATGTGTAGATTGCTTTGCATAGTATAGACATTTTAACAGTATTTGTGTTTCCAGTCCATGAACATGGAATGTCTTTCCATTTCTTTGTGTCCTCTTCAGCTTCATTCATCAGTGTTTTATAGTTTTCAGAGTATAGATCTTTTGCCTCTTTGGTTAGGTTTATTCCTAGTTATCTTACTGTTTTTGGTGCAATTGTAAATGGGATTGTTTTCTTTATTTCTGTTTCTGCTGCTTTGTTATTGGTGTATAGAAATGCAACAGATTTTTGTATGTTGATTTTGTATCCTGTGACTTCAGTGAATTCATTTGTCAGTTCTAGCAGTTTTTTGGTGGAATCTGTTGGGTTTTGTATATGTAGTATGTCATCTGCAAATAGTGAACATTTTACCTTTTCTTTGCCAATTTGGATGCCCTTTATTTCTTTTTGTTGTCTCATTGCTGTGGCTAGCACTTTCAGTCTTATGTTGAATAAAAGTGGTGAGAATAGACATTCTCATGTGGCTGTTTTTCTGTCTCTAGTCTTGCAGCCCATTTTCTCAGACCTCAGATTGATTTCTTCAGTGTTCTGAATGGTTGCATTATTTATCTAGCTGTGTTCAAGTGACTAGGCAAGCTTAGGGTCCCCCTGCACCTTTGGTGTCTTCACTTGACATCCATTTGAATGATAGATATTTCTCCATCCCCTCACTTTGAATCTAAAGGTGTATTTAGGTCTAAAATGAGTTTCTTGGTAGGTAGCATATAGATGAGTCCTATTTTTTTTATCCATTTTGTCCTTTTGTGTCTTTTGGTTGAAGCATTTTGTCCAGTTACATTCAAAGTAATTGTTGATAGATAATGTATTTATTGTCATCTTATTATTTGTTTTGTGATTGTTTATGAAGATTTTCTCTGATCATTTCTTGTTTTTTGTCTCTTTCTTGTTTTTCTGATTTTCTTTAATATATTTGGATTTCTTTCTTTGTATTCTTTGCATGTTTATTGGTGGTTTTTGATACATGGTTATCATTAGGTTTGTTATAGCCTCTTCCTCATATCAGTCTATATTAAGTTGATGGTCATTTAAGTTCAAACCAATTGTTTCCTGCTCTCTTCCACATGTTTTCTGTATATGGTGCCATATTTTATATCCTTTTATTTGTTCGTTTACTGATGTTTTACAGTGATGTTCATTTTTAATGCTTTTGTGTTTCCTACTTTTATACTGTCACGTTTTCTCTCCTTTCAACTCAAAAGAGTCCCCTTTAATTTTCTTATAGGGATGGTTTATTGGTCATTAAACTCCTATAGTTTTTGTTTGTCTGGGAAACTCTGTTTCTCTTTCTATTCTGAATGATAGCCTTTCTGGACAGAGTATTTTTGGCTACAGATTTTTCCCATTCAGAACCTTGAAAATTTCATGCCAGCCCCTTCTGGCCTGCAACATTTCTTCTGAAAAGGCTGTTAATAGCCTTATGGGTTTTCCTTTGTATGTCACTGTTGTCTTTTGTCTTGCTGCTTTGAAAAGTTGTTTTTTTTCCACTATATTTTGCCAATTTAATTAGAATATGTTTTGGTGTGGGTCTGCTTTTGTTCATTTTGTTGGGAGTTCTCTGTGCTTCCTTGATCTGGATATCTGCTTCCTTCCCCAAATTAGGGAAGCTTGTAGCTATTGTTTTTACAAATAAATTTTCTGCCCTCTTTTCTCTGTCATCTTCTTTTGGGGGTTATATAAATACAAATGTTATTAATGTTTGAGGGAGTCACTAATTTCCCTAATTTTGTTCTTATTTTGCATAATTCTTTTATCTCTCTTTTGTTTAATGTGATTACTTTCCATTACTCTGTCCTCTAGGTCATTAATTCATTCCTGTGATTCTTCCATCCTACTCTTCATTCCAGGGAGCCTATTTCTCACTTTGTTTATTGAGAGTTTTATCTCTGCTGTGTTATTCTTTATCTCTCTGGTAAGGGTCTCACTCATGTCTTCCTCTCTTTTCACAAGTCCAGTGAATATCCTTTTATCGTTACTTTAAATTCTGTCTTAGGTTAATTACTTATATCTGTTTCACTTAGACCTCTGGCCTTAGCCTTGTTTTGTTCTTTCATCTGGGATAAATTTCTCTGTGTTCTCATTTTGTCTGTGTCTCTGTGCCTGTTTCACTGTGTTAGAAAAGTAAGCTACATCTCCTGTTCTTTAGGGTAATGGCCTTATGAAGAAGAGATCCTGTAGTGCTGTGCCATATAGTATCCCATGTTCCCCAGGGTCTGTTGCTTCTGGGACTAACTCCAATGGGTGCTGCGTGTGCTTTGCTGTTTTGTCCTGGCTGCTTTATCCTTCAGGCCAGTTGTCTGCAGAGGCTCTCTTTATCTTAGCAGTGTTTGGTCCATGGTCTGAATATGGTGAGTTTTAACTAGGTGTGCTCTGGTCTGCTTGTGAAATGAGAACTGTTGCAACTGCTGCTAAAACAAGACCATGAAAACTCCTTGGTCAGGAGACATGGTGTGAGCAGGGGTTTGGGCTGGTCTGGGGGTGACTTGGAGGGGTGCTTCCAGTGGAGTGCTGTTGTTGGGGGCTTATTGTAAATAAGTTAGGTAGGGAGTGCCAGTGCTTATGCTCAGGGTCAGGACAGAGAAATGGTGCTGGCCAGTTTTTTTGTTCCTGGAGGGGTCTCTTGGTGAGTGCTGGGATGTGGTTTGAGATAAGCATATATCTTCCCCACTGTGTGCTCCAGTTGCTCTTCAATTCATTCTTTCCATGTTGTATGCCCACGGGCTATTTGCCTTCTCTTTAAGAGCAGCACGGTGTCTTCAGGGCTCTATTTTAGCGATGACTGCTGACCTTTAAAACTTAAGCCCCGCTTTTTCTAAGAACTCATGAAATTCAGCCCCTCCCTTTCTAAGCCAGTTGCTGTGGGGATTCATTTTCCCTGTCTGCTTTACTGTGTGATATTCTGTCCCTTACCCTTCTCCGTAACCATGGCTCCCTCCCTGCCACAGCGGCCATGATCCTTTTCTGCCCTAAACCGCATCTCCACACTTCCTACTCTCTTCGATGTGGCCTCTTCTTTACCTTTAGTTGTAGAATTTATCCTACCAGGCTTTTGGTCGGTTTCTTGGGTATTTATGATGATTTGATAGTTATCTAGTTGTATTTGTGGGATAAGGCAAGCTTAGGGTCCTTGTACTCTGCTTCGATCTTCCCAAGGTATCAAGTTAGAACACTTGAAAATAGAAAAGTACTGCATAACAGAATTCTCTTCTGAATGGGTGATGGTAGCTTCTGAACATTTGTGGGGATAGACATTGTGTGGAGACCAGCGACTTCGTCATAGTTTTGGTATGGTTACTTCTTATATTCATATTATTATTATTATTATTATTATTGATCATAGGATCATGAAGCTTTAAGGTTAGAAGAACCTTATATATTATGTAGTCAAACTCCATCTTTTTATATATTATAATATCTCTTTCCATGTACTTTGCCTTGTTTGGAAATTGTGACCTTTGATTGGTTGCTTTATTGTTTAAAGGTAGAAGAAAACCAAGCTACTAAATCGTAAGATTGTTTCATTTATTTTAACTTTTTTACTGATATTTTAGTTGAAGATGGTAACTTAATTTGTTTTTTTGTAGGTGGTAAGTTTTCTTCATACGGTTCTTTTGTGTGACAAATTGGATTTCAGCACAGCTTTAGTGGTTTGTCCTCTTAATACCGCTTTGAATTGGATGAATGAATTTGAAAAGTGGCAGGAAGGATTAAAAGATGATGAGAAGCTTGAGGTATTATATTTTAAATATTTTCTCTTATTAAAATAACTGCAAGAAATTCATATAGTAAAAGAAAAGGATTTTTAATTATTAAGGATGCATATTTACATGGGAATAAGTAGTATTCCTACATGTCTAATAGCTACCTTTAAAAATCTTTATTTTCTCACAAAAGGTCTCTGAATTAGCAACTGTGAAACGTCCTCAGGAGAGAAGCTACATGCTGCAGAGGTGGCAAGAAGATGGTGGTGTTATGATCATAGGCTATGAGATGTACAGAAATCTTGCTCAAGGAAGGAATGTGAAGAGTAGGAAACTTAAGGAAATCTTTAACAAAGCTTTGGTTGATCCAGGTAATATATTAAGAGGCACTGAGATAAATAAGTTGAATAAAAAATTGCTGATGTTCGGTTTAACAAATAACTACTTTATTGAGCAACTGGTAAGTAGCTGGGTTTTGTTTATCCTTCAGGTTTTTTCCTTCCTTTTTTTTTTTCTTAGTAAAATTTTATTAAGGTTATAGCACCCTTACTGTTGCCAGCTGTTCAGAATTCAGTTGTTGAGTCTGGAAGTGTTTGAGGTTTTTATGGGAGATCTGGTTAATAAGTAAAATTACATTAGGTGCCTATGTCACAATTGCATTTTCTTCCAGCTGTCTGAATATTAGATGATAACAAGACCTCTCTCCATACTTTGAAAACAGTTTTTAAGTTTCTTTCCCAACTTTATATCATTAGAAGAATTGCTACATGGTCCCCCCCACTATGTTTTGAAGTGTCATCACTATGGAAAGTTAATATTTGCAACACTGTCTAACCTTATGACATTAAGATCCAAATATTTAATTCCTAATTGGCACTTGGAAAAGCAGCAAGTTGTACTATTTGCAAAACTAATTAATTAAAAAAAATTTTTTTAATCTTTTTATTTATTTTTGAGAGAGAGAGAGAGAGAGAGAGAGAGAGAAACAGAAACAGAGTGCAAGGTGGGGAGGGTCAGAGAGAGAGAGGGAGACACAGAATCCAAAGCAGGCTCCAGTCTCTGAGCTGTCAGCACAGAGCCTGATGCGGGGCTCGAACTCACAAACTGCGAGATCATGACCTGAGCCAAAGTCAGACACTCAACTAACTGAGCCACCCAGGTGCCCCACAAAATGAATTAATTTTTAATTATTTGTTTTTTCCTTTTTAAACTTTATCTTAACATATCTAATTACATTAAGACACTTATTGAGGCTTTAGATGTGTGTTGAGAAAATGTAATTTTCACTGTCAGAGTAACAGTATTCTTTAGAATCCATCACTTTACCTTTTTTTCATTTATTTTTTTATATTATATACTTTTCACAATTTTTTCAAGTACAATTCACAGAATTGTAAGATACTTAAATTATACAATGTGATGATTTGATGTATAAATACATTTGGAAGTGTTACCAAGAGTTAGATGGAAAAAGAAAGTGGCTTGCTATTCTCGCTGCCACATTAAATAATTACAGAGAAGTGAAACGAAAGAAAAGCAGAGCAAAGTTTTATTAAAGTATACTCCAAGGGAGAAGCTGGCAACTCCAGAGAGACTGAGGCCCTGAAACTCCTCAGTTTTTTCTTTTGGGTAGTTCCTAGGTTTGCAACATTTGAGTGACAGGCCTGGATTATATAATAATTAGCCAACTATGCATGTCCTTTTCCAATATGTATTTGAAACACCTTTATGGGGTAGGAAACCACAGCATTATTTCTATTCTAGAGACATAGGTCAAATAAGGACAAGCAGCTGCTTTCTGCAAAAGTGCAACACGCACAACAAACTTAACTCTTCCTCTGTTGGGATGTTGTAATTGCAAACTGACTGTTACATGGATGGAATAGGGTGGTCCCTGGGTGGTCCTCGGTTGGGGCTCTCCATCAGGACGTCTAAGGTCCATACTCCTGTTGCCCATTAGCTTCCTGCCTAACAGAAGGATTCACCACTTTGAGTTACACATCTATGACCTCACATATTTACTCACCCCATTTTTTTTTTTTTGGTGAGAGCATTTAAATTTTACTCTTTTAGCAAATTTTAATTCTACAGTTAAATTTAGTGTTATCAGCTATACTCACCATGTTATACATTAAATTCTCAGACCTTATTAATCTTAGAACTAAATGTTTGTACTGTTTTGCCTCTTTTTTTAGGTAATGATGTAACTAACATGCACCAAAGTAACATTGCCATTGTAAATCTAAGGCTCAATGAGTTTATCTTTCTCCCGTGATTAAAATATTTGTCTAAAAGTTCTGTGGTGGTTTTATTGTCAGAGAACTTTAAGCTAGTGAATAGTATTGCAACATATTTTTCAGAAAGTTGCTTTGGAATAGTTAAAACAACAGTGTCCAAATGCTTAATATTGTGATTTGTTCATGAGGAAATACATTTAAAAAAATTAAAGCTCATAACATGAAGAGTAACATTTGTTATTTCCATGTAAATCATTTAGTGACATTTTAAACATGTTTTACTTTAGAATAATTTTTTACAGAAAACTTGAAGTGATAGTAAAAAAAAGCTCCCATATTCCCTGCATCCAGATTTCCCACTGTTAACAGCTTGTATTGCCATGGTAGATTTGTCAAAACTAAGAAATTGATACAGTGTTGGTTTATTGTTAACTAAACACCAAACTATATTTGAATTTCACCATTTTTCTTGTTTGCATTCTATTCCAGGATCTGATCCAGGGTATACCACATTGTATTTAATTGGCTTGTCTTCACAGTTTTGTCTGGTCTATGACAATTTCTATCTTTATTTTTCATTATCTTGTTAGTCTTGAGTACTGTGCAAGTATCCTATTTTATGTTCACTAGTGTGTATTTGTTGTTTTTCTTGTAATTAGTTTGGAGTTAGAGGTTTTTGAAAAAATTTACCAGAGGTGAAACACCCTTCTTATCACACACAATCATATCAGGAGTACATTAGAATGACATGACATTACTGGATCTGCTATTTTTACCTGTCCCTGTTCTTTGGAAGTCAGTCACAAAGTCTAGCTTACCCAAGTTAGGGGAAAGCTGGGATTAAGCTCTGTCTCCCTTAGTGGCCAGTATCTACACATAAAATTTGGAATTTTTCTTTAAGAAAGATTTGTCCTTTCTTTTTTATATAATCAATCATTGATTTATAGCATTATAGACTAATAATCTATTATTAGTTTATATTTTAGACTATAATGTTATTTTGCTGTTCAAATTGTTACTATTTGGCCATTGGGAGCTCTTTCACATTTGTAGATTGGTTGGTGTATCCCTTTGATATTTCATTCTTTTTGTCGTTGTTGTTTTAAGCACTTCATTACTTTCTGGTACTATAAGGTATTCCAGGCTCATGTTATATTGTCTCTGCCCCCTACCCCAGAATTAACCATTTCAGTAATGTGCCATGGTTTCTCTTATTGAAAAATAGTGTTTACAAACCAAGATCTGGTGCTTAGTAGTGTTTGTTACTACTGGAGTATCATTGCTTCTAAGTCCTCTAAGCAGACAGAAGAACTAGGTGATATGTGTACTGATCTATGTCTATGCACAAATCTATCCCTTTGTGTGTGTGTATAGAGATAAATTTGATTTTGTAATGGTGTCTTTGACTCTAATCCAGTGTCATAGGGTTCAGTTTCACCTTCTTCGTTAATCTGTTATTTGTCTTTCCAATTATGGGAATCCTGGCTCCAGCCACCTGCTGTCTGTTTATTTGTTCAGTTTCATTACACAGTTTATTTGTTCAGTTTCATTACACACATAAAGTAATTTCAGAATTGTTAGCCATATTGTTTCACAGTTGTTTCTATGTGAGAAACAGATTTAACCACTATAGTACAGTGTTTATGATTGTTTTTGTCTATAGCTTAATTTATAGTTAAAACGTTATTTTCTAAAGTCACTTAGGTTAGTTTCTGTGTTTTATTATTTGTGCACATGAAAGTATATACTTTGTAATGTAGAGTTTAATGGGTTTTGACAAATGAATAGAGTTATCTCTTTATAACCTCATTACTAGCTTTTTGTTGTTGTTTAATTCATAGCACAGTTAACGTTAAGTCACGCTAAGCATTTATTCATTGTGGTAGCTTTAGTATTAATCTACATTATCTCATTTTAATTTAATGACTAGAGTTTGTTGTGGTAAAAATACACATAACATAAAATCCATTTAACCATGTTAAAGTATAATTCAGTGGCATTTAGTATATTTACAGTGTTATGTAACTATCACAACTATTTTGTTGAACCCCACAGCATTTTCATGTACCTCAAAAAGAAATTTTGTACCCATTAGCAGTCACTTTCAAATGCCCTATCACCTGGAAACTACCAACATATTTTTTGTCTCAGTGGATTTGCCTTTTGTGGACATTTCATAAAAATATTTCTGGACATTTTATAAAAGTGAAATCATATAATATCTGACTTCTTTCAGTTAGCATAAGGCTTTCAAGCTTTATTTGGTTTGTAGCATGTTATCAGTACTTCAGTCCTTTATATATACACACAATATTAATTCAAGGTACTATTTGATTTAAACAATAAAATAGGCCTAGGTAATTAAATAAAATAATGACAGATTTCCATGGTGTATTGAACTATTTCACTCAGGCTTGATTTTTGAACAGAAGAACTTTTCTTCAAGCCTCTTGCTATATCCCTTTTCAGAACTGCATGACTGCATTCTCCCTTTATTTTTTCTATTATGATTTCTAAATATAGCTGTTTTCACATCCTACCACTTCGTTCATAGATCATTGGAATGAGGTTTTCCAGAAAGTAGATATTCAGGATTATTAAACTTATGCAGAGAGAGAGGGAGACAGAGAATCTCAGGCAGGCTCTGCACTGCCAGTGCGTAGCCCGATGCAGGGCCTCGAACTCAAGAACCGTGAGATCATGACCTGAGCCCAAATCAAAAGTCGGACACTTAAGCAACTGAGCCACCCAGGCCCCCTAAAACTTCTTAAGATTTTAAAACTTTTTTATGTTAGAATGTTATGTACATTACTATCTTTGTAAACAGAATATGAATAACATCTTTTAGCTTTTTTGTTGATTCAGGGTTATTCATGAGTATATTTGCTTTTATTCTGTCTCCCTACTCTTATTCTCTAGATAGCCCTGCTAAAGAAAGGGCCCCCTTGCCTTCCATTGCCACACTAATAAATAGTTCTTTTTAAGTTAAATTATAAAAGCAATACATGTTCTTAAGCAAAATACAAACAGAAGGAAAAGGTATATATTAAAAAATAAAAGTTCATTCGTCAGTGGACACTTAGGTTGTTTTTCCATGTCTTGGCTGAACATGGGAGTGCAGATATCTCTTTGAGATAATGATTTTGTTTCCTTGGAGATATACCCAGAATTAGAAATGCTGTTTCGTATGGTAATTCTACTTTTCAATTTTAGAGGAACCTTCATAGTGCCTGCACCAATTTACCTTCTTACCAATGGTGCACAAGGGTTCCCTTCTCTTTACATCCTCACCGACAGTTGTTATCTCTTGTCTTTTTGAGAATAGTCATTCTAACAGGTATGAGGTGATATCTCATTGTGGTTTTGATTTGCATTTTCCTGGTGATTAGTGATGTTGAGGTCTTTTTTGTGTACCTGTTGCCCATTTGCATATCTTCTTTGGGTCCTCTGCCCATTTTTAAAGAAGATTGTGTGGGTGTTTTTTCAGGCATGTTTTTTATATTGCAGTGTTTAGAGTCCCAAGGCCACTCTCAGGTTTAGTAATTAACTAGAACTCATGGAACTCAGAAAAGCTGTGTTGGTTATTACAGTGAAAGGATACAAATTAAAATCAGCAACAGGAAAAGTCACAGGGCATCCAGGAGAAATCCTATTGATCTGTCAGTGGAAATGTGCAGACCGCAGTTACTTCTCCCAGCAATGATGTGTAACAGTACATACAGAGTGTTGCTAACCAAGCACACGTATCCAGGCCTTGGTGTTTAGAGTTTGGGCTTGGTCACAAAGACATGTTTGACCACCCATGTGAGTGATCTTAGTCTTTACCCCTTCTAAAGGTCAAGAAGATGCCATATGGCCCAAAGGCCTTGTTGTCCCGATAATTCACCTTTTTAGACTATCTGGTGTGTGTCCTAAGCCATCCAAGTAAACAAAGACCATTTTCTTAGGCAGGATATTCCAAGTTTAGAGGTTACCTCCCAGCTGCTGAAGGCAAAGGTTGGGCAGGTTTAGTCCTTTGCTACATATATGTATACATAGATAAAATCACCCTGTTTGAAGTGGTTGTTTAAATACAAACAGCATAACATACATTCTGCACATTGCGTCTTTTTATTTAATATATTTTGGCATGTCTTTCCAGGTTAGTACATAGAAATCTATATCATTAATTTTAGTTCTGCAACATTCCATTAAATCATAATTTTATTAACACCCTTTGACAAGCTTTTAGGTTGTTTTCAATTTTCCACCATAACAACCAATGCTTCACAGAATATTTTTATGTATTTTTGGATACTTGCCGAAGTATATCTTTAGGATAAATTCCCAGAAATTGAAATAATGGGTCAGAAGGTACACTATTTTACATTTTAATAGATACTGTAAAGTTGTCTTCCAAAATGTCAGATAGTAATTTAGACGCTCACAAAGATTGTATGGGAGTACCTGTTTTAGCATACCCTCATGACACTGAATATTAGATGGTGAAAATCAGTTAAGTCACTTGTGTAAAACACAATTTTTCTTTCTTGAAAACTTTTAGGATTCAAAAGAAGCCAGTATGTAGCTTTTTAATACAAAGCTATGTGTAGATTTTTGTTTTTAGAAAGTATATTAGTAATTTTAACATGTCTTAATATTTGTGTAGCCCCATCTGAATACTGAATAATAATTGTATTATTTGGCCAATCATACTGAAATGTTTACTTTTGAAATCATGTAGAAGATGAATTTTCTCTAACGCCTAACAGATGGGGAGTAATTTGACAACTGCTTTTGTTGAAATCAATATTTAAAGTAGTATGTGTGTTAACCAGCAAGCAAATTATGTATAAACAATGCTTTAGGAAGCAATAATATGTTATGAAAGTGGATGTATTTCTTTTGAAGACGTTACTCTTAGGTGTAAGGTCTTTTATAGCTTGGAAAGTGTTCTCCCCCATCCTGTAGCCATATAACAATCAATTTATCTGTCCTTTATCAATTAAATTTTCACCCTGCAAAGAGTATTAGTTATTTGGAATAAGTTGCATGGAAGATACCGCATAGCCAATTGATTTATACAGTATTTCTTAAAATGTAGCTTGAAATTTGTCTTTTCACGTATATATGAATTGCTTAGTCTTAGGCAGTTGTGTTAACTTGATATGTTTTGCTGTAATATATCTTTAGCTACTGTTTTCCAATTATTAATATATTTTGTTTTTTCAAATACCTAAAATATGTTGGAGAGATCTTTACACTCTTCTATTTTTATTTTTATATTCTTATTCAGAGAATCTTAAGTACCATCTGTAGTAGTACTTTACTGTTTTATTGTTATATTATATATAGGGATATATATAGGGATATATATATATTATATAGGGATATAATACTCTACTGTTGGGATATAATTAATACTAGTTAGTGCCACATTACAAAATACAACAAATATAGCAGCAGATAAAATATGACTGTTCTTATGAGCGTGTTGTTTTATTCCCACAAGAGGAGCACTTTAAAGGGTTAACTTATTTACTTAAATGGGTTACATTTTCAGCTTAAATGTTTTTTTCTACACATTTTTATAGGCCCCGACTTTGTTGTTTGTGATGAAGGCCATATTCTGAAAAATGAAGCATCTGCTGTTTCAAAAGCTATGAATTCTATACGATCAAGGAGGAGGATTATTTTAACAGGAACACCACTTCAAAATAACCTAATTGAGTGTGAGTTAATATCTGCAGTTATGTTGTAGAGTTTTGGCATTGCCTCAGATATATTTTTGCCACTTTGCCATTTGCCTTTCTTCTGTCTAGTATAGTCTCTGACCATGATCTACATAGGTCCATCTTAGTCTTCTATGAAAGAATACCATACATTTCAAACCGAATGCTTTGTAAATATGAATGGTAAACCACAGTCAAAAAGTGTACCATTTTGAATGTTCAAATATAAACATAGAATTTGAAATCTATAAAAATTATCAGATGTATTAATGATGGCTTTAAAAGTACAAATGCATTGGTGACTATTCAGGAGATACTGTAACAAACTATAATTTAGGGAGAGGTACTATAGGAAATTGAAAAGAAATGCCAAGTGTGAATATTTTTAGGAATGTGGAGATGCGAAAAGGAGAGCTATGTCGAATCTGTGTCAGCATAGAATTTGTTCAGACTGAGGACAGATGATGTGAACCCAGATGACTTGTGAATTTCTCTCATTTTCATATGTGTGAGAATACTTGAGGGAACAGGAGTTATATTCAGCTAATAAATTGAAATTTCCTATTTATAATCCGTTGTAATAGCTTTTTGTTATTTTTATGTTATTTCCAGCCCTTTAGTAACTTATTTTCTATTTTATTATTTGTAATACTGGTTATTACTTCATTGTAACCTATATTTTATCTTCATTTTTTATCTGTTCCAGTTTCCCCCTTTTCTGTTACTTCATTTGTAGAAATGCTACTTCACATTGAAAAAACAATAAAACATTAGTTAGAAGAGTTTTATGATACAGTGAAGAAAGCAAACCAGTGGTGTTTGACGGTGAAATTCACAAAGAAGTATTTTTTTACTCCCGTGGAACTTTGCTTTAAGTGACAGTGCATGTAGAGTTCATTCCTAGTTCTTGATTGAACTGCACTTAATTCTCAATATTATCCATGACTTTATTTTTTAGTTGTTTTTTTTTTTTTTTTTTTGAGAGAGAGATGACACAAGTGATCGAGGGGCAGAGAGAGAGAAGTGGGGCTTGTGTGCACCTGAAGCAGGGCTTGTGCTCACACAATGTGGGACTCCAACTCATGACCTGAGCCAAAGTCAGATGCTGAACTGACTGAGCCACCCAGGCACCCATATTATTCATGACTTTTTAAGGGCTCTGCTATAATGATAATATGTTCTGTCTTACTTTTAATATCTAATTATATATTCTTAGAATTTTCTAAGAGAGTCCTTTGTATCCTGTAAATATCAATTTTGATGTAATAACTGCTAATTTATATTGAAATGGTGAAAAAATGCTATTTCACATTGTGATCTTATATTGTATAGGACAGCTGATAACTCTATTAAGAGCTTCTGGAACTAGAACAGTTAATACAAAATTTGATATAGTGGCTTATTACCTGATTTTATTATTTTGATTCAATATATATGTTTTTTCACTAGATACCCTTGCTGTCCATAAAATCATGGTTAGAATTATAGAATACTTGTTTCATACTCCATATCTATTATAAAGAACAGGGAAGTAGAATAAAATGTTCTTAGGTATTTTTTTTAAACATTCATATCTAGAATATAGGGATGGTTTTATTTGAATTTCTCATCTGGTTTGGAAATCCAGTTCCAGAACTGACTTATAACCAATGTTTAGTCTATACTCAGTTTACTGTTTGTTCTTTGCAGCTTAATTCTAATGCTTCCATGGCATGTGTTTTTGACATGAACATTTTATCAGGTTTATCTGAGTCCCTTTTAGCTATTATTGTCGTTAGTGAACTAATATCTTCTCTCTTAGATCATTGCATGGTTAACTTTATCAAGGAAAATTTGCTGGGATCCATTAAGGAGTTCAGGAATCGATTTATAAATCCAATCCAAAATGGTCAGTGTGCAGATTCTACCATGGTAGATGTCAGAGTGATGAAAAAGCGTGCTCACATTCTCTATGAGATGTTAGCTGGATGTGTTCAGGTACAAATATGTTCCATATAATAAAATATCGTTGCTTTGTTAGATTACAGTCCCAAGTGTTTTCTGAATTTAAACTTTGTTTTATGTTTTCTTTCCTCTTTTTTCAATATATAGTTTTATAGTTAAATCTCCTAGCGTTGTCTTCAGAAGTTTTTGAAACCTTGAACTTTCAAAAAAAGAGTTCCATTGTGAGGTTTAGAGCATACTTGATTGATTCATTTGCCAAGTGTATAGCTTCATATTTTAATATGTTAATGTTTAGATTTCTCATCTTTAAGATAGGGAGTATGTAAAAGAAACACAGCTATTATGATTAAGAAATTCCTATGCTCACCTTAATTTTATAGTATAGTGGCTTGAACCTCACTTATTTGAAATATTTGTAGGAAATGCAATTATGAATTGTGAGAGGGTCATTTTTAACAAAATCCTGAAGAAACAGTTTTATTAATTTGAAGTAATAAAATAACCTGAATGGGTTAGTTAGTACTGTTTACATACAGATATTTAGTGAGCCTCTATTGGTGAGTGAATAAGTAGAGTTTGAGCCAGCAGTTAGTAGATCTTAAGATCCGCACATTTTCTTCAGACACTAGATATTAATCATAGCCACAAAGATGTAACAAATCTTTAGAGATAGACTGTGCTTCTGGCTGGATATTCTTTTTTTTTTTCCCTGGCTGGATATTCTACCATCATATACGGCAGTCGTTCTGTTTGTTCAGGTTAGCCACAGGTACTAGCAACTCCTCTGTTTCTGTATTGCTGCTGCTACCTAGGCAGTGTTTTCCTGGTTTAGTAGTCATTTGTATCTAGCACATTCCTGTTGGTTATTTCTTGTTCTTATAATTAAATGGTTTCAAGGGTGTTTATACATGGCTTGCTTTCTCAAGTGGGTAAACAGTTCCCCTAAAGTTATGTGTTATTCTCTGGTATATTGGCACATCTTACCCGAAGGACAACCCAGACTGCATCAGACTTTGATTCATTGTTTTTAGTGTATGATTAAAGCAAGTCTTTTTCTTAACACTGCCTACTATATCCCCTTCCCACGTTTTTTCTTTCTTTTTTCTATATAGAGGAGACATTTGAAAACATAAATTACTTGGTTGGTAATATGACCACTTCAATTAAAAACCTGCCTGTTGTGTTGCAGTCTCTTATTACCAATACATCATATTGTATAGTCATATGAAATATAATCATTACAATCATATGATGATCATTGTGTGATTAAAGAGGGTAAATATGTTTAAGAAAATGCTTTCTTGTATGTTTGGTACCTGTTTATGCATATCTTTTAGTTGCAAGCAATGATAATTCTTTGAACAGTCAATTCCTTTCATATATTTAGGTTAACTAATTTTCATTATCTTTCTTGTTAATTACAGAGGAAAGATTATACAGCGTTAACAAAGTTCTTGCCTCCAAAACATGAATATGTGTTAGCTGTGAGAATGACTCCTATTCAGTGCAAGCTCTATCAGTACTACTTAGATCACTTAACAGGTAACAAATATGCTTAGTTTATTTTTATATTTTCTCTAAAGACATTCTTTTTCTGAAGGATGTTGTTTTAGTAATTTTACCATGTCATTTGTGTTTTTTTTCCAATTGTGCATTTGAATAACATGGGTATGATTATTTTGTAAAAGCACAAATTATTTCTAATTTAAAAAACACTAAATTGTCAAAATAAACTAAGGAACAAACTGGTGAAAAAAACATACACAGTATATTGAATAATGCTCTTAGCTTGTAATGAGCTTTATTTCAGGAAAATTATTAGTGAGTAATGTAAAAGAAAATATATAAAAGTCCAGTGTATTATTTAAAAAATTGAACCACAATAATAAAAGGCAAAAAAAGCAAAATGCAAGGCAGGACATATATTATGCTCCCAACATTATAATAAAAATATACACAAATGCCTAAAATACACCAAAATGCTTGACAGAAATTGTTTTTGGTTTTATAGTTTTTTGGTGGTTTCATTATGAGGATCTTTTAGATAAGAATACTTCTTATTCTTTTCTATGGGCTTTTAAAAAATACAATGGATAGGTATTAATGTTATCATCAATAAGCTCATGTGTCTGTGTGTGTGTCCCTGACTGTGTGCCTAGGGTTGTCACTGTTCACAGAGCAAAACCTAGCCTCTGGTCTGAAGTGAGGTTTCTTATTTCTTAGGCACTTCATTCTGGTAACTTTCGCCAAGTGATATGTTAGGTTTATTTAGGTGATACAGGTTAGAAAGTACCCATTAGCCATTGTGAATAAAATAATTGATCAAAAAAATAATAGAAGGTGGAAGTATGTACACACATATTAAAATGATGCTTTGTATCAGTAAAGGGATACTCTTCATATTAGCAGTGCATTTTATTTTATTTTAATTTTTTAACAGCAGGGCATTTTAGAGAACAGAATAATGATGGTCCTCAAGCATTATTTTGCTTTGGAGAAAATAGGATTTGAATGTTAGTGTTTTACAGAAGTACTTTTTTGCTGTATTATAAAAACAGCTTTTATTGACTTTTAGAAGAAAATCACTTGTTTTAATTTAAAAAATTTAACATTTATTCATTTTTGAGAGAGACAGAGCATGAGTGGGGGAGGGGCAGAGAGAAGGAGACACAGAATCCGAAGCAGGATCCAGGCTCTGAAGCTGTCAGCACAGAGCCCAACACAGGGCTCGAACTCACAGACAACAAGATGATGACCTGAGCTGAAATCGGACACTTAACCACCGACTGAGCCACCCAGGCGCCCCAAAAATCACTTCTGGAAGGCACACATTTTCATTTGTATATCAGTCAGAAACTGTTAGGTTTATTGTACCATTGTGTTTTGAATGACAAAAATTGGAGACATAATTAAGTAACCAAATGTTATTCCAATGAGAGAGCTACTATGTACTTAGAGAGGGATATCCAGACTTACCTTTCATTTATATCTGAGTAATAACAGGTAGTAAATTTGGTCATTTAATTTACTATTTTTTCCATTTAAAATTTTGTTTTATCTTAGAGAAAATGCCAGCTACTGTGTTTTCAAGTATCAGAGAGCCACTTGTCTTTAATAACCAATAGCAAAATGTTAATGGCTCATATATAGACATTAAAATGTACTCTTTTGAGGGTAATGCAATATTTAAGAATTAAGGGGGCTTTATTCTTTGTGACTTTAATTGATAGTAAATATCTAAAGTACTAATTATTAAAAGTTTCAAACTCTGAAAAGTATGATTGTTAACTTCTTATCTGGTGCCATGAATATTTTAATTGTGAAAAGGTCTGGGGTTCTACCCTACTAAATGTGATGTTTTCTTTTCCTTAAAGTAGAATAACCTGACTTAATAGTCCCTTTGAGAAAAATGCCCATAAAAGGCCACATGGGTTCTATTAAAGGTATCTTGATTCTTACTAGAAACCTATCACCCACCTCTCTCACTTGTATTTACAATGTTTGGTATTTTTCTGTTACACATTCCAAGATTTCTTTTGTTTCTATATTTGACTCTTTTTAGATTGTACTTGGTTTTAAGAAGTTCATTTAAATTTTGCTTTTTTTTTTATTTATTTGTGTCTTTTTTTTTTAATATATGAAATTTATTGTTAAATTGGTTTCCATACAATACCCAGTGCTCATCCCAAAAGGTGCCCTCCTCAATATCCATCACCCACCCTCCCCTCCCTCCCACCCCCCATCAACCCTCAGTTTGTTCTCAGTTTTTAACAATCTCTTATGCTTTGCCTCTCCCACTCTAACCTCTTTTTTTCTTTCTTTTTTTCCTTCCCCTCCCCCATGGGTTTCTGTTAAGTTTCTCAGGATCCACATAAGAGTGAAACCATATGGTATCTGTCTTTCTCTGTATGGCTTATTTCACTTAGCATCACACTCTCCAGTTCCATCCACGTTGCTACAAAAGGCCATATTTCATTCTTTCTCATTGCCCTGTAGTACTCCATTGTGTATATAAACCACAATTTCTTTATCCATTCATCAGTTGATGGACATTTAGGCTCTTTCCATAATTTGGCTATTGTTGAGAGTGCTGCTATAAACATTGGGGTACAAGTGCCCCTATGCATCAGTACTCCTGTATCCCTTGGATAAATTCCTAGCAGTGCTATTGCTGGGTCATAGGGTAGGTCTATTTTTAATTTTTTGAGGAACCTCAACACTGTTTTCCAGAGCGGCTGCACCAGTTTGCATTCCCACCAACAGTGCTAGAGGGTTCCCGTTTCTCCACATCCTCTCCAGTATCTATAGTCTCCTGATTTGTTCATTTTGGCCACTCTGACTGGCGTGAGGTGATATCTGAGTGTGGTTTTGATTTGTATTTCCCTGATAAGGAGCGACGTTGAGCATCTTTTCATGTGCCTGTTGGCCATCCGGATGTCTTCTTTAGAGAAGTGTCTATTCATGTTTTCTGCCCATTTCTTCACTGGGTTATTTGATTTTCGGGTGTGGAGTTTGGTGAGCTCTTTATAGATTTTGGATACTAGCCCTTTGTCCGATATGTCATTTGCAAATATCTTTTCCCATTCCACTGGTTGCCTTTTAGTTTTGTTGGTTGTTTCCTTTGCTGTGCAGAAGCTTTTTATTTTCATAAGGTCCCAGTAATTCACTTTTGCTTTTAATTCCCTTGCCTTTGGGGATGTGTTGAGTAAGAGATTGCTGTGGCTGAGGTCAGAGAGGTCTTTTCCTGCTTTCTCCTCTAAGGTTTTGATGGTTTCCTGTCTCACATTCAGGTCCTTTATCCATTTTGAGTTTATTTTTGTGAATGGTGTGAGAAAGTGGTCTAGTTTCAACCTTCTGCATGTTGCTGTCCCGTTCTCCCAGCACCATTTGTGAAAGAGACTGTCTTTTTTCCATTGGATGTTCTTTCCTGCTTTGTCAAAGATGAGTTGGCCATACGTTTGTGGGTCTAGTTCTGGGGTTTCTAGTCTATTCCATTGGTCTATGTGTCTGTTTTTGTGCCAATACCATGCTGTCTTGATGATGACAGCTTTGTAGTAGAGGCTAAAGTCTGGGATTGTGATGCCTCCTGCTTTGGTCTTCTTCTTCAAAATTACTTTGGCTATTCAGGGCCTTTTGTGGTTCCATATGAATTTTAGGATTGCTTGTTCTAGTTTTGAGAAGAATGCTGGTGCAATTTTGATTGGGATTGCATTGAATGTGTAGATAGCTTTGGGTAGTATTGACATTTTGACAATATTTATTCTTCCAATCCATGAGCAGGGAATGTCTTTCCATTTCTTTAAATCTTCTTCAATTACCTTCATAAGCTTTCTATAGTTTTCAGCATACAGATCTTTTACATCTTTGGTTAGATTTATTCCTAGGTATTTTATGCTTCTTGGTGCAATTGTGAATGGGATCAGTTTCTTTATTTGTCTTTCTGTTGCTTCATTGTTAGTGTATAAGAATGCAACTGATTTCTGTACATTGATTTTGTATCCTGCAACGTTGCTGAATTCATGTATCAGTTCTAGCAGACTTCTGGTGGAGTCTATCGGATTTTCCATGTATAATATCATGTCATCTGCAAAAAGCGAAAGCTTGACTTCATCTTTGCCAATTTTGATGCCTTTGATTTCCTTTTGTTGTCTGATTGCTGATGCTAGCACTTCCAGCACTATGTTAAACAACAGCAGTGAGAGTGGGCATCCCTGTCGTGTTCCTGATCTCAGGGAAAAAGCTCTCAGTTTTTCTCCGTTGAGGATGATGTTGGCTGTGGGCTTTTCATAAATGGCTTTTATGATGTTTAAGTATGTTCCTTCTATCCCGACTTTCTCAAGCGTTTTTATTAAGAAAGGGTGCTGGATTTTGTCAAAGGCCTTTTCTGCATCGATTGACAGGATCATATGGTTCTTCTCTTTTTTTTTTGTTAATGTGATGTATCACGTTGATTGATTTGCGAATGTTGAACCAGCCCTGCATCCCAGGAATGAATCCCACTTGATCATGGTGAATAATTCTTTTTATATGCCATTGAATTCGATTTGCTAGTATCTTATTGAGAATTTTTGCATCCATATTCATCAGGGGTATTGGCCTGTAGTTCTCTTTTTTTACTGGGTCTCTGTCTGGTTTAGGAATCAAAGTAATACTGGCTTCATAGAATGAGTCTGGAAGTTTTCCTTCCCTTTCTATTTCTTGGAATAGCTTGAGAAGGATAGGTATTATCTCTGCTTTAAACGTCTGGTAGAACTCCCCTGGGAAGCCATCTGGTCCTGGACTCTTATTTGTTGGGAGATTTTTGATAACCGATTCAATTTCTTTGCTGGTTATGGGTCTGTTCAAGCTTTCTATTTCCTCCTGATTGAGTTTTGGAAGAGCGTGGGTGTTTAGGAATTTGTCCATTTCTTCCAGGTTGTCCAATTTGTTGGCATATAATTTTTCATAGTATTCCCTGATAATTGTTTGTATCTCTGAGGGATTGGTTGTCATAATTCCATTTTCATTCATGATTTTATCTATTTGGGTCATTTCCCTTTTCTTTTTGAGAAGCCTGGCTAGAGGTTTGTCAATTTTGTTTATTTTTTCAAAAAACCAACTCTTGGTTTCGTTGATCTGCTCTACAGTTTTTTTAGATTCTATATTGTTTATTTGTGCTCTGATCTTTATTATTTCTCTTCTTCTGCTGGGTTTAGGCTGCCTTTGCTGTTCTGCTTCTATTTCCTTTAGGTGTGCTGTTAGATTTTGTATTTGGGATTTTTCTTGTTTCTTGAGATAGGCCTGGATTGCAATGTATTTTCCTCTCAGGACTGCCTTCGCTGCGTCCCAAAGCGTTTGGATTGTTGTCTTTTCATTTTCGTTTGTTTCCATATATTTTTTAATTTCTTCTCTAATTGCCTGGTTGACCCACTCATTCGTTAGTAGGGTGTTCTTTAACCTCCATGCTTTTGGAGGTTTTCCAGACTTTTTCCTGTGGTTGATTTCAAGTTTCATAGCATTGTGGTCTGAAAGTATGCATGGTGTAATTTCAATTCTTGTAAACTTATGAAGGGCTGTTTTGTGACCCAGTATATGATCTATCTTGGAGAATGTTCCATGTGCACTCGAGAAGAAAGTATATTCTGTTGCTTTGGGATGCAGAGTTCTAAATAGATCTGTCAAGTCCATCTGATCCAATGTATCATTCAGGGCCCTTGTTTCTTTATTGACCGTGTGTCTAGATGATCTATCCATTTCTGTAAGTGGAGTGTTAAAGTCCCCTGCAATGACCACATTCTTATCAATAAGGTTGCTTATGTTTATGAGTAATTGTTTTATATATTTGGGGGCTCCGGTATTCGGTGCATAGACATTTATAATTGTTAGCTCTTCCTGATGGATAGACCCTGTAATTATTATATAATGCCCTTCTTCATCTCTTGTTACAGCCTTTAATTTAAAGTCTAGTTTGTCTGATATAAGTATGGCTACTCCAGCTTTCTTTTGGCTTCCAGTAGCATGATAAATAGTTCTCCGTCCCCTCACTCTCGATCTAAAGGTGTCCTCAGATCTAAAATGAGTCTCTTGTAGACAGCAAATAGATGGGTCTTGTTTTTTTATCCATTCTGATACCCTATGTCTTTTGGTTGGCGCATTTAAACCATTTACATTCAGTGTTATTATAGAAAGATACGGGTTTAGAGTCATTGTGATGTCTGTATGTTTTATGTTTGTAGTGATGTCTCTGGTACTTTGTCTCACAGGATCCCCCTTAGGATCTCTTGTAGGGCTGGTTTCGTGGTGACAAATTCCTTCAGTTTTTGTTTGTTTGGGAAGACCTTTATCTCTCCTTCTATTCTAAATGACAGACTTGCTGGATAAAGGATTCTCGGCTGCATATTTTTCTGTTTAGCACACTGAAGATATCGTGCCAATCCTTTCTGGCCTGCCAAGTTTCAAAAGAGAGATCAGTCACGAGTCTTATAGGTCTCCCTTTATATGTTAGAGCGTGTTTCTCCCTTGCTGCTTTCAGAATTTTCTCTTTATCCTTGTATTTTGCCAGTTTCACTATGATATGTCGTGCAGAAGATCGATTCAAGTTACGTCTGAAGGGAGTTCTCTGTGCCTCTTGGATTTCAATGCCTTTTTCCTTCCCCAGTTCAGGGAAGTTCTCAGCTATTATTTCTTCAAGTACCCCTTCAGCACCTTTCCCTCTCTCTTCCTCCTATGGGATACCAATTGTGCGTATGTTATTTCTTTTTAGTGTATCACTTAGTTCTCTAATTTTCCCCTCATTCTCCTGGATTTTTTTATCTCTCCTTCTCTCAGCTTCCTCTTTTTCCATAACTTTATCTTCTAGTTCACCTATTCTCTCCTCTGCCTCTTCAATCCGAGCCGTCGTCGTTTCCATTTTGTTCTGCATTTCGTTTAAAGTGTTTTTCAGCTCCTCGTGACTGTTCCTTATTCCCTTGATCTCTGTAGCAAGAGATTCTCTGCTGTCCTCTATACTGTTTTCAAGCCCAGCGATTAATTTTATGACTATTATTCTAAATTCACTTTCTGTTATATTATTTAAATCCTTTTTGATCAGTGCATTAGCTGTTGTTATTTCCTGGAGATTCTTCTGAGGGGAATTGTTCCGTTTGGTCATTTTGGATAGTCCCTGGAGTGGTGAGGACCTGCAGGGCACTTCCCCTGTGCTGTGGTGTATAACTGGAGTTGGTGGGCAGGCCGCATTCCGACCTGATGTCTGCCCCCAGCCCACCGCTGGGGCCACAGTCAGACTGGTGCGTGCCTTCTCTTCCCCTCTCCTAGGGTCGGGATTCACTGCGGGGTGGCGTGGCCCGTCTGGGCTACTTGCACACTGCCAGGCTTGTGGTGCTGGGAATCTGGCGTATTAGCTGGGGTGGGTAGGCAAGGTGCACGGTGGCAGGAGGGGCAGGCTTAGCTCGCTTCTCCTTAGGTGATCCACTTCAGGAGGGGCCCCGTGGCAGCGGGAGGGAGTCAGATCCGCTGCAGAGGTTTGGCTCCGCAGAAGCACAGAGTTGGGTGTTTGCCTGGAGCCAGCAAGTTCCCTGGCAGGAACTGGTTCCCTTTGGGATTTTGGCTGGGGGATGGGCGGGGGAGATGGCGCTGGTGAGCACCTTTGTTCCCCACCAAACTGAGCTCTGTCGTCCGGGGGCTCAGCAGCTCTCCCTCCCTTTGTCCTCCAGCCTTCCCGCTTTCTGAGCAGAGCTGTTAACTTATGACCTCCCAGACGCTAAGTCGCGCTTGCTGTCGGAACACAGTCCATCAGGCCCCTCCGCTTTTGCCAGCCAGACTCGGGGGCTCTGCTTGGCTGGTGAGCCGCCCCTCCGCCCCAGCTCCCTCCCGCCAGTCTGTGGAGCGTGCACCGCCTTACCACCCTTCCTACCCTCTTCCGTGGGCCTCTCGTCTACGCTTGGCTCAGGAGACTCCGCTCTGCTAATCCTCTGGCGGTTTTTTGGGTTATTTAGGCAGGTGTAGGTGGAATCTAAGTGATCAGCAGGACGCGCTGTGAGCCCAGTATCCTCCTACGCCGCCATCTTCCCTCTCTCTCTCAAATTTTGCTTTTTATACTAGCAATAGTTTGGTGTTAATTTTAGCAGTGATAACTTATAATAGATTTAATATTTACAGAATTAAAGTCATAAGACTGACTTTTAATGAATTTCAAAGAAATTACAGCCCTCTTAATTTTCCTTTATGTACACGCACGCACACACACAATGGGATATTCAGTCTTAAAAAGAAAAGAAATGCTGGGGCGCCTGGTGGCTCATTTGGTTAAGCGTCTCACTCTTGGTTTTAGCTCAGGTCATGATCTCACGGTTTGTGAGTTTTGAGCCCTGCATGGGGCTCTGTGCTGACAGTGTGGAGCCTGCTTAGTATTCTTTCTCTCTCTCTCTCTCTCTCTCTCTCTGCTTGGTATTCTCTCTCTCTCTGTCTCTCTCTCTCTGTCTCTCTCTCTCTCTCTCTCTCACACACACACACACACACACACACACACACACACACTCTGCCCCTCCCATGCATGCTCACTCTCTCTCTCTTTCAAAATAAATAAATTTTTAAAAAAGGAAATGTTGACACATTACAATATTAATGAGCCCCAAAGAATAAACTAGGCACAAAAGGACAAATACTGTTGATTCCACTTAGATGTACGTAAAGTAGTCAGATTCATAGAGGCAGAGAGTAGTAGTTACCAGCATTTGGGGGAGAAGGAAATACAGAGTTATTTTTAATGGGTACAGAATTTCTTTCTAGGATGATGAAAAGGTTTTAGAAATGGAGAGTGGTGATGTTTGCACAACATTGTGATTATACTTAATGCCACTGAATTGTACTCTTATAAATGGAAAAGAGTAATATGCTTTGTGTCTAAAATTGCGTGGGTCCAAGTGTCATCCTTTAGAGACTGATTAAGTGCATCTGGAGTAGGGCTCAGGCACTTACATTTTTATAAGCCCTACAGATGATTTCATGTACCCTCAGCTTGAGATCCACTGCTCTAAATGATGTTCAGCATAACAAGCTATCAGGGAAATGTAAATCGAAACCACAGTGAGATAAATTTTATTACTAGGATGGTTTTAATCCAAGAAATTAAAAAATAGCAAGTGGTAAGGATGTGGAGGAATTGGAACTCTGTCTGTTGCTGGTCTGGAATGTCAAATGGTGTAACTTATGTGGAGCACAATTTGGCAGTCCTTCAAAGGTTCAGTATACAGTTACCATATAACCCAGCAATTACATGTCTAGGTGCATACTGAATAGAAAGGAAAACACTTGTGCACACAAAAGATTTATACACCAATATTCACAGCATCATTATTCATAATAGTTAAGAGCTAGAACATGTCCATCAACTGGTGAAGAGAGAAACAGATTTGGTACATGCATATCATAGAACATTACTCATTATGAAAAGGAAGAAAATGCAGATTCATGCTACAACACAGATTAACCTTGAAAACATATGGTTAAGTAAAAGAAGCCAGTCACAAATGACCACATGTTGTATGATTCCATTCATATGAAATGTCCAGAGTAGGCAAATCTGTAGAGACAAAGTAGATTAGTGGTTTCCTAGGGATGTGGGAGAAATAAGGAAATTGGGGGATAATGGCTTAGGGGTGCAGGGTTTCTTTTGAGGGTGATGAAAATGTTTTAAAAACTGGATTTTGGTGATGGTTGCACAACTTTGTGAATACACTAATAAATTGTAGTGGTAAATTGTATGTAAACTATATCTGAATAAAACTTAAAAAAAACTCAGTGGCTTACTTTTTATCCACAGAAGTTTTATTCAGTTATCTTCCAGCTAATTAATTGTTCGTTCTTTATGATTTCCTGTGCCTTACATGTACTTTCAAGATTGTCTTTAACATTTCTCTTTTTTTAAGTTTATTTATTTATTTTGAGAGGGAGAGAGTGAGAGACAGCACAGGAGGGACAGAAAGAGAGGGAGAGAGCAAGAATACCAAGTAGACTCTGTACCAGCAGTGCAGAGCCCGACACGGGGCTCCTACTCACGAATCCTGAGATCATGACCTGAGCCAAAACCAAGAGTTAGACACTTAACTGACTGTTACCACCCAGGCGCCCCTGTCTTTAAAAATTTCTTTAAACATAGTAAACAGTTATAGTCTATGTCTGATTATTCCAGTTTCTGAAATCCTTATAGATGTCTGTCATCTCTCTCATTTCTGTCAGTTCAAGCATGCTGCCTTGTTTCCATGTGTGTTTAAGTACTTTTGACCATAAGTTCCTAGTATCCCTTGGGGTTATTAACATGTGGGAATTCTTTGAGGCCCAGGATAAAGGTTGGTTAGTCCAGAAAGGATTTGTTGTTTTTTTTTTTTTCTGCTAGGGGTCTGGGGATATTATTAGTCTGAGATCCCTTGATATTATAATTTGTGCTTGAAGCACCCTTAACTTTATTTATTTATTTATTTATTTATTTATTTAAAATTTGCATCCAAATTAGTTAGCATATAGTGCAACAATGATTTCAGGAGTAGATTACTTAATGCCCCTTACCCATTTAGCCCATCCCCCCTCCCACAACCCCTCCAGTAACCCTCTGTTTGTTCTCCATATTTAAGAGTCTCTTATGTTTTGTCCCCCTCCCTGTTTTTATATTATTTTTGTTTCCCTTCCCTTATGTTCATCTGTTTTGTCTCTTAAAGTCCTCATATGAGTGAAGTCATATGATATTTGTCTTTCTCTGACTAATTTCGCTTAGCATAATATCCTCTAGTTCCATCCATGTAGTTGCAAATGGCAAGATTTCATTCTTTTTGATTGCCAAGTTATACTCCATTGTACATATATACCACATCTTCTTTATCCATTCATCTGTCGATGGACATTTGGGCTCTTCCCATACTTTGGCTATTGTTGATAGTGCCGCTGTAAACATTGGAGTGCATATGTCCCTTTGAAACAGCCCACCTGTATCCCTTGGATAAATGCCTAGTAGTGCAATTTCTGGGTCGTAGGGTAGTTCTATTTTTAATTTTTTGAGGAACTTCCATACTGTTTTCCAGAGTGGCTGCACCAGCTTGCATTCCCACCAACAATGCAAAAGAGATCCTCTTTCTCCACATCCTCGCCAACATCTGTTGTTGCCTGAGTTGTTAATGTTAGCCATTCTGACAGGTGTAAGGTAGTATCTCATTGTGGTTTTGATTTGTATTTCCCTGAT
Organism: Panthera onca; assembly: GCF_046562875.1. Classification (NCBI taxonomy): domain Eukaryota; kingdom Metazoa; phylum Chordata; class Mammalia; order Carnivora; family Felidae; genus Panthera; species Panthera onca. The sequence goes on from NC_138357.1 coordinate 66,848,927, forward strand.
GATGAGTGATGTTGAACATTTTTTTCATATCGGTTGGCCATCTGGATGTCTTCTTGGGGAGAAGTGTCTATTCATGTTTTTTGCCCATTTCTTCACTGGATTATTTGTTTTTTGAGTGTTGAGTTTGATAAGTTCTTTATAGATTTTGGATATTAGCTCTTTATCTGATATGTCATGTGCAAATATCTTCTCCCATTCTGTTGGTTGCCTTTTAGTTTTGCTGATTGTTTCCTTCACTGTGCAGAAGCTTTTTATTTTGATGAGGTCCCAGTAGTTCATTTTTGGTTTTGTTTCCCTTGCCTCCGGAGACATGTTGAGTAAGAAGTTGCTGTGGCCAAGATCAAAGAGGTTTTTGTCTGCTTTCTCCTTGAGGATTTTGATGGCTTCCTGTCTTAGGGTTTTATGTCTTAGGTCTTTCATCCATTTTGCGTTTATTTTTGTGTATGGTGTAAGAAAGTGGTCCAGGTTAATTCTTTTGCATGTCGCTGTCCAGTTTTCCTAACACCACTTGCTGAAGAGACGGTCTTTATTCCATTGGCTATCCTGCTTTGTCAAAGATTAGTTGGCCGTACATTTGTAGGTCCATTTCTGGGTTCTCTGTTCTGTTCCATTGATCTGAGTGTCTGCTTTTGTGAATCACCCTTAACTTGAAAGTTAGTAGGAATTTGGGCTAATGATGGGCTATTTGATGATATGAGCTGGGAACTCTATAGTACTTAAAATGTTGCTCCTTTCTTTCTTCTACTTTCTATGAAATAAAATATGCATACCCCAAAGAATGTTAACCAGTTTTAGTGGACTTTGCATGGTAGTTCAAGGGTGGTAGTTTTTTTGTGAGATGTCTATACTGTGTGGCTAATTAGAATGTGGTAGGACTATAAGATTTAAATTTAGACTTGAACAGGTGTAACAGCCATTTCCTTAAAGTCAGCGTTTTAAGGCCTGTGTTGAAGTATTGAGGCAGTGGAATAACTAATATCTACGAGATACTCTTTTTTCACTTATTGTTCATTATATGTAGAATTCTTCTGGGCACCTCTTGGTAGTTTGTTATTGCTTGGGTTTCAGGCTTTCATAAAGCTTTGTTATGTTATAAATGGCCTTGATTCTTAACAGTTAACTGAAGGAACAATGGAGGTGAGAAAATCAGATTTCTGAGAATGGTACAAAGGAATTATTTGATTAGTAAGGATTTTGTGCTAAAGCAATTGTAGAAATCCTAAAAGGTGTTTCTAAATTCTTAGTGGCCAAACTACTCCCAACGCTTTTTATTCATTTATGTGGAAAATTATTTGAAATGATTTTCAGGACTTGGGGAAACTGTATAAAATTTATTTATATAGTCCCTGGTATTTTATTATGATCATCTCCAGTTCCCTGTTTATTATAGCTAATTGATCATCAGAATACTCCATTGAGACTGGGTTTTAATAGTATAATTGTAATTTGTAAAGAATCAAAAGGAGAATTGTAATTTGTAAAGAATCAAAAGCTTGTAGTCTTGTATTTTTGGAAAGTTTGCTTCAGCTCTACTGTCTTCATCCTTGAATAACATTGAAGGGCACTTAAAATAATGGGGTAGGCTGAATGATGGCCACCTGGAGAGGTCAGATCTTACCTAGTTTCTGGAACCTGTGTTACCTTATAAGAAAAGGGATTTTTGCAGAGGTGATTAAACTAAGGATCTTGAGATGAGGAGATTGTCCTGGATTGTCCAAATGGGCCCTAATTCCAATTGCAGGTGTCTTTTGGGAGAGATGCTCAGGGAGATTTGATCTACACAGAAGAGGCGACATGGTGACCATAGAGGCAAAGATTCATGTGGCTACAAGTCAGGGAATTGCCTTGAGGAGGCAAGGAACAAATCCTCACCTGGAGCTCCCAGAGTGAATGTGTGTGGCTCTGTGGACTCTGATTTTGTCTCAGGACAGATTTTGGACTTATGATTTCCCAAGCTGTGAAGGAATATATTTCTGTGGTGTTAAAATTTTGGGTTTGTAGTGATTTACTACGGCAGCCCTAGGATACTAATTGAAGCAGTGAGTTTTCCCCAACCATTCTTCTTTTGACTTGTACCCTAATTTGCAGTGCAAGCATTGAGAAACTTCTTAGAAAGTTTAGATTTCTGTGCCTCATCACAGATTTAGGAAATCAGAATTTATTGGAATATAATTTAAGGATCTGTACAACAAATTGCCCAAGTAATTCTTATGTGCACCAGGTTTGATAAACATTTCACTAGGATGCTGTATTGGTTTCTTCTTGCTGCTGCAGAAAACTACCATCAAGTTGATGGCTTAGAACACAACTCATGGTCCTGGAGGTTGGAGGTCCAAGGTTAGTGTCATTGGGCTAAAGTCAGCAGGGCTGGTTCCTTCTGGATGTTCTAGGGAGGGAAAATGTTTACTTGTCTTTTTTAGCTTCTGGTGGCTGCCTGTATTCTCCATATTGAAAGTGCATCACTCCAATCTGTGCTTATGTTATCACATCACCTTCTCCGACTCTCACTTTTGGATGCCTCTTATAGGAACTATTATGGTTGTATTGAATGCTCCTGGATCAACTAGGATGGTCTTCTTTACTTTAGGCCCTGTATCTTGATTGAATCTGCAAAGTTCCTTTTTTGTAAGGAATAACACATGGGTGCCTAGGTTTGCAATGTAGATATATTTGGGAGACCATTATTAGTTTACCTCAGACCCAATGATAACATCTCATGTAAAAACCATGGATGTAAATGAGGTTGAATAACAGATTGCCCTGCTTAATTCATTATGTATTCACCTAACCTTTTTTGGCAAGTTTTCCAAATAAAGTCATTTGGAAGTCAAAAAAAATTTTTTAAAGATAGAATGATTCAATAACGATAGTACATTTTTGAGTAGACAACATTTTTTGTGGATGTTTATTTGGCTACCTTATTAGCATATGTTTTTTATGTGGTTCGCATTCCCCACAAAGAATATCAATGCTAATATAAGTCAGTAATGTAGATATAAGAAACTTTTTTTCCCTTTTTCAGTAGAAGTTTTTTCCCTTTAAAAATTTTCTCCCTTTTGGGGAACCTGGGTGGCTCAGTTGGTTAAGGGTCCGACTTCAGCTCAGGTCATGATCTCTCAGTGCAGAGTTCGAGCCCCACGTTGGGCTCTGTGCTGACAGCTCAGAGCCTGGAGCTTGTTTCAGATTCTGTGTCTCCCCCTCTCTCTGCCCCTCCCTTGCTTGCTCTCTCTCTCTCTCCCTCTTTCTCTCTCTCTCTCAAAAAGAAATAAACATTAAAAAAATTAATTTCTCCCTTTTTCTGTCTTAGGTCTAAAAAAGTCGTATAAAATTTCTCTATAATAGACGATATTTATGTTATTTGCAAGAGCAATTTTTCCCCCACAAAACAAAAATAGGCTTTTAAGCTTTGTTGGAGAATAAAATGATATAGTTTAGATTACCTTTCTTTTAATCCCTCTTTCCTTTACATTAATTTAAAGACTCATAAGGCATTCAGTGATAGAACAGCTGGGTAGAAGATCAACAAGGAAATACAAGACTTGGAAAGCACTATAAACCAACTAGACTTTAACAGATATCTGTAGAACACTCCATCTAGCTGCAGCAGAGTACACAGTCCTCTCAAGTACACATGGAACATTCTCCAAGATAGACCATATTTTAGACTTTAAAATAGTTTCAATTAATATAAAAGGATGAAATCACACAATATTTTTTTTTAACCACATGGCAATGAAATTAGAAAACATTAACAGAAGGAAAGTTACAAGATTCACAAATGTATATAAATAACACAGCCCTGAATAGCCAATAGATCAAAGAAAAAATCACAAGGGAAATTAAAAAATATTTAGACAAAAAAAACACAAGGTTCTTGAATATGGGATGCAAGTAAAGCATGCTTAAAGAGGGATAATTACAACTGTAAATGCCTATAATTTAAAAAGAAGAAAGATCTCAAATTTATAATCTAACCTTTTACCTTAAGAAACTAAGAGCAAACTAAACCCAAAGCAAGTAAAAAGAAGGAAAGAATACAGACTAGAGCATAAATAAATATAAAGGGGGAAAAAACATAGAGATCATTGAAACCGAAATTTGGTTCTTTGAAAAGATCAACATAATATCTTTTTAGCTGTACTTAAAAAGTAATAAATAGAGGAGACACACTAAAGTCAAATGTGAAAGAGTATCACTTACATTATGGAAATGAAAAAATTATAAGGGAATGCTGTGAAAGTTGTATATCAAGAAATTAGATAACTTCATTTTCATAGAGTGATTTCTATCATACTTAGTAGAAATACCTCTTATAAGACAGAATAATCAGTACCAGATTTAGTGTTTCATACGATTAAATTTTCTCTTGCCATGAGTGGAGGCAAGATTTACTAATTACTGGTGAATTTGCATCTTTTGAAACTGGACAGAAAAATATGTTATTGTTTAAATACTTTTTGTCTTTTAATCGGCTTTGTTTTGCATCTTACTCCCTTGTTAATTTTGTCATATTAGTGAAATGTACATTAATTTCATTTTTATTTCACTTTCATAGAAAAATGTGATTTTGTTGAAATTACTCTGGGCAGAAGAAATTTAATGTTTTTAATATGAAAAACATAATTTTTAGGAGTACATTTCTTTGTGTAAGAATATTTGGAAAGAATTGTCAAAAGATTGGATACAGAAAGGCTTTGTCTAAAACAAGAGTTTTTTAAGTTTTTATTTAAATTCAAGTTTTTTAACATGTAGTGTAAATTTTGTTTCAGGTGTACAATGTAATGATTCAATACTTCCATACATCACCCTGTGCTCATCATGACAAGTACCCTTCTTAATCCCCATCATCTCTTTAACCCATCTCTGCCCACCTCTCCCAACATAGAGAATTCTTATGTCTCAACATTAACTGCTTTTTTTTATTGATCAGGTGTAGGTAATAGCAGTGAAGGTGGAAGAGGAAAGGCAGGTGCAAAACTTTTCCAGGATTTTCAGATGTTAAGTAGAATCTGGACTCATCCTTGGTGTTTGCAGCTGGACTACATTAGCAAAGAAAATAAGGTAAATCAGGTAACCTTAAAGGTATCTGTTGGAAGCATAATAACTTTAGGAAAAATGTTGATCTATATAAACTTACTGTATATTTGAATTTTCTTTTGCTTTGTGGTGCAGTAATTCAACTTACTTTATTTTTAGTTAATTTCTGTATGTTAGAATGCATTATGATTATGGAAGGAGTATTAAATGTTATTCTTAACATCTTACATAACCATGATAAAATGACCAAAATTAAGAAATTAACATTGAGTCTATACTATTAAGTAAACAACAGACTTTAATTGGATCTCATCAGTTTTGTATTTATGTCCTTTTTCCTTTCCATGATTCAATCCAAGACCTCACATTGCATTTAGTAAGCATATCTATCCTGTCTCCTTTATTTTTTCTAATCTATGATAGTTTCTTAGTTCTTTCTTGTCCCATGAAAATTAATTTATCCTTAGATAAAATAAATATCATTATAATTTTCAATAGAAGTTGAAATAAACTATTAAAATATTCATCATTTTTTTCCTCTAGGGATACTTTGATGAAGACAGTATGGATGAATTTATAGCTTCAGATTCCGATGAAACTTCCATGAGTTTAAGCTCCGATGATTATACAAAGTAAATTGAATACTTTTTGTGTTCTGTGTTAACACATTTAAAATCCCTAATTGCTGATTGTCCTCTCATAATTGGCATTTGTGTCTTTGCTATGCTTTCCTAACAGTTTAAATTTATTCCTTTTTTAGAAAGAAGAAAACAAAGGGTAAAAAAGGAAAAAAAGATAGTAGCTCAAGTGGAAGTGGCAGTGACAATGATGTTGAAGTGATTAAAGTCTGGAATTCAAGATCTCGAGGGGGTGGTGATGGAAATGTGGATGAAACGGGAAGCAATCCCTCAGTTTCGTTAAAGCTGGAAGAAAGTGAGTCTAATGAATGTTGCCTTTATCATGGAACATTGATTTAGAAAATATCATGGCCATGGTTTTCTCAGTTATTAATTTATCCTTACTCTTTTGCTCAAAGGAATATCTTTCCTCAACTTGTAAGCATCTAGAATAATCAGGTCACATAATAACAAGTATCTGGTGAATGTTTAATTATAAGCAAGCCATTGTGCTCTCTCTGGTATTTAAGAGGAAAGGAAGAAAGAAAAACTAGTGTTTATGTATATGTATATAAACTGATTGCTGTATTGTTTTCACTCCATGCATTAGCTAACTTAATTCTTGAGTAGACTTGCAATGCTGTTGATAATTTTTATTTTTATAAATGATTGGTACAAGTGAGACTCAGACCTAGACACACCTAATTTCAGAACCACCATGGTATTTTCACTTAACTACATATAAATGACTAGAAACATTGCTTATAATCAAGTATGATTGTAATTAACTCTGTACAGTGAAAGTAGTGTTAATAGTTTAGGCTTTTTCCTTTGTAATTCTTCATAATCTATAGTTGTATACTTTAAGTTTTCCCTGTATCATGTAGAGCTTATCACCTCTTTTGCTTTCTCTTTCTCTTTTTCTCTTGTGCATGAGTGTACATACAACTGAATGTCTTTTGAAGTTTATTTATTTAATGTTTATTTATTTTTTGGTGGGGGGAAGACAGCATGAATGGGGGAGGGACAGAGAGAGGGAGACAGGATCCAAATCAGACTCCAGGTTCTGGGCTGTCAGCACAGAGCCTGACGGGGGCTCAAACTCCTGATCTGTGAGATCATGACCTGAGCCGCAGTCGGACGCTTAACCAACTGAGCCACCCAGGTGCCCCACAACTGAACATCTTTGAATTTTCTATTGGCTAAAGTTGCTTTGACCTATATCTTGATTTGAAGGGTTAATGTTAAGGCCCCATATATCCTAGTGTTGCCTGACTGGGTGTCTAGGAATTCCAAAGCTGGGACTAAAAATCTGAATATTTGAAATAGCAAATATCTGAAGACAGAACAGTGTAAATAGCTCTAAATAGTTGTCACTTGAGAGTCATGTAGCAAAGCAGTTTAATGTAAAGGGAAGAGAGATAGGTGCCACCTAGGTAAATGAGCTTGAGTTCAAACAAGCATGGCTGGGTTTTGGGCTGCAGCTGAATTAATTTGGTGATTCCTTAATAAACATTTCACTCTTCAAGGAATAGGGGGAAGAAAAAGTATTTGAGGAAATAATAGCTGAAAACTTCCTTAATGTTGGGAAGTAAACAGAAATCCAGATCCAGGAGGCACAGAGAACTCCCTTCAAAATCAGTAAAAGCAGGCCAACACCAAGATATATTCTAACTAAATTTGCAAAATATAGTGATAAAAACATCTTAAAAACAGCAAGAGAAAAGAAGTCTTTAAGTTACAAGGGAAAATCCATAAGGCTAGCAGGAGATCTCTAAACAAACTTGGCAGCCCAAAAGAGAGGGGCATGATATATTCAGAGTGTTGAGTTGGAGAAATCTGCAGCCATGAATACTGTATCCAGTAAGGCTGTCATTCAGAAAAGGAGAGAAATAGTTCCCCAGACAAACAAAAACTAAAGGAGTTCATGACCATTAAACTAGCCCTGCAAGAAATGTGAAGGGGACACTTTGAATGGGAAAGAAAGACCAAAATCGACAAAGAATAGAAAGGAACAGAGAAAATCTTCAGAAACTTTGGCAAAACAAGTAATAAAATGGTACTAAATTCATATTTGTCAGTAATTACTCTGAATGTAAATGGACTAAGTGTTCCAATCAAAAGACTTAGGGTGTCAGAATGGATAAAAAACCAAGACCCATCTACATGCTGCCTACAAGAAGACTATTTTAGACCTAAAGACACCTGCAAATTGAAAGTGAGGATGGAGAAACATTTATCTTGCAAGTGGACATCAAAGGAAAGCCAGAGTAGCCATGCTTATTTCAGACAAGCTAGGTTTTAACCAAAAACTGTAACAATAGATGAAAGGGCATTATATCATAATAAAGGGGTCTGTCCAATAAGAAGTTTTAACAATTATAAATATTTATGCCCCCAACTTGGAACACTCAAATATATAAAATAGTTAACGGGACACCTGGGTGGTTCAGTTGGTTGAGCATCTGACTCCTGATTGTGGCTCAGGTCATGATGGGTTGTGGGATCAAGCCATACATTGGACCCTGTGCTGAGCATGGAGCCTGCTTAAGATTCTCTCTCTTTCCCTCTGCCCCTCTCACCCACTTGCACTCTGTCTCTGTAAAATTAACATAATAATATAAAACAGTAACAAATACAAAGGAATTAATTGATAATAATACAGTAAGAGTAGTGGACTTTAATACCCCACTTACATTAATGGACAGATCATCTAAACAGAAAATTAACAAGGAAACAATGACTTTGAAGGACACACTGGACCAGATGGACTTATCAGATATATTGAGAACACTGAATCTTAAAGCAGCAGTATACACATTCTTCTTAAGTGCACCTGGAACATTCTCCAGAATAAATCACATGCTAGGTTACAAATGATGCCTTAACAGGTGCAAAAAGATAGAGATTATATGATACATATTTTATGACTACAATGCTATGAAACTAGAAGACATCCACAGAAGAAATTTGGAAAGACCACAAATACATGAAGGCTAAAGAACATCTAACTAAAGAATGAATGGGTCAACCAGGAAAGTAAAGAATAAATAAAAAAATACATGGAAACAAATGAAATGGGAACATGGTGGTCCAAAGCCTTTGTGATGCAGTAAAAGCAGTCAGAAGAAGAAGGTATATGGCAATGTAGGCCTACCTCAAGAAGCAAGAAATATCTCAAATACACAACCTAACCTTATACCTAAAGGAGCTAAAAAAAAAAAGAATAACAAATGAAGGCTGAGCCAGCAGAAGAAGTATAATAATAAAGATTAGAGCTGAAATAAATGATATAGATGACAAAACAAAAACACCCCACTAAATAGATCAATGAAAGAAGGGGCTGGCTTGTTGAAAAAAATTAATAAAATTGGTAAACCCCTAGCCAGACTTATCAAAAAGAAAAGAGAAAGGACCCAAATAAATAGAATCACAAATGAGAGAGGAGAGACCATAACACCACAGAAATACAATTATAAGATTATATTATGAAAAACTATATGCCAATAAATTGGGCAATCTGGAAGAAATGGATAAATTCCTAAAACATATAAACTACCAAAACTGAAACAGGAGGAAATAGGAAACTGGAACTGATTGATAACCTCCAGTGAAATTGAATCAGTAATCAAAATTTTTCCAGCAAACAGAAGTCCAGGGCCAGATGGCTTCCTGGGGTGCGAGGGTGGTTCAGCATTTACAAATCAATCCACATTAATAAAAGAAAGGATAAGAACCATATGGTCATTTCAGTAGATGCAGAAAATGCATTTGACACAGTACAGCATCCATTCATGATGAAAACCTTCAATAAAGTAGATTTAAAGGGAACATACCTCTACAGAATAAAGGCCTATATGAAAAAACCACAGCTAATATCATCACTAGTGGGGAAAAACTGAGAGTTTTTCCTCTGTGGTCAGGATCAAGACAGGAATGTCCATTCTCACCATTGTTATTTAGCATATTACTGGAAGTCCTACCCACAGCAAATAGACAACAAAAAGAAGGAAAATGCATCCAAATCAGCAAGGAAGGAGTCAAGATTTTACTATTTCCAGATGCCATGATACTCTATATAGAAAACCTGAAAGAGTCCACAAAATTTCTGTAACTTTTAAATTCAGTAAAGTGGCAGGATACAAAATCAATGTACAGAAGTCTGTTGCATTTTTATACACCAATAATGAAGAAGAAGAAACAGAAATTAAGGACTCAGACTCATTTACAATTTTACCAAATGCAAGAAGATTCCTGGGAACAAAGTCAACCAAGAAGGTGAAAGACTTGTACTCTGGAAAGTATGAAATCCAGATGAAAGACATTGAAGAGGACACAGGGAAATGGAAAGACATTTCACGCTCATGAATTGGAAGAACAAATATTGTCAAAACGTTTATGGTACCTAAAGCAATCTACACATTTCATGTTATCCCTATCAAAATACCAAAAGCATTTTTCACAGAGCTAGAACAAAGAATCTTAAAATTTGTATGGAACCACTAAAGATCCCAAATAGCCAAAGAATCCTTGATAAAGAAAGGAAAGCTGGAGGCATCACAATTCCTCATTTGAAGTTATATTACAAAGCTGTATTAGTCAAAATATTATGGTGTTGGTGCAAAAAGACACATAGATAAATGTGTTCAGAATAGAAAACCCAGGAAGGAATCCATAACTACATGGTCAGTTAATCCTTGACAAAGCAGGAAAGAATATCTAATGGGAAGAACATTGTCTCTTCAACAAACAGTGTTGGGAAAACTGGATAGCAAAATGCAAAAGAATGAAGCGGGACCACTTTATTACTCCATATAGAAACATAAATTGAAAATGGATCAAAGACATAACTGTGAGACCTGAAATCATAAAAATTCTAGAAGAGAACACAGGCAGTAAGTCTTCTGGCATTGGCTGTAGCAAGTTCTTTCTAGGTATGTTTCCTGAGGCAGAGGAAACAAAAGTAAAAATAAACTATTGAGACTTCATCAAAATAAAAATCTGCACAGCAAAGGATATCATCAACAAAACTAAAAGACAAACTTTGGAATGGGAGAAGATATTTGCAAATGACATATCTGATCAAGGGTTAGTATCCAAAATGTATAAAGAACTTCTAAAACTCAATACCCCGAAAATGAATAATCCAATTAAAAAATGGGCAGCCTACATGAACAGACATTTTTCCAAAGAACATATACAGATGGTCAGTGGACACCTGAGAAGATGCTCATCATCGCTTACCATCAGGGAAATGCAAATCATAACTGCAATGAGATATCACCTTATAACTGTCAGAATGGCTAAAATCAGCATCACATGAAACAACAGGTGCTGCTGAGGATGTGGAGAAAATGGAATACTTGTACGCTGTTGGTGAGAAGGCAAACTGGTGCAGCCACTCTGGAAAACAGTATGGATGTTTCTCAGAATGTGAAAAATGGAACTACTGTATGATCTAACAATTGCATTACTAGGTATTTAACCAAAAAATACAAAAAAAGTAGTTCACAGGGGGTACATACACCTCTATATGTATGGAAGCATTATGTAAAATAGCCAAATTATGGAAGTAGCCCAAGTGTCCATTAACAGATAAATGGATAAATAAGAGGTGGTGTGTGTGTATGTGTGTGTATATGTATACACAATGGAATATTACTCAACCATAAAAAAGTGTGAAATCTTGCCTTTTGAAATGACATGGATATAACTAGAGTGTCTTATGCTAAGCGAAATAAGTCATTCTGAGAATGATGGTTACCGTAGGGAAATGATTGGGGGCAATGGGTTAAATAGATGATGGGGATTAAAGAGGGCACTTATTATGTGCACTGGGTATTTTATCAAAGTGATGAAACACTATATTGTACACCTGAAATGGATATTACACTGTATGTTAACCAACGGGAGTTAAAATAAAACCTTAAAAAAATATAAAGCATTTCTGTCTTCAGTACCTCTTTGGAATAGATTTTAGCCTACCCAGACCCTTGTTTACTTCTCTTATAAATCAGAGGAATAGTACAATTAAATTACAAAATTTTCCTCCTTATTCTTCTCTGCTGTTGTCCCATGAAGGCAGTTTATTGTCACTGTTCATCTTCCAGTTAGATTTAAAGAATACTTTTCTAAGAATAGTAAAGGAACAGTTGTAATTGAATTTATTAAGAAGCTCTTTTTCATTTAAATTTCTCCTCAGTTGTCTCATAATTGTAAATAAATAGCTTAAAATTTATGTGGTCCTAGGAATGATTTTCTTAAAATATTCTTGTTGAAATTTTTTTGTAACTTATGGTTAGGAGAAGAGGGAGAGTAGACTAATTGGTATGCTCATCCTGTGCTATAAATGGGTTAAATAAAAGTATGCTGAGGTACTGATCCCTTTGTCACTTACAAGTACAAGTGGGTACTGAGGTAGCTGGGTCACCTCTAGAAATGAGCAACCTCTTCCATTTTCTCTGGGTTGCTATATAAATAGTATTGTTTTCCATATATGTCATCATATAAAAATGGTTGGAAGGAATTGGGGCAGAGAGTAGGTGGCTGACTATATGTCATGAACTTAAAAGCAGATAGGGAAGGTTGTGAGTCCCAAATGACAAATTTTGAGTGCTTGTCTAAGGTCTTTACATTTTAGGTGTGTGCAGTCAAATAGAAGTCATTCATATGTAGATGTATCTTATATTTTCTTCAGCTGTGTACATGTATAGTTTATTAGAAATATTTTCCAGAACAAATTGATGATAAAAATCTATTTTGGGGGGTACCTGGGTGTCTCAGTTGGTTAAGCATCCAACTCTTGGTTTAGGGTCAGGTCGTGATCTCACAGTTCATGAGTTCAAGCTCAGCATCAGACTTTGTGCTGACAGGGCAGAGTCTGCTTGGGATTCTCACCCTCCCTCTCTTTCTGCCCTTCCCCCATTCATGCTTTTTCTCTATCTCATATTTTTGTAATTTAGATCTAGATTACTCCAAATAAGGCTGAGTAGATCATAGTATATAGACACATATAATAGGTATTGTGTAGCTTTGTAAAAAATAATTACTTTCTTGGCAACTCAGTGGCTCAGTTGGTTAAGCCTCCTACTGTTCCTCTCGGTTCAGGTCATGATCTCAGGGTTCGTGAGTTCAAGCCCCCTGTCGGGCTCTGGGCTGACAGCACGGAGCATGCTTGGAGTTCCCTCTCCCTCTTTCTCTGTGCCTACCTTACTTAGGCAGTCTCCCTCTCTGTCTCTCTCTCAAAATAAATAAATCAACTTAAAAAAAATTAAAAGTTATATATAATTACTTTCTCATAAGAAATGTAAGAAAACCTAAATAGGAAGGATTAAAGGGCTAAAATGTTGCATTTAGAATTTGAACTGTATATTAATTAAGTAGATGGTTATAATTGAGCTATGATTTTCACTGCATATTTCATTTTTACTTTCAATGAGTTGCTGTTTCTTTTTACAGTAGCTTTCTGAATGTTTTCAGAAGCAATATCTTGAATACGTCTTTTAAGTTAACCTTATGGCATCCCTATTTCTATTTTTCAGTGTTTTATTAGAAAGACAGTCTTTTTATGAGGAAATGACTATGTAAACTACAAAGTATTCAATTCATTATTATTTCACTATTTTTAGAGTAAGCTTCATTGGTGAGCATTTACACTTTAAAATGTCTGTAATTTATTATATGGGTATAAACTTCTGTGGCAGAATCCTTGTATGTGATATAGGAGCATAAAATTAGCACTAATAAACCACATTTATTCATTTGACAAATATTTATTTGAGTGCTTACTATGTGCCAAGCACTGCTGTAGAAGCTTGGGTTATATCAGTGAACAAAATGCACTCATGGAGTTTAACATTCTACTACTAGTACTATATAGATTCATAATACTTTAAAGATATGCTTTTCCTTATAAAACTGCTGTGTATCTTGCTGCAAATGTAGTTACATATATATTTAGAAAAATGTGCTTCAAGAAATTATGGGTAAAGTTGTTGCTGTTCATTTGTATTCCTTTTGTGCCTTACCTTGTAAGCATTTTGTGATATCCAGAGTGGATATTAAGGAGTGGCTTTGATTAATTAATTTACTTTTTCTTGTCATGTATATAAGGACAAGGTTATAACAGAAGTAATAGTTAATCCATGTGGATGATGAAATAAGAATATTCAACATAAAATACCTGTAAGTTTTAATTAGATATTCAGGATATTCATTAACTGGAGTAGCCCTTGTATTTCTAAACCAGTTTTTAGTTTTTTAGACATTACTATAAAGTATTGTGGTTATATCCAATAGGATCAAAATTCAAATGGAATCTTTTGTATTTGCACAGAAATTATCATCTATCCAAGACTTCTTACCTAGCTACCACATTTTTTTTTTGCTACCACATTGTTACTAACTTTCTGCCAGCATTTTTTATTGCTAACATTTTCACCTTAGATAAATTACCCTTAGTGGGTAACCATTCCTAAAGTTATGTGTGATCTGTGGAACTGCAGAATTCTCCAAAGGAATTTGTTACTTGGCCAGTTGACTAATTGTAGAATGGAGTTTAGTTAACATTTGCTTGATAAACTATTTGTCAGTGGCCCCCAAGACCACCCTGAGGTTCAGTGATTCACAGGGACTCAGCATATAGTTATATTCAGGTCTATGATTTCTTACAATCAAAGGGTACAAAGCAAAATCAGCAAAGGGAAAAGGCACATAGAGTAGAGTCCAGAGGAAACCAGGCATAACCTTCCAAGAGTCTTCTCCCAGTGGAGTCACTCGAGATGTACTGATTTCTTCAGAAATAAGTTATGATAACATGTGAAGTGTCATCTACAAAAGAAGGTCATTCATTAGAGACCCAAGTGTCTAAGTTTTTTTATATATGTTTTAAACACTGTCTGATGCATACCAAATTTCAGCCTCTCAGAAAGAAAATATGTGTTCAGAATAAGCCACTCTAGGCACAGTGAGTCATTCTTATCAGGGAAAGTTTTATATTAGTACAGAAAGCTGTTTACCATTCAAGTACCCAGGGCCAGCCTTGCAAAGCAGGCTTTTCTAAGATGTAATTTTAGGTGACTCTTGAAGAGAGTGAAACATAAATAGAAGTTTGCCTTGCAAAGAATGGGAAAGGTATGGATTCAAGGAAAGGTATGGATTCTTGGAAATATGTGACATGTTTCGATAATAGTTCATTGTGGTTTGAATATCAATACTTAATGAGCTATCTATAAGTAATGGAAATTACCAGGACCCAGACACACACACAAAAAAAGGAACTGATAATTTAAACCATTAAAGGTATGCTATGGAAGCCCTAGGGATATGCTAGTCTTGTGACTAGCAGCTTTGGCTTTCACCTACTCAGTGATATGATAGAAGGCTTTGAGCCCTCTATGAGGTGGAGAGTTCTTTGAACCCAGATTAAAGCTGAATCTCTAAAGGGTATATATAGTCCATTGAAGAATAGGATAGAAAAAAAAATGTGCCTATCAATCCAGATAGATGACAAAGTTTATCTGTTTCACCCTGGTCTCTGGGTTGAGAAAAATAGTTTCTTTGCATTCATAATCTTGGGCTTTCCCTTATATAGGTTATGATTTGAATGTACATTACTTAGTCTAAAAATCTCAAGCTGAAATACCTTGAGTATTCGGGGTTGTTGATCCTTTGGAGCACCTGGCAGAAGCAGATGCAGAATAAGTACGGAGATGTATGACCTTTACCAAGGATTCTCACATATTACAAATGCAGTGAAAGTGAAATGACGATAAAAATTATAGAGAGTTCCGGTGAAAGATGGCTGCATAGGAGGGCACTGGGCTCACATCGTCCTGCTGATCACTTAGATTCCACCCACACCTGCCTAAATAACCCAGAAAACCTCCAGAAGCCTAGCAGAATGGACTCTCTGGAGCCAAGTGTAGTCAAGAGGCCCACGGAAGAGGGTAGGAAGGGCAGAGAGGTGGTGCGTGTTACACGGACTGGCAAGAGGGAGCCAGGATGGTGGAGGGGCAGCCCGCCCAGCAAGGCAGAGCCCCTGAAGTCTGGTTTGCAGAAGCGGAGGGGCGGACTGCGTGAGTTCTGACAACCAGTGGGACTTAACATCTGGAATGTTAAAAGTCAACAGCTCTGCTTGGAAAGCAGGAGGGTTAGAGGACAGTAGGAGGGAGAGTTGTTGAGCCCCAGGAGACAGAGCTCAGCTCGGTGGGGACCAAAGGTGCTGGCGAGCGCCATCTCCCTCTCCCTTCCCCCAGCCATAATCCCAAAGGGAACCAGTTCCCATCACCGAGCTTCCTTGCACAGTGCAAGCACCCAACGCTGTGCTTCTGTGGATCTATCCCTCCGACTGGTCTGCCTCCTTACCAGAGCTGCAGGGCTCCTCCCGCAGGGGACCACCAAAGGCAAAGCTAGCTAAACCTGCCCCTCCTGCCTCTGTACACCTTGCGGATCCATCCCTTCTAATACACCCTTGGCCAGATCCCATTCAAGTCTCACCAAAAGCTTGGCAGTGTGCAAGGAGCCCAGATAGGGGCCACACCTCTGCACAGTGAGCCCTGCCCCTGGGAGAGGGGAAGATAAGGTACACACCCGTCTGACTGTGGCCCCATCTGTGGGCTGGGAACAGACATCGCGTCTCACTGCGGCCCCACCCACGAAAACAAGTTACTCCAGACAGCACAGGGGACATGCCCTGCAGTTTGGCAACACCCCAGGAACTATCCAAAATAACAAAATGGAAGAACTCTCCTCAAAACAAACTCCAGGAAGTAGCAACAGCTAATGAATTGATCAGAAATGATTTAAGCAATATAACGGAACAAGAATTTAGAATAATGGTCATAAAATTAATCTCTGGGCTTGAAAAAAGTATAGAGGACTTTTTTCTCTATAGCAGAGAATCTATTGCTACAGAGATCAAGGGACTAAGAAATAGTCATGAGGAGCTAAAAAATGCTATAAATGAAGTGCAAAATAAAATGGCAACCACAGCTCGGATTAAAGAGGCAGAGGAGAGAATAGGTGAATAAGAATGTAAAATTATGGAAAAGAGGAAGCTGAGAAAAAGATAAAAAAAATCCAGGAGTATGAGGGGAGAATTAGAGCACTAACTGACGCAATCAAACAGAGCAATATCCATATCATGGTAGTACCAGAAGAAGAAAAAGAAGAGACAGAGAGAGAAAGGGGCTGAAGGTGTACTTGAACAAATTATAGCTGAGAACTTCCCTGATCTGGGGAAGTAAACAGGCATTGAAATCCAAGAAGCACACAGAAAACTCCCTTCAGGTGTAACTTGAATCGATCTTCTGCATGACATATCAGTGAAACTGGCAAAATACAAGGATAAAGTAGAGAATTCTGAAAGCAGCTAGGGAATAAACAGGCCCTAACTTACAAAGGTAAACACATAAGGGTAGTAGCTGACCTACCTACTGAAACTTGGCAGGCCAGAAAGGAATGGCAAGAAGTCTTCAATGTGATGAACAGGAAAAAAAAAAAATTGCAGCAGAGAATCCTTTATCCAGCAAGTCTGTCTTTCAGAATAGAAGGAGAGATAAAGGTCTTCCCAAACAAAAACTGAAGGAATTCATCACCACTAAACCAGTCCTACAAGAGATCCTAAGGGGGATTCTGTGAGTGAAATGTTGCAAGGACCACAAAGTACCAGAGACATCACTACAAGCATGACACCTACAGACATCACAATGACTTCTAAACCCATATCTTTCAATTATATCACTGAATGTAAATGGACTAAATGCTCCAACCAAAAGACATAGGGTATCAGAATGGATACAAAAGCAAAACCTATCTATTTGCTGTCTACAAGAGACTCATTTTAGACCCGAGGACACCTTCAGATTGAAAGTGAGGGGATGGAGAACTATCTATCATGCTACTGGAAGTCAAAAGAAAGCTGGAGTAGCCATACTTATATCAGACAAACTAGACTTTAAATTAAAGGTTGTAACAAGAGATGAAGAACGGCATTATGTAATAATTACAGGGTCTGTCCATGAGGAAGAGCTAACAATTATAAATGTCTGTGTGCCTAATATGGGAGCCCCCAAATGTATAAAACAATCACAAACACAAGCAACCTTATTGATAAGAATGTGGTAATTGCAGGGGACTTTGATACTCCACTTATAACAATGGATAGATCATCTTGACACAGGATCAATAAAGAAACAGGGGCCCTGAATGATGCATTGGATCAGATGGACTTGACAGATATACTGAGAACTCTGCATCCCAAAGCAACAGAATATACTTTCTTCTCGAGTGCACATGGAACATTCTCAAAGATATATCACATATTATTTTGGGTCACAAAACAGCCCTTCGTAAGTATAAAAGAATTCAGATCATACCATGCACACTTGCAGACCACAGTCCTATGAAACTTGAAATCAACCACAAGAAAAAGTTAGGAAAACCTCCAAAAGCATGGAAGTAAAGAACACCCTATTTAAGAATGAATGGGTGAACCAGGCAATTAGAGGAGAAATTTAAAAATATATGGAAACAGATGAAAATGAAACACAAGAATCCAAACGCTTTGGGATGCAGTGAAGGCAGTCCTGAGAGGAAAATGCATTGCAATCGAGGCCTATCTCAAGGAACAAGAAAAATCCCAAATACAAAATCTAACACCACACCTAAAGGAAATAGAAGCAGAACAGCAAAGACACCCCAAACCCAGCAGAATAAGAGAAATAATGAAGAGCAGAGCAGAAATAAACAACATAGAATCTAAAAAAACCATTGAGGAGATCAGTGAAACCAAGAGTTGGTTTTTTGAAAAAATAAACCAAATGGATAAACCTCTAGCCAGGCTTCTCAAAAGGAAAAGGGAGATGACCCAAATAGATAAAATCATGAATGAAAATGGAATTATGACAACCAATCCCTCAGAAATACAAGCCATTATCAGGGAATACTATGAAAAATTATATGCCAACAAACTGGGCAACCTGGAAGAAATGGACAAATTCCTCAACACCCACCCACTTCCAAAACTCAAACAGGAATAAATAGAAAACTTGAACAGACCCATAACCAGTGAATAAATTGAACGAGTTATCAAAAATCTCCCAACAAGTAAGAGTCCAGGACCAGATGGCTTCCCAGGGGAATTATACCAGACATTTAAAGCAGAGATAATACCTATCCTTCTCAAGCTATTCCAAAAAGTAGAAAGGGAAGGAAAACTACCAGACTCATTCTATGAAGCCAGCATTACTTTGATTCCTAAACCAGACAGAGACCCAGTAAAAATGAGAACTACAGGCCAATATCCCTGATGAATATGGATGCAAAAATTCTCAATAAGATACTAGCAAATCAAATTCAACAGCATATAAAAAGAATTATTCACCATGATCACGTGGGATTCATTCATGGGCTGCAGGGCTGTTTCAACATTCGCAAATCAATCAATGTGATACATCCCATTAATAAAAGAAAAGAACCATATTATCCTGTCAATCGATGCAGAAAAAGCATTTGACAAAATTCAGCATCCTTTCTTCAGAAAAACCCTCGAGAAAGTTGGGATAGAAGGAACATCCTTAAACATCATCAAAGCCATTTATGAAAAGTCCACAGCTAACATCATCCTCAATGGGGAAAAACTGAGAGCTTTCCCCCTGAGATCAGGAACATGACAGGGATGTCCACTCTCACTGCTGTTGTTGAACATAGTGTTGGAAGTGCTAGCATCAGTAAGCAGACAACAAAAGGAAATCAAAGGCATCAAAATTGGCAAAGATGTAGTCAAGCTTTCACTTTTTGCAGACGACATGATATTATACATGGAAAACTCAATAGACTCCACCAGAAGTCTGCTAGAACTGATACATGAATTCAGCAACGTCTCAGGATACAAAATCAATGTACAGAAATCAGTTCCATTCTTATACACTAACAATGAAGCAACAGAAAGACAAATAAAGAAACTGATCCCATTCACAATTGCATCGAGAATCATAAAATACCTACGAATAAACCTAACCAAAGATGTAAAAGATCTGTGTGCTGCAAACTATTGAAAGGTTATGAAGGAAATTGAAGAAGACAGAAATGGAAAAACGTTCTGTGCTCATGGATTGGAAGAATAAATATTGTTAAAATGTCAGTACTACCCAAAGCAGTCTACACATTCCATGCAACAAAATTGCACCAGCATTCCTCTGAAAGCTAGAACAAACAATCCTAAAGTTTGTATGGAACCACAAAAGACCCTGAATAGCCAAAGTAATTTTCAGGAAGAAGACCAAAGTGGGAGGCATCACAATCCCAGACTTTAGCCTCTACTACAAAGCTGTAATCATCAAGACAGCATGGTATTGGCACCAAAACAGACACATAGACCAATGGAGTAGAATAGAAACCCCAGAATTGGACCCACAAAAGTATGGCCAACTAATCTTTGACAAAGCAGGAAAGAATATCCAATGGAAAAAAGACAATCTCTTTCACAAATGGTGCCGGGAGAGCTGGATGGCAACATGCAGAAGAATGAAACTAGACCACTTTCTTACACCATTCACAAAGATAAACTCAAAATGGACAAAGGACCTGAATGTGAGACAGGAAACCATCCAAACCCTAGAGGAGAAAGCAGGAAAAAACCTCTCTTTCAGCCGCAGCAATTTCTTACTTGACACATCCCCAAAGGCAAGGGAATTAAAAGCAAATGAACTATTGGGACCTCATGAAGATAAAAAGCTTATGCACTGCAAAGGAAACAGTCAACAGAACTAAAAGGCAAGCAACGGAATGGGAAAAGATATTTGCAAATGACGTATCGGGCAAAGGGCTAGTATCCAAAATCTATACAGAACTCACCAAACTCCACACCCGAAAAGCAAATAATCCAGTGAAGAAATGGGCAGAAAACATGAATAGGCACATCTCTAAAGAAGACATCCAGAGGGCCAACAGGCACATGAAAAGAGGCTCAGCATCACTCCTCATCAGGGAAATACAAATTAAAACCACACTGAGATATCGCCTCATGCCAGTCAGAGTGACTAAAATGAACAAATCAGGAGACTGTAGATGCTGACGAGGATGTGGAGAAACGGGAACCCTCTAGCACTGTTGGTGGGAATGCAAACTGGTGCAGCCGCTCTGGAAAACAGTGTTGAGGTTCCTCAAAAAATTAAAAATAGACCTACCCTATGACCCAGCAATAGCACTGCTGGGAATTTACTCAAGGGATACAGGAATGCTGATGCATAGGGGCACTTGTACCCCAATGTTTATAGCAGCACTTTCAACAATAGCCAAATTATGTAAAGAGCCTAAATGTCCATGAACTGATGAGTGGATAAAGAAATTGTGGTTTATATACACAATGGAATACTACGTGGCAATGAGAAAGAATGAAATATGGCCTTTTGTGGCAACATGGATGGAACTGGAGAGTGTGATGCTAAGTGAAATAAGTCATATGGAGAAAGACAGATACTATATGTTTTCACTCTTATGTGGATCCTGAGAAACTTAACTGAAGACCATGGGGGAGGGGAACGTAAAAAAAAAAAAAAAAAAAAAAAAGGTTAGAGAGGGAGGGAGCCAAAACTTAAAAGACTCTTAAAAACTGAGAACAAACTGAGGGTTGATGGGGTTTCGAGGGAGGGGAGGGTGGGTGAGGGGTATTGAGGAGGGCACCTGTTGGGATGAGCACTAGGTGTTGTATGGAAACCAATTGACAATAAATCTCACATTAAAAAAAATTACAGAATAACCAAGGAAACTATTATCTTCAGGAAACGTTAGCCACAAAATAAGTTAGCAGCAAGCCTGATAAAAGTTAACACACAAAACTAACAGCCTAATTAGATTCTCTAGGGCCTCAGATAATAGAAGTTTTTGATAAAGACTACAGTTATTTTTAGTGAGAATTTTAAATATCACACGTGTAAGTTTATTCCATAAAATTTAAAACTTATGAGATAGACAATATTCTAGAAAAATATAACAACATTGAGTGTTCTTTTGACAGTAGCCAAAAATTAGAAATTATCTACGTGTCTATGAGAGGGACTGATGAGGAGATGCCATAATGTCTATGAGGAGAGCTAAAAATGATGGTATATTTGGGCAGTGGAATTCTACATAGCGGTTAGAGTGATTAAGTAAGTCTCACTTTGAATGAAAAATGATAAGCTACATTTATTGAAGAAATAAATCATATAAAGATACATCCAGTATGTACTGATTACATGGAGTTTAAAAACATGAAAGGTAATATAGGGTTTAGGCATACATGTGTAGTGAAAATATAAAAACATACACAAAAATAGTAAATATTGAATTGAGGGTTTTATTTTATTTTCATTTATATATATTTGAGTTTTTACTTTTTTTAAGTGTAGTTGACTCAATATTAGATTAGTTTCAGGTGTACAACTTAGTGATTTGACAAGTTTATGCATTATGCTATATTCCCCACAAATGTGGCTATCATTTGTCCTATTATATTGCTATTAATGATATCATTAACTGTATTCCTTATGCTGTGCCTTTTATTCTCATGACTTGGTTTGTTCTATGTATTTATAGGTCTGATACTGCTTTTTGTTTGTTTATTCATTTGTTTTGCTTTGTTTTTAGATTCCCATGAGTTAACTCATTCCATAACCCGAGGCCTGTACGTCCCTCTCCCCTTCACCCATTTTGCCTGTCTGCCCATCCTCCTCCCCTCTGGCAACACTGTTTGTTCTCTGTATTTATATATCTGATTCTGCTTTTTCTTTATTCATTTTTTAAGATTCCACTTATGGGCAGAATAATATGGTATTTTCCCTTATGAGTCTGACTTATTTCACATACCTTAATACCCTGTAAATCTAGAGAGTTTCATAAGTTGGGATTTTAGAAACCTAGAAAGAAGGGAAGGATAGAAGAGGATGTAATTGAGTATGGTTACATATTAGTCGTCACCTGCATCAGAAGCAGATTTAATTAATAAGTGGTAAAATTTAATGAAGATGGGATGTGGGAAACACTGGTGTTCATTATATTCTATATATTTTTGTGAATGTTTAAAATATTTTGTTTATAACAAAAATGTGTAAAAATTTAAAATAGTTTGCATTAAAAAGCAGTTGAGGGAAGGTACAAAAACCAGGTAAACCTTTATGTTCCTTGTTTTGAATTGAACTGTTTATGTTTAGATATAATGGATTATTTTGTATTACTTTCTTCTTACATCTTTTATAGTCAAAAGTTTGCGGGGAAAATAAGAAAATGATTTAACATGATATGATCATTCTGGGATCAATCCTTGTTTGTTTTCCAGAATTCTAGTAGGAAAGAGAAATGTTTCATGCCCCTAAGATCTTTTCTCTCTTAATCTCTGAGTCAGTCTGTCTCTTCCCTCCCTCCTCTCCTCCCTACCTTTCTCTGTCTTTCTTTGGTTCTCTATGTCTTTTTCTCTCCTAGTCTCTGTCTCTTGAGATGTGTGTTGGGAGTTATACTCTCTCAGTGACTTGGGGGCTTTGCCTCTTAGGGTCTCTGTTTTTCTGAGTCTCCCACTCCCAGGCACTGTTTCTCATAGTTGTACTTTCTCAGGGTCTTTCTCTTGCTTACTCTCTCAGTTGATGTGCCTGCTCCCACTCAATGTTTTTCTTCCTTTGCATCCATACGTGTGTGTTTGTGTGTGTCTGACTCCCTGTCTCTTTCTCTCCCTCTCCTAGGATGGGTTTGTCCCCTCTACTCCACTCCCCAACCTTGTGTCTTTTTCTCACAGTATAACTCTCTCTTTCTTGGGGTGGTCTTTTTTCCCTCTTTTTTGCAAGAGGGTGCCCTCCCTCCCCGTTATCCCCCTCTCCCCTCTCCTCTTCTTCCTTCCCCTCTCTCCCTCTCTCTCCTCTTTCTCTTGGTGCCTGTCTTAATCTTTCTTTTAGGATCTTTCAGTTTTCTTTCCTTATTTGCCTACTCATTTATGTTTCATTTGTTTTATTTAGGTAAAGCTACTTCTTCTTCTAATCCAAGCAGCCCAGCTCCAGACTGGTACAAAGATTTTGTTACAGATGCTGATGCTGAGGTTTTAGAACATTCTGGAAAAATGGTACTTCTCTTTGAAATTCTTCGAATGGCAGAGGAAATTGGGGATAAAGTGTAAGTTTCTCCTATTTTTATTCTATAAATGAACCTTTTTAATAATCCTTCTGTTGTTTAAACAATTTATTTGAAGAAATCTGTTTTGTTTTCTTCCTTAGAACGATGTAATTTTTTTGGTTAGTGTAGTGATAGACCACTATCTTCCTTCTAAGCCACTAGTTCTGAGTGCATATTCTGGTTATTTCTTGATTGCGGTTTTCCCTTTCTGGCTATTGCACCTTGAACTTATTTCTTTGAGCCAAGCCTCTGATGGATATCTATATTTCACTATCTTTAATATTATTTTTCAATCCATGTAGTGTGGTTTCTACCATGTCACTTTATTGAGATTTTTTTCCCCCCTAAAGTCAGTTAGTGACCTTTTAATCTCCAAATCTAGTGCCCTTCAACTGTATTTCACCTCTTTGACTATTCTCCATAATTTCTCCTTTGTTTTTGTTCCTGTTTGTTTTACTTCTAGCATTTGTGTCCCCATTCCCTTCCTTGCGTCCCTGCCTTCCACTCTCATCCTTCAAATTACTATTCAGAATACATACTTTTAATGTTTTGAACCATACTTACTATTTAGGTTGTTATAAGGTCCCAACATCTGATCATAAAATATTTTAAAAATGTGTCTGTGATTCTTTTAATAACAGTTTAACATAAGGCTGAAATCTTTTATCTTAAAAACTTTCAAACTTAGTTCTTTTAACTCTTGGAAGGAGGTAGATCTGCTATTAATATTTCTAATCCATCTTTTAATATACCTCTAATGTTAATAAATTCATTTTTAAAATTTTTTTTTAAATTTTAATGTTTATTTCTGAGACAGAGACAGAGCATGAGTGGGGGAGGGGCAGAGAGAGAGGGAGACACAGAATTAGAAGCAGGCTCCAGGCTCTGAGCTGTCAGCACAGAGCCTGATGCGGGGCTCGAACTCACAAACTGTGAGATCATGACCTGATCTGAAGTCGGTCGCTCAACTGACTGAGCCACCCAGGCGACCCTAATGTTAATGCATTCTAATATACTTGTATGTCTTTTCACTGGATAGTGAGTTGTTTGAAGACACAGACTGTTTTATTATTTTTATTAACTTACTATATCTTGCACTTAGTAAGTACTTGATAAAATTTATTTTTGTTGTATATTACGACTTTATTTACACAGAAACAAGTGGTTCAGATATGTGATGAATGGAGTGACAATATTGGAGGTAAAGGACATGTTTTGGAATAGAAATAACAGGATTTAGTACATTAAATTCAGGGCAATAAGAATGAAAGAGTAGTCAAAAATGACTCCTAGGCTTCCAGACCAGGAGGCTGGTGAATTCTGGTGCTACTTACTAAAATGGAGAATAGGGAAGAACTACGTTTATTAGACATCGTAAAGAAGTCTGTTCTGGCTATGTTAAGTTTGAGAGCCCTATTAGATATCCATAGAAGATGCAAGTAGAAAGTGGATATTTGAATTCAGCATTCCTAAGAAGTCAGGAGAAATGATTGCTTTGACATGCTTTGCTCTTTTCTGCTATCAACTTCTGTAGTTTAAAATTAATTTTTATTTGGGTACCATACAAGAATTTTAAGAATATGGAAGGGATTTTAGTGGTCTTTGAATTTCCTAGGCAGTGCAAGAATCTCTTCCACCATTTTCATCATGATGTTCTCGTAGCCTCTCCTATGGTAGAACATTTGCCATTTCAGAAGGCTACCTATAGTTGAATACTTCAAATTTTTAGAAATTGTATCCTTATCTTTAGTTTGTACTTTATCCCTATACATTTTCCTTGTGGTTTAAAATTGAACATATCTTTTGCTTTTTTTACACTCTTATAGTGTTTTTTTTTAGTTATAAGCCCAACTGATAGACATTATCAGTGCTAATACTGTAAAACTATGCATTTCCTTAACTGTGATTACCACTATTCTTTATTTGTCCAACATTTCCTTATGGAAGTTTTCAAACATAAAAACAGAAAGAATTTTACAGTGAATACCCATATGCCTATCACCTAGCATCTGTACTATATTCTATATTTCATTGTACTTTCTTTATTACATATCTATTTATCTATCCATCTTATTTTCCTGATGCCTTCCAATGCAGGTTGCAGACATCAATACTACTGTTTTAATTGTCTCCTTTTCAGATAATGGTGGGTTCATCTCTCTTGTCACTTTTAGCTTTTTTTTTTTTTTTTTCTCTGCATTGATCTATTCTTTGTATGGCCTAATTTCATAGGTTTTAAACATACTTCAGTTTTTTAGCACCCATCTCAAAATGTGGTCACAGCAAACAAAACACTTCAACTGAGTTTTTATTAACACAGACTTATAGTAAAGCAGGTTCTTGTTTATTCTGGACCCTATAGTTCATCCATGCGGTCCAATAGAGAGGGTTTCCAACATCTAAGTAACACTGTTGGTTCATATTGAACTCATGGTCAGCTGAGACTCTCGTTTATTTTTTAAAGAAGAACTGCTGTTAAATCAGATTTTTCTATTCTCTATTTGTGCAGTTGATCTTTTGACCCAAGTGTAAACTTGATATTTCGTGGGGCAAAAGATAAATGAATTTCAGTGATTTTAGCCAATGGTGTGTTGATAAATGTTTAACAACTGACTCTTCAGGAAAATAATAACACAAAAGGAAATGAAGCAAGAAAGAAAAGCTCTAATTTGTAACATTTGCTGATTTTCATAGTCAAATACTGCCATGTTCAATTTTAAGCTATCATCATGATGTCAGTGGTGGGAAGAAATGCTAACAATCTACTTTCCTGTTCCAAGCTAGTTATAGCTAATTCCAGTACACTACTGGTTTCAGTCCAGCCCTTCTAACTTGTTTTCTGTCATTTAAATATTAAAATTTGATTAAATTTTAATTTTCCAGGTTTTTTTGTATATGTATGAATTTGATTTGTATTGATTTTATATTTTCATAGGAGTCACTAATAAAATAGATAAAGCCAAGGTAGTTTATACAAGTATGAAAATTATTACCAATCCGGGCAGTAGTTTTTCATGTTATCTGCAACTAGAAAAAGTCAACAGAGATAACCATTAGTATGTAGCCACTTAATCCTAATAATACCACCTTTTTCATAGTGAGGTTTTTCTGAGCTCAGTGGTTCCCAGAACCAGTCTTAATGCTGACTCAAGTCAACCTTTTTCCAGAATAGTAACCCAAATTCCAGATTAATTCCAATTAAATAAATAATTAGTATTTCTAAGAATAAGTCTCCTAGTTATAAGAATTGCAAGAAACTTAATCTGTAGCTCAGAAAGAAGTGATTCAGTAAAGGTTTTGATTCTGGGAAAGATAATCAACCTACTGAGGGATCAAGGCCGTTGGTCATTTAAACTTAGTATTGGGAATAAATTCATTTCCTTACCAGTATACCAGGAGTACCAACTAGGAGACATTAGACTTCCATAGTGCATGCAGAGTTTAGGAAGTCATACAATAGCCAGTGCATATGTTGTTAACTCCAACAGCTGTTTCATAACTTGAGTTGTTCTTTTTAGTTCTACTAAATCTGAAGACATCCAGCATTGAGTGTTGAAGGATCTTCTGGAGTCATAAAAGCATCGTTCTCTTACAGTACAGCTTTCAGAATCAATTAAAACCAAACTGTTTGGACAGATGTCTAGTTCCTTATATACTAACCTACTTTGTTTGCATATGTAAGGGAGAGAATGAGCCTTCCTTCATTCTCTTTCTAGATTTTTTTTTCATTTCCTGTGTATAATTATGTCCACTTCTCACCAAAGGGATAGATGAGAGTAGTGATTTTCAAACTGTTTCTCAGAGCCCTTGAAAGTTGGTGACCTAGAGCAAAGGCTAAGGGGCCAGTGACACTTTTACCTTCTTCTCCCCCAAGGCACCCTGATTTTATTTTATGTGTATGTATACACACGTGTGTGTGTGTGTGTGTGTGTGTGTGTGTGTGTGTGTGTGTATTAAGTTTTTATTTAAGTCCCAGTTAGTTAACATACAATGTAATTGTAGTTTCAGGTTCAACACGTGATGGGGATTAAAGAGTGTACTTGTAATGAGCATCAGGTGTTGTATAGAAGTGTTGAATCACTATATAGTAATTATATTGAAATTATTTATTATATTTAATACCGCATAAGCCATTTTCATGGCTAAAATCAGGAGTTAGAAAACTATTGGGATGGCGAATAAGGAATCAGACATATTTGAAATGGAATAACAAAGTGTTTTAGAATGTGTATAAGTCTAAAATTACTCAAATACTTTTAATAAGACTTTTTTATCATATTCACTAAGTAGTGTCTTTTATACAATAAAAGTTTTAAATTTTGCTGAAATCCCGTTTATCAGCTTTTTTCCTGTAGATCATACTTTTGGTGTTCTACGAATTGTTTGTCTAACCCCAAGTTACACGAATTTTCTTAATTGTGTTTTTTAAACATTCTACAGTTTAACATTTTAAATTTAGATTTATGCTTTATCTTGAATTACTTTTTGTATAAAGTGTGAGATTTAGGCCAAAATTTTTTTTTTTTTTTTTGCATATGGATGTTGAATTTTGCCAAGATCATTGTTGAAAAAATTATCCTTTTTCCACTGAATTGCCTCTGCTCTTTGTAAAAAACCATTTAGCTAACTATATTGTGTGGCTTTGTATATCTGGACCCTATATTCTGTTCCATTGATTTGTGCTTGTCCCTTAATCAGCACTACATTGTTCTGATTACTTAAGCTTTGTAAATGTCGAAATCACGTAGAGTTAGGCCTCCAACTTTTTCAAAGTTGTTTTGGGTACTGTGTGTGCTCAGCATTCTCATATAAACTTTAGAATCAGCTTGTTAATTTCTCAAAAGTCATACTATAGTTTTGATTAGAATTGTGTTGAATTTGTAGACCAGTTTGGGAAGAAGTGATATCTTTACTATGTGAATATTCTAATTCATGAACACTCTCCATTTTTTTAGCCTTGTTTTCAGCCAGTCTCTCATATCTCTGGACTTGATTGAAGATTTTCTTGAATTGGCTAGTAGGGAAAAGACGGAAGATAAAGATAAACCCCTTATTTATAAAGGTAAGTTACAAACATTTCTGTATTATAATTTTTGTATATGTGTTGCTGAAGCGAGCACTGTATTATAATTTTTGAAACCTTCGTTTAAATGTATTTTACAAGCATTTTAACAATAAAAGAAAAAAATACTACCCAGACACACAACTTTAATGTATTCATTTTTTCTGCACATTCTTCTTGTCCTTATCTATGTAAATATGGTCTTAACTGTTGGAATTGTAACATAAAATAAGATTTTTTGGTTTTTTTGTTTTTGTGAAGAGCTTTATTGACATATAATTCACATATCATGCAGTTCAACCATTTTAAGTGAATAGTTTATTGGTTTTTAGTATATTCATGGAGTTGTGCAACCATCACCACAACTTTCAACCATTTTAATCGCCACCAAAGAAACCCTGTATCCTTTAGCTATTACCCTCCTACCCGTGCCTTCCACCTCTTCAAACCTTAAGCAGTCACTCATCAATCTGCTTTCTGTTTCTATAGATTAACCTGTTCTGAAACTTTCATATAAAGGGATTCATATAATATGTGTTTTTTTGTGACTGTTTTTTTTTCATATAGTGTGTTTCAGGGTTTTCCATGTTGTAGCATGTGTCAATATCTTATTCATTAGGTAATAAAGACCTAATATTCCATTGTATGGATAATACCCACATTTTGATTATCCATTTATTCATTCATATATATCTGGGTTGTTTTCACCTTTTGACTGTTGTGAACAGTGCTATGATAAATATTTGTATTCAAGTATTTAAGCATCTGTTTTCACTTCTTTTGGTTGTATACTTAGGAATGGAATTATTGGGTCACGTGGTAATTTTATGTTTAACTTATTGAGGAACCACCAAACTGTTTTCCTTACTGGCTGTACTATTTTACATTTCCACAAACAGTGTACAAGGGTTCCAGTTTCTCCACATCTTCACCAATAGTTATCTTCTGTTTTGTTTTGCTTTGCTTTGCTTTGCATTGCTTTGTTTTATTACAAGCATACCTCAGGGATATTGAGGGTTTGGTTCCAGACCACTGCAAAAAAGCCTGGAGCCTGCTTTGGATTCTTTGTCTCCCTCTCTCTCTCTCTCTCTGCCCCTCCCCCACTCATGCTCTCTCTCAAAAAAAATGAATAATCATTAAAAAAATAAGACAGCAGTGAAGTTTGCTGCATTGACTTTTTACATGAACAGTTTCTGTGTAGCATGCAATGCTGTTTGATAACATTTTATCCCCAGTAGAATTCCTTTCAAAATTGGATTCAGTCTTCTCAAACCCTGTTGCTGCTTTATCAAATAAGTTTATATAACATTTTGGATCATTTGTTGTCATTTCAATGATCTTCACAGCATCTTCACCAGAAGTAGATTCCACCTCAAGAAACCACTTTCTTTTCTCATCTGTAAGAGGCAAATCCTCATCTGTTCAAGTTTTATCTTGACATTGCAGCAATTCAGTCCTATCTTCAGGCTTCACTTCTCTTTTTTTTTTCAAAAAACTTTTTTAAGTTTATTTATTTTAAAAGAGAGACAGTGTGAGTGGGGGAGGGGTAGAGAGGGAAACAGAAAATCCCTAGCAGGCTCTGTGCTGCCAGGGTGGAGCCCGATGTAGGGATCAAACCCACTAAAGTGTGAGATTATGACCTGAGCTGAAACTGAGAGTTGGATGCTTAACCGACTGAGCCACCCAGGCACCCCTCAGGCTTCACTTCTAATTCCAGTTGTCTTGCTATTTCAATCACATCTGAAGTTATTTCTTCCAGTGAAATCTTGAACCTCTAAAATTCATCTATGAGGGTTGGATTCAACTTCTTCCAAATGTCAATATTTTGACCTCTTCCCATGAATCACAAATGTTCTTTTTTATTATTTTTTATTTTGAAAGAGAGAGAGTGTGTGCATGTAAGCAGGGGAGGAGCAAGGAGAGAGGGAGAGAGAGAATCCCAAGCAGGTTCTGCACCATCAGTGCAGAACCCAATGTGGGTCTGAACCCATGAACCGTGAGATCATGACCTGAACTGAAATCAAGTCGGATGCTTAACTGACTGAGCCACCCACGTGCCCCATTTTAATCGCCACCAAAGAAACCCTGTATCCTTTAGCTATTACCCTCCTACCCGTGCCTTCCACCTCTTCAAACCTTAAGCAGTCACTCATCAATCTAATAGCACCTAGAATGGTGCTATGAGATTAGAATTAATAGAATTAATAGCACCTAGAATGGTGAATGCTTTCCAGAAGGTTTTCAATTTATTTTGAGACTACAGCCTTACAAAATGTATTTCTTAAATCATAAAACTCGAATGTTTAAATTACTCTTTCATCTATGGGCTGCAGAATAAATGGTGTGTTAGCAGATCATGAAAACAACATTAATCTTGTGTTCATTTTCATAAGACTTCTTGGCTGATGAGGTGCATGGTCAATGAGCAGTAATATTTTGAAAGAAGCCTTTTTTTTTTTTTCCTGAGCAGTAGGCCTCAACAGTGGACTTAAAATACTTAGTAAACCAGGTCAAAAACAGATGTGCCGTCATCCAGGCCTTGTTGTTCCCTTTATAGAGCACAGGCAGTGTAGATTTAGCTTAATTCTTCAGAGGCCCTGGATTTTTCAGAATAGTAAATGAGCATTAGCTTCAACTTAAAGTTACCAGCTGCATTAGCCCCTAAGAAGAGAGTCAGTCTGTTCTTTGAGTTTTGAAGCCAGGCATTGACTTCTCTCTAGCTATGAAAGTCAGAGATGACATCATCTTGTAATAGAAGGCTGTTTTGTCTACATTGAAAATATGTTGTTTAGTATAGCCACCTTTACTAATTATTTTAGCTAGATCTTCTGGATAACCTGCAACAGCTTTTACATCAGCACTTGTTGCTTCACCTTGCACTTTTGTGTTATGGATACCACTTTCTTTGTATCTCATGAGTCAACCTCTGCTTGCTTTAAACTTTTCTTTTGCAGCTTCTTCACCTCTCTTGGCTTTCATAGAACTGGAGAGAGTTAGGGCCTTGCTCTGGATTAGATTTTGGCCTAATGAAATGTCATGACTGGTTTGATTTTCTATCCAGACCACTAAAACTTTTTCCACATCAGCAATGAGACTGTTTTGCTTCTTTAATCATTCATGTGTTCACTGGAGTAGCACTTTTAATTTCCTTGGAGAACTTTTCCTTTGCATTTACAACTTGGCTAACTGGCAGAAGAGGCCTAACTTTAGGCCCATCGCATCTGTCAACACGCCTTCCTCATTAAGCTTAATCATTTCTAGCTTTTGACTTAAAGTGAGAAACATATGACTCTTCCTTTTACTTGAACACCTAGAGGCCAAGTGTAGGGTTATTAATTGGCCCAATTTCATTATTATTGTGTCTCAGGAAATAGGAAGGTCTGAGGAGAGGGAGAGATGTGGGGGATTGGCCAGTTGGTGGAACAGTCAGAACACACACAACATTATATTAGTGAAGTTCTCTGTCTTCAGTGGGTGTAATTTGTTGTACCTCAAAATAGTTACAATAGTAACGTCAGATTTTACTGATCACAGATCACCATAACGAATATGGTAATGAAAAAGTTTGAAATATTGCTAGAATTTCCAAAATGGGACACAGAGACACAGAGTGCACAAATGTACCAATAGACTTGCTTGACACAGGGTTGCCACAAACCTTCAATTTGTGAAAAAACAGTATGTGAGAAATACCACAATAAAATAAGGCCAGCTTGTAAAGCCATCCTAGTGGCTATGAAGTGGTATCTCATTGTGATTTTGATTTGTATTTCTCTAATGACTCATAATGTTGAACATCTTTTCATGTTTTTATTGACTATTTGTATCTTTGGAGAAATGTTTATTGAGGTCCTTTGCCCATTTTTGAATTTGGTTGTCATTAAGTTTTAGGAGGTTTGTTTTATATTTTCTGCATATGAAGCTCTTATTAAATATATGATTCACAAATATTTTCTCTTGTTCTGTGGGTTGTCATTTCACTTTCTTTTTTAAAAAAATTTAGTGTTTATTCATTTTTTTGAGAGAGAGGGGGAGAGGGGCAGTGAGAGAGGGAGACACAGAATCTGAAGCAGGCTCCAGGCTCTGAACTGTCAGCACAGAGCCAGATGCAGGGCTCAAACCATGAACTGCGAGATCATGATCTGAGCTGAAGTCAGACACTTAACTGACTGAGCCACCTAGGTGCCCCTCACTTTCTTGATAGTGTTTTTTGATGGACACAAGTTACTCTTTTTGATGAAGTCCAGGAGATTTGTATTTTCTTTTGTTACTTGTGCTGTTGGTGTTATATCTAAAAAACCATTGCCAGATATGTTCATGAAGATTTATCCCTATGTTTCCTTCCAAGAATTGTATAACTTTTGCTCTTATATTTAGGTTTTTGATCCATTTTGAGTTGATTTCTATATATAATGTGAAGTAAAGGTCTAAATTTCTATATATGATGTGAAGTAAAGGTCCAACTTCAGTCTTTTGCTGTGTCTATTCAGTTATCCTTGCACTATTTCTTGAAAGGACTATTCTTTCCCTGTTTAATGGTCTTGGCACCCTTGTTGAAAATCAGCTGGTCATAGAGCCATAGGCTTATTTCTTGATTCTTAGTTCTATTCCACTAATCTATATCAGTCCTTATGCCAGTAACATACTGTCTTGATTATCTTTGCTTTGAAAGTAAGTTTTGAAAGTGAATCATCCTGTTTTGTTCTTCTTCAAGATTGTTTAGGCTATTCTGGGTCCCTGGCAATTCCATATGAATTTTCAAATCAGTTTGTAAATTTCTACAGAGAAGTCAGCACAGGGATTCTGATTAGGATTCTAACTGGGATTATGATAGGGATTACGTTGAATCTTTATTTCATTTTAGGAAGCATTGCCATCTTAACAATATTCAGTCTTCTGATCCATGAACTAGGATGTTTTAGGATTTATTTAGGTCTTTAATTTTCTTTCACAAGTGTTTTGTAGTTTTTAGTACATACATTTTGCAAGTTGTGTGTTAATTTATTCCTACTTATTTTATTCTTTTTGATGGTAATTTAAATGGAATTTTGTTTTTAATACTAATTTTGGATTGTGTCTTGCAAATGGTTTTAAAAAATTAAGTTTTGCATATTCATTCAATTATTAGTCCTAATAGTTTTTAAGTGGATAAAGGGTTTTCCATATACAAGATCATATTATTTGCAAGTAAAGATAATTTATGTTTTCCTTTCCAATGTGGATTACTTCTGTTTCTTTTTCTTGACCAATTTCCCTGGTTACACCTCTTAGTACAGTGTTGAGTGACAAGAGCAGATGCCCTTTTCTTGTTCTTAATCTTGGGGGATAGAGCGTCTGATCTTTCACCATTAGTATAGTGTTGTAGTTTTTTCATAGAAGCTGAGGAAGTTCCTTTCTATTTCCAGTTTTGTAATTTTTTTTTATCATGAATGGTGTTAGATATTGTCAAATGATTTCTCTGCATCTACTGAGATTATCATATGGGTTTTTAAAATTCTTTTGATATGGTACATTACTTTGAATGTCAGATAGTAAACCAACCTTGCATGCCTGGGATAAATCCCATTTGGTCATGGTATATAATTCGCTTTATATGTTGCTGAATTCTGTTTACTAATATTTTGTTGAGGATTTGTGCATCCTTATTCCTAAGAGATACTAGTTTTCAGTTTTGTTTTCTTTTACTATTTGGTTTTGGTATGAGGCTAATACTGCCCTCATTTTAATGAGTTGGGAAGTATTCCTTTTCCTGTTTTTTGAAAGA
Organism: Panthera onca; assembly: GCF_046562875.1. NCBI lineage: Eukaryota > Metazoa > Chordata > Mammalia > Carnivora > Felidae > Panthera > Panthera onca. The sequence goes on from NC_138357.1 coordinate 66,883,545, forward strand.
GTTTGAAAAAAAAATGAAAGAGTTTGGGAAGAATTGATGTTAGTTCTTTTTAAAATGTTTGCCAGAACTCAGTAGTGAAGCCATCTGGAACTGGGCTTTTCTTGTGGATAGTTTTTATCATCATTATCAATAACATTATTGTAAAATATACATGACATAAAATTTAACATTTTGTCAGAGTAAAAAGGCAACCTACAGTACAGGAGAAAACATTTGCAACTCATATATCATTTAAGGGGTTAATATCCAGAATACGTAAAGAACTACAATTCAACAATAAACAGATAATCTAATTCAAAAAATGGGCAAAAGAAACAGACACTTGAAAAGGTGCTCAACATCACTCATCATCAGGGAAATACAGATCAAAACCACATTGAGATACCACCTCACACCAGTCAGAGTGGCTAAAATTAACAACTCAGGAAACAACAGCTGCTGGTGAAGATGTGGAGAAATGGGAACCCTCTTACAGTGTTGGTGGGAATGCAAACTGGTGCAGCTGCTCTGGAAAACAGTGTGGAGGTTCCTTAAAAAATAAAAAATAGAACTACCCTACAACCCAGAAATAGCACTACTAGGAATTTATACGGGGGATACAGGAGTGCTGATTCATAGGGGCACAAGTACCCCAATGTTTATAGCAGCAGTTTCAACAATAGCCATATTGTGGAAAGAGCCTAAATGTCCATCAACTGATGAATGGATAAAGAAGATGTAGTTTGTATATACAATGGGATACTACTTGGCACTGAGAAAGAATGAAATCCTGCCATTTGCGACAATGTGGATGGAACTGGAGGGTATTATGCTAAGAGAAATAAGTCAGTCAGAGAAGGACAGATATCATGTTTTCACTCATATGTGGAATTTGAGAAACTTAACAGAAGATCATGGGGGAAGGGAAGGGGAAAAATAGTTTCAAGCAGAGAGGGAGGCAAACCCATAAGAGACTCTTAAATACAGAGAACAAACTGAGGGTTGATGGGATGTCAGGGGAGAGGGAAAATGGGTGTTGGGCATTGAGGAGGGCACTTGTTAGGATGAGCACTGGGTGTTGTATGTAAGCAATGAATCACGGGAATCTACCTCCAAAACCAAGAGCACACTGTCTACACTGTATGTTAGCCAACCTGACAAATTATATTTTTAAAAAATGGGCAAAAGATTCAAATAGACATTTCTCTAAAGATAATATACAAATGACCTACAAGCACATGAAAATATGCCCAGCATCACTAATCATTAGAGAAATGTAAATCAAAACCGCAATGAGATACAACCTCACACCTATTGGAATAGCTAACATCAAGAAAAAAAAAAATCAGTAAATACTGGGTTGGTAATGATGTAGAGAATTTGAAACATTTGTGCACTATTGGTAGGAATGTAAAATGATACAGCCACTGTGGAAAATAGTATAAAAGTTCCTCAAAAAATTAAAACTAAAATTATCATATGATCCAACAATAACACTTCTGGGTATATACCCAAAATAATTGATAGCGTGGTCTCTGAGATATTTGTACACCAATATTCATAGCTACATTATTCACAATAATGAAAAGGTAGTAACAATCCAAGTGTATATTGGTAGATGGATGGATAAACAAAATGTGGTATAAACACACAGTAGAATATTTCTCAGCTTTTAAAAGGAAGGAAATCTTGTCACATGCTATAATATGGATGAACCCTGAGACAGAGTTCATTAAGGTTATTAAATGAAATAAGCCAGCACAAAAAAAGATGAATACTATGCAATTCCATCCACTTCAGATGTCTACAGTAGTCAAATTCACAGAGACAGAAAGTAGAATGGGCTTACTATGGAGAAGGGAGAATGGGGAGTTGTTTAATGTGTATAGAGTTTCGCTTTGCAAGATGAGAATGTTCTGGAGATACGTTAACACTACTGAACTATACACTTAAAATCAACCGATGGTAAATTTTATGGTGTCTGTTTTTTTCTACCACAATTTAAGAAGATACATCACCAGCTCCTAGTGGAGATTGGGTAAAATAGGAGGTTAGTTTGTTTGTTTTGCACCAAATCTTTCTGATTTAGGTTTGTGTTTTGTTAAAAATACAAATTTTTAAAAACTGGTAAGAGATACAGGACAAGAAAATTAAAACTCTGTAATGATTTTATAGTCTATAAGACAGATTTATATTTAAAATTAGTGGACATTTGGGGTGCCTGGGTGGCTCAGTCGGTTGGGTGTCTGACTAGCTTAGGTCATGATCTTGTGGTCTGTGGGTTCGAGCCCCGTATCAGGCTCTGTACAGAGCCCAGAGTCTGCTTCATATTCTGTGTCTTGTTCTCTCTCTGCCCCTCTTCCACTTGTGCTCAGTCTCTCTCAAGAATAAATAAATATTAAAAAAATAAATAAAATTAGTGGACATATATACATATATTTGATGAGTATCTTAGGAAACACACTTGTAGTCCCTTTCTGAAAGAGCTGATAGTCTAATGGTGAATACAGATATTAAGTACAAAAAAATTAAATGCCCAGGAAATTGAGGGAACAGTATTTCTGTGATTTAAGAAGGAGTCTTCTAATCTGTTTGCCTCAGGATATATCAGATAGCTCCTTAGTCTGTCTTAATCATATTTCCCCTACTCAGTCAATTAATAGAAAAAAGGAAAACCAAATTGGGAGGAGAGAGATAGGAAGGGGAAAAGGATTTTACCATTTTGACCATTTTTAAGTGTACTGTTCTATGGAATTAAGTATACCCATATTACCATGCAGCCATCACCACCATTTTAAAAAGTTAATTTTCACCTCTTTTGCTGGGAAGCAAGTCCATGGAGTTCCTTATGCTGTCACACCAAGAGTTCCTCTTCCCATAGATTAAATTTGTTGTTTTTTTTTTTGCTGATCATTTCACAAACATTTTGATGTTACTTTGTAGATGATGTTACTATATATATCACTTTCAGTTCTACAGTAATCTGTCTAATAAAAATCATAACTATTTTGCCATTATTATACATTAGGATTATTGTACTCAATTTTTCACTATTACAGGTAATCTACCATGGGTACTTTGATAGTAGTGGGTGGGTTTTTAAAATTTTCTTTGGGTTAAATTTCCACATAAAATTACTGAATTTAAGGGTATACTATTTTTCTATTTGAGAATAATACAGTGTATATTATGAATACTATTTGCAGTATCCTTATTTCTTTATCTGAATATTAAAATTGACAGTTACTTCTTACCAATAACAAAATTTATTTAGGTTTTCTTTCCAATAAAAAGTAATCTGTTTATTATTCAAATCTTTTCTTCAGATAATTGTGTAGTTATTTGAATGATCAGAATCATATTTTTCTTTTAACAGCTATTGAGATAATAAACATATTTTTGATGAAGAAATATTTTGAAAAAGCAGGCTATATATATTGTGGCCTTTATTTAATTTTACATAAAACTGACACAATACCCTATTAGTTTCAGGTGTACATCATAATAATTTGGTATTTTTTATGCATTATGAAATGACCTCCATGATAAGTCTAGTTACCATGTTTTTACTGCACAGTTATTACAATACTGTTGATTTTATTCTTTATTTAATAAGTGGAAGTTTGTATCTCTTAATTTTGTTCACATTTTTTGCCCATCCCCTATCCCCTCCCCATTCTGGTAACCAGCAGTTTGTTTCCTGTATCCATGAGTCTGTTTCCATTTCTTTGTTTGTTAGAGTTCACATATAAGTAAAATCATATGGTCTTTGTCTTTCTCTCTGTCTGACTTATTTCACTTAGCATAATACTCTCTGGGTCCATCCATGTTGTCACCAAATGGCAAGATCTCATCCTTTTTTATGGATGAGTAATACTCCATTGTGCATGCATACACACATTTAGGTTGCTTCCATGTCTTAGCTATTGTAAGTCATGCTGCAGTGAACATAGTGAATATATCTCTTTGTGTTTTTACTGTTTTCTGTTTTAAAATTTATTTCAAAGAGAGAGTGTACATGTGCATGTGAGCATGGGAGGGGCAGAGAGAAAGAGAGAGAGAGAGAATCCCAAGCAGGCTCTGGGCTTTGAGTGTGAGCCCGATGTGGCTCAATCTCACAAACAGTGAGATCCTGCCCTGAGCCGAAATGAAGAGTGTGATGCTTAACTGACTGAGCCACCCAGGCATCCCTGGTCTCTTTGAATTGGTGTTTGCATTTTCTTTGGAAAAATACCCAGAAGTAGAATGCCAAACCATAGGGTAGTTCTATTTTTAATTTTTTGAAGAATCTCCATAGTGGCTGCACCAATTTAACATTCCCACAACACTGTGTAAGGGGATTAACATTCCCACAACACTGTGTAATGGTTCCCTTTTTTTCAGTATTGTTACCAGCATTTGTTTTTTTTTGTTTGTTTTTTTGTTTTTGATAATAGCCAATCTGACCAGTGTGAGGTGATATTTTGGTTTTGATTTGGGCTTCGCTGATGCCTAGTGATTTTGTGCCTCTTTTCATGTGCCTATTGGCCATCTTTATGTAGTCTTTGAAAAAAATGTCTGTTCAAGTCTTCTGCCTATTTTTAAATCAAGTTGAGTGTTTTGGTGTTAAGTTGTGTAAGTTCTTTATTTATTTTGGAATTGAACCGCTTACTGGTTTATGATTTGCAAATCTCTTCTCCCATTCTGTAGATTGCCATTTTGTTTTGTTGATGGTTTTCTTCAATGTGCAAGGACTTTCTAATTTGATATAATCCCACTTGTTTATGTATATAATCCCATTTGTTTAATTTAGCTTTTGCTGCTCATGCTTGAAGAGACTGGTCAAAAAAAAATACTGCTAAGACGAATGTTAATGAACTTACTGCCTGTGTTTTCTTCTAAGAGTTTTATTGTTTCCAGTCTTACATTTAAGTCTTGAAACCGTTTTGAATTTATTTTTTTATATGGTGTATGATAGTGGTCCAGTTTCAGTCTTTTGCATGTAGCTGTCCGGCTTTCCCTATACCATTTATTGAGGAGGCTTTTTTTCCCACATCGTACATTCTTGCCTCCTTTGGCATAGATTCATTGACCATATGTGTGTAGGTTTATTTATGGGCTCTCTACCTTGTTCCATTGTTTTATGTGTCTGTTTTTGTTCCAGTACCAGACTATTTTGATTACTGTAGCTTTGTAGTATACTTTGAGATCTTGGAGCATGGTATCTCCAGTTTTGTTCTTCTTTCTCAAGATTATTTTGGCTATTTGCCATCTTTTGTGGTTCCATACAAATTTTAGGATTCTTTGTTCTAGTTCCAGTTTTTGAAAAAAATTTTCTTTTTTTTTTGTTTGATGGTACCCTGAGTACTCTTGCATTATAGTGCTTGTTGTTTTTAATTTTAATTTTCCAATTCTGTTGATAATATTGATAATACTTTCTATTCTTCTATTCATTTTAAATATTTTTTTTTTACTTTTTAGGAAACAAAACAATAACATCCTCTGCAAATTATAGGCAGATGGTATCTTTATTTTTAGACAGGTGCATTGGTTGCTTAGGTCGCTATAGTAATTGAAAAGGAACACTTGCCCTTTGTTTGATATCACACCACATACTATATCATTGGTTTGCTAGGATTTTTACCTAGTAAAAAAAGTAGAGTTCCTTTTTTTCCCCAAGCAAAATCTTACATGGAATATTGGTACACTGGGCCTGGGTTGCTAAAAATTGAAAAGATCTCTCTTCCTTATCTAAGTGGTGCTAAGAATTACCACTAAGCCACTGCCTCATTAGTATGCCTCATATTAGCAGTTTACAGAACCCATAGAAGACAAAATGTCCCTAACCTCCTAAAGGCTATATTTTTGTTAGAGAAAACCAATAAGAAGCAAACAAATGTATAGTTTTTTTTTCTTTTCTTTTTTTTTTTAATTTACATCCAAATTAGTTAGCAAGTAGTGCAACAATGATTTCAGGAGTAGATTCCTTAGTGCCCCTTACCCATTTACCCATCCCCCTCCCACAACCCCTCCAGTAACCCTCAGTTTATTCTCTATATTTGAGTCTCTTATGTTTTGTCCCCTTCCCTGTTTTTATATTATTTTTGTTTCCTTTCCCATTATGTTCTTCTGTTTTGTCTCTTAAAGTCCTCATATGAGTGAAGTCATATGATATTTGCCTTTTTCTAATATATATATATATATATATATATATATATACACACACACACACACACACACACACACACACACACATATACATATATACCTCATCTTCTTTATCCCTTCATCCATTGATGGACATTTGGGCTCTTTCCATACTTTGGCTATTGTTGATAGTGCTGCTATAAACATTCGGGTGCATGTGTCCCTTGCAACAGCAAACCTGTATCCCTTGGATAAATGCCTAGTAGTGCAATTGCTGGGTAGTAGGGTAGTTCTATTTTTAATTTTTTGAGGAACCTCCATACTGTTTTCCAGAGTGGCTGCGCCAGTTGGATTCCCACCAACAATGCAAAAGAGACCCTCTTTCTCCTCATCCTCTCCAACATCTGTTGTTGCCTGAGTTGTTAATGTTAGCCATTCTGACAGGTGGTATCTCATTGTGATTTTGATTTGTATTTCCCTGATGATGAATGATGTTGAGCATTTTTTCATGTGTTGGCCATCTGGATTTCTTCCTTGGAGAAGTGTCTATTCATGTCTTTTGCCCATTTCTTCACTGGATTATTTGTTTTTTGGGTGTTGAGTTTGATAAGTTCTTCATAGATTTTGGATACTAACCCTTTATCTGATATGTCATTTGCAAATCTCTTCTCCCATTCTGTCAGTTGCCTTTTAGTTTTGCCGATTGTTTCCTTGACTGTGCAGAAGCTTTTTATTTTGATGAGGTCCCATTAGTTCATTTTGGCTTTTGTTTCCCTTTCCTCTGGAGACATGTTGAGTAAGAAGTTGCTGCGGCCAAGATCAAAGAGGTTTTTGCCTACTGTCTTCTCAAGATTTTGATGGCTTCCTGTCTTACATGGAGGTCTTTCATCCATTTTGAGTTTATTTTTGTGTATGGTGTAAGAATGTGGTCCAGGATCATTCTTCTGAATGTTGCTGTCTAGTTTTCCCAGCACCACTTGCTGAAGAGACTGTCTTTATTCCATTGGCTATTCTTTCCTGCTTTGTCAAAGATTAGTTGGCCATATGTTTGTGGGTCCATTTCTGGGTTCTCCATTCTGTTCCATTGATCTGAGAGTCTGTTCTTGTGCCAGTACCATAGTCTTGATGATTACAGCTTTATAGTATAGCTTAAAGCCTGGAATTGTGATGCCTCCAGCTTTGCTTTTCTTTTTCAGCATCACTTTGGCTATTCGGGGTCTTTTCTGGTTCCATACAAATTTTAGGATTATTTGTTCTAGCTCTGTGAAGAATGCTGGTGTTATTTTGATAGGGATTGCATTGAATATGTAGATTGCTTTGGGTAGTATTGACATTTTAACAATATTTGTTCTTCCTATCCAGGAGCATAGAATCTTTTTCTATTTTTTTGTGTCTTCTTCAATTTCTTTCATAAGCTTTCTATACTTTTCAGTGTATAGATTGTTCTCCTCTTTTGTTAGATTGATTCCTAGGTATTTTATGGTTTTTGGTACAATTGTAACTGGAATCAATTCCTTGATTTCTCTTTCTGTTGCTTCATTGTTGGTGTAAAGGGATGCAACCGATTTCTGTGCATTGATTTATATCCTGCAACTTTGCTGAATTCATGGATCAATTCTGGCAGTTTTTTGGTGGAATCATTAGGGCTTTCCATATAGAGTATCATGTCATCTGTGAAGAGTGACAGTTTGACCTCCTCCTGGACGATTTGGATGCCTTTTATTTCTTTGTGTTGTCTGAATGCAGAGGCTAAGACCTCCGATACTATATTGAATAACAGTGGCGAGAATGGACATCCCTGTCTTGTTCCTGACCGTAGGGAGAAAGCTCTCAGGTTTTCCCCATTGAGGATGATACTAGAGTTGGGTACTTCATACATGGCTTTTATCATCTCGAGGTATGCTCCTTCTATCCCTACTTTCTTGAAGGTTTTTATCAAGAAAGGATGCTGTATTTCATCAGATGCTTTCTCTGCATCTATTGAAAACATCATATGGTTCTTGTCCTTTCTTTTATTGATGTGATAAATCACGTTAATGGTTTTGCAGATGCTGAACCAGCCCTGCATCCCAGGTATAAATCCCACTTGGTCGTGGTGAATGATTTTTTTAATGTGTTGTTGGAGCCGGTTGGCTAATATCTTGTTGAGGATTTTTGCATCCATGTTCATCAGGGAAATTGGTGTATAGTTCTTTTTAGTGGGGTCTCTGGTTTTGGAATCAAAGTAATGCTGGTTTCATAGAAAGAGTTTGGAAGTTTTCCTTCCATTTCTATTTTTTGGAACAGCTTCAAGAGAATATGTGTTAACTCTTCCTTAAATGTTTGGTAGAATTCGCCTGGAAAGACATCTGGCCCTGGACTCTTGTTTTTTGGAAGATTTTTGATTACTAATTCGATTTCCTTACTGGTTATGGCTCTGTTCAAATTTTCTGTTTCTTCCTGTTTCAGTTTTGGTAGTGTATATGTTTCTAGGAATTTGTCCATTTCTTCCACATTGCCCATTTTTTTGGCATATAATTGCTCATAATATTCTCTTATTGTTTTTGTTTCTGCCGTGTTGCTTTTGATCTCTCCTCTTTCATTCTTGATTTTATTTATCTGGGTCCTTTCCTTTTTCTTTTTGATCAAACTGGCTAGGGTTTATCAATTTTGTTAATTCCTTCAAAGAACCACCTTCTGGTGTTATTGATCTGTTCTACTGTTTTTTGTTTTTGGGTTTTTTGTTTTTTTTTTCGTTTCGATAGCAGTAATTTCTGCTCTGATCTTTATTATTTCCTGTCTTCTGCTGGTTTTGTGTTTTATTTGCTGTTCTGTTTCCAGCTCCTTATGCTATAAGGTTAGGTTGTGTATCTGAGATCTTTCTTCCTCCTTCTTTAGGAGGGGAGGGTGGATGAGGGGTATTGAGGAGGGCACCTGTTGGTAGGAGCACTGGGTGTTGTATGGAAACCAATTTGACAAATTTCATATAAAAAAAAAAAGGAAGGCCTGAATTGCTGTATACTTTCCTCTTATGACTACTGTTGCTGTGTCCCAGAGGTTTAGGGTTGTGGTATTATGATTTTCATTGGCTTCCATATAGTTTTTAATTTCCTCTTTCACTTCTTGGTTAGCCCATTCATTCTTTAGTAGGACGTTCTTCAGTCTCCAAGTATTTGTTACCTTTCCAATTTTTTTCTTGTGGTTTATTTTGAGTTTCATAGTGTTGTGGTCTGAAAATATGCATGGTATGATATCAATCTTTCTGTACTTGCTTAGGGCTGATTTGTGTCTCAGTATATGATCTATTCTGGAGAACGTTCCATGTGCACTGGAGAAGAATGTATATTCTGCTGCTTTAGGATGAAATGTTCTGAATATATCTGTTTAGTCAGTCTGGTCCAGTGTGTCATTCAAAGCCATTATTACCTTGTTGATTTTTGATTAGATGATCTGTCCATTGCTGTGAGTGGGGTGTTGAAGTCTCCTACTATTATGGTATTACTGTCAATGAGTTTATGCTTGTGATTAATTGATTTATATATTTGGGTGATGTCACATTTGAAGCATAAATGTTGAAAATTGTTAGGTCTTCTTGGTGGATAGATCCTTTGATAATGATATAATGCCCTTCTGCATCTCTTGGTACAGTCTTTATTTTAAAGTCTAGATTGTGTGATATAAGTATGGCTACTCCAGCTTTCTTTTGTTGACCATTAGCATGATAGTTGGTTCTTAGTCCCCTTACTTCCAGTCTGACGGTTTCTTTAGGTCTAAAGTGGGTCTCTTGTAAACAGCATATAGATGGATCTTGTTTCCTTGTCCATTCTGTTATACTGTGTCTTTTGATTGGAGCACTGAGTCCATTGATGTTTAGAGTGAGTACTGAAAGATATGAATTTATTGCCATTATGATGCTTGTAGGGTTGGAGTTTCTGGTGGTGTTCTCTGGTCCTTTGTAATCTTTGTTGCTTTTGGTATTTATATATATATATATATATATTTTTTTTTTTTTCCACCTTTTCTCCCCTCAGAGAGTTCCCCTTAAAATTTCTTGCTAGGCAGGTTTAGTGGTCACAAATTCCTTTCATTTTTGTTTGTCTCAGAAACTCTTTATCTCTCCTTCTATTTTGAATGACAGCCTTGGTGGGTAGAAGATTCTTGGCTGCATATTTTTCTGATTCAGCACAGTGAATATATCCTGCCATTCCTTTCTGGCCTACCAAGTTTCTGTGGATAGGTCTGCTGCAAACCTGATCTGTCTTCCCTTGTAGGTTAGGGACCTTTTTCCCTTGCTGCTTTCATGATTCCTTGTCTGAGTATTTTGTGAATTTGACTATGATGTGCCTTGTTGATGGTCAGTGTTTGTTGAATCTAATGGGGGTCCTCTGTGCTTCCTGGATTTTGATGTCCGTGTCTTTCCCCAGGATAGGCAAGTTTTCTGCTATGATTTGCTCACATAACCCTTCTACCCCTATTTGTGTCTCTTCCTTTTCTGGGACCCCTATGATTCTGATGTTGTTCCTTTGTAAAGAGTCACTGATTTCTCTAATTCTTAAATCGTGCTCTTTTTCCTTAATCTCCCTGTTTTTTTCTGCTTCATTATTTTCCATAATTTTTCCTCTATATCGCTGATTCTCTTCTCTGCCTCATCCAACCTTGCTGCCGCGTCATCCATCCATGATTGCAGCTCAGTTAAGCATTTTTTATTTCATCATGAATAGTTTTTACTTCTTTTATCTCTGCAGAAGGGATTCTAATCTATTTTCACCTCCAGCTAGTATTCTTATTATCGTGATTGTAAATTCTGGTTCAGACATCTTGCTTATATCTGTGTTGGTTAAGTTCCTGGCTGTCGTTTCTTCCTGTTCTTTCTTTTTGGGCGAATTCGTTCGTTTTGTCATTTTGAAGGGAGAAAAGGAATTAATGAGGTAAAAAAAAGACACACACAAATGGGATAAATGATGCTAGATCCTAGGTGTGTTTTGGGCTGGGTGTTGAAAGTGTTTTGATAGATTAGAGAAAAAGGGAAAATAAAGAAAAAAAAGGAAATAGTTTGAGAATTTGAAAAAATGTATACACTGAAGAAGACTAAAATGAAATGATAGAAGTAAAAGAGAATTGGAAAAAATAGTACCAAAAGTAATGAATATTGTAGAAAAATTAAAGAAAAATATTTTTAATAAGAATTAAAAATAAAAATGAAGTTTTTCTGTAGTCAAGAAAAATAAAAGAAATGAAAAATAGGAAAAAAAGGAAATCGTTTGAAAAAGTAAATACACTGTAGTAGCCTAAAATAATATGATGGAAATAAAATAGAATTTGAAAACATTTACATAAACGTTAAAAATATAGTAAAACTTTAAAGGAAAATTTTTAATAAAAATTGAAAATAAAAATTTTTTCTCTGTATTCAAGAGAAAGAAACGAGAAAGCAAGAAAGGAAAAAGAAAAAAAGGAAATTGTTTGAAAATTTGAAAAAGTGAATACACTGTAGTAGACTAAAATTAAATGATGGAAGTAAAATAGAAGTTGAAAAATTCACATAAAAGCAAAAAATTCAATAAAAAATTAAAGAAAAATATTTTTAATAAAAGTTGTAAGTAAAAATGAATTTTTTCTTTCTGTATTCAAGAAAAGATGTGAAAAATATAAAAAAAAGAAAAATTTGAATAGATGGACCTCTTAACAGATTGAAATATGACTGAAATTACTTCGTTTTCCCCTAGAAGTCAGACTATGAAGCACTTTATCGTCCATAAACTAAGCAGGTGATGAGATTTGTGTTCTTGAAGAGGGAGGTTGGCCCAGTTGGGCGGGGCTTAGTGTAGTGGCTCCATTCTCCACTAGAGGGCGCTGCTAGCCTACTGGGGTGGAGTGTTGTGGTGCTTGTGGATGTGTATGCGCAGGAGCGGTGAAAATGGCATCACCCAGCTACCCAGTTCTCTAGTATCGGAACTCTGTTCTCCCTGATCAGCAATCACACACCTGTCTTCTGTCTTCAGCTTTCATCCACTCCCTGCTTGGTCCGTGACCAAGCCCCAGGCAGTACTTCTCTCCTGAGTTTTGTCTCAGATGCGGTTGTTTTCCCTTGTGCCTTACTTCTGAAGGAGTGCGGCTTTGACCAGTTCTGCCCCTCTGCGGGAGGGTCTCATCAAGCAGTGGCCGAATGCCAGCTGCACCCAGGAACACTTGCTGGACCCTGCTGCTGCCGGTGCCCTGAGACTACGGCCAGGTGCCTGCCCACCCCAGAAAAGTTCGCGAGGTTGTGTAACAGCAGCGTTTCGGGGATTATGGAAAATCACAGCACACATCTGGCACCAGGCATCACCCTTAACGACCTTGTTCCAGCACCAGTGAATGTGGGCATCTTCTGGGGTCTGCTGGGACCAAGGGGCCTCAACAGTCTGTACCAAATGCCCTTCCAGCAGTGGAACTGCTTTTCCCCGTGTGACCCAAGAACCTCCCGGACCCCACTCTATTCCTGGGGATTCACCCTTCCCACAAGAGCATTGCCAGGTATGGAGCTGTAGAGTTGCAGACTCTGTGCTCCCCTTGTTTACAGTCTTAATGGAATTGAAACCCTCTCCTTTCTCCTTTCTCCTTTCTCCTTTCTCCTTTCTCCTTTCTCCTTTCTCCCTTCTCCCTTCTCCCTTCTCCTCCCTTCTCCTCCCTTCTCCTCCCTTCTCCTCCCTTCTCCTCCCTTCTCCTCCCTTCTCCTCCCTTCTCCCTTCTCCCTTCTCCGTTTTTATTTCAGTCCCTGTGGCTGTATCCAATTTTCCACTTTCTCTCCAGCTGCTTTTGTGGAGGAGTACTTTTCCTGGATTCCACCCCCCCATCTCTGTCCTCTCTCTGCCCACAAGAGTGGGTCCCTGCCCACCGTGGCTTCTCGCTCCCCAAGTTCACCTCTCCGTGCCGGGTATTTGCTGAATTCTGTGGTTCAGGTTGTGCAGATTGTTGTGTTAATCCTCAAATCAGTTTTCTAGGTGTGCAGGATAGTTTAGTGTTGGTATGGTTGTATTTCATGGACGCAGAACCCACAAAAAACTTCCATGCTGTTCCACCATCTTGGCTCCCCCACCAAAGAAATACATAGTTTTAAAAAAATGCGGTGGGTAAATAATGAAATACTATGAAGGTAATAGTGAGTTTTGGGGGACAAGATGTAAAGCAGTCAGGCAAGGCTTTACTGATGTCCAGCATAGTATTGAACATGTTGTAGGTCTATAGTAAATACTTGCTGAATTTGCAAGGTAATACATTGTCCTTATCTGGATATTCTCTAGTTGTTTTCCATAGAGAATCATGCTCTTGTGATGCATTTTTTATGTGCCCATTAGGTTTAAGTGCTTGGTATATACTGGCACTTTTTAATGTTTTTCATTCCCTGCCTTCTTTGTTTCTGAGGTCCTTCCTTATTCATATGTCTTCAACATATATATATATATATAGGTAGTGTGTATATGTATTACTTGATTTGACTATGGTTATGCATGTTGTTGGCTTAAATAGGTTTTTCTGTTATCTACTATTTGTTTTATGAGTTCATTTCTATGTTCTGGCAGTGCTTCATTATATGAAAGGCAAAGTGCTAGGAAACATATGAGTTTTTATACTACCATGAATAAATGGCAAATGCCCATTTTACTATATACCTGTAGTACTGTAATTATATTTTCCCCATCTTTAATGGGTAAAAATAATTGTTCTTGTTTTGATTTGTATTTTTCTGACTACTGGCAGGGTTGAATATTTTTCCATGTGGTTGTTAGTTCATATTTAATATCTTCAACAAACATTTATTTTAATCATTAATCAGTTCAGTTTCTTTTTTGTCACCACCACCACCACTACTACTATTTCTACTTCTATGACTGTGTATTGGGCACTGAACTAGGTTCAAGGGGTATTACAGGAAATCATGTTACAGAAATGATCACATATTAATGTGCCATATTAGAGACAGATATAATTTGATGTAGGATCTTGGGGTGATAATATTGAGTACTCAGTAAGCTTAATTACTGTGTGATAGACACTGTTCTAAGGATTTTTTCTCTTATATCAACTCATTTAAAAACAATAACTGTATGCAGTAGGTATTGGGCTATCTCCATTTTTATTTTTTATTTTTTATTTATTTACTTTTAAATATGAAATTTATTGTCAAATTGGTTTCCATATAATACCCAGTGATCATCACAAAAGGTGCCTTCCTCAGTACCCATCACCCACCTTCCCCTCCCTCCCACACCTCATCAACCCTCAGTTTGTTCTCAGTTGTTAAGAGTCTCTTATGCTTTGGCTCCCTCCCTCTCTAACCTCTTTTTTTTTCTTCCCCTCCCCCATGGTCTTCTGTTAAGTTTCTTAGGATCCACATAAGAGTGAAAACATATGGTATCTTCCTTTCTCTGTATGACTTATTTCACTTAGCATAACACTCTCCAGTTCTATCCACGTTGCTACAAAGGGCCATATTTCATTCTTTCTCTTTGCCAAGTAGTATTGCATTGTGTATACAAACCACATTTTCTTTATCCATTCATCCATCAGTTGATGGACATGTAGGCTCTTTCCCTAATTTGGCTATTGTTGAAAGTGCTGCTATAAACATTGGGGTAAAAGTACCCCTATGCATCAGCACTCCTGTATCCCTTGGGTAAATTCCTAGCAGTGCTATTGCTAGGTCATAGGGTAGGTCTATTTTTAATTTTTTGAGGAACCTCCACACTGTTTTCCAGAGCGGCTGCACCAGTTTGCATTCCCACCAACAGTGCTAGAGGGTTCCCGTTTCCCCACATCTTCTCCCAACATCTATAGTCTCCTGATTTGTTCATTTTAGTCACTCTAACTGGCATGAAGTGGTATCTTAGTGTGGTTTTCATTTGTATTACCCTGATAAGGAGCAACGTTGAGCATCTTTTCATGTGCCTGTTGGCCATCCGGATGTCTTCTTTAGAGAAGTGTCTATTCATGTTTTCTGCCCATTTCTTCACTGAATTATTTGTTTTTTGGGTGTGGAGTTTGGTGAGCTCTTTATAGATTTTGGATACTAGCCCTTTGTCCGATATGTCATTTGCAAGTATCTTTTTCCATTCCGTTGGCTGCCTTTTAGTTTTGTTGCTTGTTTCCTTTGCTGTGCAGAAGCTTTTTATTTTTATGAAGTCCCAAGAATTCATTTTTTGCTTTTAATTCCCTTGCCTTTGGGAATGTGTCAAGTAAGAAATTGCTACGGCTGAGGTCAGAGAGGATTTTTTCTTGTTTTCTCCTCTAGGGTTTTGATGGTTTCCTGTCTCACATTCAGGTCCTTTATCCATTTTGAGTTTATTGTCGTGAACAGTGTAAGAAAGTGGTCTAGTTTCATCCTTCTGCATGTCTGTCCAGTTCTCCCAGTACCATTTGTGAAAGAGACTGTCCTTTTTCCATTGGATATTCTTTCCTGCTTTGTCAAAGATTAGTTGCCCATACATTTGTGGGTCTAGTTCTGGGGTTTCTATTCTATTCCCTTGGTCTATGTGTCTGTTTTTGTGCCAATACCATGCTGTCTTGATGATGACAGCTTTGTAGTAGAGGCTAAAGTCTGGGATTGTGATGCCTCCTGCTTTGGTCTTCTTCTTCAAAATTACTTTGGCTATGCGGGGTCTTTTGTGGTTCCATACAAATTTTAGGATTGCTTGTTCTAGCTTCAAGAAGAATGCTGGTGCAATTTTGATTGGGATTGCATTGAATGTGTAGGTAGCTTTGGGTAGTATTGACATTTTAACAATATTTATTCTTCCAATCCATGAGCATGGAATGTTTTTCCATTTCTTTATATCTTCTTCAATTTCCTCCATAAACCTTCTATAGTTTTCAGCATACAGATCTTTTATATCTTTGGTTAGGTTTATTCCTTGGTATTTTATGATTCTCGATGCAATTGTGAATGGGATCAGTTTCTTTATTTATCTTTCTGTTGCTTCATTATTAGTGTATAAGAATGCAACTGATTTCTGTACATTGATTTTGTATCCTGTGACTTTGCTGAATTCATGTATCAGTTCTAGCAGACTTCTGGTGGAGTCTATCGGATTTTCCATGTGTAATATCATCTCATCTACAAAAAGTGAAAGCTTGGCTTCATCTTTGCCAATTTTGATGCTTTTGATTTCCTTTTGTTGTCTGATTGCTGATGCTGGAACTTCCAACACTATGTTAAACAACAGCGGTGAGAGTGGACATCCCTGTCGTGTTCCTGATCTCAGGGGGAAAGCTCTCACTTTTTCCCCATTGAGGATGATATTAGTTGTGGGCTTTTCACAAATGGCTTTGGTGATGTTTAAGGATGTTCCTTCTATCCCAACTTTCTCGAGGGTTTTTCTGAAGAAAGGATGCTGAATTTTGTCAAATGCTTTTTCTGCATCGATTGACAGGATAATATGGTTCTTATCTTTTCTTTTATTAATGGGATGTATCACATTGATTGATTTGCAAATGTTGAACCAGCCCTGCAGCCCAGGAATGAATCCCACTTGATCATGGTGAATAATTCTTTTTATATGCTGTTGAATTCGATTTGCTAGTATCTTATTGAGAATTTTTGCATCCATATTCATCAGGGATATTGGCTTGTAGTTTTCTTTTTTTACTGGGTCTCTGTCTGGTTTAGGAATCAAAGTAATACTGGCTTCATAGAATGAGTCTGGACGTTTTCCTTCCCTTTCTATTTTCTGGAATAGCTTGAGAAGGATAGGTATTATCTCTGCTTTAAATGTCTGGTATAATTCCCCTGGGAAGCTATCTGGTCCTGGACTCTTATTTGTTGGACGATTTTTGATAACTGATTCAATTCATTCACTGGTTATGGGTCTGTTCAAGTTTTCTGTTTATTCCTGTTTGAGTTGGAAGTGGGTGGGTGCTTAGGAATTTGTCCATTTCTTGCAGGTTGTCCAGTTTGTTGGCATGTAATTTTTCATAGTATTCCCTGATAATGGCTTGTATTTCTGAGGGATTGATTGTCATAATTCCATTTTCATTCATGATTTTATCTATTTGGGTCATCTCCCTTTTCCTTTTGAGAAGCCTGGCTGGAGGTTTATCCATTTGGTTTATTTTTTCAAAAAACCAATTCTTGGTTTCATTCATCTCCTCAACAGTTTTTTTAGATTCTATATTGTTTATTTCTGCTCTGCTCTTCATTATTTCTCTTCTTCTGCTGGGTTTGCAGCGTCTTTGCTGTTCTGCTTCAATTTCCTTTAGGTGTGGTGTTAGATTTTGTATTTGGGATTTTTGTTGTTCCTTGAGATAGGCCTGGATAGCAATGTATTTTCCTCTCAGGACTGCTTTCGCTGCATTCCAAAGCATTTGGATTGTTGTGTTTTCATTTTCATCTGTTTCCATATATTTTCAAATTTCTTCTCTAATTTCCTGGGTGACCCATTCATTCTTTAGTAGGGTGTTCTTTACTTCCATGCTTTTGGAGGTTTTCCTGACTTTTTCTTGTGGTTGATTGCAAGTTTCATAGCATGGTGGTCTGAAAGTGTGCATGGTATGATCTGAATTCTTTTATAGTTATGAAGGGCTGTTTTGTGACCCAGTATGTGATCTATCTTGGAGAATGTTCCTTGTGCACTCGAGAAGAAAGTATATTCTATTGCTTTGGGAGGCAGAGTTCTAAATATATCTGTCAATTCCATGTAATCCAATGTATCATTCAGGGCCCTTGTTTCTTTATTGATCCTGTGTCTAGATGCTGTATCAATTATTGTAAGTGGGGTATTAAAGTCCCCTGCAATTACCACATTCTTAGGAATAAGGTTGCTTCTGTTTGTGATTGTTTTATATATTTGGGGGCTCCTGTATTCGGCCTATAGACATTTATAATTGTTAGCTCTTCCTGATGGATAGACCCTGTAATTATTATATAATGCCCCTCTTCATCTCTTGTTACAGCCTTAATTTAAAGTCCAGTTTGTCTGATATAAGCATGGCTACTCCAGCTTTCTTTTTGCTTCCAATAGCATGATAGATATTTCTCCATCCCCTCACTTTCAATCTGAAGGTGTTCTCATGTCTAAAATGAGTCTCTTGTAGACAGCAAATAGATGGGTCTTGTTTTTTTATCCATTCTGATACCCTATGTCTTTTGGTTGGAGCATTTAGTCCATTTACATTCAGTGATGTAAGTGAAAGATACGGGTTTAGAAGTCATTGTGATGTCTGTAGGTTTCATGCTTATAGTGACGTCTCTGGTACTTTGTCTCACAGGATCCCCCTTAGGATTTCTTGTAGGGCTAGTTTAGTGGTGATGAATTCCTTCAGTTTTTGTTTGTTTGGGAAGACCTTTATCTCTACTTTTATTCTGTATGACAGACTTGCTGGTTTAAAGGAATCTTGGCTGCATATTTTTCTCTTCATTACATGGAAGATTTTCTGCCATTCTTTTCTGGCCTGCCATGTTTCAGTAGATAGATCCATCACTAGTCTTATCATTCTCCCTTTATATGTTAGAGCATGTTTATCCCTAGCTTCTTTCAGAATTTTCTCTTTATCCTTGAATTTTGCCAGTTTCACCAAGATATGTCGTTCAGAAGATCGATTCAAGTTATATCTGAAGGGAGTTCTTTGTGCCTCTTGGATTTCAATGCCTTTTTCCTTCCCCAGATCAGGGAAGTTCTCAGCTATGATTTGTTCAAGTACACCTTCAGCCCCTTTCTCTCTCTCTTCCTCCTCTGGATTCCCTATTATGCGGATATTATTGTTTTCCATCGCATCACTTAGTTCCCTAATTTTCCCCATATTCCTGGATTTTTTTTATGTCTCTTTTTCTCAGCTTCCTTTTTTTCCATAATTTTATCTTCTGATTCACCCATTCTCTCCTCTGCCTCTTCAGTCCGAGCTATGGTCGCCCCCATTTTATTTTGCACCTCATTTATAGCATTTTTTAGCTCCTCCTGTTTCTTAGTCCCTTGATCTCTGTAGCAATAGATTCTCTGCTGTCCTCTATACTTTTTTCAAGCCAAGTGATTAATTTTTGACTATTATTTTAAATTCATGCTCAGTTATATTGCTTAGATTGTTTTTGATCAATTCGTTAGCTGTTGCTACTTCCTGGAGTTTTCTTTTGAGGAGAATTCTTCCGTTTCATCATTTTGGATAGTCCCTGGAGTGGTGTGGAACTGCAGGGCACTTCCCCCGTGCTGTCTTGAATAACTTGTGTTGGTGGGCGGGGCTGCAGTCAGACCCATTGTCTTCTCCCAGCCCACCACTGGGACCACAGTCAGTCTGGTGTGTACCTTATCTTCCCCTCTCCCAGGGACAGGACTCACTATGGGGTGGTGTGGCCCATGTCTGGGCTACTTGCACACTGCCAGGCTTGTCGTGCTGCTTCTGTGGGATCTGGCTTATTAGCCAGGGTGGTTCCACAAGTTGCACAGTGGTGGGAGGGGCAGGCTCATTTCACTTTGCTTTTGGTGGTCTGCTCCAGGATGGGCCCTGTGGCACCGGGAGGGAGGCAGATCGTTGGAGGGATGGATCCACAGAAGCACAGCGTTGGGTGTTTGCGTGGTGAAGCAAGTTCGGTGACGGGAACTGGTTCCTGTTGGGATTTGGCTGGGTGATGGGCGAGGGAAATGGCACTGGCCAGCGCCTTTGTTCCCCACCAAGCTGAGCTCTGTCTTCCGGGGCTCAACAACTCTCCCTCCCGTTGTCCTCTAGCCCTCCCGCCCTCTGAGCAGAGCTGTTGACTTATAACATTCCAGATGTTAATTCCCACTGGCTGTCAGAACTCACTCCATCCAGCCCCTCCACTTTGCAAGTCAGACTCGGGGGCTCTGCCTTGCCAGGCGGGCTGCCCCTCCACTGCCCTGGCTCCGTCCTGCCAGTCCATGTAACGAGCACCACCTCTCCGCCCTTCCTACCCTCTTCAGTTGGTCTCTTGTCTACACTTGGCTCTGAAGAGTCTGTTCAGCTAGTCTTCTTGCGGTGTTCTGGGTTATTTAGGCAGATGTGGGTGGAATCTAAGTGATCAGCAGGACTCTGTGAGCCTAGTCCTCCTTTGCCGCCATCTTCCAACCCTCCATATTTAAACACAATGAAACACATTTTCACATTTTCTAAATGAAATTGCTAGTAAATGGTGAAACTGGTATTTTTAAAAAATGTGTATTTGACTTTGTCACTTTTTAAGTGTTGGATTCCCAGAAGTGGTAGTACAGATTATTCATTTGTATTACCATCAGAAGGTGAATATGTTGAAATAATTTTAAAAATATTAATATCATTTTATGTATGATTAGCATATTAACTTTCATAACTACCCAGTTTAGGTGATCAATTAATGGAATTGTGACTCCAGCCTCTTTTTTATCTAATCATCTATTTCAAATTCTCTTTTCCTTAGCTGTGTATGCCTTTTTTTCCAATTGAAGGAGATAAAAGCCATAAATAAGTAGACTTTTTTACCCATTTTTAGCAATGAAATTTTAGTTTTAAATATAAGTAAAGACATGGGTAAGGAAGTAAGCATGTTAAAAAGCACCTTTAATACTAAATACTAAATTTAAGTAAAAAGTTCACCAAAAGACCTGAATCTTAGTTTTGTCACCTTTTTTTTATGTTAAGATTCTAGGATCGGATTCAGGGATAATAGTAGTATTATATTTATAGTTTAGAGAATTGTAATGAAAATTAATGTATAATAAAATATAAATGTCATAAGCACTAAATTTGGTATTTTAATTTTAATATAAGTCTTGGGTAAATTTTCACCTCATTGTCCAAAAGTTGACATGTCTGATAACTGTTTTACTTATAAAGTCAAAGTCCTTACGCACACACACACGCACACAGACACCCACCCACACACACACACAATTGTCATGAAATAGGAATATATGCTGATATATGTGGCCAGACCATAGAATAATTTTTGACGCATATTAGGCATTCAATAAATATTTGTTCAGTGATTGAATAAATGCATTCTGTGTCAGGTACCCTTACCAGGGTCAACTTGTTAATAAGGGAGGAAACATGGCCATTTACAAATTCAGTTAAAAGCAAGCTTCATGAGCATAATGCAATTTAACTATATTCTTTTGACAGTTTTAAAAGATTGTCATCAAGGAAGTCTTTTAAGAAATTCACATGTAGATGAAATACTTTTTTAAAAGTACCTTTGCTATTCAGTATCTATTAGAAGTAAATCTGTGGTAAATTTATTTGTAATATTGTGAATTACACTTTAATTAAAAAAAATTTTGTGTTGCTATGCATGATAATCAGATTTTAAATGGTGAGCGGGGAATATAATCTGTTATTACTAGCAGAACAATGTATATCAAATCTCTTTTTTCTTGTTAAATTTCCAGGTGAAGGGAAGTGGCTGCGAAACATTGACTATTACCGTTTAGATGGTTCTACTACTGCACAATCAAGGAAAAAATGGGCTGAAGAATTTAATGATGAAACTAATGTGAGGTGGGAAACATTTTTCGTTTGTATAGAGAATTAAGAAAAATAATTTTAGGAGTACCTGTGTAGCTCAATTGGTTAAGCGTCCGACTCGATCTTGGCTCAGGTCATGTTCTCACAGTTGGTGAGACCGAGACCCGTGTCAGGCTGTGCACTGACGCTGCAGAGACTTACTATGATTCTCTGTCTCCCTCTCTGCCTCTCCCCTGTTCATGTGCTCTCTCTCTCTCTCAAAATAAATAAATAAACATTAAAAAAATTAAATCTATCTACAGTCAAATTCACTCCTTTTAGTGTATAAGTTTTGACAAATGCAAGATAGAGTCAAGATACAAAATGGTGTCATCACATCTCAAGAAATTCATCTCATATGGCTAACAGAGACATGAAAAGATGCTCAGCATCATTCATCATCAGGGAAATACAAATCAAAACCACAATGAGATACCACCTCACAAGTGTCAGAATATCTAAAATTAACAACTCAGGAAACAACAGGCATTGGTGAGCATGCAGAGGAAGGGGAACACTTCCGCACTGTTGGTGGGAATGCAAGCAGGTGCAGCCACTCTAGAAAACAGTGTATAGAGTTTAAAACAGTATAGGCACCCCTCTTTTTTTCTGATTTCTTATTCTACCTTTCCTGTGGGTTACTTTTTACCATTTGTGAAATTGTATTTTTATTCATCTATGGTGTTTTTTGATGTATCTTTTTATAACTTTCATAGTGGTTGCTCTAAGTATTACATTACATGGACATAATTTATCATAGTCGACTAATGTCATCATTTTACCATGTTAACTAAGTGTAGAAACCTTATGCCCTTATGTCCCTTTCTCTTCCCCATTTATAATATAATTGTCTTAACTGTTTTTCTCTATATAAATGGATTACCACATTAATGTAATAATTTTTCTTCAATAATTATCTATAACTTAGAAAAATTAGAAGGAAAATTATTTACTCATATTTTTTGTTTTTTAATTGTTGTTTCTTCCTTCCTAACGTGTCATTATTTTTTCTTTTATCATTTCCATTCTTTCTAGAGAAATTCCTTTAGTCATCCTTTCAGAGCAGGTCTGCTGGCAATAAATTTCCCGAGTACCTTCAGAAGAGAATTTCTTGATTTCCTCTTCATTTTTGAAGAGTGTTTTAGCTGGGTATAGGATTGTTGGTTGGCATTTCTCTTCTTTCTGCACTTGAAAAATGTTTTACCACTTCCTTCTGGATTTCATAATTTCTTTCAAAAATACCTGCTGTTTTATGAATTAGGCTTTTTGAATTTCACACAAAAGTGATATCATGCAGTATTTGTCTTTCTCTTACTTATCTCACTTAGCATTATGTGTTCAAGGTACATTCATGTTGGCACATATGGCAAAATGTCCTTTTTTTCTCATGGCTGAACACTATCCCATTGCATATATACCACATCTTTTTTTATCTTTTCATCTGTTGCTGGGCCCTTAGGTTGTTTTCGTATCTTGGCTATTGTGGATAGTGCTGCAGTAAACATGGGAGTGCATATATCCCTTTGACATTCTGTTTTCATTTTTTTTTGTATATATACCCAGAAATGGAATTGCTGGATCATATGATAGATTTATTTTCAAAATTTTGAGGAAACTGCATATTGTTTTTCATAGCGGCTAAACCAATAAGTGAATGTAGACTACAGTATTTTATTATAATCATTAAACTTCCTAGGAGATTAGAACTTAATTATTCCAACCGGTAAAAAGAAAATATTTACATGGTAGAGGTGCTAATTGTTGGTACAGTGCCAATAATATTACAGTATATAAGTGTATCAAATTAACATGTATACCTTAATTTTATACAATATTATATGTCAAATATATTTTAATTAAAAAAATCTGTTTTTAAAATCTTTTTTTCTTGTCAGTAAGGTTCTATTTCTTGCTTATTTCAAGATTTTTTTTTATCTTAGTTTCAAAAGTTTGCCTATGATGCTTCTTGGCATGAATTTCTTTGAGTTTGCCCTGTTTGTGGTTCATTCAATTTCTGCATCTGTAGGTTTGTGTTTCTTGCTAAATTTGGGTAATTTTCAGCCATTATTTCTTCAAATACTATTATAGTCCCTTCTTTTTTTTCCTCTCCTTTTAGGACTCCAGTGATAAGAATGGTAGACAATAATGTTAGAGTCCTATAGGTCCCTCAGTCTCCATTTTGTTTTTCTGTGATTTTTTTGTTTATTTGTTTGATTTCTATCTGTTGTTTAGATAGGGTCATTTCTATTGTTCTGTTTTCAAAGTTAATTGAATCTCTGTTCTCTACATTCTACTGTTTAGTTTTTTATTGTATTTTTCAGTTCTAAAATTTCCATTTGGTTCTTCTTTATGTTTTATATTTCTTTACTGAGGCAATTTTTTTTTTCATTTGTCTCAGGTGTGTTAATAACTCCTTATTGAAGCATATTTAGAAATGTAACAACTTTTTCCATCCTTGTCAAACAATTCTGACATTTATGTCCTCTTAGTGTTGGTGTCTGCTGATTGCGTTTTTTCATTGAAGTTGAGATTTTACTGGTTCTTGTTAGGACAAAGATATAATTTAACTGGATATTTGCTTATTATTTCATGAGACTGTGGATCTAAATTTTCTGTTATAGCAGGCCTCTTTTGACACATGTTCAGATGGAAGATGAGAGTGGGAGTTGAGTCTGCCGACTACATTTCTGCCGATACTATCCTGGCTGGGAGGGTTAGGATTGCCTATTTACAACCCCTACCCATGGGCCTCCACTGACACTGCAGGGGTAACTCATTAACTGGGTTGTGGTATAATTCCTGACTCTCCACTATATATCCTTTGATACTACCCTAGTAGAGAGATATAGGGTTTTTCTTGTAACTTTTGGGTGGGGATGGATGTCTGAGTTCCCTTCATGGTCTTTACTGACACTGCTGGGTTGAGAGGAG
Organism: Panthera onca; assembly: GCF_046562875.1. NCBI lineage: Eukaryota > Metazoa > Chordata > Mammalia > Carnivora > Felidae > Panthera > Panthera onca. Next base: position 66,908,022 of record NC_138357.1, read on the forward strand.
GACTGTGTTAACTCAGACTTCTCTGACACCACTCTGGCCATGCCTTGTTACAACTAGGAGAAGGTAGGAGTCTGAACTCCCCACTCAGCCTTTAGTGACAAGGATGGAGTTGCACCGCATTTTTTTTCTGTACTGCTTGACTGCAATTGAATGATTATTGTTTTAAAGTTTTCTGTCTTTCTAGGGTGCCCCTTTTTTTGGTCCTTTGGCTAGAGAGAGCAGGATTTTCTTGGAGACTCTTTTTTTGGCAGTATCTACTGGCATTTCCAGATTGCTGGGTTCTTTAGCCCTCGTTTTGGGAAGAAATCCTATGGAACTTAGTGCCATGTTGTTCCTTAGCACCCAAGGTCCCTAGCCAGTCTTTCTCCTCTTCCTCACTTTTCAGAAACTTCTTATGATTGTTTTATATGTAATGTCCAGTGTCTTTTGCTTTCCTTATTGTAAGGAATAGGGAAGAGTATGTCTACTCCCATCTTTCCAGAGTGGAAGTCCAAAGATTCAACTTTTTAAAGATTGTTGTATCTGTCGTTTGTCAAGCATATGTATGTGTTTCTGTTGTGTATATGCCCAGAAGTAAGATTGCTGAGTAAAAGATGCATGTACATTCAGCTTTAGCTCATATTACCAAGACATTTTTCCAAAATGGTTGTACCAGTTTGCACTCTGCACCAGCCCCCCCCCCCAGTAGCATATAGGCGTTTCAATTGTTCTCTGTCCTCATCATCACTTGACAATGTCTGTTTTTTTAAAGCTATTGTGATTGATACGTACTGGTAAGACTTGGTAATCTTAAACTGTATTTCCCTGATAACTAAATCCATGGTTTGTAGATTTAAATGTGGAAGCTAAAACAAAAGTTTTAGAAGGAAACAGTAAAGAATATTTTCCTGATATTGCATTAAGAAAACTTTCATAAAAAAGACCCACAAAGTACTAACCGTAAAAGGAAATATTGTTGAGTTGAGCTTCATTAAAATTAAGAATTTTTAGTCATCAAAGGAATTTCATGTTAAAAATGAAAAGGCAGGCCACAAAATAGAAGCTGTTTTCTCATTTTTACAGATACTATGGAAAATCACAAAGAAGACAATAAATGTTATTGTTTATAATTTAGTAACCCAGATATAACCATGGTTAGAGTTTCTATGCTTATACAAACATATACTTTTGATTTTGTGTTTGTTACCATTTTTTTTATTAAAATACAATTAACATTACAGTGCTTATGTTAGTTTCAGGTGCAGAATATGATTAAACAATTGTATATATTACTCAGTTCTCATCAAGATAAGCATACTTTTGATCCCCTTTATCTAATTTACCCCTACCCCCCCCCCCCACCTCCCCTCTGGCAACCACCAGTTCTCTATATTGAAGAGTCTGGTTTCTTTGTTCATTTTTTTTCTTAAATTCCACATATGAGTGAAAGCATATGGTATTTGTCTTTGTCTGACTTACCTCACTTAGGATTAAACTCTCGAGGTCTGTCCATGTTGTCTCAAGTGGTACAGTCTTGTTCTTTTTTAAAGCTGAGTAATATTACACACCACATCTTTATCCATCCATTCCTTTATCAGTGTAGACTTGGGTTGCTTCCATATCTTGGCTATTGTAAATAATGCTGCAATAAATAAACTTAGGGGTGAATATATCTTTTTGCAATAATGTTTTCTTTTTCTTTTTTCTTTTTTTTTTTTTTTTGGTAAATACCCAGTAGTAGAATTATTGCATCATATGTTAATTCTATTTTTAATTTTTTGAGGAGCCTCCATACTGTTTTCCACAGTGGCAGTACCAATTTGTATTCCTACCAGTAATGCACAAGGGTTCTTTTTTTCTCTACATCCTAACACTTGTTATTTATTGTGTTTTTGATTTTAGCCATCCTGACAGGTGTGAGATCTCCTTGTGGAGATTTGCATTTCCCTGATGGTTAGTGATGTTGAACATCTTTTTATGTGTTTGTTGGCCATCTGTATGTCTTCTTTGGAAAAATGTCCACTCAGGTCCTCTGCCCATTTTTAATAGAATTATTTGGAGGTTTTTGGTGTTGCTTTGTAGAAGTTCTTTATATAGTTTGGATATTTACCCCTTGTTGGATATGCCATTTGCAAATATCTAGGAGAAGCTACTCGTAATACATAGATCCAAAAAGGACTCTTACCCAGAATATGCAAAGAATTAATAAAAATTAGTAGGATACAAGCACCTGGGTGGCCCAGTTGGTTAAGTGTCTGACTTCAGATCAGGTCATCATCTCGCAGTTTGTGAGTTCAATCCCTGCATCAGGCTCTGTGCTGACAGTTCAGAGCCTGGAACTTGCTTCGGATTCTGTGTCTCCCCCTCTCTGCCCCTCCCATGCTCATGCTCTGTCTCTCTCTGTCTTTCAATAATAAATAAACATTAAAAAATTTTTAAACAAAATTAGTAGGATAAACCAGCCAATGCCAAAGGAAAGAACTTCAAAAGGACTTTACAAAAGACAGTATTCATATGGCCAGTAAACATACAAAAAGTGCTCATCTTTAGTAATCATCAGAGAAATGCAAGTTAAAAGCATTTTTGAGGAAGGTACAAAAGTGTTTCAGTGAAGGGAGGATGGTCTCTTCAACAAATGGTATTGAAACAATTGCATATTCACAGGCTGAAACAAACCTTGACCTAAGCCTCACCCCTATTCAAAAATCAAGTCAAAATGGTTCATAAATTTAAATGTGAAACATTATACTTGTAGAAGAAAGCATAGAAGAAAATCTTCAAGGGGTGCCTGGGTAGCTCAGTTGGTTAAGTGCCTGAATCTTGATTTTAGCTCAGGTCATGATCTCATGGTTCATGGGATCAAGCCCTGCATCTGGCTCTGTGCTGACAGCATGGAGCCTGCTTGGGTTCTCTCTCCCCCTCTGTCTCTGCCCCTCCCCTACGTTCGTTGTCATTTATTTTCTCTCTCTCTCTCTCTCTCTCTCTCTCTCTCTCTCTCTAAAAAATGAATAAATAAACATTGGGAAAAAGATCTTCAGGAACTAAGTTTAAGCAGATAGTTTTTCAGTCATGACACCAAAGGGATATAATCCATTGAAGATAAAAAGTCAATAATTGGATAATTAAAAATAAAAGCTTTAGGGATGCCTGGATTGCTCCGTCAGATAAACATTCAACTTAGTTTTGGCTCAGGTCATGATCTTGCAGTTTTGTGGGTTTGAGACCTGCCTTGGGCTCTGTACTGCCAGTGAAGAGCTTGCTTGGGATTCTCTCTCTATCCCTCCCTCTCCACCCCTCCCCTACTTGTACTGTCTCTGTCTCTCAAATAAATAAATAAACTTAAAAAAATTATAAAAACAATGTGGATGGAACTAGAGTATACTATGCTAAGGGAAATTAGTAAAAGACCAATATATAACTTCACTCATATGTGGAATTTAAGATACAAAACAGATGAACTTAAGGTAAGGGAAGCAAAAATAATATAAAAACAAGGAGGGGGACAAAACATGAGACTCTTAAATACAGAGAACAAACTAAGGGTTGCTGCAGGGGTTATGGGTGGGGGGATGGGCTTAATTGACAAGGGGCATTAAGGAAGACACTTGTTGGGGCGCACTGGATGTTGTAGTAGGGGATGAATCACTGGATTCTACTGAAATCATTATTGCACTATATGCTAACTTCGATGTAAATTAAAAATAAATTTTAAAACAGTTATAAAAAAGTAAAATAAATAAAAACTTTGTTTGTGAATGGCCCTGTTAAGAAAAGACAGATCACAGACTTGAAGAAAATATTTGCAAATAGCATTTTTTAGTAAGGGCTCATACTCAGAATATGTAAAGAATTCTTTAAATGTAATAGTGAAAAAACAAACATTTTTCAGTTAGAAAATGGGCCAAGGACTTAAACTGACATTCATTTAAGAGGATCAATGCAGCATGGCAAATAAGCACTTGAAAATACATTCGTCACTAGCCAATAGGGAAATGTAAACTGAAACTACAACAGGATATCACTTCATATCAGAATGGCTAAAATAAAAAATTGTGACATTGTAAAAGGCTGATTAGGATTCTGACACCTAGATCTCTTCCACAATGTTGATGAGAATGTAAAATGACACAGCCATTCTTCCTTGAAAACAACTTGGGGGGTGGTGGTGGTGCCTGGGTGGCTTAAGTCCCTTAAGTGACCAGACTCCCGATTTTGGCTCAGGTCATGATCTCACAGGTTCTGGGGTTTGAGCCCCGCATCCGGCTCTGCACACACAGAGCAGAGCCTGCTTGGAATTCTCTCTCTCCCTCTTTCTGCCTTTCCCCTGCTTGCTCGCCCTCTCTTTCTCTCAAAATAAATAAACCTAAAAAATTTTTAAAAAATAAAAGGAAAACAACTTAGTAGTTGTTTTAAAAAAATAAACAATTAAACATATTCTTACTATACAATCCTGCAATCACTTTTAAAAATTTATGCCAGAGAAATGTAGACTTGTTTTCACATAGAAACCTATACACAAGTGTTCATAGCAACTTTATTTGTAACAGTCAAAAACTGGAAACAACCCAAGTGTCTTATAACATTTGAATGGATAAATTATGTTATATCTATATAATGAAATAGTACTCAATAATAAAAAGGAAGGAACTATTGATATTGATCCAAAGAACTTGGATGGATCTCAAGGGCATTATGCTGAATGAAAAATGCTAATTTCAAAAGGTTACATGCTATATGATTCCTTTCATATGGTGTTCTTTTTATTCTTTTTAATGTTTGTTTATTTTTTGAGAAAAAGAGGGGGAGGGGTAGAGAGAGGGAGACAGGATCTGAAGCAGGCTCCACGTTGACAGTAGAGAGCCCGATATGGGGCTCGAACTCACAAACTGCAAGATCATGACCTGAGCTGAAGTCGGACACTTAACCGACTGAGCCACCCAGGCACACCTCATATGGCATTCTTGATGTAACAAAATTATGGTGGTAGAGAACAGATTAGTGGTTGTCAGGGATTAGGGTTTGTGGGGGGAAAGTATGAATACTAAGGGATAACACAAAAGAGGTTTGTTTTTATGGTGGTGGAACAGTTCTATATCCTGCTTGTGGAAATGATTGCATGATTCTACATACATGATAAATTTCATAGAGCTGTATACCAAACAAAAAAAGCACATGTAAAAACTGGTGAAATCAAATAAGCTTGCATTCATAGTATTGTACCAACATCCATTTTCTGGTTTTGACAACGTATCATAGTTATGTAAGTTATTACCATTGGGGAAAGCTGGATGAAGGGTACATGGAAACTCTATACTACTGTTACAAATTCTTGTGATCCTTAAGCTAATTTTTTTGAAGGTTATTTAAAAAAGGCAATGCCATGAGTTGTCAAGGATCTGGAACAGTTAGAACTCTCAGACTGCTAGTGGGAATGTAAATTGGAACAACGACTTAGTAGAACTATTTGTTCAGCTTTAACAGTGCTGTATACATACCCTATGACCCAGCAATTCTCTTAGATATATACCTAACAGAAAGGTTTACATGTCTTTACCAAAAAACATATCCAGATGGTTTATAGCAGCATTATTCAAATAATAGTTAATATTTTCATTGCGTTTGTATATTTTAATACTGATGTTTAGTGTTAGGAAAATCTTAAAATATCCTGGTTAGATTATTTCAGTATGAATTTATATACTCCATACTGAATAATATTAACAATTAAATAATTGTAAAATTTTTTTGATTTTTATTTTTGAGAGAGAGTCAACAAGCAGGGAGGGGCAGAGAGAGAAAGAGACGGAGACACCAAATCCAAAGCAGGCTCCAGGCTCTGAGATGTCTGCACAGAGCTTGACATGGGGCTTGAACCCATGAGTCTTGAGATTAGGACCTGAGCTGAAGTTGGGCGCTTAACCGACTGAGCCACTCAGGCACCCCAGTTGCAAAATAATTCTTAATACTACTTGTTCATTTACTTGACTTTATTTTTCTTTTGGATGCAAAATCAAACAATTTTGCATTCCCACTTATATGCTTTCAAAAATCAGAATATTTACCATGTAAATAAATACCTCTATTATTGCAAATTAGACTGCATACAATTGTTTATATGTTTTTTTATCTTGTCATTGCACTCCTTTAGTGCAGTGGCTGGACATTTTTTCATTTTTTTCTATTAGCAGTCTAGCTCAGAACTTGGGATGCATAGCAATTTGATAAAGGTGCTTATTTAAGCCCCTTCAACTCTTCATTACTGGGTACATACCAAAGAGTTTTGAAGTTCTCTACAAGGTTTCCTGTTTTGTGTGTGTGTGTGTGTGTGTGTGTGTGTGTGTGTGTGTGTGTGTGTGTGTGTGTGTTTAACCTACATAGTTTATGCCATTCTTGTATGCTTGATCCTTTCACTGGTGCAGAATAGATATATATAACGAGAATAATTTTGGAGCCCTAGTTGCCAATGATCCCTAAATATGTCCACTAAGTAAAAAAAAAAAAAAAAAAAAAAAAAGCACAGTTTGTTCTCTGTAATGAATATTATAGATAAGTATAAAGAAGGAAGTAATTATCAGGGTGGCTCAGTAGGTTGAGCGTCCGACTTCGGCTCAGGTCATGATCTTGTGGTCTGTGAGTTCAAGCCCCACGTTGGGCTCTGTGCTGACAGCTCAGAGCCTGGAACCTGCTTCAGATTCTGTGTCTCCCTCTCTCTCTGCCCCTCCCCTACTCATACTCTGTCTCTCTCTCTGTCAAAAATAAATAAACATTAAAAAAATTTAAAAAAAAAGAAGGAAGTAATTATCACAATTCCATGACCAGAGAACTACTGTTAACATTGTATGTATGTATATGTTTTGGTTTCTAGTGCAGTTGAAATTATACTTAATAATGTTCTAGATCTTGCTTTTTTTCACATAACATAATAAAGATTTTTTAAACATTTTTTAATGTTTCATTTATTTTTGAGAGAGAGAGAGAGAGAGAACAGAGTGTGAGCTGGGGAGGGGCAGAGAGGGAGACGCAGAATCCGAAGCAGGCTCCAGGCTCTGAACTGTCAGCACAGAGCCCAATGTGGGGCTCAAACTCGTGAACTATGAGATCATGACCTGAGCTGAAGTCAGACACTCAACCGACTGAGCCACCCACGTGCCCCTAACATAATATAGATTTTTATTGGTAATGTAACTCATTGAGTAGCCAGAGTGTAATCTAGTCCTCTATGTTGTACATATTTTTTGTTTTCAACCTTATGATCTTATTTATAACAGTGTGAATGAATATATTATCTTCCATTTTTGATAACTTCTGTAGCTTGTATTCTTAGACATGTAGTAGCACCAATTCCATATAAAACATGAATTTAGTACCTGTGTTGACTCTTTCCTATTTTAAATTTTGAGCTTCTTTGCATCTTAGTTTATAATACTGTATGTAATCAGTATGGCATTTTAGTTACAAATTTCCCTTATGAAATTATAGATAGTAAGGCTTGGTATTTAAAGGCATTTTGTGGAGAATTTTGAAAGTTTATTATATTCCAGGGGTTTTCTCACTCTTAATTAGTTTGGCCAACAGTAAATTATATAGTCCTCTGATGGAATATTATTTAGCTACCAAGCCTGATGTTTACCGAGAAAGTTGAAGAAATACTCATAATATAAACTATATATACGGATATTATCATGTATATGTAAAGCCAAAAATATATGTGATTATAAAAAAGAAACCCTAGGAAATATTCCATGATTTGGAATGGAGGTTGTTTCTGGGGAATGGAACTATTTTTTTTTTTCTTTAAATTTGTTTATATTTTCAAAAAATGTCGTATAAAATCTTCTTAAAGTTTGTTTATATCAAAGTAATATATTTACAAATTTTAAAAAAGTTTTATAAGGCTTGAGATCAAAATCAGTCCCTTAACCAACCCCTTCTTACACATGATACCTCTCTGCAGGTAACCGGTTTCAACTCTTGGCAATTCTTCTGGTATTTACTTTCGTATATCCACATTCCAATCTAAGGTGGGAATTTACACACACACACACACACACACACACACTTTTCCTCATTCATTTTCCCAACGTATTGTTTTGTAATATTTGCCTAAATGAGTCTGGAAGTATTTGCTTTTTTGTGACTATGTAAATATTCATACATAAACCACTTAAAAAACTGTGATTATTTTTCCCTTTTTAATGCACATATTTATTTTTGTTCAAGTAATTATTTCTTTTTTAACATTTGCTTAGTTTTCTATGAACCTATCAACTAATTCATTTTCAGATTCTCAGCAATATAAATTCTTGTGTTCCAACACAGAAATTTTTTTAACACATCCTCACATCCTTCTTGGAGCAGTCTGTTTTCTTGATTCTGTTTTAGCTACTGCAGTATTTTGCATCTGTCTAACTTCTCTCCCTGTGTTCATTACACTATATTTATTATAATTGCTTATCACTGATTCCTACTACACTTAGTTCCTTGGACACCGTCCTTCATTTTGATGTACTTAGTGCTTGCTCATAACAGTACCGAACACAATAGGACTTTTGAGTTATATATACATGGATTTTCTACATTTACTCAGAATCTACAAATGCTTTGAATACATAATTTCCATATTTATCTTTAATGTGATTTCCATATTTATCTTTATTCCTATGAGACTATTTGATTTTCTAGCAATAAGATTCATCTTGCATGTATAAATCATCAGCCTGACTCCTTAGACATGTCTTTATTTTTTTCAGTAAGTGAGAAATGAATTCTTTGAACCTTTAATTGTTCAAAAAACTGCCTTAGGATTAAAAAGTCATTTCATAATATCTGTGAAGCACTTATTACTAAAGCATTTATTCATGTTTTTATTTTCAGAGGACGATTGTTTATCATTTCCACCAAAGCAGGATCTCTTGGAATTAATCTGGTAGCTGCTAATAGAGTGATTATATTTGATGCTTCTTGGAATCCATCTTATGACATCCAGAGTATATTCAGAGTTTATCGCTTTGGACAAACTAAACCTGTGTATGTATATAGGTTCTTAGCTCAGGTAGGTTTGTAATTTATATTTTCTTTTTCATAGTGAAAGGTTGGGTGAAACATAATATTTTTGGAGTGCCAAACATATATGCATTATGAAGAGGCAAATGAAATTGAGAACATCAATCCTATACTATATATAATGCAGCAGAACTCAATTTTGGCCTCTCATGATTTTCTGTTTTGTAGTTCATCCATGTCTATAATGTCACCTTTCTCAGTTTGAGATGGATTTGCATGGATAAACTGATTTAGAATTTTCTTGCTTGTTTAGGAAAGTTAAAAATTTATAGTTCTTTTACTTAGCATACATAGAAAAGCAAATAAGTAAATCTAATTTGCTTATAGATGTAAAGGTCAAATAATTCTTGTTTTTAGTGGCCACCAGATACTCTCTTAATTTGAAAATATGGGTAAATAGGAAGAAAAAGTTAACTTATAATAATAATGAATCATTACAAAGAGCGATACTTTCTAGGAAAGAATATTAACATTATTTCCTTTAAATATAAACTCAGATATTAAAAAACAGAAACTGAAATTTAAGAAAAATAAGTAAAATTAAAGAAGTACAAGGTAATACAGATTTATGGAATCAAGCAAGTTGCCTTTTAACTGGTACATCTGTTTTGGGAACAGATGCTGTTCTCTCCACCTGCCTCCAAATCTGGGCTTCTGAACCAGAGACTGGGTTTTATTGGTAGATTGATCCTTGCTCATTTGATCTTCTCTAGTACATAATACTATTAATTGGCAGACTACACTGTCACCCCTTTCCTATCCTTGAACTAAAAGCTCTTTTACATTCTAGTTTAAAATGCTATATATGTAATAGATGTGGCGTTTTAGTTATTAATTTTCTGTCCTGAAATTATGGAAAGTAAGACGATAGAAAGGCAGTGTGTAGTGATTGAGAGCTTATTATATTCCATTCAGAAGGAATTAAGCTACTCTTTTGTATTATTTTATAACCCTCTAAAATCTTATTTCATGTACTTCTTTATTTCTGTGTTCTGTTTACCCTGGTGTTTAACTGCACTTCTACTTCCACCAAGTACAGATATATATAAGGCAAAACATGAATGTGTATTGGTCAGATAATACAGAATGATTATCAGTAACGTAGCTTTCTTTTTTGTCAAGGTAAACTACAGTGAACAGATGAAATCTCTCATGAATTAAGCATTATTGCTAATAAAACTTGCTTTATGGCAGTATATTATTATGAAGTTTTGCTCTTTTGTATTAACCAATAATTGTATTTCTCCTTGATTAAGTTTCATGTGTACAAAAGTTGCTTATTTGTATATTGTTCCTTCTTTTTACAAGGGAACCATGGAAGATAAGATTTATGATCGTCAAGTAACTAAGCAGTCACTATCTTTTCGAGTTGTTGATCAGCAGCAGGTCGAACGTCATTTTACCATGAATGAGCTTACTGAACTTTATACTTTTGAGCCAGACTTATTAGATGACCCTAATTCTGAAAAAAAGAAGAAGAGAGATACTCCTATGCTGCCAAAGGTAAACATCTTTAGATTATTAGCTTAAAAAAAAAAAAACCCACCATGGACTAAAGGTATTTTACTACTACTATGAAAGTTAGTCATTTGAATAAGGCTAGATTTCAGAATTTTCCAAAGAGAATAAAATTGTATTTAAATGAGAGGGTGCTTGGTCAGTTCTCTACATAACACCACAAAAAGATCGTGTAATCTGAAATACATATTTAATGCCAAATAAAAAGTTCAGCTCTGTAAAAAAAAGTTACGGAGTAGAAACCTTAAAGGAAACGGTATGTTTCTCTTTTAATAATCTCCAGTAGAGGGCATACTTAATTTTAATATTTCTATATGAAATTTTAATGGTCTTTTCTTTAACATTTATTGCTGTCATATAGCGGTTAAGAATCAGCAAATAAAGGTGTATCTTACTTGATATTTTTCACTGTCATAAAGCAAGTAAGACTTTCACACTTGGAAAAGGATACTTAGAGGTAATCTTGCCAAGCCCTCTTATTTTATATAAGTGGAGAAAGCTAGGGTCAGAGATATTCAGTGACTTGCTCATAGTTTCCAGCTAATAAGTGGCAGAATCAGGAGTAGTATCTACATCTGTCTTCCGGTCCATTGTTCTTGGATTTAAAAAAAGACATTATTTAGATCAATATAGAAATGTATTATAATGGTAGATATCATTTTGACCCTTTTGAATGTAAGACAAAGCCATATGTTCTCTGATATAAAGTGATCTAAATATATTTAAACCTATTCTAGTTCATCTAAAAAGCTGTTTTAGGGGGTGTTGTTGGGGAGTTGCTTTTCCTGTTGTCTTGGTTTCAGATTCAAGAACTTAATGTCCCCTGTAGCTGTTAAGAGAATTGGGAAAGCAGCTACCAGGTTATGGTATCACTCTACCAAAGTCACTTTAGTCATTTGTGTATGTGTTACCTCATAAGTATCTTAGCTTTCATACAGTTGGACACATTTAATGAAAGCAAAAGATAATAGTAATAAATAACTCTCTAATGCTAACGTCAGTCAGTGATTTCTCCAGTTAACTTTTAATGTACGTGTCAATTCTTAAGTAACATGAACATTAAGCATTTGTAAATTTTTTAAAAATGTCTTTTGTCTTTAAATACTTTGTTGTTCTAATCAGTGAACTACTCTTCCATTTTAAGTTCTCTGGTGGGATGCCTGGGTGGCTCAGTTGGTTGAGCGTCCAACTCTTGGTTTCGGCTCACGTTGTGATCTCACTGTTTGTGGGTTTGAGTCCCGCATCAGGTTCTGTGCTGACTGCATGGAGCCTGCTTGGGATCCTCTGTCCCTCTCTCTCTGCCCCTTGCCCACTTGCTGGCATGCTGTCTCTCTCAAATAAATACACTTTTTAAAAGTCACTGGTAGAACATTTATGAAAGAGTTTTTGAGACAGTGTCCATCAAATCTCTTTGATAATGGCTTAAGGCCACATGGGGGTTTGAATCTAACATTTTTTAAGTTAACATTTAAAATACTTCATTAAAGAATATTATTTCATTTTCATGTTATGAAATACTAAATTGATAGTGATTTGGCTTTCTAAATTATGTTATTATAGAACATCAGTAGAATTCTTAAATAGTCTTTGGAAAATTTTATGCACTCAAATTTTTTTGTATATCTTTAAAAACACACAAACACAGGGGCACCTGGGTGGCTCGGTCGGTTAAGCGTCCAACTTCAGCTCAGGTCATGATCTCATGGTTCGTGAGTTGGAGCCCCATGTCAGGCTCTGTGCTGACAGCTCGGAGCCTGGAACCTGCATTGGATTCTGTGTCTTCCTCTCTCTCTGCCCCTTTCCCACTCCTTCTCTGTCTCTCAAAAATAAATAAATGTTAAAAACACAAACACAGGGGTGCCTGGGTGGCTCAGTCGGTTAGGCGTCCGACTTCGGCTCAGGTCATGATCTCACAGTCTGTGAGTTCGAGCCCCGCGTCAGGCTCTGTGCTGACCGCTCAGAGTCTGGAGCCTGTTTCAGATTCTGTGTCTCCCTCACCCTCTGCCCCTCCCCTGTTCACGCTCTGTCTCTCTCTGTCTCAAAAATAAATAAACGTTAAAATAAAAATTTAAAAAAACCCACAAACACAAATGGCATCGTACCATATATACTCTTCTCCAACTTGTTCTTTTCACCTAAGATGTTTCTTGAACATCTTTCTATATTGGTATATATACCTCTACTTTTTAAAAATCAGCTGCATAGTGTTCACTTGCCTTGATTTGTTTAACTCTTGTATCCCCAACAGCTTTCATATTAGTTACTTAATTCTGTATGGCAAGAAGTATTCTTTTAAGGACTTGCATGTATGTTTATAATTTTAAAGATAGTGAAGTTTCCCTTTTCAATTTGAGAATGATTTTTGTCTGATTAGCATCGTTCTTAAAATTACACTTTAAGCTTCAACTTTTATAAGAAGTGCATCATGGTTAGTAATATTTCTGATAGGAAGCAAACATTCCACTTTGAAAGGGAGTAATTGCTTTGAAGTTATTCGTTATGTGGTAAATTTCTGATTATGGGAATATTTGTTTAAGTTGATAAACATTTGGGGCGCCTGGGTGGCTCAGTTGGTTAAGCCTCTGACTTCAGCTCAGGTCATGATCTCACAGTCCGTGAGTTCGAGCCCTGCGTCGGGCTCTGTGCTGACAGCTCAGAGCCTGGAGCCTGCTTCAGATTCTGTGTTTCCCTCTCTGTCTGCCCCTCCCCTACTCATGCTCTGTCTCTCTCTGTCTCAAAAATAAATAAAAACATTAAAAAAAATTTAATTTGACAAACATTTATTATTAGCTGATTTTGAGGTGTACTGTGAGGGTATACCAAGACCAGCAAGATATCGTCTGTACTTTAAAGAAGATTTAAAAAATCCTGCAGGAAAGGAATGCTATTTAATTGTTGTAAGATGTCTGAAAAGAAACCATCTGTTCTATAAATTGGTACTCTGAGTTGTTAAAAGTATCATGCTTTTTCATTTATAGACTTTACTTAATTTTGCTTTTTTAAAAAAATGCTTATTTATTTTTGAGAGAGAGAGTGAGTGAGTGTTGTGGAGGGGCAGAGAGAGAGGGAGACACAGAATCTGGAGCAGGCTCCAGGCTCTGAGCTGTCAGCACAGAGCCCAATGTCGAACTTGAACCCACGAGCCATGAGATCATGACCTGAACTGGAGTCGGACACTTAACCAACTAAGCCACCCAGGTGCCCCCTGTATTTTGCTTTTGATGGTATAACCCTTTGCCCAAGAACAAAAAGGAAAAGGAATATTAACTCTCCCACAACTCTTCCCAAAAGGAAAATAATAGTTAACTTTTACTGATTTCTTACTGGGTTTCATACTGTGTGCTAAACACTTTGTTCAGATTATCTTCTTTAATCCAGCAGCAATTGAAAAGCCAATAATGCTGTTTTCATTTTGGATGGGGAGATTAAGGTTTGGAGAGGTTATGTAACTTATTGAAGTTTACACACGTAATTAGTAGCGAAGCTGGTCTTCAAGTATGCCCAACTTGAAAGCATGGAGTCTTAATCATTATATACTTTACTGCCCCCCATTAGAAATTAGAATGTTAAGTCCAAGTACATGAAACAGGGCAGAGTACCTAGGATTCCTAAAATCAGATGGCATTTAGAATGCTTCTATTTTATTTTATTTTATGTTATGTTATGTTATGTTATGTTATGTTATGTTATGTTATGTAATTTTAAATAAAGCTGGATTTTAAAATATAGAATTCTTGGGGAGCCTTGGTGGCTCAGTTGGTTAAGCATCCGACTTCAGCCCAGGTCATGATCTTGCAGTTTGTGAGTTCGGCCCCATGTCAGACTCTGTGCTGACAGTTCAGAGCCTGGAGCTGCTTCGGATTCTGTGTCTCCCTCTCTCTCTCTCTGCCCCTTCTCTGCTCATGCTCTGTGTGTCTCTCTCTCAGAAATAAAAACATTAACAAATAAAAGAAAATGTAGAATTCTTTCACAGTTAATACCATTGTGTAATGTAACTATTGAGATTGTATAGTACAGCGTTTAGCTCATGGCTTGTGAAGTTGTAAATTCCTCAAATTTATAGAAAACTTTAAAGTTTAACTTTTCTCATACATATTCATTATTTTAGGAGATGGAAGTCTAGGGAGAATGTGACTACCCAAGGGTACATGTCCAGTGTTAAGAGCTAGAACTTGAATTTAGCAGCTTTCAAATGGCATATTCCAAGGAGCTTCCAGTAGAGTAGCATAGGTGCTCCAGTGCCACCATGTGGCTGAGTAGGGGAAGGCTAGACAGGCAGGCAGCACTCCAAACCCCACATCTCATTTCAATCAGAGTCTCTCTCCTTTTATCTCTTTTATGCATTTGGGCTGCAACATAAGATTTCATTTAAAGGGAGGATATTGATGGGGCGCCTGGGTGGCTCAGTCGGTTAAGCGTCCAACTTCAGCTCAGGTCGTGATCTCACGGTCCATGAGGGCTCTATGCTGAGAGCTCAGAGCCTGGAGTCTGCTTCGGATTCTGTGTCTCCCTCTCTCTCTGCCCTTCTGCCCCTCATGCTCTTTCTCTCTCCCTCAAAAAATAAACATTAAAAAATATATATTTAAAAAGGGAGGATGTTGGTACCTTTTTTCCCCCCTATGCTCTGCTTTTTATTCCTGTAACTTACTCAGAGGTTAGGGCTTTTTAAAAAAAGTTTTAAAAACAGTGTACTGTATATACTATAATGCCTTTCTAACTATCACAGTAACTAAGAACTGTCAGGGATCTAAAAGGAAATAGGATATTGTATGAGATTTACCTGAAGAAGGTGATAACCCACTTGTGGAGAGAAAATTAGCATGGTTTAAGAAAAAAGAATGAAGTGCTGATGTGACTAGTACTGAATGTGTTTTCCATATAGTATATATGGTTAAAAAATGGAGGATAGAGCATTCAGGTACAGTTTTGGTGGAAAAACATCAGACTGGCCAATAAAAGATGGTTAGTATTTAGTTGGTTTAGGAAAGAATGAGGTTTGAATGTAGAATGCAGCAATTTGGGCAAAGGGGAAGATAATGATTTATGTACCGGATTCAAGGTATGATGAAGACATTGGCCAGGTGAAGAGTTGAAATTGGGTGTGTGAGGTGTGGGTAATGTGGGGCCAGCTAATAGAGAGCCATGAAAGGTAAATGGAGGCAATTGTATTTAAAATAGTATTTACTACATAAGTTCATGAATGGATCTGTTGTATGATGAATGTGAGCTTTTGGAAAATTAATCTGGTAGTAAAATGCAGGATGAGGATGCATAATAGGGTGATAAAGGGCACCTGAACAGCTTGGTTGGTTAAATGACTCTTGATTTCTGCTCAGGTCATGTTCTCCCTGCTTGGGATTCTCTCTCTCCTCTCTCCCTGCCCCTTCCCCCCACTCACATGAATTCTTTCTTTCCCAAAATAAATAAATAAACTTAAAAAAATAGGGTGATGATTATGGAGTGAATCAAGCACTTCAAGAAAATAAATGGGAGAACTCAATAACTGGTGATAGACTGTAACTTTTACTTAGTAGGCAGTGAAAAAAATATACCTAAATAATGAAGTTTATTTATTCATTCATTCATTAAAAACTTTTCAGGTGCCTGCAAAGTAACTATCATTATGCTGGTTACTAAGAATACATTGGTAAACAAGACTAGGTTCCTGCTCCTAAGGAGTTTGTAGTCTAATCAGTGTACTATAAGCAAGTAAATATAATAAAAATTATGGGTCCTATGATACAAATCTGTATAGGCATCAAGGAAGGAATATTCAGGTCTTTCTTGGAAAAGTTGAGGTGGGGAGTTGACATTAGGAAGACTTGAACTGATGTTGAAAATAGAAGTGGGTAGCTGTTTGCATTGCTATGAGGATAAAAGGTGAAGGCCCCTCAAGAGGAGGAGCAGAAAAAAGAAACATGCACCAAAAAGCATGGCAAGTTTTGGGAGCCTAAAGTGGTTAAAAATGTATAATAGAGTAAAAGGAGATGGTGGTAGAGTAAGGGAGGTAAGGCATGGGGAAGAGGTAAGAGAAAAGACTGGAGAGACAGATGGGAATCAGATCATAGAAGTTAGAGTTTGGACATTGTGTTACATTGTGTTTTTAAGAAAACAACCAACGCTGAATTTTCATTTTAGAAAAAAATCACTTTGGGTATCAGTGTACATGATGGATTGGAGAAAGGAAAGTAGATGTAAAGGTACTTGTTAGGTTGCTATATTAATAGCACTTAAAATCCAGATGAGAGAGGTAATGCAGGCCTGAAGTAAAGTGGTAGCAGTGAGGGTGGAGAAGTACCAAGCACAGTGTAGGTACTCAGTAAATGTTAAATTTGCTCCCTGGGCTTATATGTAGAATTTCACTTAACTCTGCCCATTACTGTTTGGTTTTGATTTCCTTTAACAAGAATTTGAAAATTGGTCCTCTCTGAAATAGGTATAAGTAGGTGATTTTCTTGGTATTTGAACCTGCCCTTATTAAAGACATTTCAAAGTTGGCTCCTATTATTCTAGTACAGTTGCAAACACCTTCCTTTGTTACATATAATGTTCAAGATGAAAGCCTGCTAAAAATGAAAGTTTATTTTCACTTTACTTGGTATATGAGTATTATATATTTTTTTCTGCTTTATCACTTCCTCTTTAATTGTTATAGAATTCTTCTCCATGCATTTCTGTTTTTTGTTTACGTTTTTTTACTTCTCTACTTTTTAATTAGTATCTCAGACTTAATTTATTAACCACTTGACTTTTTGTCTTTTATCTTTGCAGCTCTTTAAAGGCAAGAACTATATCCTTTATTTCTTTTCTTCCTTCACTATTTCCTTTTTCACTTCTTCACTATTCTATTCATCCATAATGAATAAAATAACTTTGGCACTTTTGTATGGCCTTTTTTTGAAATATATCATTGATAAGCAGTGTTAGACTTACTGTTGCAAATAGTAAAATTGAAATGAAGAGTGAGTCGTCCATCACAGCAGGTGTGTGAAAGGAAGAGAATTGGAGCTTTAATTTGTGTCTTCAGTTTTTGTACTGAATCAGCTTAGTCAGCTCTGTTCTCCATTCCACCCATGAATTATATTGTGTTAAACCCCTCGTTGATTTCTTGCTGTTGTTGGTGCTGCTTTTCTTTTTTTGAAATATAACAGTCTCGTACTTTCATGAACCCATTTTTAAATATATTGATTTTAAATATATTGATTTTAGAATCATGTCTACAGAGTGGCAGTGCATCTCTTTAGTTGTTTAGGGTAATAGTCTTTTTCAGCCATTTTGAAACTTCCAACATGATCTAAACTTACCGTTTAACATAAGTTTGTAGTGATAAAGATTTGTTGACTGATTCTTAACTATTTATTTTTTAACTATTAAAGTAATAACTCACTTCTGTTAATGTTTATGTAGATTATGTTAGGGAAAGTATCTTTTCTGGTAGTAAACTTCTGAATTACACAGATATCAGAGATGAAAATCTTGGTCAAGTTCATATTTCTTAATATGCTTAAGTGAGTATATAGCCTAAGCTCTGTACCCTTTCTTAAGAAAACAAAAGTCAGTAAAACTGGTATAAAAGTTCTTTTGTACTTCCCTTTTCCAGCACTGTACTACCTATGTCTTTTTTTTTCTTTTATTTATTTATTTTTTCAATATATGAAGTTTATTGTCTAATTGGTTTCCATACAACACCCAGTGCTCATCCCTAAAGGTGCCCTCCTCAATACCCATCACCCACCCTCCCCTCCCTCCCACCCCCCATCAACCCTCAGTTTGTTCTCAGTTTTTAACAGTCTCTTATGCTTTGGCTCTCTTCCACTCTAACCTCTTTTTTTTTTTTTCCTTTCCCTCCCCCATGGGTTTCTGTTAAGTTTCTCAGGATCCACATAAGAGTGAAACCATATGGTATCTGTCTTTCTCTGTATGGCTTATTTCACTTAGTTAGCATCACACTCTCCAGTTCCATCCACGTTGCTACAAAGGGCCATATTTCATTCTTTCTCATTGCCATGTAGTACTCCATTGTGTATATAAACCACAATTTTTTTATCCATTCATCAGTTGATGGATATTTAGGCTCTTTCCATAATTTGACTATTGTTGAGAGTGCTGCTATAAACATTGGGGTACAAGTGCCCCTATGCATCAGTACTCCTGTATCCCTTGGGTAAATTCCTAGCAGTGCTACTGCTGGGTCATAGGGTAGGTCTATTTTTAATTTTTTTGAGGAACCTCCACACTGTTTTCCAGAAGGGCTGCACCAATTTGCATTCCCACCAACAGTGCAAGAGGGTTCCTGTTTCTCCAAATCCTCTCCAACATCTATAGTCTCCTGATTTGTTCATTTTGGCCACTCTGACTGGCGTGAGGTGATATCTGAGTGTGGTTTTGATTTGTATTTCCCTGATGAGGAGTGACGTTGAACATCTTTTCATGTGCCTGTTGGCCATCCGGATGTCTTCTTTAGAGAAGTGTCTATTCATGTTTTCTGCCCATTTCTTCACTGGGTTATTTGTTTTTCGGGTGTGGAGTTTGGTGAGCTCTGTATAGATTTTGGATACTAGCCCTTTGTCTGATATGTCATTTGCAAATATCTTTTCCCATTCCGTTGGTTGCCTTTTAGTTTTGTTGGTTGTTTCCTTTGCTGTGCAGAAGCTTTTTATCTTCATAAGGTCCCAGTAGTTCATTTTTGCTTTTAATTCCCTTGCCTTTGGGGATGTGTCAAGTAAGAAATTGCTACGGCTGAGGTCAGAGAGGTCTTTTCCTGCTTTCTCCTCTAGGGTTTGGATGGTTTCCTGTCTCACATTCAGGTCCTTTATCCATTTTGACTTTATTTTTGTGAATGGTGTGAGAAAGTGGTCTAGTTTCAACCTTCTGCATGTTGCTGTCCCGTTCTCCCAGCACCATTTGTGAAAGAGACTTTTTTCCATTGGATGTTTTTTCCTGCTTTGTCAAAGATGAGTTGGCCATACGTTTGTGGGTCTAGTTCTGGGGTTTCTAGTCTATTCCATTGGTCTGTGTGTCTGTTTTTGTGCCAATACCATGCTGTCTTGATGATGACAGCTTTGTAGTAGAGGCTAAAGTCTGGGATTGTGATGCCTCCTGCTTTGGTCTTCTTCTTCAAAATTACTTTGGCTATTCGGGGCCTTTTGTGGTTCCATATGAATTTTAGGATTGTTTGTTGTAGTTTCGAGAAGAATGCTGGTGCGATTTTGATTGGGATTGCATTGAATGTGTAGATAGCTTTGGGTAGTATTGACATTTTGACAATATTTATTCTTCCAATCCATGAGCAGGGAATGTCTTTCCATTTCTTTATATCTTCTTCAATGTCCTTCATAAGCTTTCTATAGTTTTCAGCATACAGATCTTTTACATCCTTGGTTAGATTTATTCCTAGGTATTTTATGCTTCTTGGTGCAATTGTGAATGGGATCAGTTTCTTTATTTGTCTTTCTGTTGCTTCATTGTTAGTGTATAAGAATGCAACTGATTTCTGTACATTGATTTTGTATCCTGCAGCTTTGCTAAATTCATGTATCAGTTCTAGCAGACTTCTGGTGGAGTCTATCGGATTTTCCATGTGTAATATCATCTCATCTACAAAAAGTGAAAGCTTGACTTCATCTTTGCCAATTTTGATGCCTTTGATTTCCTTGTGTTGTCTGATTGCTGATGCTAACATTTCCAACACTATGTTCAACAACAGCTGTGAGAGTGGGCATCCCTGTCGTGTTCCTGATCTCAGGGAAAAAGCTCTCAGTTTTTCCCCATTGAGGATGATGTTAGCTGTCGGCTTTTCATAAATGGCTTTTATGATGTTTAAGTATGTTCCTTCTATCCCGACTTTCTCGAGGGTTTTTATTAAGAAAGGGTGCTGAATTTTGTCAGAGGCCTTTTCTGCATCGATTGACAGGATCATATGGTTCTTATCTTTTCTTTTATTACTGTGATGTATCACGTTGATTGATTTGCGAATGTTGAACCAGCCCTGCAGCCCAGGAATGAATCCCACTTGATCATGGTGAATAATTCTTTTTATATGCTGTTGAATTCGATTTGCTAGTATCTTATTGAGAATTTTTGCATCCATATTCATCAGGGATATTGGCCTGTAGTTCTCTTTCTTTACTGGGTCTCTGTCTGGTTTAGGAATCAAAGTAATACTGGTTTCATAGAATGAGTCTGGAAGTTTTCCTTCCCTTTCTATTTTTTGGAATAGCTTGAGAAGGATAGGCATTATCTCTGCTTTAAACGTCTGGTAGAACTCCCCTGGGAAGCCATCTGGTCCTGGACTCTTATTTGTTGGGAGATTTTTGATGACTGATTCAATTTCTTCGCTGGTTATGGGTCTGTTCAAGTTTTCTATTTCCTCCTGATTGAGTTTTGGAAGCGTGTGGGTATTTAGGAATTTGTCCATTTCTTCGAGGTTGTCCAGTTTGTTGGCATATAATTTTTTATAGTATTCCCTGATAATTGCTTGTATCTGTGAGGGATTGGTTGTACTAATTCCATTTTCATTCATGATTTTATCTATTTAGGTCATCTCCCTTTTCTTTTTGAGAAGCCTGGCTAGAGGTTTGTCAATTTTGTTTATTTTTTCAAAAAACCAACTCTTGGTTTCGTTGATCTGCTCTACAGTGTTTTTAGATTCTATATTGTTTATTTCTTCTCTGATCTTTATTATTTCTCTTCTTCTGCTGGGCTTAGGCTGTCTTTGCTGTTCTGATTCTGTTTCCTTTAGGTGTGCTGTTAGATTTTGTATTTGGGATTTTTCTTGTTTCTTGAGATAGGCCTGGATTGCAATGTATTTTCCTCTTAGGACTGCCTTCGCTGCATCCCAAAGCGTTTGGATTGTTGTATTTTCATTTTCATTTGTTTCCATATATTTTTTAATTTCTTCTCTAATTGCCTGGTTGGCCCACTCATTCTTTAGTAGGGTGTTCTTTAACCTCCATGCTTTTGGAGGTTTTCCAGACTTTTTCCTGTGGTTGATTTCAAGCTTCATAGCATTGTGGTCTGAAAGTATGCATGGTAAGATTTCAATTCTTGTATACTTATGAAGGGCTGTTTTGTGGCCCAGTGTGTGATCTATCTTGGAGAATGTTCCATGTGCACTCGAGAAGAAAGTATATTCTGTTGCTTTGGGATATAGAGTTCTAAATATATCTGTCAAGTCCATCTGATCCAGTGTTTCTTTCAGGGCCCTTGTTTCTTTATTGACCATGTGTCTAGATGATCTAGCCATTTCTGTAAGTGGAGTGTTAAAGTCCCCTGCAATTACCACAGTCTTATCAATAAGGTTGCTTATGTTTGTGAGTAATTGTTTTATATATTTGGGGGCTCCGGTATTCGGCACATAGACATTTATGATTGTTAGCTCTTCCTGATGGATAGACCCTGTGATTATTATATAATGCCCTTCTTCATCTCTTGTTACAGCGTTAAATTTAAAGTCTAGTTTGTCTGATATAAGTATGGCTACTCCAGCTTTCTTTTGACTTCCAGTAGCATGATAAATAGTTCTCCATCCACTCACTCTCAATCTGAAGGTGTCCTCAGGTCGAAAATGAGTCTCTTGTAGACAGCAAATAGATGGGTCTTGTTTTTTAATCCATTCTGATACCCTGTGTCTTTTGGTTGGCGCATTTAGTCCACTTACATTCAGTGTTATTATGGAAAGATATGGGTTTAGAGTCATTGTGATGTCCGTAGGTTTCATGCTTATAGCGATGTCTCTGGTACTTTGTCTCACAGGATCCCCCTTAGGATCTCTTGTAGGGCTGGTTTAGTGGTGATGAATTCCTTCAGTTTTTGTTTGTTTGGGAAGACCTTTATCTCTCCTTCTATTCTAAATGACAGACTTGCTGGATAAAGGATTCTAGGCTGCATATTTTTTTTTCTGTTCATCACATTGAAATCTCCTGCCATTCCTTTCTGGCCTGCCAAGTTTCAGTAGAGAGATTGGTCACGAGTCTTATAGGTCTCCCTTTGTATGTTAGAGCACGTGTATCTCTAGCTGCTTTGAGAATTTTCTCTTTATCCTTGTATTTTGCCAGTTTCTCTATGATATGTCGTGCAGAAGATCGATTCAAGTTACGTCTGAAGGGAGTTCTCTGTGCCTCTTGGATTTCAGTGCCTTTTTCCTTCCCCAGATCAGGGAATTTCTCAGCTATTATTTCTTCAAGTACACCTTCAGCACCTTTCCCTCTCTCTTCCTCCTCTGAATGCCAGTTATGCGTAGATTATTTCTCTTTAGTGCATCACTTAGTTCTCTAATTTTCCCCTCATACTCCTGGATTTTTTTATCCCTCTTTTTCTCAGCTTCTTCTTTTTCAATAATTTTATCTTCTAGTTCCCCTATTCTCTCCTCTGCCTCTTCAATCCGAGCCGTAGTTGTTTCCATTTTATTTTGCAGTTCATTGATAGCATTTTTTAGCTCCTCCTGGCTGTTCATTAATCCCTTGATCTCTGTAGCAAGAGATTCTCTGCTGTCCTTTATACTGTTTTCAAGCCCAGCAATTAATTTTATGACTATTATTCTAAATTCACTTTTTTATATTGTTTAAATCATTTTTGATCAGTTCGTTAGCTGTTATTTCCTGGTCATTTTTCTGAGGGGAATTTTTCCGTTTCGTCATTTTGGATAGTCCCTGCAGGTGTGTGGGACTGTGGGGCACTTCCCCTGTGCTGTCTTGAATAACTGCGTTGGTGGGCGGGGCTGCAGTCAGACCTGATGTCTACCCCCAGCCCACCCCTGGGGCCACAGTCAGACTGGTGTGTGCCTTCTCTTCCCCTCTCCTAGGGGCGGGATTCACTGTGGGGTGGCCTGGCCCATCTGGGCTACTTGCACACTGCCAGGCTTGTGGTGCTGGGGTTCTGGCGTATTAGCTGGGGTGTATGGGCAAGGTGCATGGGTGGGGAGGGGCAGGCTCAGATCGCTTTTCATTCGGAGATCCGCTTTGGGACGGGCCCTGCAGCATGGGAGGGAGTCAGATTCGTCAGAGGGATGGTTCCGCAGAAGCACAGCGTTGGGTGTTTGTGCAGTGCAAGCAAGTTTCCTGGCAGGAACTGGTTCCCTTTGGGATTTTGGCTGGGGGATGGGCGAGGGAGATGGTGCTGGTGAGCTCTTTTTTTCCCCGCCAAACTGAGCTCTGTCATCCGGGGATCAACAACTCTCCCTCCCGTTGTCCTCCAGCCCTCCCTTTCTCCGAGCAGAGCTGTTAGCTTATAACCTTCCAGATGTCAAGTCCCACTTGCTGTCGGAACACACTCCGTCCGGCCCCTCCGCTTTTACAAGCCAAACTCGGGGGATCTGCTTGGCCGGCGGGCCGCCCCTCCACTGGGGCTCCCTCCCGCCAGTCCGTGGAGCACGCACAGCCTCGCCGCCCTTCCTACCCTCTTCCGTGGGCCTCTCGTCTGCGCTTGGCTCCAGAGACTCCTATCTGCTAGTCTTCTGGTGGTTTTCTGGGTTATTTACGCAGGTGTAGGTGGAATCTTAGTGATCAGCAGGACGCGCGGTGAGCCCAGCGTCCTCCTACGCCACCATCTTCCCAGGATCCCTACCTATGTCTTTTTAAAGGTGTCCTGAGTGTCAGTAATTCCAGAGAGAACAAAATGGAGATTTAAACTAACGTATCCAAAGTGAAGTTTTAGGTTTGCTTCCTCCACCCTGATCTTGTGTACAATTTTCTCCCTTTGTCTTTAGTCCTTTATTAAAATTTTAATAGCTCAGAGCATAGTTTACTGAACAGAGATGTTATTATGCAGTTTTGTTGACCAGCAGTGGTTATATAAGGTTTAACCTTACTTAGTCTTATTTAACATTAGAGAGAAATATACTCACTAAAATAATCTGATGTGAAGTAGAAAATAGCTAATCAACCTTTGTAGGGAATTTCATACATTTATTTTTAAGAATAAAAGTTCAGAAGGACCAATTTAATTGTAGGGCAGGTGTCAGTAACCTATAGCATATTAACCACATGGGGGCACATGAGCCCAATTTTTGTTGACATGTACCCATAAGGAGCCATGCTCATAATTGAAGCATATATGAGGTTTGATGTCATTATTTCCTACTTCTCTGCCTCTTTTATCACAAGCTATATATTTATTATTTAATAAAGAAAGTTCTGGTATTGTTTCTATAATTGTATTCACTGGCATAAGAATGATTATTCATCTGAATAAGAATAGGCCACCAGAAATCATAATGTACTCTAAGATCTAAGAGTGTCATGCTCTACTAACTGAGCTAGCTGGGCAGTTATTCATAATGTACTCTAGAGAAATTGTTTTAATTGTACAATTTCTTTGTAGATTATAAAAGTCTCCCATTCAGTGTTTACTGGGATGGATGATACCAAGTAAAAAGAGCAAATGGTTTAAGCCCATTCCTTTTTCCACATCACCTGCCAACCACCCTTTTTAGGATGTAATCATAGGCAAGCCATGTAAACTTTGCAAGCCTCACTTTCCTCAAGAACATAAGAAGATAGTAGTACCTGTCTTACAGAGGAGATAATCCACTGCCTAGCACATAGTAAGTGCTCAAATGTTAGCTGCTATTTTTGTTTTCATAACTGTTATTAATATTGCCATTATATTTGGTTAATTTTTCTGATACCAGTACAAACCCAATGTTTTAGAATTTCAGAGGAATCATGAAGTTCTGATCCTTAGGAGATTAAGCTTGACATATGACAGATCAGTAGAGGACTAAAAACATTTAGGGGCCAGAGGCAGTAATCTCAGCTAGACTTCAGAAGAGACAGGTATTTGAGGCTTGAATTCTTGTAGAGATCAATTATAATCAAGACTGAATAATACTAGATATTGATAATCACCTTTAATGATGTTAGCATGCATTTGACTATGAACTACTACCCTTAATTCAAAGATTTTTTTCATAAATAATACATACAACTTTAGAAGTTATCTGTTATAGCCAGCTGATACCCCTGTAGTAAGTTTTTAAAATGAAGAGGTCCTTCTAGTGTTCCTCCACAAACTATAAAATAAATACTTGCTAATAGACTGATCATGCTCTATCTAAAGTGCTGTTTTGTGTCTTATATTGATTATATCACCTTATAATGAGCAAGAACAATTATTAAATAGCCAAGGTTACCAAGTATTTTAGGGAAACCATTTGGGTTTAAAGGGACTTTAGTGCCAGTGATGCCCCTAAGTAGCAGCCTCCCTAACCCTGGCAAGATGTCTTACAAATCACTGCTAATGGAAATATCAATATCTTTAAGGCTACCTCACTGGCAGAGTTGGGTGTGGAATGCAAGATTCCATTGGAGAGGATGTGGGGTAGACTTTAGGAAGTGTCTCCTTTTGAATCACTAGAAATATATACTACTGAAGATCATGGAAATTCTGAAACTTAAAATACCAGGTTTGTATTTAGTAAATGTTCACTGATTAAATGAATTAAGTAGCAGGAACTGTTTTGGCTTTGTAGACAAAAGATGTCTGTGCTCTGTAGATTAGAAGCTTCCTACTACTGGCCTGTGAGGGTAGGGATTGTGTCAGGGAATCTTCATCACTATATTCCTATAATACTTAGCACATAGTAAGTATTCATTAAAAATGTGACAAGTGAACAAATGAATTTTTGTCCTTAGATTGCAAGCTGACTGTCAAAATGCAATGGTTGACATACCTTTAAAATAGCAGTTTTTCGGGGCGCCTGGGTGGCTCAGTCGGTTAATCATCCTGACTTTGGCTTAGGTCATGATCTCACAGTCCATGAATTCAAGCCCCGCGTCGGGCTCTGTGCTGAGAGCTCGGAGCCTGGAGCCTCCTTTGGATTCTGTGTCTCCCTCTCTCTGTTCATGCTCTTTCTCTGTCTCAAAAATAAATAAGTATTTAAAAAAATTTAAATAAAAAAAGAGCAGTTTTTCAAAAAAAGAGGGAGTCAAACCATAAGAGACTTTTAAATACAGAGAACAAACTGAGGGTTGGTGGTGGGGGGCAGGGGAGAGGGGAAAATGTGTGAAGGGGCATTGATGAGGGGCACTTGGTGGGATGAGCACTGGGTTTTGTATGTAGGTGATGAATCATGGGAATCTACCCCTGAAGCCAAGAGCATACCATATACGTTGTATGTTAGCTAACTTGACAATAAATTATATTTAAAAAATAAATAAAATAGCAGTTTTTCTTGTGTGTAGTTCTTGAACTAGCATCTGAATAGCATCAGAAACACCTGGTAGCTTGATAAAACTGCATATTCTTGGCTTCATCTAAGACCTACTGAATCAATTTCTGGGAGTGGGCCTTGGGAATCTGTATTTTTTTTTAATTTTCTTTTTAACGTTTATTTATTATTGAGAGACAGAGAAACAGAGCATGAGCATAGGAGGGTCAGAGAGAAGGAGAGACACAGAATCTGAAGCAGGCTCCAGGCTCCAAGCTGCCAGCACAGAGCCCGATGCAGGGCTCGAACTCACAAACTGCGAGATCACAACCTGAGGTGAAGTCGAATACTCAACTGACTGAGCCACCCAGATGCCCTGGAATCTGTATTTTTAACAAGGTCCACCACTGTTGTGGGGTAGAAGGTATATAGTAGCATGATTTGTCTTTATAGTTGTTATCAGCTAAACCTTTGAATTAAGAATAATAAGCAGGAGCTATCACTTACATTTTTTAATGTCAGTCACTGTACTAAGGGCTTTATTACTATTGAGTCATTTAATTCTTATAGGTACCTTACAAAGTTGGCACAATTTGTTTCCATCTTACAGATGATGAAATTATAACAGAGAGGTGATGGCACCTGCATTTGATCTCAGTGCTGTAACTGCAGACACCATACACTTTAACCACTACACTCTACTGTGCTGACATTAATATGTTACATGATTAAACTTGTAGAATTAGACTGAGGCCCTCTTCTTTGATATGACTTCACACTCCTTTTTTTCATTACCAAATTTCTTTTTCATTGAGATATAATTGACATAATAGTTCCAGGTGTACAACATAATGATTCAGTATACATATGTATATATTGCTAAATGATCACCACAATAAGTCTATAGTTAACATCCATCACCACACATAGTTACACATTTTGTTCTTGTAATAAGAACTTTAAAGATCAACTCTTTTAGCAACTTTCAGATATACAGTACAGTATTAACTATAGTTGCCATGCTGTACATTACATCACCAAAACTTCCTCATCTTACCTTTTGACAAACATCTTCCCATTTCACATATACCCTCAGCTCCTGGAACCACCACTCTACTCTGTTTCTATGAATTCAGCTTTTTAGATTTTACATATAAGTGAGATCATAGGTATTAGTCTTTCTCAGTCTGACTTATTTCACTTAGCATAATGCCCTCAAGGTCCCTCCATGTATTGCATTGACAGGATTTCCTTATTTTTATGGCCACATAATATTCCATTGTGTATATGTACCACATTTTAATTATCTATTCATCCATCAGTGGATACTTAGGTTGTTTCCATGCCTTAGCTATTATAAATAATGCTGTGACCAAGGTGGGGGTTCAGGTATCTTGGTATTTTCCTTTCCTTCTGATAAATGTCCAGAAGTGAAATTGCTAGATCATATGGTAGTTTTATTTGTAATTTTTTGTGGAACCTCCATGTTCTGTTCCATAGTAGTTGTACCAATTTGCATTCCCACCATCATTCCACAAGCATTCCCTTTTCTTCATATCCTTATACTTCTTGATCAGTTCTATGAGTTTATGAAAAAGCATTTTCAGTGTTAATCAAGGTGTGTAATATTGGAGAGTATAGATTTCATCCTTCAGTTACTGCAAAATCCTAGGTTGATAAAGCTGAGCCTATTCCTCTTTAACTATCTTGGATGCTGAACTTATTTACCTCTAGCCCTGAGTCAGCACAGCATAGTCATTGAGAATAGGAGCCCTTGGGAAAGACCACCTGGATTTGAATCTTAACCTTTGTCAAGTTATTTGACTTCCCTGTGCCTCAGTTTCTTGATCTATAATTCTGAGATATTTATATCCATTATTCAAAAATCTCATCTTCATTTTCATCTCCTTCTGAGATTGTTATTAGTAAATGCCTGCCGTTCTGCTTTAGCTTCCATATCTTACCATATATATGTATACCTATATACATATACATATGGGTATATATATATATATATATATATATATATATATATATATATATACCTATATATTTTCTATTCCGTTATCTTTTCCTACTGACTCCTTGAAGGGCGCCTCATTCTGATCTCCTAACTCACTAGGTTATATATGTGTGTGTGTATATATATATATATGGTATATATACCTATATATGTGTGTGTGTGTATATATATATATATATATATGTGTGTGTGTGTGTGTGTGTGTGTGTGTGTATGTATATATTCCTCTTCTGCTTTTTATACTATCCATTGAGTTATTATTTTATTTCAGTGATTATTTTTTATCCCTAATATTTCATTTTGGCTCTTTTTAGATAGGTTTTGTTTGAATATCCTATTGGTAATACCTTTCCTTAAGTATACTTTCATGCTTATTTTGAATTATTGGTACATTTTTTCAATAACTGTGCTTCACATGGCATATGATGTCAGTTTGTTGTCACTCCAGGGGTGCGGTGTGTGTGTGCGCGCGTGTGCGTGCACGTGCACCTGCATGCACCAATAAGTTCCTGGAATTCATGGTTTGTTTTCCTTTCTGTAGTTTCTGTGGGTTAATTGTGGTGGGAAAGAGCCAGCGGCCCATGCTGATTCATTATCTTAGAAAATTTCATCAGTTACATGGTGATGATAATAGTATGTACTTCATAGAATTGTTATGAAAATTAGATATTCCACGTGAGGTTCTTAGAACAGTGTTAGTATGCAATTATGCATTCAGTTTAGCTTTAAAAAACCTATAAAGAGGTGACTTGGATTCAGATCCCAGCTTTAGAAAACTGTTTTGGTATGCTAAAATATAGAGTAAAAAGGATAATAAAGGGTAAAAAGGATAATGACCCATTTTTCAGACTTTGGGCTGTCCCAGAATTCTGTCACATTGTCTAGTGTTTTCTGTCTCCATTATTGCAAAGTAAATTTAAAAAAATGTTCCTTTTAATTTTTTTCCTATTTTTAAAATTTTCAAACCAGAAAAATATAATGGATACTCATACCCCTCACCTAGATTTAGTCATTGTTAATATTTTACCACTATTGCCTCCTCTATTTTCTGAAATATTTTAAATTATATATTTTTAAAGTAGGGGTACCTGGGTGGCTCAGTCAGTTAAGCGTCTGACTCTTGATCTCGGCTCAGGTCATGATCTTATGGTTCATGAGATCAAGCCCTGCATCAGGTTCTGCGCTGATAGCATAGTGCCTGGTTGGGATTTTCTTTCCCTCTTTCTGCCCCTCTCCAGCTCTGCACATGTGCGTGCTCATTCTCTCTCTCTCTCTCTCTCTCTCTCTCTCTCTCTCTCTCTCACACTCCCAAAAATAAACATGAAAAATGTGTTTTTCTTCTTTTTTTTAATTTCATTTTTTAAATTTACATCCTCTCTGCCCCTCTCCAGCTCTGCACATGCACGCGCTCGCTCTCTCTCAAAAATAAACATGAAAAATGTGTTTTTCTTCTTTTTTTTAATTTCATTTTTTAAATTTACATCCTCTCTGCCCCTCTCCAGCTCTGCACATGCACGCGCTCGCTCTCTCTCAAAAATAAACATGAAAAATGTGTTTTTTTTCTTTCTTTTAATTTCACTTTTTATATTTACATCCAAATTAGCATATAGTGCAACAATGATTTCAGGAGTAGATTCCTTAATACCCCTTAACCCATTTAGCCCATCCCCCCTCCCACAATCCCTCCAGTAACCCTCTGTTTGTTCTCCATATTTAAGAGTCTCTTTTGTTTTGTCCCCCTCCCTGTTTTTATATTATTTTTGCTTCCCTCCCCTTATGTTCATCTGTTCTGTGTCTTAAAGTCCTCATATGAGTGAAGTTATATGATATTTGTCTTTCTCTAATTTCGCTTAGCATAATACCCTTTAGTTCCATCCATGTAGTTGCAAAAAAAATTATTTAAAATTAAGATTTTGATGTTTCATTTATAATTACACTTATAAATAAATCTGTAAAACATAAAGTCATTTCTTATATAACCACTATCCCATAAAATTAATAACTTCTTAATTTCTTAACATCATCTAATACCACATCTGTATTCAAAGTACTCCAGTTGTCTTGAGAATATCTTTTATAGCTCCTTTGTTCAAATCAGGATCCATTCAAGGTCCACACATTATATTTGATTGTTGCCTCTTGTTATTATATTTTTAATTTAGTGTAGTCATATCCCCTCCCTTCATTCTGAATTTATTTCCTGGTGTGTTTAAACTTCTATCTCTTATATATTCTGTAAACTGGAAATTAGACCCAAAGGCTTGATTAAATTCACAGCATATGTTTCTGGCAAGAATGTTTTATAGATGATGTGTAAAAAGATTAATATTTTTAAAAAATATAGGATGAGGCAAAGTGGAAAGCAAAAGGAGTACTACATATCAAGTGTTTGTGCTATGTTCCTTTAAATACATTATCTCAGTGGAGTGCCTGGGTAGCTCAGTTGATTGAGCATCCAACTCTTGATATTTGGCTCAGGTTGTGATCCCAGGGTCATGCGATTGAGCCCTGTGTTGGGCTCCACGCTGAGTGTGGAGCCTGCTTTAAGATTCTCTCTCTCCCCCTCTGCCACTCTCCTCCATTCACTCTCTCTCCATCTAAAATAAAATAAATAAAATTGGGGTGCCGGGTGGCTCAATTGGTTGAGCGTCCAACTTCGACTCAGGTCATGATCTCATGGTTCATGAATTTGAGCCCCTCATTGGGCTTACTTGATGTCAACACAGAGCCTATTTCAGATCCTCTGTCCATCTCTCTGCCTCTCCCCCACTTGTGCTCTCTCTTTCTCTCAAAAAATATTTAAAAAATAAAATAAATATAATACATATACAGTCACAGAACAGGCAATAATTTATTGGTCCTTCTATGACAGCCATATATCCAAGGTTTTCTAGGACAATTCTGATATCAAATAATTTGTCCTGTCAAACATCTCCTGAATTTTTCATTAGAAAAACTTGGATAAAGTGTAAAACCTCTTTCTCTGTAGAGTAACACACTGTTTGTTTTTTAAAGTTAGGGTCTTCTTTAGACCTTTAGAAACAGTGTTGAAAGTAAGAGAGAGTAGTAAATAACACCAGTAGAATTCTTCCAGTTAGCTAACCAAGAGAAGATAGTATTTTGGTGAAGAGAGGGATTAAGATCTGTCAGATGTTGCTGGTGGATGGATAGGATCAAGTCTGAGAATCGACCATCAGATTTAGCAATTCAAAGGTCATTAGTAAATAAGGCACTGTGCTTAAGCACTTCATGTGTAATATTTAATATCCATGGTAGATCCTGTGAAATAGATAGTTATTAGGCCCATTTTACAGACCAGGAGACTGAGATTCAGAGAGATAACTTGCTCAAGGACATAGGGCCAGTAAATGTTAGAACTAGGATTTAAACCCAGTAAGACTCTAGATCGGCACTAACTCAAGAGCAACTGGCTACATGTGGTTATTTACATTTGTATTTAAAGAAATTAAATTAAAATTGTAGTTTCTCAGTTGCACTAGTAACATTTCAGGTGCTCAGAAGCCACATGTGGCTAGTAGCTACCATACTGGACAGCACAGACAGAACGTTTCCATCATTGCCCAGAGTTCTGTTGGATAGCAGTACTCTAGAGCCTGCAATCTTAATCACTACACATAAAGTCTCCCAATTTACAAAGTTTTATATATGTGTATATAATTTAAAATAAATCCTGCCATTAAATTTTCCTCTGAAATTCAAAAGGCTGACATAGGTCTTCTTTCTATCAAATCAGTTGATTCCAGCAAAAATTATTTTGGTGTTTGTATGTCTAACAGTCTGGTCATGAAATTATCTGGTGTAGGGAGAAACCTGGAAAGCAAGGCTATATATCCTTTCACTTTTTTCCACTTTCATTTATGAGAGTTCAATTAGAGAACTAAGTGATACACTAAAAAAAAATAATATACGCATAATTGGTATCCCAGAGGAGGAAGAGAGAGGGAAAGGTGCTGAAGGGGTACTTGAACAAATTATAGCTGAGAACTTCCCTGAACTGGGGAAGGAAAAAGGCATTGAAATCCAAGAGGCACAGAGAACTCCCTTCAGACGTAACTTGAATCGATCTTCTGCACGACATATCATAGTGAAACTGGCAAAATACAAGGATAAAGAGAAAATTCTGAAAGCAGCAAGGGATAAACGTGCCCTCACATATAAAGGGAGACCTATAAGACTCGTGACTGATCTCTCCTTTGAAACTTGGCAGGCCAGAAAGGCTTGGCACGATATCTACAGTGTGCTAAACAGAAAAAATATGCAGCCGAGAATCCTTTATCCAGCAAGTCTGTCATTTAGAATAGAAGGAGAGATAAAGGTCTTCCCAAACAAACAAAAACTGAAGGAATTTGTCACCACGAAACCAGCCCTACAAGAGATCCTAAGGGGGATCCTGTGAGACAAAGTACCAGAGACATCACTACAAGCATAAAACATACAGACATCACAATGACTCTAAACCCATATCTTTCTATAATAACACTGAATGTAAATGGATTAAATGCGCCAACTAAAAGACATAGGGTATCAGAATGGATAAAAAAACAAGACCCATCTATTTGCTGTCTACAAGAGACTCATTTTAGACCTGAGGACACCTTTAGATTGAGAGTGAGGGGATGGAGAACTATCTATCATGCTCCTGGAAGCCAAAAGAAAGCTGGAGTAGCCATACTTATATCAGACAAACTAGACTTTAAATTAAAGGCTGTAACAAGAGATGAAGAAGGGCATTATATAATAATCACAGGGTCTATCCACCAGGAAGAGCTAACTATTATAAATGTCTATGCGCCAAATACCCGAGCCCCCAGATATATAAAACAATTACTCATAAACATAAGCAACCTTATTGATAAGAATGTGGTCATTGCAGGGGACTTTAACACCCCACTTACAGAAATGGATAGATCATCTAGACACACAGTCAATAAAGAAACAAGGGCCCTGAATGATACATTGGATCAGATGGACTTGACAGATATATTTAGAACTCTGCATCCCAAAGCAACAGAATATACTTTCTTCTCGAGTGCACATGGAACATTCTCCAAGATCACATACTGGGTCACAAAACAGCCCTTCATAAGTTTACAAGAATTGAAATTATACCATGCATACTTTCAGACCACAATGCTATGAAGCTTGAAATCAACCACAGGAAAAAGTGTGGAAAACCTCCAAAAGCATGGAGGTTAAAGAACACCCTACTAACGAATGAGTGGGTCAACCAGGCAATTAGAGAAGAAATTAAAATATATATGGAAACAAACGAAAATGAAAATACAACAATTTATGAGAGTTCAGAAGGACATAACTAACATGTTGGAATGATCAGTGATCCTGAATTAATATAAAGTACTTGAGTGCTACAGTATCTGTATATTACTATCCTAAAGTATGTTACTTGATTGGTTAGGTTGGCTGATTCAGAATATGCCTTGTAACATTCTAGGAATAGGAGCAGTGGAAAATTTAGGCTGTGATACTTTTAGGGGAATTAAGTAGGTGAATGCTTCCTTCTATCTCTTCAGTTAATGATGTTTTCATGACCAAGATGTTTATATCATATTCATTACTTTGAACCCTTAAAGGAATATAATTTGCATGAGAGATTTGGTCAGTACAAGAATCACTAGATAGATGACCATATTTGTATATTTTGTTTTTACTATTTTGTCTTTCATCGTTTAATGTTTTCTTTCTTTAAAATGTAATTTGAACTGCTAAATATCTGCTTTCATTCCTATTTCATACGTCTTCCTTCTATCTGTATCCTTTTTACAGCATAGCTATAGTTAGAGGATGTTAACAGTGTTTATGAAATAAAGAGATAATATGAACCCCACATTGTATAGCTTGAGAATCAAGTTCCATTTCAGGCTCTACTTGGAAAGCTGTAACCTCTAGAAAGTCACTGCAGTCTTGTAAAATCTGGAATGACACTACCCCACATTGAATGGCATGTGGCTTATGTAGTAATTATAACGGATAACCAGTTTTTAAAGGCTAAATACTCAATATACTATCTAGTTCTTTGAATGTTAAATTGAGTAGAAACCATTCTTATCAAAGGAGAGTTTGGCTCTTACCTTCCACCAAAGTCAGTTTGGCAGGCCTGCCTTTTCCTTATTTGAAAGTGACAAGTTCTGTAGTTGTCACTGTCTTTTTTATACCTACAATTTGGGAATCTGGATATGTTTATAAATGCTTTTTGGCAGAAGTTATGTACTCTTGACCTAAAAATCTCATATGAGGTAGTACATGAACTTTATTCAGTAGCTCCCTAGTTACTTTTCAAGTATGTTGCTTTTTTTTTTCCAGTTTGGAACAGGCTTCAAATTTGAAAGTAGAAACTTTTTTTTTTTTTTACCAGGAATATTAAGTTTCTTTACTAAAAATCTAGACTTATTGAAGTAATAAAAGGATTTTTTCATAGCTTTTGAATGGGTCCTGTGGCACTTATGTGTTCCAGTGGCATTTTATTTCCAGATATTATAAAATTCAAATTCAAAGTGATGGCAAGCAAAATATTTTGAAACATGGCAAACCCCTGCCCCCACCCTTAGGCAAAGACTTGATTGTTTTTAAAATTTTTATTTTCAAGGTTGAATTTCAGAATTGATTAGATGGGAATTTTTGTCAGCTTGCCAAATACTTTAAACTTCTAAATAAATTAACTTAAACTTTTAATTTATCATTAATTTTATTTTATTAATTAAACCAGTCATTTTTAAAGCTTAAGCTAACTTAGCTGTTACCTAGAATATAGACCATGCTTTTTCCCAGCTTGTAAGCTTTTTCACTTACTGAAGGAAAATAAAGTTTAGACAAAGAAAAGGTACACATTTGGATATAATTTAAACCTCATTTTCATGACTGTTGGCCTAGTGATTGTGGATTCTGTTCCAGTATTGTTTTCAATAATAGTGTTGCTATAGCAACTAATAAATACATGCTTCAAAGGGAAGAAACAAAAAGCCTCTCCACTGATTGTGTTGTACATTGGGATGAAATTTTTCTTTATTAACTTGTATAATTTGCTCTAGACTTGCAAAACTGTTTTTCCCAAAGAAATATTCTGAGAATTCTGTTACACGTTTTTCTTTGCTGTTTTAATCTCATCATCTGTTTCTTGTATTGGCAGTATGCTACAGTTAATTTACAAAGGGAAAGATGTAGAAACAGTTTATATCAGAAATTCTGTATCTTTCTCTTTTGTCTCAAACAGCACTCTAGAGGAAAGAAACATTTTTGCCCTCGTGCTTTTGTCTCATGCCCTCGTGAGCTGTGTAAAATGAATCTTGTTCCTATAAAAATCAGTTAATTTAACATGTAGTGTCTTTTCTTTGTTACAGTGAAGATTGTTGTAAACATTAAGTCCTTGAGTATTATCAGCATAGTTATTGTATGAACAAATGGTTGAAATACATTAAAATTGTCCATTAATGTATTTCATTGCAGAATTGGTCATAATGAATACTGGAAGTGGCCTAAATGTCTTAATAAACCCTTAATTAAGTAGGAGAATAATTAAATAGATTATAAGGTATATCTATATACTTTGTAAGCATCTTGCAGCCATTAAAAATTATGGTTTGTATTTGATGTAAAATGATGTCCATGGAAAGATAATAATTCAGAAAAGTGTTTTCAAAACTGTAGTACAATACCATTTTTATGTGAAAACGTGTGTGTGAGTGTGAGTTTAAAATGTGAATGTGTGTAGAAATATATGACAGGTGTTACCATTAGTTATTTCTAGGTTTTAAAATAGGACATTAGCATTGTTTCTGTATTTTTTTAAATTCTTTGAAAAGAAGGAAGTGTTGTAGCCAATAGAAGAGCAATTTCAGTGGTGTTTTGGCTTGATGTTCGGAGGGAGCTAATATTTGGGGGAAAGGGTCCAAAATTTTTTAATAATACAAAACAATGTCACATGCATTTCTCCTCTGACTTACTGGCATTTCAGTTGGCTGTGGGTCAAAAGGAAAGTGAATGTATGGACAGAAGCTGAGTCTCTACCATAATCTGACCTTAATAAAGCAATCATGCTTGACTTGATAGGATAGATCTTAAGTCTGGAATTGGTGGGGAGAAGACTAATGTTTTGGAAGTGGGGTGTCCTAGGATGACTATCTCCAGAAGATGAAAATGGTAAAATAGTTCATGTCAGGTTTAGGCTAAGCACGAACTGGCCTTTCACAGATTTGTTTCTGAGAATTGTGTTTGCTTCAGTTTTTAGATTTCCTTTTATTAAAAGATTAACATATGCTTCAAAAAAACTTCAAAAAGTACAAAAGTGTTAAAAAGTCAGGGGAAAATAGACATACTTGGGTTTCTCCCACCCCTGGAATCCTTCAGTCTTTTTTAATATAAGAGAACAGATCTGGGAAATGGAGGAACTAACTATGCCTCAAAATATTTCATTCTTGGGGTGCCTGGGTGGCTCAGTCGGTTAAGTGTCCCACTCTTGATTTCAGCTGGGCGTGGAGCCTGCTTAAGATTCTTCCTCTCCCTCTCACTTTCCTTCTGCCCCTCCCTCCTCTCAAAAACAAAAACAAAAAACAAAACCGTGGTCATTCTTTATAATGTGATACAATGATCACTGGATAGAAGTCAGGAAATTCACCTTCTGGTCCCAGTTAGTGTTAGTTGTGTGACTGGAACAAGTTACTTTGCCTCTCTTGACATAGGTTTCTACCAATTCCAAGGTGATAAATTTGGACTTTGAAATTATAGGATGATAAGGGTTGACTTGATAAAACTCCCTAATAATGCAGACATTTTTTAAAGGGTATATATGAGAGTGTGTGTGCGCGTGTGCACATGTACATTGCATATGTGCATCTCTGGAAAGGCTTTCTCTCTAACTATAAAAAAGTAATGTATTAACTGTGGTGTTTATAATTGTGAAATAAACACTGCACTTAATTGACGGAGGATTTATTTCCAAAGAATTGGGTGTTTCATCTATTTTTGCTATTCTCGTATCATCCTGTTAGACATGTGAGTAGAGAGGATTTCATTCATGTTTAAGTGACAGTCATAGCTAGACTAAATTATTCATTGTTACAGAGAGAATCAGTGGCACAGCTGAAAATAAATTCAGTTCCTAGCACACAATTCTCTTGGTCTTTCTCTTAGGTTTCTTTCTTAGAGAAATGAAGTTATTTTTGATATGGTTAAGAACATCATTTCTTGCTTAACAGAAGTAAAATTAGGGACTATCCATAGAACATTTCTACCTTATAATTTATTTGGTATTTTGTAGAATAGATTACTTTCCTAATTGTATTTGTCATGGTCACTTACTAAAAATATTTAGTGTTATCTGGTTTTATTATATACCTCTCTCTTGAGTCATGGTTGGGGGTGAGCATGGGAGACCTACACATAAGGAAGGCATTATCTTTTAATAGAATTTAATCACATTGGCCTATCTCCCTGCCTGCTTGGTCAGTAACTGTGAACTCTGGAGATCTATCTAGTGATTATAAACCTGTTTTATATGGCATATGACTTTATATGGGAAGTCAGCTTTGATGATAGATTTCTACACTGGTGTAGAAGAGAAATGTTTAGTTAGCATTTCAGAAGAATTGAACCTGTTAGCATCTATGTATTCTGCCTTTAGGCTTTCTTGAGCCCTCTCATTTGTGTAATCTTTTAATGTTATTGGTTTTCAACAAAAGAAATAGCACATCATGTCAAAATGAATTATTACAGCTGTATTCATTAAGGAAATCAATTCCTTTTATTTCATGGAATGATGAAATTATTATTTCAGGTGTTTATGGGGGTAGCGAGATTAAGAGTTATTGACATAATACCAGATATTCAGAATACTTGGAAATAGTGTTAGCATTTGCTATGTACAGAAAAAACTTAGGGCCTCATAATTTGAATTTTTCACTTGAGTTATTTAACAGACATTTGAGCTCCTACCATGCATTGGACCTTATACTCTGGGGGTGGATGGAGATGTAAAGACAGAATTATTTTCAAGCGTGGCCTTTGTCTGTGCTGAAATTTAGGAAGGCATTAAGCATTATTAGATGTAGATTACATTTAATGTACTATATACCTCTGCAACCTTTCCCTTGCCCTATAATTATTTGTTACTTCACTAGATTCACACTCAATTTAGAAGGTGTGTTCTAAAAGAACTTGCTGTTAGAAGCTATGAAAAATCCTTTTGTAAAGTGAATTAATTTGCCTTTTATATATCCAGGTTTTCATCTGTGATTTCTTAATAAACAACTTGTGAGTATTTTAATTTTTTATTAGCAAGTAACATATCTATGGTTCACTTTAACCCCTTTCTCCCAGCCTCTCTTTGTGTCCCTCTCATAACTGTAATTACACAGAACAGGAGTTTGGTTGTTCTTACTAAGTATATAAATGATCCTAGTTTTCAAGCTTTTAATTTTTTTAACCTTAAAAGACTGACTTAAGACACTATGACTTAAAAAAATTGTAATAAATTGATAAACAATGTGTATCAGTTTAAATTTGACCCATGGGTCTTTTCAGTGTAATTTATATTTGACCTTTGTACAGTTGAAGTATAAGGGCTATATGTTCTAGTCAAATTGTCCTGTAGCTGTTTAGATTAATTTAGATTTGGTTTTCGGTAGTATAGTGGTTGGTAGCCAAAGTGATTGTGAAAATAAAGTTGTTAAATATGTATAAACAGGAGTAGCTATGATTTTTAGCATGCACATCCAATGTAATCTCTTATTTAAGCAGACTTATATTAGCATTTATTATCAACTCAGAACAAAGTACAAAACATGGGGCACCTGACTGGCTCAGTTAGTAGAGCATGCAACTCTTGATCTCGGGGTTGTGAGTTCAAGCCCCACATTGGGTGTAGACATTACTTAAAAAATAAAATCTTAAAAAAAAAGCAAAATACAAAGCACTACATATGAAAAATTAGAAGAAAGTTGGAGGAAAAAAACCTTGAAGCTGAAAAGTAGTCATTTAAAAAATTGAACCCCTAAAACACGCTTATATAAACATTGTTATATAGAAAGTTCTTACATAAGAGGCTGGTGTTGCATGTATTGTGACTGTTTTCTAAGTAATTTATATCATATATATCAGAAATATGTGTAGCAGCCAGTGTCTAGTTTCTAGTCTGACAGTAGGCCAAAGAACTTTGGAGGTAGGATCCAGAGAGAAAAAATAATTCTCTGTTATTTCAACCCCTCTAAACAGGACACCATACTTGCAGAACTTCTTCAAATACATAAAGAACACATCGTAGGATATCATGAGCACGATTCTCTTTTGGACCACAAAGAAGAAGAAGAGTTGACTGAAGAAGAAAGAAAAGCAGCTTGGGCTGAGTATGAAGCAGAGAAGAAGGTAGTTCATTCAAAATGCTTTTTGGTTTTTGTATTTGTGTTACTCATTTGAAAGAGAGGTGAGTAAGAAAAGGGTCACGTTTGGAATAAGTAATAATAATAGTGAGTCTTCAGGAACAATATGAGAGTCAGTGTATGGGCTTTTGGCTACCTTTTGGGGTAGGGTGAGAGGAAAGGAAAGAAGAAAATAGTTTCCACTTAAAGTGTAGTAACCCCATTTCTGCTTAGCACTTGCTGAATTGAGAGATTAGTGGGAAGCTATATATTTAGCATCACTTAACTCCCATCAACACCCTCATTCTAGTAACAGATATACAGGAGCTTAGAGTTTGGAGGTAGGAGTAAATGTTGCTTTAGCATGTGTACCTGAAATCTAAATTTTGACTGTCAGAACACAAAAATATTCCATTATTGGAAATTAATGTCACTCTCCAACAGCAACTTTATTTAAAATAATTCCTTCCATGTTTATTTTAAACACCAATCCACTTGAGCAAAAATGTGCCTGAGCATGGGAAACCTTATCCTAATACCTGAATTCTTTAAACTCCTAACTCATTGTACCAAACTTCTTTAACGTTAATGTTATGTTAGGAGTCTCATTAGAATTCTCTGAGTTGCCCCATTCTGTGGGAATTATCAGAAAAAAAGAATACACCTTTAGGGGTTAAAACTTTCTGTGTAATAAGATCTTGGTTTCGGGTGAAAAGGGTGTTTTGTTTGTGTGTGGAAGAGTGTTAATAATTTCTTAGATCTGAGAATGTGGATTCTTTTCTAAACCAGTAGGTGATGTAGAATTTCAAGTTTTAAATCACAATGTGGAAAGTGCATAATTTTTTGTTTTTAGGGACTGACCATGCGTTTCAACATACCAACTGGGACCAATTTACCCCCTGTCAGTTTCAACTCTCAAACTCCTTATATTCCTTTCAATTTGGGAGCCCTGTCAGCAATGAGTAATCAACAGCTGGAGGTAAGTTGTGAAGTACAAAAGTAGTTTAACTTGAATTAAAGGCAATTTCAAGTGCCTGTTGTTGAGGGTTCCCTATGCAGGAATATCACATTCTCCAAAAGATTACCTCTGAATAGACCAAGAAATTTTTCTTTTATTTTGTTGACCCTTTTGAACCAACATAGTATGGTA
Source organism: Panthera onca (assembly GCF_046562875.1). Taxonomy (NCBI): domain Eukaryota; kingdom Metazoa; phylum Chordata; class Mammalia; order Carnivora; family Felidae; genus Panthera; species Panthera onca. The sequence continues at coordinate 66,949,289 of NC_138357.1, forward strand.
GAATGTGGTTTGTTCAGAGCACAAGAGAATTAGGCCTTGAATTAATGTTGTTTGAATTGTTTTAATTAAGGAACAATAGGCAGCTGACTAGCTGGGGAAATAGAACTTTCTTCAGTTATAAAATATTTTGAATAAACAAATTAACTTAATGTTTGAAAATAGAATACATTCATTTACATTGTGATGCAATGGAGATGCAGCATTAAGTATATGATAATGTTCAGTATGAAATAAGTTAATTAAGAGTCAATTATAAATTAAATAAGAAAGATTAGGTTTTATTATACCAATAATGTAATAACTTAATTGAAAGTGTTGTTTCCTTTTTAAAATGTATTTAAATTTATAAATTACTGGTGCAAACCCAAACTTTTATCTTCCTAACAAGACCCTCACTGATGCGTTTTACCCACTTTATTGATGCTGCAGTTTTCTGCTTTTCAATTATTTGAAGAGTTTTAAAACCAAATGCTATATAAAAGGGGTGCCTGGGTGGCTCAGACAGTTATGCGCCTGACTCTTGATTTGGGTTCAGGTCATGATCTCACGGTTCAGGAGATTGAGCCTCAAGTTGGGCTCTGTGCTGACAGTGCAGAGTCTGCTTGGGATTCTCTCCCTCTTTCTCTGCCCCCCCCCCCAAAATAAATAAATAAACATTTACAAAGAAAACAAGTGCTATCAATTGGCAAGAGGAAGGATCCTTATACTTTACAACCAGGCCATCTTTTATATGCCCTATGTAAGATTTCTTATATTCTTCTAGGACCTCATTAATCAAGGAAGAGAAAAGGTTGTGGAAGCAACGAACAGTGTAACGGCAGTGAGGATTCAGCCTCTTGAAGATATAATTTCAGCTGTAGTAAGTTAATTGGCAGTTGTCTTACTCCAACTTGCAATATTGTCCCTCCCCTAATTTGTTTTAATTTTTAATTGTTGTTTGCTTCACTCCTTCTGTGGGGAAAACAGCATAATTTTTATATCTTTATTGGCAATAGTAAAATGCTCGTAAACTGGATAATAGTGTCAAGCTATAATTCAGCAATTTTACCTAAAAGCTGGCACAAAAGAGAAATGGGTAATATCTAAGAAATGGGAAATCAGTCAGTCATAGAAATGTATGTGTTGTTTACATAAACAAGTTTTATCTGTTGCACCAATTAAATCCAAGTAGTTTCACTCCAGAGATAGCCAAACCTTGTACAACGGTGGATAACTTAGTGCCTTGCTTTTTACATCCTTGTTTTCTTTAGAAAAGAATAAAGGAGAGAGAAAAAAAACTTTTAAAATCCTGAGTATTTTTAAGTACCTTAATTATTTTTCCTCAATGTACTGCAATAAGGAGTAAATAGAACCTTTTTCTTTTAGTGGAAAGAAAACATGAATCTCTCAGAGGCCCAAGTACAGGCGTTAGCATTAAGTAGACAAGCCAGTCAGGAGCTTGATGTTAAACGAAGAGAAGCAATCTACAATGATGTATTGACAAAACAACAAATGGTAAGAGTTTGACTATTTCTAAGTTATGTCCAATTTTCTTGAATTCATAATAATGGGTTTGTGTGACATCTGTGTCAATAACCATCCCTTCCTCATATGGCTGGCTGGCTGGGTCATTGGTTGTTCCTGGAAGAAGTATTGTCAGAAAACCTAATAATGTCAAGTAAAGGTGTAATATGTTGGTTACCAGATTACAGAAGAGCAACAACTTCCCAAGTGGGTCTCCTTGAAGATTATGTAGGATCTCTTTCACATAATTTTATATGTTATGTAGTCTGGACATTTAAAAAGGAATTTTTGCCAGGGGCGCCTGGGTGGCTGTCAGTTGGGCGTCCGACTTTGGCTCAGGTCATGATATCACAGTCCGTGCGTTCAAGCCCCGCGTCGGGCTCTGTGCTGACAGCTCAGAGCCTGGAGCCTGCTTTGGATTCTGTGTCTCCCTCTCTCTCTGACCCTCCCTCGTTCATGCTCTGTCTCTCTCTGTCTCAAAAATAAATAAACATTAAAAAAAATTTTTTTAAAAAGAATTTTTGCCAAACTTTTACCATATTTACCATTTTTAAACACCTTCCCAAAATAAGTATACTTTTTAATATATTTGAGAGTAAAAAAAAAAAGTGGAGCTATAGATGATATATGTCACCAGTTCCTATTAAATTATTTAATTCTTTAAAAGGCTAGCATATTCCAGGACCTTTGATCATTTTTTCCCAGCATAGTTGTTTGCCAGCCATCTGCCTTTCAGTGGGAAATTTCAACTCTTGACTGCAGGGAATCAATTTCTGTGGCATGAATTTTACTTAGAAAGCGCTGTAGAATTATTGATTTCAGATTATCTTAGGAAATTTGAGATAGTCCAAGTAGGAATTATTCCCACTGCAAGTGCTTTTCCCCTTTGGTGTTTGTCACTAAAAATGTTTGTCTGTCATTATGTGAAATATTCAGAAGAATGAACAAGAAATGAGACTTGACAAAAAGTGCTGTAACTAATACTTGAAACTAATCATAGCGCAGGACAGTTACTATGGCAACTAACCTAAATACTGCTTGCATTGCAATACTGTAGTCAAGTCATTAAGAAAATTTAGCCCTAAATGGTGTTACTAACTGGTTTCTACAGTAATGGTCTTGTGAATGCCTCAAATTAGTAATGGTGATAACAATAATGTGTTTTCCTTTTGGTATGGTACACCCTTAACAAATTGATTTTAACTTAAAACTTGATATTTGCCTCTTTGAGACAGGTCATGCACTTGTAACATGCTCTCCCTTTTCTCTCTTTAGTTAATCAGCTGTGTTCAGCGAATACTTATGAACCGAAGGCTCCAGCAGCAGTACAATCAGCAGCAACAACAACAAATGACTTATCAACAAGCAACACTGGGTCACCTCATGATGCCAAAGCCTCCAAATTTAATCATGAATCCTTCTAACTACCAGCAAATTGATATGAGAGGAATGTATCAGTCAGTAGCTGGTGGTATGCAGCCACCACCATTGCAACGTGCACCACCCCCAATGAGAAGCAAAAATCCAGGACCTTCCCAAGGGAAATCAATGTGATTTTGCACTAAGCTTAAATGGATTGTTAAAATCATAGAAAGATCTTTTATTTTTTTAGGAATCAATGACTTAACAGAACTCAACTGTATAAATAGTTTGGTCCCCTTAAATGCCAATCTTCCATATTAGTTTTAATTTTTTTTAATAGGGCATACCATTTTTTCCTGACATTTGTCAGTGATGTTGCCTAGAATCTTCTTACACACATTGAGTACAGAAGATATTTCAAATTGTTTTCAGTGAAAACAAGTCCTTCCATAACAGTAACAACTCCACAGATTTCCTCTCTAAATTTTTATGCCTGCTTTTAGCGACCATAAAATTGTCATAAAATTAATGAATTTAGCAAAGAATACAGATTTATATATTCGTTCTTTACATGTAAAAATACACAGCTGAGTTCTTAGAGTTGATTCCTCAAGTTATAAAATACTTTTGTACTTAATCCATTTCTTTATTAAAGTGATTGAAATGGTTTTAATGTTCTTTTGACTGAAGTCTGCAACTCGGCTCCTGCTGTTATCTCCGTGACTGAAAGTTAGAAACTAAGGGTTATCTTTGACACAGAATTGTGTGCAATATTCTCAAATACTACTGCTCTAAAACTTGGAGGAGTCTTGCAGTTATCTTAGCATTGTATAAACAGCCTTAAGTATAGCCTAAGAAGAGAATTCCTTTTTCTTCTTTAGTCTTTCGGCCATTTTTTATTTTCACTTATATGTGCTTAAATAATTACTGGTAAAATTTCAGGGTTGTGGATTATCTCCCACACATGAATTTTCTCGCTCCTGGCACTAATATAAAGCACACCTCCTAACTGCTTTGTGCCAGTGCTAGTGCTTCATCCTGTTGCTGGCAGTGGGATGTGGACTAACAAAATCAAGTTCTAGCATTTTAGGAGGTTAAGGATGATGGTGTGGTTGTAGGGTCACACCCTGTTCTATAAATATCAAAATGGCAGAACCATTGCTGACTTCTTAAGTTCACATGAGGAATGTGCTTTAATAATTCCCAGTACTGTCAGTATTGTGAAATAATTCCTCCGAAAGATAAGGATCACTGGCTTCTATGCTCTTCCTCTTTTCTGTCACCCTTATGTTCTTTTCCCTCAACTTTCCTATGTTATCTTAAATAACTTACATTTCAAAGTTTGATTTTTTTTTAGTTTAGATCCGTGAGGCAGTTTTAGGATCAAAATTCATCTACTACCCTTTTATGAACTTTTACTAGAAAACCATTACATTGTTGTTTTTCTTAATCCAAGCCTATAAAATGACCTATGAGTTTATTCATGTACAATTTGGTTGCTTGAGTTCCTTGAAGAAAAAGATTGTTAGACTATGGGAGTCAACTCAACAAGGCAAAACCATTTTTGAGATGGTGATGTAACAGGTAGTGGAAATAGCTAAGGAATTGCATAAAAAATGAAAGTTGGGTGGCGGAATTGCTCTAGGTATCACTGGATTAGAATGAGTTTAACATTAGCTAGAACTGTTTTGAGTTATTTGGATGATTAAGAGATTTCCATTTTTATCATGAAAGAACTAGTGGTAAACATCCAAGAGCACTAAGGTTTGTGATACAGAATTTGTGAGGTTAGGTGGATCCACTCCATCCCCCCTCCCACTTTACCATGGTGAGTTATCACTAACAAATTCCATATATTTGGATATTGTGCCAGCCATATAATCAAGTTTATTTAATTGGGATGGGGGAGATATGTTTTTACTTTAGAAGAATGAAAAGGACAAGATTTATGAGAAGTATTTAAAGGCAGTACACAATGGCCAGCTGTTGTCAGTTGGTATTTCTGCAAGTCCAGAATACTTTAAACCTGATTTACTAGACCTGAGAACTTTCAACATGGTCTGATTACTTGCTCAAAGACATGGATGTAAAAATTTTAGGCAACCTTCTAAACCTTTTTCACCATGGATGAAACTATGACTTAAGGAGTAATACATAGAAAGGATTAATTGGAACTAAGAGAGTTTGAAATAAAACTTGGACCACTTTGCATACACTCTTCTCACTTGACATTTTAGCTACATAATATGTACTTTGAGTATAACATCAAGCTTTAACAAATATTTAAAGACAAAATCACATCAATTAAGATACTAAAAGGCTCATTTTTCTATTTGTTTTAGATGTTTTAAATAGTTGCAATGGCTTAAAAAATGACGATTTAAAATGTTGCTTGTAATACAGTTTTGCCTGCTAAATTCTCCACATTTTGTAACCTGTTTTATTTCTTTGGGTGTAAAGCGTTTTTGCTTAGTATTGTGATATTGTATATGTTTTGTCCCAGTTGTATAGTAATGTTTCGGTCCATCATCCAGCTTTGGCTGCTGAAATCATACAGCTGTGAAGACTTGCCTTTGTTTCTGTTTAGACTGCTTTTCAGTTTCGTATTGAGTATCTTAAGTACTGTAGAAAAGATGTCACTTCTTCCTTTAAGGCTGTTTTGTAATATATATAAGGACTGGAATTGTGTTTTTAAAGAAAAGCATTCAAGTATGACAATAATACTATCTGTGTTTTCACCATTCAAAGTGCTGTTTAGTAGTTGAAACTTAAACTATTTAATGTCATTTAATAAAGTGACCAAAATGTGTTGTGCTCTTTATTGCATTTTCACAGCTTTGAAAATCTGTGCACATATTGTTTCATAGAAAATGTATAGCTTTTGATGTCCTATTTAATGGTGATTCTTTTGCACATTTAGTTATTTAATATTGGGAGGTCAAAAAGTTTGGTCTTTGAATCTGTTATGTACTAAATTCTGTAAAAGGGGATCTCTAACCTCAAAAATAATTTACATACCAGGAAGCCTATGTGTGTTTGTGTTAGTTTTGGTTGTCTCTTTGTAATCCAGCACCATTTCCTGCTTCCTAACAGCTGAAATCACTCATTTAAATCAAGCAAGGCTACCAATCCACACTTGATAGAAAAGCTGCTTACCCTCCTGAACCCATAGCAGGTTGATGGAAGCCTTATTACCTGGCCTCCAAAGAAGCTGAATATTTTGTAGTTTTCCCTTAGCTATGCCCATTTTCCCTCTATCACAAATCAGATACTTAACATTTATGCCCCAAACAAAACTTTAATTACTTACCTTATCTCAGTAACCTTTGTTTCTTTTAAGGGTGGCATGTTGTGAAGCTATAGATACTTACTCTAACAGTAAATTAGGTCATTCTTTTACATGCTTATTTCACTAAAAATTATGTTCAGGTTATTACCCACCTGATTTCACTAGACTTAGTCTCAAGTGACTTTTAGCTATCTCCGTACCAAATCTACCCTTAGAGATGAAAATTTTTCCACCGTGGCTTTTTTTTCAAGTCTGTAATCTGTGCCAATCCCAAAAGAGTTACCAAATTTCAGAAATGCTTTTTGTCTGTGCAACATTTTATATATGCTGTTATATGGAGGTGAATAAAAATTTAAAATCCAAAATATATATTGTTTCTAAGCTTAATATCTGCTAGGTAACCAAACTCTTCCCATATTACTCATGTTGGATATAATAATGGAATTGCCCACCTAAGAGTTTTACTCCCCAGAGTATGTACTGCCATAAAATTGCTTTACAGTATATTCTGCCACCCTCTGTTTGGAATATCCTTCCTGTCACCATTGTGCCTACTTGGCTAACTATGGCAGTCACCCTTCCTCTCCTCAATTGAGAGATCTGATAGTGACTACTATATATGTTCATCAAGGAAGGCAGCATATAAATTGAGGCCTTTATTAAAGATAATGGAGAGAAAGCTGTAATTGAATGAATAAAAGAGACAAATCCTAAAACACTGCAGGCCCTCTTTAACACTCATAACTACTACATATTCCAAGCAATCTCTACCCTGTAGCACTCCTCCAAATTCTGCGCTTCATCATTGTGTCCTCACCTTGTCTCTGGTAGAAACATGTAAGGAAGAGGGGAGTTAGTTCCAATCTCCTTTAGTTAATCATATCAGATGACTACCAAGAGACTTCTACCTATTGAATCAACTCAACCCTCTCCCTATAGTTCTCACATCAAGTAAATGTTGGTTTTCAAGAAAGATGAAGAGAGATGACTTACCAGATGCAAGGATGGGATTTGTTTCAGGTATATGAGGAGAAAGTGTAGTATTGAAAGAAAAGGAATAAAGGTAGAGAAGGATTGGGAAAGAGAATATATTGGAGTGGATTGATGGAAGATGTTGAAATGCTGAATAAATCATTCAATAACGGATGATTAAGGGTTTGTGAGGTGGTTAATGTGTTCAAAGTTACAGGTAAAGGCGATTTGGCACAGGTAATTTGAATGGTTAAGAATGCAAAATGAAGAAAGATTGGAGACAGGAAGATAATCCAGGCATTCAGTGACCAGACTATAGACCATTTTTAAGGGCGAAAGGAAGAGATCACTAGAGGTTGTATAAGTGAACTTCTTAAATTGCAAGAAAAAGCTGTCATTTCCTTTTGCTCTTCCCCCAAGGAGCCCACTTCCTTCAGGACTTCTTATTTTACGTGCAAAATGTCACTTGCTTTGATTACCCTCTCAAGCCTAATGGTAAGACCATTAGTGGCATACCTGTTCTTTTTTTCATTTTTCATTACTCCTAATTATACTCTTACACGTATATATAGAAAGTGAGTTCGGTCCATTTAACTAAATTGAGTGTAATGCTGTTTGTTTCCTCAAGCTAATTTTTCAAAGGGCTAAGTCCATTCCTTTTAATTTTCCTTCAGACCCGTCCATTCCTTTTAGTTTTCCTTCAGACCCACCCATTCCAAGTGCTAGTATCTGTTGTTAATATTATAAGTTTCCTTTGGTGTTTTCAAAGTGGCTTGTGGTTATTGTGTGTTAACCTGTATACGACATAGCTGTGAAAAAAAAAGAATAATTACATTCTCCTCATGACAGTTAAGGTAAAAGAACGAAATAAAATCCATTGCACTTAGGCGGCAGATAGCATTCTAGTTGAGCTATCTGGGTCTTCAGGTCTCATTTGGAAAATAGGACTATAATGACAACACTTCTGAAGGCAGGACCCTGGACCAGGTGAGTTCCTGAAGTGCCTTTCAGCTCCAAGAGTTAAAGTTTAACTGTGAGCTAAGCACAGTTTGAAGGCAAAAGGCGATGGGTTTGTCTAAGGTTACATGGTAAATTTGTGAACGGAATTAGAAATCCCTTGCCTTTGGTTAACAGTCTCCCAGACTAAGGTATACCTTTTCTTTTCCTCGGGTTAGAAAAATAAGAGGTCTGACAGGCGTTTTAATGACAAAGCAGATAAGTTGTAATGGGCTCTAATTACCACTTCCATAACTGTAACCTTTATCTTTTGCCCAGAGGCACTCCCAGAGCTGTGTTTCTTACTGTGTTTCTGGAACTCAGAAAATGAAAGACTGTTTAAGGATCTGATTCTTCTATCTTTGTTGCCTGATTGGGTTTATATACATGACAAAACATCAAAGTAAATATAAGTCTGGTTCTGTAAAGTCAGCTTTTAACGATAACTTTCCATTCTATTCATAACTTTAAACCCCAAATTAGGCCAATGTTTAAATTGTCTGGTCTGGGTGAAATTTATAGTAAGAGGCGATATTGTTTATATTGACTCTTACGTCGCAACACATATGGCATACTTTTTGAGGTATAGGTTTTATAAAGAGTCAAATCTCGTGACCCAAACTAAGAAGAGTGAAATAGTAATCTTTTTTTTTTTTTTTTTTTTTTTCTGTAGCTGCTTGTCCTTGTCCTTACATGCCAGTAGCAAAGTCGGTAGAAACATGTCTAGCCTGCTGAATACATTTCAGTGGAAACAAAACCAAACTTGGGAAAAACGTGGTTAATATAATCATCTGAGGTCTTGTTAGTTCATTCCCAGCTCTTGGTAGGCTTTCAGCTATAGAGTGGAGGCTTTAGTGATGCAGGGTTGCTTGAATACTATCCTTAGTAAAGTAGACCTTTTGTTAGCAAGTTTTCCTGCCCTCTTCCCTTATCTTGCACACTCTACTGAATGTGTAAGCTCAAATGAAGTGCCTGCCTGCCTGCCATTTTCCCCCTTCTTCACCCCCCCCACCCTATCACATACATATATATATATATACATACTCCTTTATATTCTAATACTTCAGTGTAGTGGGGAAAGCCCATAGAATCATAGAATGCTAGGGATCTTAGAGACCCTGTAGCCTAGCCCTTTCCCTTTACAATCTGGAAAACAAAGGCCCAGAAACGGAAAGAGGCCCAAGAGTACCAGTGTCCTCTAGCTTCTATTCCACTTCTCATTCCACTCCATTCAGATGCCTGCTATTACACTTGTATTCCAATTCACTTCTTCAGTCTGCCAGACCACATTAAGTAAAATTTCAGAATAACTATTACTGAACTAAGCTTCAAAATGGAAAATGTTTGCGGAAAGTAGAGGAATATGTGAACCAAAATGAAAGGGAAACAAATTCTTGTGTGTCACCTGTAAAATGGGAAGACTGCTGACATATCCCCTAAGCTTTTAATTTAGTATCTAGGGTGTTGGCTTCAGGACTTTGTTTCAGAGGGATATTTAATCTGTTTAAAAGGTTCTTTTACCACAATCATCAAAGTTTAGAACAATAGGATCTAGAAGCACTGTTCCACTTTCCAGATATTAGTGTCCTTCAGTGCCAAGAATGAAATCATTCAGACTTCCTCAAAGGAGGCAGGTTAATGTACCAAGTACTTTAAAATCTTCTTTTTCAAATGAGAAATGCTGGTATATTCACAGGGAAACAAGAGAGAAAGCTCTGTTAGTGTAGTGGTCTCAGTCAGGATAAGGGTAAACTATTCTTTAGTTATGGAGATGTGCTATAAGGACCATTAATAGTTTATATATTTCCAAAGAACTGAAAAACCAGCAAAACAATTTTGATACATTAGAATTCTAGGGCCTGGCTCAATCTGTATAAACTTAGAAAAGTTTCTTCACCTCTCTGAATCTTCACTCACAAAGCAAGATTTATTGAACACCTATTAGGTGTCAGGCACTGTGATTAGTCACTTTTGTAATTCCTGTTTTACAGGTGAGGAAATAGGTTTAAAATAATTCAGTTATTAACCCAGTGTCTCATAACTGACTGGAGGAGGCAGGATTCAACAACGTGTATCAGATTCTATGTTTTTGCCATTGAAGAAGCTTGCAACCCTTCCTAGAACCATGATTTAATTCCACCCTTTAGCAAACCATTAAGGGTACCTTATCACTTTGTTCTTTTGCATATCAGCTCCCATTTGTCTGCTTTTACTTTCAGCAAGGTCTTAAAGAAACAGAATACTCCCCCTTGGTGTGGTGTTTCTAAGTAACTTCCTTCTGTCCCTCTTCACTGTTGCCTAGAGGGCTTGGCTTTCTCTTTTCATTTCCTTCTGTGATCCAAAAAGAAGTGTCTGAAAAGTCCAGTTTGAATACTTTAAAGTGTGTTTTAAGATATCACAATTCATTTTTGAATACAGCGGCTTCCTCACAAGTTCAATTAGACACCAACTAAGATACTAAAAGTAGAAGTATTCTGAACAAAGATTATTTTTCATTTTTCCACCTGATAAAGTCTAAGTGCCATTTGAGCAACATCTTAAAAGATAGCTAGAATATAGATATATAGAGATTGAGGAAAATGGCATCTCAGAGGAAACAGCTAACAAACATATGTAGGCAGCAAAGAATAGAATTCAGTATAGTTCCAGAATTCTGTACTTGTGCACAGAAGTCTATAGCCCCATTTAAGACAACAGTTTCTATAATGCACAGTTTGTAGTTAAATGGTGTGGTAGGCCACCGAAAAATGGAGCCCCGAAGATGTCCATGTCCTAATCTCAGAATCTGTGAATATGTTAGATTACATGACAGAAGAGAATTAAGGTTGCAGGAATTAAGTTTGCTAATCAGCTGACATTGAAATGGGGAGTCGCCTGGATTATCTAGGTGGGCCCAATATAATCAGAAGGGTCCTTAAAAGTGGAAAAGGGAGGCAGAGCGAGAGTCACAGGCAGATGTGACCAGGAACAAACACCTCAGAGAGATGCAATGTTGCTGCCTGTGAAAATGTGGGGAGAGGGTCATGAGGCAAGGAATGTGGGTGGCCTCTAGAAGCTAGAAGGAGTAAGGAGAAGAATTCTCACCTAAGAACCCCCAAAAAGGAGTATCGCTCCGCTGACACCTTGATTTTAGCCCAGTGAGACCTGGATCAGACTTTTACCTACAGAACTGAAAGATAATAAATGGGTGTTGTTATAAGCCACCAAGTTTGTGGTTATTTGTTACAACATCAATAGGAAACCAATACAATGGTCATTTGTGTGAGTACTTGATCAATGTCTTGCTCCTCTGCTAGATATGTGAACTCTCTTAAGGCAGAGACCCATATTCACTTTAATATCCTTAGCACTTGACACAGAAAAAGTGTGAGAAAAATGTTTGATGAATTTATGTGTGGATGTCTTGGCATTTATATCTTATCTGAGAACATCATGCCAATGTCAATAGCATCAGTCTGTGTTTCTGTGTGCTTAAACGTGTATGTATGTGTGTGTGTATGTATGTAAATATATATATATATATATATATATATATATATATATATATATATATGCCTATTCTCCTTTACTTTGGGTCTCTTTGTCTTCCTCCTTCCCTTTAGTATCTCTTCTGTCCCTATCTTTTTAAAAAGTTTTATTTTCTTTATAGTGCGAGTGAGAGAGGGGCAGAGAGAGAGAGAGGAGAGAGAATCCCAAGCACGCTCTGTGCTGCCAGCAGAGAGCCAGACACAGGGCTCGAACTCACAAAACCATGAGATCATGACCTGGGCTGAAACCAAGAGTTGGATGCTTAACCAACTGAGCCACCCAGGCATCCCTGTCCCTATTTCTTAACAAGCCATAACAAAAGCCTATATTCTCCACTATGTTTACCTAATAAAGTCTTATATTTTCTTTTCATAGTTTTTAAAAAAGAAGTAATGTAGTTTATTGCAGTGAAAAAATGCTTTATAATCAAGGGCCCCTTCATTTATTACCTATTTAATGGGTAAGTGATCCTTGATAGGAGTTTCTCATTTCTGACTTAGGATGGTGTGTAGAACTCAGGGGCAGAAACATCCCACAGAAGCTGTCCTGTTATATCTGCTAGTGGGAACTTGTTCCCTGATTGTATGGCCCACATTGCCCAAATAACATAATTTCCTCTCTTCTGAGAGGAAATTGTTTGACATTGTTTATCCAGAAGAAATCAGAAGCCCCATTAGGACCAGAGTTATTCTGTCTTTCCCTGGCTCCATCCTCTACTGAATTTGATCATAAAGATGTTTAATGTTTGAATGGGATACACTGGAGTCCTGAGGAAGGCATAAGGCCTATTGTTCACTTACAAAGCTCAGAATGTTCCATGAAACAGAATGGCCTAACGAAAGGTAAAACTTTTGGTGGGAAAGTTCTTGAAGTTTCTAGTGATTAAGAACATTTAGGGAACTCTTCATTCCTAGAATTGGAAGGACCTGGGCTAGTCCAGTGCTTCTCAAGTTTTAATGTATGTGCAAATCACCAGGGGAACTTATTAAATTTTAGATTCTGATACAGCAGGTGTGGGATGGGGCCTAAGAATCTGCATTTCTAGCAGGCTTCTGGGTGATGTTGATGCTGCTGGTCCAGGGACCATACTTCGAGGAGCAAGAGGATAATGGATATAGGACAGTCAGAGATAGGGTATCTGCTTTCTGCACAGGGGAACCAGAAGATGGGCGTTTCTAGAAGCAGCGCCTCAGAGAAGGTGTCTGACCTTCCCTCTCCTCTCCAGGAGATGCAGGGCCTAGGTCTCTCATGTGTTGGGGTCCCCAGAACCAGGAGTTGGGGCAGTTCCCTGGGTGTATTAGGGTAATTAACCCCAGCTGCTACAAAGACCAAAACACAATTTGAAAACCACTATAGGGTGAATAGAAAAAGTCTGGAATGGTATACACCAGAATATTAAAGATGATAGGGATTGAAAATATAGCTACCTTTGTTTTTTTCTTTTTGGTGATCTGTATTTTCTGATTTTTTCTGTAGAAAAAAAAAACCCAAACTTGTATAATTTTTCAAAAGCTACTTTTAAAAAAGGTGCATATATTACTTTTACAATAATGAGGAAATAGGCTTGCTGAAATCAAAACAAACCCAATCATATTCTGCATGTAATTATTTCTTGAATAACGATAATAATATCTAACACTTATCAAGCACTTACTACATACAAGTTATTGTTGTTTCACAAATATTATCTTATTTATTACTTGCAACAATTCTGATGCAGGTACTATAATTTCCCCTATTTTGCCATTGAGAAAACTAAGGCATGGAGAGGTTTAAGTGACTTACTTAATTTTAAGGTAAGTGGCAAAGCCAGAATTTGACCCCAGGCACTGGTGGCTCCAGAGTATATGCTCTTAAACACTACTATATATTACCTCCATTAGAGTACATACACAGCATCTGTTTTAGGCCTCAGAGTCAATCCTACCCTAAAAACAAATGCAAAGAGTCCTTTCTCTGTTTTTTCCTCAAGCCATAGCCCTATCACCCCTTTGTCTTTTCTGCTAAACCTCTTGAAAGTGTGGTCTATACTTGGTGTCTGCATTTTCCCTCGCTCTGCTCTTCACTCCTCAGATCCAGCAATATGTCTTCTGCTCCAACCCTGCCACAGAAGATGTTTTCTTGACAGGAACCCATGATATCCTAATCACCAAAGCCTATGACTGTTTCTCAGAAAGAAAAATCCCACAACTTGTGGACTAGAGTCACAACAAAATAATGATCTCTAAACTCAGCTGCCTAGAAACTCTTCTAAGTGTCCTTAATCAGCTGCCTACTACCCTCTTCTCCATGCTCAGAAGATGGCCTTGCCTCCCAGTTCACTGAGAATGACAAAAGCATCAGGTCAGAACCTCTCAACCTCCTTTCCCCCCAGTCCCCTTCACAAACATACCTTTTCCTTCCCCTTCTTTTGTCTTTCAGTGTCAGTGTCTCCCTTCTGGCAAGAAATGAATTCCTCTACTTGTGCTATGGAGCCAAATTCTTCCCTCCTCCTTCGAGATCTGGATGTATCCATCTTCCCTTCTCTCCTATACTTTCAACCTCCATCTACTCATCTCTTCCTGACTGGATAACTGCAGTAGTCTCTTCATTGGTCTTCCCACCTTCATCCAATCCATCCTCCACACTGCATCCAGAGTGATATTAAAATGCAAATCTGATCATGTTTCATTTCCTTAGGTTGCCCCCCACCATATAGCAGCTCATATGACAGGGAATATAATGTTATATTTATCACTAAATTTCTAAAAGTCATCAAAACTGCCAGGAGTCTTGGCCTCTTTAGCTTAGAATTTCTGTGCCCCACCTCCCAGATGTGTTTTGTGGATTAGTGTGGGAGGAGCTAGTGGTTGTTTTCTCCGTCAGTTGGCCCCAGGGGTTTCAGTCATTACTGTGCAATCACTGTACATGGGGGCAGAAAAACTCCAGGGCAAGAGACACAGGCTGAAGAGCAATAGGATTTCTCTGTGCTTTCGGAACCTTTGGTTATACTGTAAGCCTTGCCTCAAGTCAAGTCCATGAATATTTGCTAGCACCTATTGAGTTCCCTGCAGTGTGATGGGTATGATAAAGAAGTTATAGAGTGGTGCCTGGGTAACTCAGTGGTTTAAGCATCCAACTCTTGGTTTCAGCTCATGTCATGATCTCACGGTTTCATGAGTTTGAGCCCCGTTATCAGGCTCTGTGCTGGTAGTGTGGAGTCTGCTTGGGATTCTCAGTCTCCATCTGTCTGCCCCTCCCCCACTTGTGATGTTTATGTGCTTCTCAAAATAAATAAAATTAATAAAAAAGAGAGAACTTGCTATGGTCTGGATCTTGGCATTAAGAAGCTTGTGTATTTGGGGGCGCCTGGGTGGCTCAGTAGGTTAAGCGTCCGACTTCGGCTCAGGTCATGTGAGTTCGAGCCCCGCATTGGGCTCTGTGCTGACTGCTGGTAGCCTGGAGCCTGCTTCGGATTCTGTGTCTCCTTCTGTCTCTGCCCCTTCCCCACTTGTGCTCTGTCTCTCTCTGTCTCTCAAAAATAAATAAAAATGTAAAAAAAAATTTAAAAAGCTTGTGTATTTGTATGTATCTCCTATTGATTATTTTCCGTGTGCCAGCCACTATCCTATTTTATTTATGTTCATTGAGTCATTTAGTCTTGTATTACTCTACCATTTTATAAATGAGAAAGCTGAGGCTTGCCAAAGGGTCATACACATCACATGGAACATCCACGTTTCGAATCCAAATCTGCTACCTGCAAAGCCCCTTCTATTTTTTTTAAGTGACACTTCTTGCAACCTGTTTGGGAATATACGGCTGATGCTCTTGACATGAAGACAGCACGTTGGAGCAGTAATGATGAAGTGGTAATATGTGGTAGCACTATAGACAAAATGATGTGATGTGAAGATCCTAGGATGGAAGTTTGGTAAACTCTGGAGCCAATTTTGATTCTGTCACTAAGCATGTACCTTAAATATATTACCCTCTTTGGGCATCAGTCTCCTATTTTTAATTTTTATTTAAAAAATTTAATTCCAGTGTAGTTAACATACAGTGTTATATTAGTTTCAGGTGTACAATATAGTGATTCAACAGTACTATACATTACTCAGTGCTCATCATGGTACTCATAACCGTGTACTCATAACCCCCTTCACCTCTTTCACCAATCCCCCAACCACCCACCTCCTCTCTGATAGCCATCAGTTTGTTCTCTATAGTTAAGAGTCTGTTTCTTGGTTTGTCTCTTATTTTTCTTTGCCAATTTGTTTTGTTTCTTAAATTTCAAATATGAATCAATTGGTGTTTGTCTTTCTCTGACTTGCTTATTTTGCATAACATTATGCTCTATCAATGTTATTGCAAATGGGAAGATTTCATTTTTATGGCTGAGTAAAATTCCATTGTTATATTTATGTCACTTCTTCTCTATCCATACATCTATAGATGATGGCACTTGGGCTATTTCCACAATTTGGCTATTGGAAATAATACTGCTACAAACATAAGGGTGCATGCATTCCTTTGAATTAGTGTTTTTTGTATTTTTTGGGTACATACCCAGTAGTGTGATTCCTGAATTGTAGGGTAGTTCTATTTTTAATTTTTTGAGGATCCTCCACACTGTTTTACACAGTGGCTGCACCAGTGCAAGAGGGTTCCTTTTTCTCCATCCTCCACAACACTTGTTTCTTGAGTTTTTTATTTTAGTCATTCTGGCAGGTGTGAGGTGATACCTCATTGAAGTTTTGATTTGCATTTCCCTGATGATGAGTGATGTTGAACATCTTTTCATGTGTCTGTTGGCGATCTGTATCTGTATGTTTTCTCTGGAGAAATGTCTATTCATGTCTTCTGCCATTTTTAAATCAGATTATTTGTTTTTTCAGTGTTGAGTTGTATCAGTTTTTAATATATTTTGTCTACTAACCCTTAATCAGATATGTCATTTGCAAATATCTTCTCCCATTCAGTAGGTTGTTGTTTAGTTTTGTTTATTGTTGCCTTTTCTGTGAAGAAGCTTTTTATTTTTATGTAGTCCCCACAGTTTATTTTTGCTTTTGTTTCCTTTGCCTCAGGAGACATATCTAGAAAAGAGTGGGTGGGTCTGATGTCAGAAAAATTACTGCTTGTGCAGTAATTTCAGGGTTTTTATAGTTTCAGGTCTCACATTTCAGTCCTTGATCCATTTTGAATTTATCTTTCTATATGGTGTAACCCAGTGGTCCAGTTTCATTCTTTTGCATGTAGTTGTCCAGTTTTCTCAACACCATCTGTTGAAGAGACTGTTTTTTTCCCTCTGTTGTATATTCTTTCCTCTTTTGTCAAAGATTAATTGGCCATATAAACATGAGTTTATTTCTGGCCTTTCTATTCTATTCCATTCAATTATCTATGTGCTTGCCTATTTTTGTGCCAGTACCATACTGCTTTGATTACTACAGTTTTGTAATATAACTTGAAGCCTGGAATTTTGATACCTCCAGCTTTGTTCTTCTTTTTCAAGATTGTTTTGGATATTCAGGATCTTCTGTGTTTCCATACATATTCTAATTTGGTGGAAAATGTCGATATTTTGATACGGATTGCATTAAATTTGTAGAATGCTTTGGGTAGTGTGGACATTTTGACAATATTTGTCTTTCCAATCCATGAGCATAGAATATCTTCTATTTGCATGTCTTGTGTTCAATTTCTTTCATCACTGTTTTATAGTTTGCAGAGTATAGATCTTTCACTTCCTTGGTTAAGGTTATTTCTAGGCATTTTATTGTCTTTGGTACAATTGTAAATGGGACATATTTTTTAATTTCTCTTTCTGTTGCTTCATTATTAGTATATAAAAATGCCACAAATTTCCGTATGTTGATTTTGTATCCTGTGACCTTACTGAATTCATTTATCAGTTCTAGTAGTTTTTTGGCAGAGTCTTTGGGATTTTCTATGTAGAATATCATGCCGTTGGCAAATAGTGAAAGTTTTACTTCTTCCTTACCAGTTTGGATGCCTTTTATTTCTTTTTGTTGTCTGATTGCTGTGGCTAGGGCTTCCAGTACTATATTGAATAAAAGTGGTGAGAATGGACATCCCTATCTTGTTCCTGACCTTAACAGAAATGCTTTCAGTTTTACCTCCCCACTGACTATAATGTTAGCTGTGATTTTTCATAATGGCCTTTATTATGTTGAGGTATGTTTCCTCTACACCTACTTTGTGAGGGTTTTTATCATGAATGGATATTGTACTTTGTCAAATGCTTTTTCTGCATGTATTGAAATGATCATATGGTTTTTATCCCTTCTTTTATTGATGTGATGTATCACATTGATTAACTAGAGGATATTGAACCACGCTTGCATTCTGGGAATAAATCACACTTGATTGTGGTGAATGATTTTATAAAGGTATCATTGGATTTTGTTTGCTAATGTTTTGTTGAGGATTTTGCATGTATGATTGTCAGAAATATTGGCCTTTGGTTCTCTCTCTCTCTCTTTTTGCAGTGTCTTTGCAGTGGTTTTGGTACCAGTGTAACACTGGCTTCATAGAATGAATTAGGAAGTTTTTTGTTTTCTTCTATTTTTTTGGAATAGTTTGAGAAGAATAAGTATTAACTCTTCTCTAAATGTTTGGTAGAAAACCTGAGAAGCAATCTGGTCCTGCACTTTTGGACTTTTGTTTGTTGAGAGTTTTTTTTTTTTTTTTTTTTTTAACTGATTCAATTTCATTGCTAGGAATCGATCTGTTCAGATTTTAAATTTATTTCAGATTCAATTTGGGGAGGTTATATGTTTCTAGGAATTTACTATTTCTTCTAGGTTGTCCAATTTGTTGGTATATGATATTTTGTAATATTCTCTTATAATCTTTTGTATTTATGTGGTGTCAGTTGTTATTTCTGCCCTTTCATTTCTGATTTTATTTATTTGAGTCCTCTCTCTCCCTCTCTCTCTCTTTTGATGAGTCTGGCTAAAGGTTTATTGATTTTGTTGATCTTTTCAAAGAACCAACTCCTTGTTTCATTGATCTGTTCTATTTTTTTAGTTTCTATCTTGTTTATTTCTGCTGTAATTTTTATTATTCCCTTTCTTCTATTGGTTTTGGATTTTGTTTGTTCTTCTTTTTCTAGTTCCTTTAAATCTAAGGTTAGGTTGTATATTTGTGATTTTTATTGCTTTTTGAGGTACCTCAGTACTGTTATAAACTTCCCTCTTAAGAACAGCTTTTGCTGTATCCCAAAGACTTTGGACCATTGTGTTTTATTTTCTTTTGTCTCTGTGTATTATTTGATTTCATCTTTGATTTCTTGGTTGACCCATTCATTGTTTAGTAGCATATTATTTAACCTTCGTGTATTTGTGTGCTTTCCAGGTTTTTTCCTTGTGGTTGATTTCTAGTTTCATAGTTTTGTGGTCAGGAGAGATGCATTATGACTTCAATCTTTTTGAATTTGTTGAGACTTGTTTTGTGGCCTAATATGTGATCCATTCTGGAGAACGTTCCATGTGCACTTGAAAAGAATGTGTATTCTGCTGTGTTAGTATAGAAGGTTCTGAATATATCTGTTAGATCCATCTTGTCCAATGTGTCATTCAAAGCCACTGTTTCCCTGTTGATTTTCCATTTGGATGATCTATGCAATGATGTAAGTGGGATGTTAAAGTACCACTTTTGTATTGTATTGTTATGGTTTGTATTGTATTGTATTGTATTGTAAATGTTATTGTATTACTATCAATTACTTCCTTTATGTTTGTTTATTAACTGCTTTATGTATTTGTGTGCTTTCATGTTGGGTACATAAATATTTACAATTGTTATATCTTCTTGTTGGAATTTTCTATTTATGTATATATAGTGTCCATCTTTGTCTCTTTTACATCTTTTATTTTAAAGTCTATTTTGTGTGATAGAAGTATTGCTACTCCAACTTTCTTTTCACATCCATTTGCATGATAAATGTTTCCCCATTCCCTCACTTTCAATCTGCATGTGTCCTTAGGTCTGAAATGAGTCTCTTGTAGGCAGCATATACGTGGGTCTTATTTTTTATCCATTTTGTTGCCCTATGTCTTTTATAGGAACATTTAGTCCATTTACATTAAAAATAATTATTGATGTGTGTATTTATTGCCTTTTGTTACTTGTTTTGTTACTTGTTTTTTAAAGTTTATTTATTTTGACAGGGAGAGAGAGAGAGAAAGAGAGAGAGCGAGCACAAGCAGGGGATGAGCAAAGAGAGAGGGAGAGACAGCGAATCCAAGAAGGCTCTGCACTCTCAGCATGGAGCTTGATGTGGGGCTCTCACAAGAACCATGAGAGCATGACCTGAGCTGAAATTTGGACACTTAAACAACTGAGCCACTCAGGCATCCCTTAAGGTTGTTTTTGTAGTTTCTGTTTCTTTATTCTCTTGCTCTCTTCTCTCATGATTAGTTGGCTTTCTTTAGTGAAATACTTGGATTCCTTACTCTTTAGTTTTTGAATATCTATTATGTTTTTTGACTTGTGGTTACCATTCAGTTTATATATAACATCTTCTGCATATATCAGTCTATATTAAGCTCACTTAATTTTGAACTCAACTTTACTCCTCTCCCCTCCACATTTCAGATATTTGGTATTATATTTTGCATCCTTTTATTTTGTGCTTCTCTCGACTGGTTTTTACAGGTATATATTTTGGCTTTTGTGCTTCCTATTTTTTCTTACTCTTTCTTATGTTTTTTTGTTTTTTCCCTCAGAGTCCCCCCTTAACATTTCTTGTAGGGCTGGTTTAATGCTCATGAATTCTTTTAACTTTTGCTTGTCTGGGAAACTATTTATCTCTCCTTCTATTCTGATAGATATCCTTCTATTCTGAAGGATAGCCTTGCTAAACAGAATATTCTTGCCTGCATATTTTTCCCTTTAAGCAATTTGAATATGTTTTGCCATGCTCTTCTGGACTGCAAAGTTTCTGCTGAAAAATCAGCTGACAGCCTTATGTGGCTTCCTTTGTATGTAATTGTCTTCTTTTCTGTTGTCACCTTCAAAATTCTTTATCACTATTTTTTCGCCATTTTAATTACTATGTGTCTTGGTGTGGACTTCCTTGAGTTGAATTTGGGGATCTTTGTGGCTCCTGAATTTGGATCTCTGTTTCCCTCCCCAGATTCAGGAAGTTTTCAGCTATTATTTCTTATTTATTTATTTATTTATTTATTTATTTATTTATTCATTTATTTATGTATTTATTTATAAGCTTTTATTTTACTTCCAGTTGGTTACTTCCAGTTAGTTAACATACAGTGTTATACTAGTTTCAGGTGTACAATATAGCGATCCAACAATTCCATACATCACCCAGTACTCATCACAAGTGCACTCCTTAATCCTCATCACCTATTTAACCCACCCCCCACACCCACTATTATTTCTTCCAATATATTTTCTGTTCCCCTTTCTCTCTGTTCTTCTGGGATCCCTGTAATGCAAATTTTATTACACTTTATGTCTCATTATGCCATATTTGTCTCTCACCTGTTCATCTTATTGCTTTCTCTTATTCTATCCTCTAGGTCACTTAAGTTCCTCTGCTTCCTGTAGCCTACTGTGTATTCCATCTATTATATTTTAAATTTCATTTTTTGAGTTCTTCATCTATAATGTTATTTTTAATCTCTTTGTCAAGGGTCTCACTGATGTCCTCCCTTTTCTGAAGTCCAGTGAGTATCTTTATGATCATTACTTTAAATTCTGTATCAAGCATATTATTTCTGTTTCACTTAGAAGTCTTGCTGTGATTTTGTCCTGTTTTTTCATTTGGCACATGTTTATCTGTGTTCTCATTTTGTCTACATCTATCTGTTTCTCTGTGTTAGGAAAGTTGGCTGTCTTCTACTCTTAAAAGTAATGGCTTTATGAGGAAGAGTCCCTGTAGTGCCCTGCAGTGCACTGTCCTCTGTTCATCAGATTCTGGCATTTCAGGTGAGTCTCCTATATGTATTGCTTGCTTCCTGCTGTTGTGTCTCAGTTGCTTTTTCTTTCAGTCCAGATGTCTGCATTGATTCTCTGCCTGCTGGCTCTCTGTGGTGTTAGTGAGACCCAGGCTGGCTGACTCTGAAGAGGCGTGACCACAGGAGAGCTGGTGGCAGGGTGGGGGTGCTAGCAAAATTTGTGGTTATCCCAGGGCTGAGGCCAGCTGCCTTGGAGTGGGTGAATCCTCAGGAGAACGTATGGGTGGTGCACACTGCTAGCAGGTTAGATAGCGAGTGTCTGTGCAGTGGTGCCCCTGACAGGTGGCTCTGTGTTTATCCTAGGGAGTGGGGGAGGAAAATGGCACCTGCCATCTCCTTTCTTTCTGGAGAAGTCCCTCAACACATTCTGAAATCGGTATAAACAGATCTTCTTCCTTTTTGTCCCAAGTGTTGTGAAAACTGTTGTTTCTATGTTGCCTCTCTGAGGCAGCTGTCTCTTTAAGGGTGGAGACTCATCTATCTTGCCCTCTGGACTTGCCCAGTGCTGAGTCAGCTGATTTTTAAAGCTCTAAGCTCCAAGTACTGCTGGTTATACAGTCTCACAGAATGCAGCCCCTCTGGTTTTCAAAGCCAGATACTACAGAGATTCATCTTCTGTATGTGGGTTCCCTGGTGAGAAGAACCATTTCTTTCCCCTCTTTGTACCTTCAGCTCCGTCCCTCCTATGGGGAGCTCATGACCACTATTTCTGCCCTTCCTAACCTCTCAGATGTGACTTCTTTACATTTAGTTGTGGAGTTTGTTCTTTAAGTCTTTTTAAAAAATGTTTTATTTATTTTTGAGAGAGAGAAAGAGAGAGAAACAGAGAATGAGTGGGGAGGGGCAGAGAGGGAGGGAGACACAGAATCCGAAACAGGCTCCAGGCTCTGAGCTGTGAGCACAGAGCCCGACATGGGGCTTGAACTCATGAACTGTGAGATCATGATCTGAGCGGAAGTCGGACGCTTAACTGACTGAGCCACCCAGGCATCCCTTTTCTTCAAGTCTTTGAATCACTCTCTGGTTTATTTACATGGATATGAGTGATGTCTAGTTATAAATGTGGGACAGGGTGAACTTAGGGTCCTCCTACTCCACCATCTTCCCTATTCCACTCTTTCCTTCCTTCCTTCCTTCTTTCCTTCCTTCCGTCCCTTCTTTCTTGAACTTCTTTCTTTCTTTCTTTCTTTCTTTCCTTTTCTTTCTTTCTTCTTTCTCATTCCAGTAGAGTTAACATACAGTGTTAAATTAGCTATAGGTGTACAATATAGTGACTCCACAATTTTGTATATTACTCAGTGCTCATCAAGTGTACTCTTAATCCCCTCACTTATTTCACTCCTCCCCCATGCATCTCCACTCTGGTAACCATCAGTTTGTTCTCTATAGTTGAGTCTGTTTCTTGGTTTGTCTTTTTTTTTTTCTTTGTGCATTTGTTTTGTTTCTTAGATTCCACATATGAGTGAAATCATAAGGTATTTGTCTTACTGTGACTGACAGATTTTGCTTAGCATTATACTTTCTGGATCCATCCATGTTATTGCAAATGGCAAGATTTCATTTTTTATGGCTGAATAATATTCCATGGTGTGTGTGTGTGTGTGTGTGTGTGTGTGTGTGTATCTCACATCTATTTTATCCATTCATCTATTGATGAACACTTGGGTTGCTTCCACCATTTGGCTATTATAAATAATGCTATAATAAACACAGGAGTGCATATATCCTTTTGAATTAGTGTTTTCATATTGCTTGGATAAATAGTGCAATTACTGGATCATATGGAACTTCCATCTTAATTTTTTGAGGAGCTTCCATACTGTTTTCCACAGTGGCTGCATCAGTTTGCATTCCCACCAACAGTGCATGAGGGTACCTTTTTTTCCAGCACTTGTTTCTTGTGGTTTTGATTCAAGCAATTCTGATAGGTGTAAGGTGATATCTCATTGTGATATCTCATTGTGGTTTTGATTTGCATTTCCCTGATGAGTAGTGATGTCATCAACCTCATTTTAAATGGATTGCATAATCATACCAATGTACCATAACGTATAGTGATTCTTCTATTGTTAGAAAGTCAGGTTGTGTGTGTGTGTGTGTTTGCTTTTATACGTAATGTTACAATAAGTATCTTTGTGTATAAGTCTTTGATTGAATTACTATAAGTAGATTTACTGGATCAAAAGGCATGGACATTTGTAAAGTTCTTGATTTATATTATTAAGTTACAGCATCAATATTCTCCCAATAGCAGTATATGATTGGGCCTAGTTCTCTGCACCCTCTCATTGTGGTGGGTGACTGAATATTATCATATATTAAAAACTTTGTTAATATGCTAAGAAAAATATATTTCATTGTTTTACATTTCACTAATTACTTTTGAGGTTGAAGTATGTTGCTTATGTTTTTTGCAAGTTGTATATCTTCTTTTGTGAATTGCTTATGTTCTTCGGCCATATTCTGTTGGGGTTTGGTGTTTTTATTATATATTTGTGAGCATCTTATATTCAGTATATTTAAGGATAACTTTTTGTATTCTGTGGAAAATGTTTCCCTAAGCATTTTTTTTTGCCTTTTAATTTTATTAATTATTTTTTATATTTAGGACTTTACAAACTTCCTGATATTTTCTTTAATAGTTTCATCTTTTACTTGTATGTTTAGGAAGTTCTTCAAGAACTAGAAAAATTTGGACATGTTGCAAAGACAAGGCTGTGTGGAGGAGTTGGGATCAAATGTACAAAGAAAGCACATAGCTTTTATAGAAAGAGGAATACTCTCTGAAAGAGGAGAAAAGGAAAAATGAATCTAAAACTTGCTAGAAAGAAATTAAAGGAAACCTAAATAAATAGAAAGACATCCTATGTACAGGGACTGGAAGACTTAATATTGTTAAAATGCCAATGCTGGGGCGCCTGGGTGGCGCAGTCGGTTAAGCGTCCGACTTCAGCCAGGTCACGATCTCGCGGTCCGTGAGTTCGAGCCCCGCGTCGGGCTCTGGGCTGATGGCTCAGAGCCTGGAGCCTGTTTCCGATTCTGTGTCTCCCTCTCTCTCTGCCCCTCCCCCTTTCATGCTCTGTCTCTCTCTGTCCCAAAAATAAATAAAAAAAAAAAAAAAAAAAAATGCCAATGCTACCCAAATTGATCTAAAGATTCAATATAATCTCTATCAAAACCCAGGTGGCTTCTTTGTATAAATTGACAAACTAATCCTAAAATTCATATGAAATTGCAAGTGATCAAAAATAGCTAAAACAGTCTTAAAAAGAATAAAGTTGGAGACTCCCACATCCTGATTCAAACCTCACTACAAATCTATAGTAATCATGACTGTATGGTACTAACATGAGGATAGACATATAGATCAATGTTTAGAATTGAGAATGCAGAAGGAAACCCATACCTCTATGATCAAATGATTATCAATAAGAGTTCCAAGCCTATTCAATGGGGGAAAGTATAGTTGTTTTTTTTTTTTTTTTTTTTTTTTTTTTTTTTTTTTTTTTTTTTTTTTTTTTTAGCAAATGGTGCTAATGCTAAAACATCTGGGCATACAACATGCAAAAGCATGAAGTTGGAGCTCTACTTCACACCATATAGTAGTGTCCAGAATATATAAAGGAATCTTATTAATAATAAAAAGCCAAGCTAATTAAAGAGGGGACAGAGAATCAAAACAGACATTTCTCCAAGGAAGATACACAAATTGGCAATAAGCACATGAAAAAATGCTCACATCATTAGTCATCAGGAAAATGCAAATCAAAACTATCATGAGATACCACTACACACCCACTAGGTTGACTACAATAAAAAAGTTGGAAAATAACAAGTGATAGTAAGAATGTGCATAAATTGGAACCTTCATATATTGCTAGTGGGAATGTAAAATGATATAACCTCTTTGAAAAGATGTTTGGTAGTTTCTCAAATGGATGACCATAAAGGAGCAATTCTGCTCCTTGGTATATATCCAAAAGCAATGAAAACATGTGTTCACACAAAGACTTGTACACACATGTTAATAGCAGCATTATTCATAATAGCCTCAAAGTGAAAACAATCAAAATGTCCATGAACTGATGAATGGATAAACAAAATATGGTATACAATGAAATACTATTAAGCAATAAAAAGAAATGCAGTATTGACACATGCTACAATATGCATGAACCTTCAAAACATTATGCTACATGAAAGAAGCCAGTCACAAAAGACCATACATTTCATTTATATGAAATGAATGATTTCATTTATATGAAATGTTCAGAAAAGGAAAATCCATAGAGACAAAGTAGATTAAGGGTTACCAGGGGCTGAGTAGAGGAAGTAATGGGAAGGTATTCCTTAATGGTTTCAGAATTTTTGTTTGGGGAGATGAAAAGTTTTGGAAGTAGATAGTGGTGATGATTGCACAACATTGTGAATGTGATTAATGCTACTGAATTACACAATTAAAAATGGTTAAAATGGCAAATTTTGTTTTATATATTGTACCACAATAAATTAAAAAAAAATTCTCTTTAAAAGAAAAAAGCAAGGGGGCTCCTGGATGGCTCAGTAGGTTAAATGTCCGACCTTGACTTAGGTCATAATATCATGGTTCTTTAGTTCCAGCCCTGTGTCAGGCTCTGTGCTGACAGCTCAGAGCCTGGAGTCTGTTTTGGATTCTGTATGTCCCTCTCTCTTTCCCCCTCCCCACTCTCTCTCTCTCTCTCTCTCTCTCTCTCTCTCTCAAAAATAAATAAACATTTAAAAAATAAAAGTAAAAGAAAAGAAAAAAAACAAAACTAAACATAATGAAAAATGATTACTAGGAAGCCACAATTAGATGGCTTGGGTCTTAGTGAAACGTTGAGGGAGGTTTCATCTACCGATACCAAAGAGTGCCTGATCCAGAACAGGTTGGAGTTGAGAACTGTAGACAAATGAAAATTTATATTGTGTCACATGAACTAAAGCAATACTTAATCCCTACTGTCATGATAAGAATTACTTGGGGGAGATGCCTGGGGGACTCAGTTGAGCATCTGACTCTTGATTTTGGCTCACGTCATGATCCCAGGGTCGTGGGAGGGAGCCCTGAGTCAGTGCCATGCTGAGCATGGAGCCTGTTTCGGATTCTCTCTCTCTCCCTCTTCCCCTCTCCCATGCTCATGCTCTCTCTCTACAATAAAAAAAAATAATATAAATACATGGGGACTTGTTAAAAACAGATCAGTGATTCTCAAAGTTTGGTCTAAGGACTCTGGGGTGTGGTTTGTGGGTTCCTTCCTTTTCTTAAGTAGGCTTCACACTCAGCATGGAGCCCAATATGTGACTTGAACTCAAAACCCTGAGATCAAAGCCTCAGGTGAGAACAAGAGTTGGATGTTTAAACAACTGAGCCACCCAGGCACCCCAGGTTCCTTCCTTTTCTAATTACACATCTAGGAGAAGCCAAATCTTCTTCCTATAATTTAGCCAAAAGAACATATAGCAACAGATTGAATACAGAAGCAGATATAAGAATCCAGATGTTGGGGCACCTGGGTGGCTCAGTTGGTTAAGCCTCTGACTCTTGATTTTGGCTCAAGTCATGGTCTCACAGTTTGTGGGATTGAGTCCTGCATCAGGCTCTGTGCTAATAGCACAGAGTCTGCTTGGGATTCTCTCTCTCTCCCTCTGTCTCTGCCCCTTCCCTGCTCATGCTTTCTATCTCTCTCAAATAAAGTTAAAAAATAATTCAGCTGTCTTCTATTAAGGGAGATATCAAAGAGGTTTGGAAAACAATACCACTCACTGAGTGTTTTAGAATATAGTTATTTTTCATTAAAACATGATTTATATTGATGTTAATGGATTTATTGTTATTTTAAATGAATTATTAGATACAATTTTTTTGGAAATTAAAAACTTATTTGAGTTTCTAATATGGTAAATACCAATAGCTTTAACCCACATTAACAAAAGCTCTTGGAGTTTCTCAATAATTTTTAAGTGTGTAAGGATTTTCCTCAGAATAAAAAGTTTGAGAACCATTGATAGATAATTTCAGTTGTAAATTGTGATTTAGGAAGTCCCAACAGAGTCCAAGAGTCTGTATTTTTAGACAATTACACCAGATACTGAACAGAGTTTGGGTAACACTGAGCCAATATAAAAGTGTTTAAATTTAGGGATTTTTATGACAAGCTATGGTGAATGCCAGAATCAAAACTAAGTGAATAAAAGGATTGTCAAGTAGAAAAGACTGGTCCATTTGAAGTTGACAAGACTGTATTTGTAGGGGAGCCATGTAATGACCCAATTTTCATAACTTTCCTGAGTAATGTTGGCAATCCAGGAGTAGAAATACAGAAAGTGGGCATTTTATTTTTTATTTTTTAAAAGTTTGTTTATTTTGAGAGAGAGAAAGGGAGGGGGAGAGGCAGAGGGAGAGAGAATCCCGGGTAGGCTCCGTGCTGCCAGCACAGAGCCTGACGTGGAGCTCGATCTCATGAATGGTGAGACCATGACCTGAGCAGAAATCAAGAGTCAGAATCTTAACCAGCTGAGCCACCCAGGTGCCCCAAAGAAAGTGGGCACTTTAAACTAGTGTTGGATGAGGCTTTGGGTGGGAGCTAAGTTGCCCTGTAACTAGCTATATATATGATATTCAGATTTTACATTGAGTAGGTTATACTCTGGGTTTATGTTGTAGGAGAGTTCCCCGGGGGCCGATTGGGTGTGGTTTAATAGCCTAACGGGGATGCCTGGAGAAATCTATAGGATATAGTGCTGGGTGAGGTTAGGATGGTGTGACGAGTTTTGGAAACTTAGAGCATTTGCAACTGGTGAGATATAGGGAAATTAGAAACCAACAAGGCAAACATATATCTGCCAACAGGGAGTCTGGTGTGTGGAACATTAAAGGGGACTTGGCTGGGGCTCAGAGAACCCAACTATGAGGAAGAGAAATGAAGATAAGGATTTTTGGATATCTGGGACTCAGGTGATACTGTCTTCTCATGATGTGGTTATGGAAGCCTGGAGAAAGGAGGATCTTGGGACCCTAGGATGCACTGCTAAAATATAACTAAAATAGAAGTTGGGTGAGGGCTGAGAGATTCTGTTGGTTTACTTCATACCAGGTACATTCAAAGATGGAGTTTCCAAGTGGGTGCTCTCATGACATGTTCTTAGTAAGAGGCCAGCATTTGTATGGCATGACTATCCCATGTACCACCTTGCTTTCTGGAACCTGTCCTTTGTAAAATCCCAGCAGAATCATACATACAGGAGAGGGGATGGAATGATGCATATGAATAATGCATTCATAGATGTGTCTTCAAATTAATACTAATACTAATAAATAATGAACTAAAAGTAATAACAATAGTTAACATTTATCAAGTGCTTACTATGCACGAGGTACTGTGCTAAACACTTTATACTTTTCATACATTATCTTATTTAATCTTTATAGCAACAGCCCTTGAGGTAGGTCCTAATGATCATTCTTATAGGTGAACACAATGTGGCTTACTACAATTCAGCCATACTTTCTTAAATTTTTTTTGATTATGCTTAACTTCTTCCTGCCTCTGGACTTTTATATATTACTGCTTTCTCTGCCTGTAAAGCTATTCATTCCTACCCCCAACTAAGCTAACTCCTACTCACCCTTCAGGACCCACCCTAAGCATCAGCTTTTTAGGAAGCCTTCCCTAACTCATTTGATAGGTGTATCTCCCTAATATACACTTTTGTAACACTCTTGTAACAAGTTCTCTTTCTTTATAACACATATTACTATATGTAAGCTTACTTGTTTATGTCTGTCTTCCTGACTAGATCATGCCATGAGGAGAGGAATGGCTGCCTTACTCTATATCTTTAAAGACATAATAAGTGCTCAATAAATATCTGTCACATGAAAGAAAGAATGAATGAATGAGTGAATGAATGAATTTTAGGTCAAAGAGCTAGGAAGTTAAGGGATCTGGATGTAAAACAAGGTTGGTCTGACTCTAGGATCTGAGGAGCATGTTATCTGTGTCTTTTGCTTCGTTGCTGATGATTAACAGGGCTGATCCCATACCTTGTCTGGAAATTGGAAAGAGATGCAGAGGGCAAGCAGCCTATTCTGGGATGGAGGAGTGGAGAGAGACTGTTGAGGATTAAGGAGATAATTGGGTATCTTTGCAATTGTCATCAGAGCCTTGGTGTAGAGAGACCTATTAGGTCATCAGTTTTCTCTTGAGAACAGAAGGACCTCTAGGAATGACAAACTAAATTATGTTCTGATTCTTCTGTTGAGCAAGGAAATTAAATGACAGATGGGAGAACATGTCTTTTCAAAGGAGAGGATCTCTTCTCTTTGTTTTCTTCTCCCTAGCCTCCCACACTCCTCCACAACAGATCCCTATTCTTGAAGTGCTGGGGAAAGGCAGTCTAACTCTACTTCAGAGAGAAGGACAGCAATCCCCAAGGGCTGCCCTCTTCAGGAGGAGGAAGATTAAGTCTGTACTCTAAGCAACTTGGACTGAGCCTGTGTGAACTGTGGTCCTACTAGAACACTGATCCTTATGGATTTCTGACTATGCAGCCAAAGATTTGGTGGCTGAGCACTTCAGTGACTTGAAGGTAGATAACTTAATCTTCTTTTATTTCAATACTTTATGTTCTTTTTGGGAAGGAGTCTGCTTTGATGGCTCTGATAACCTCCTTGTGTCTGGGCATGGTGAGTTCGGTCTCTGCTTGCCTTTTAAGCGTAACATTCAGCTTGGACGGTGAGGGTGAAAACAGAGATGTGTAGGGAGGCGAAGGAGATCTGGTTGCTATCAAGAATGTTGTAGGGGCTGGCCCTGGGTTGAGAGTTTTTCAGAACCACTGAGCTGTAAAGCTATCGCAGGTCTTCCCTCTCCTCACTCCCACCTCCCTGTCACCAAACTTGAAGCTATCTCTTAGAGGATAGGAGTCAAAGTTTTCATACATAAAATCCACATCTTTGAAATAAAAAACACAAAGCATCTATCATGGTTTTCACACAGGGTCACAGGGGCCACCTATTCTTTCAACCAATCATGTGTCTATTGAAACAAACATTTCCTAAGTGTTTGTTTTGTTCCAGTAATACCCTAAACCCTGGGAGGGGATGCAAAGATAAATTAGAAATGGTCTCTGTGCATATTTTCATCCAACACCAAAGGTCCAGAGTTTACTACTCTAAAATTCTCTCAGGTTGGCACAAAAGAATTACTTTTGCACTTTAGGGATATGGTGCCATTCAGCTGTCAAACGATCTAGTAGTACTAGGTTATCTAGCTTACATTTCCATTTCCAGAATTTACCTTTCCCATCCTTTTGAAAATGAGAATAGCTGCCCATTGACATTTTCTGGCTATGTGCCCCATTCATTGTTACTCCTAAAG
Organism: Panthera onca; assembly: GCF_046562875.1. NCBI lineage: Eukaryota > Metazoa > Chordata > Mammalia > Carnivora > Felidae > Panthera > Panthera onca. The sequence goes on from NC_138357.1 coordinate 66,980,323, forward strand.
AGTGCCTCCCCTATGAATTCCTCCTGGGATCCTACACCATTCTTTTGGTCTTTTTCCCTGTAATTCCACCCAGAGGATAAAGGTAAGGCCTGACCCTAAGATTTGGAGTCTTTCCCTGTTTCATTACAGTGGCATTTTTCCTTGTAATCCTGCCCTGTAGTACTGTGCTTATGGCTTTGCCAGGCTCATGTCAAGTGTCTTACTAGAGTAATGATTGGCCCTACTCACAGGGAAGTGCCAGCTTCCTATTGGTTAAAATATATTTCATTTATCTCACAAGTCCTCAGAAATTGTGGCTGTGTATCAAAAGTTATAGGTAGCTGACTGTAGATAATATAGGTTAAGTTTTGGTTTAAAATAAAAATGTGATGCTCATTAAAAATGTGATAACATCACAAAGCTGATTTTTACCCTTATCCTAGAGACCTCTAGAGGTGGTGTCTCTTCCCTGCAGCTTAACACAGACATTGCCATCAGCCTCTTTGCCTCTCTAAGTTCTGTTGGTTTTTCACAGCTGGAGTTACCCCTTTCAGGAAACTCTCCCTACTCACCCTAGCCCTGTGAGATCTTCACCTAGGTGGATCCATTGGTGAGCATTCTAATCTGTGATCATGCATAATCATGCAACTTAGCACTTTTTATCATATAATCTTATTTGCTATCTCATGTATATATTCTCATATGTGTGATTTCTCTGTTGGTTACTTAGATTTGGATGAGCTTTTAGACTTTATCTTTAAGTGAGCTGCTACCTAAGTTATTTGCTGCTACCCCACAGTCAGAAAAAAACAGTGGATGCCTACATGATGTGATTGAGGAGAATCAAGGTACTAGCCTAAGCCCAAAACCTTTTCCCACCAGTCCTTCATGGGGTCTGAGTACGCAATGAGACATTTATTCTGTCTGTTTTATCCTGACACCATTTGGTTCGAAAATTCAAATAACCCTATGCTTCTACCTCAGTAAATATTAGTAAAGAGGCCAGGGATTTTAAACCATGATATATCAGGGGTTGCTCTAGAGAAGAGGGAGTTCCAAGGAATGCCATCTCCATTTGAACTACAGCAACTCTACTTTTGTTTTATGGACTAAAGTTATCCTAAAACTTTATTTATAAGCCATTCAGTTTCAGAAAGAATTCTTTTTGAAAACCATTCTTTTAGGGCACTGGGTTTCAAAATTTATCCTGCACAGGGATCCTCTGGAAGGCTTGTTACATGCAGATTGCTAGGCCCCACATCCCAGAGTTTCTGACTTGGTAGATCTAGGGTAGTTCTTGATAATTTACATTTCTAACAGGTTCACAGCTGCTGCTACTGGTCAAGAGACCATATACTCTGAGAACTACCTCTTTAGGGAAGTGTGTTAACAGCTTCTCAGAATGCTCTAGAAGCACTGGCAGGGGATGGGGGGTGGATTGGAGAGGGAGTGGGAGAACACGTCCAGAAGGGAAGTTGGTTAAAAAAAAAATAGGTGTCCTTACTGATTGTTGTTTATTTGTAATCACTTCTTCTTCATATCTAAAGAAGCCACCAATTAGGGTTTCTGACCTTCAGGCATTGAGGCCTAACCAAATCCCAAAAGAGTGTTTATCTACACCTTGTCTTAAGCACAAATAGGAGCTTCTGTAAGAGCTATTGGTCCAGGCCTTCCTGAAGCTTTGATGCATCACTAAGTTTAAACTCATAGAACCTGAAAGGACTTCAGATAAGGCCCCTAAATAATGCTAGCATTGTTGGTGATAAGTCTTCTAGGCTAGGCAGCATAATGCTGACATCAGGAGATTCTAATAAGTTGGAGAGAAAGAAGGTAACCAACCTTCTAATCCCACTAAATGTATAACCAACCTTCTCATCCCACTAAATGTATAACTCAGTAGAATTAGACAATGGTTACAATATAAAATTTTATTGCCAATAAAAGCCTTTAATAACTCATTTATCCTGTTTCAGTAGGACCTTATTCTTTCTGATGAAAATCCAGTCATAGCATCTCTCATTAAAAATAAAATTATTTTGAAATAAATAAATATATAAAATAAATAGCATGTACATTTCATAAATAGTTTGTCCTTATGCACAGTATCCATGCTTACATTTTAATATCATTTTCTCACAATCTACCCCATCTCCCAGGTCCAATGGCAGGAAACCTGCATGTCGGGACAAATGATAAATCTCCATAGCCAGTGCAGGGATGACCTGCAACAGGGCCATAGCCCCAAGGATTTTAATGAGACTTTCCTAAAGCTCTGTATGTAGCATCTATGGCAGATTCCTTGGTCTTTCATTTACCCATTGTCAAAGTATTTGGGTGGATTGTGGGGCAAGATACCCCTGGCCCTTGGCAGGGGCCCCCATTCTTTCTCGTGCCACCTCGGGGGAAAGAACATGAGTAAAGAAATAAGTATATACAAGATTTTCTGTAGCCCACCCATCCTCCCACATCCCTCTCCCAAATAACCCAACTTTGATATACACTTTGAACAAGGGAACAGCTGGGTTGAGTTGAACATTAAGTGCTTCTCTGTTATCTAAATTTATAGGAAAGAAGACTGAAAAGCTATGAGTATAGTGCTTGCAGAGACAACTGTGGCCCTAGGGGTCACAGAGGTCACACTAGGGGTCCATTACCTATAGCGGAAGAGGTCTCTGGACATGGAAGGCAACTTAGAAGGATCTATTGGCCTGGGCAAAAAGTGAGTGAATTTCTGGTGTCGTTTAGTCCTGTATCCCTCCCGGGGTGAGCCGTCTTTATTCAAGGCCACATAATACTGTCTCTCCGAGTCCAAGTGTTTGTACAAGGTTGAAGCATAGGTGTTGTACCAGTTTTCTTCAAACTGTTCCCGGAAAACACATTCACGTGTGAGTTTTTTCTGTGAGGGTGAGAAAATAAAGCAGAGCCTATTATATGATTCTTTCTCCCGTCCCGGCTTGCTGAAATATCAATAGCATATTGACATTAGAAAATTTCAGTCCTATCTCCCAGTATTCCTGAGGCATCTTCTTTCCAAATAGCACAAAACAGTCCTGTCCTTATTGCCTTCATCTTCTTTCATGAACCACACTGAAATGTTTAAGGAGAGATCTTTCCTAAAGGCAGGAGACCAAAGGAGTTGGTCTCACTGGGCTCTTTGAGCCTGAGAATTTCTGCTATGGTCTTCCAATGCTCTTCTGGCACCCTAATTTTCTACCTACTTAGGGCAAATAATGTCAAATCCATTGATATTACAGACAACCATGTCAACTAGCAGGCAAAGGCCTTGGATCTATATAAAGCTCCACGAGAGGAGAGTTGTGATCTCTCCTAATGAAGGGCCTCAGGGCTGTCAGTTGAAAAGCTCAGAAAAGATCTCCTTGAAAAGTTCCTCCAATCTGGCTACTTCAAGCTAGCAGCTCCTGAGGCAGGTCTCTTGCCTCTGCCCCTTCTCACACTTGATCCAGCTGGCATACTACTTGCTGTGGTTGCCGATACCAAGTGCTGGGGACAGGCCTATCTCTTAGGTGTCAGGGAAAAATGTGCTCTGATTTCATGGGGTGTAGGCAGCCAGAAAGTGTGCTATGTGGCTCAAAAGCCAAACCCTGAAAGGGTTAAGGTCAGCAAAGTCACTCACCATTCCCCAGCTCTGGGCTAGCTTCCAGAATGGAGAACATGTACTGCAGCCAACCCAGTCCTAGCTGGGGACTTAAGCCTGTCACCAGACTCTGGAACCCTCACTTTTCATTTGTTTGTTTCATTTGGCCTATGGAATTAAGCTGAAGCAGTTTGGAAATCAGGGACTGTGTTTTTAATCTCAGAATCTCAATCTGAAGGGCAGCTCTTCCACTGCCTATTTTTGTGCCAGCTAGTCTGCTACTCCTCTAGGCACCCATTAAAATTCAGAGGTGCTCCTCAGGGGAGTAAATGGCCCAAACCCTTACCATCTATTGACAAACCAGCACAGCTTACTATTATCATCAGACTATCTGGCTGTCTAATGGAAAAGGTGAAAGCAAATGTACCACAGAAAAGCTTAAGTTTTGATGGGAACTGAATGAGTGAAAGTGTTATATAGCAAGCTCCCAGGCATCCAAGAAGCAACTAGAAGACACTAATCCTTCACAGTTGACAGAAGTATTTCAAGTGCTAGATAAATGTTTTTATACGTTTGCCTTACATAGTCCAAACACTGGTGGTAATAGCCTCTGATGAAAAGAAAACCTTAAACTTACCGACCCATATAGTTCTCCTCGCTCGTTCATTCCTAAGTATAGGCCAGAATCCACTCCCCGGATGCTGATCAACCCCACAGCCAGGCTGATAAACTCTAGGATTCCTAGAGCAAAAAAGTGAATGCCATTTCCATTACTGACATCAAGCCAAGAGGAAGCTATTCAGGTGACATGAGCTACCAGTCATCTATACCCAACTCCCTATGACACCATCTTGTGCAGCAACAATGGAAACTCAGAAAAGATACTGAGTCTCTCTAGGCCTCAGTTTTTCCATCTGTAAGGTGGGTGGAACAACCTCTTACTCAACACTCTTAGGCATATTATGAAGAAGAGACCATGTGAAGGCTTTGGCTACAAAAGCTTCATAATTACAAGGTACTATTGCTGTTAAATACCAACAGTTCAAGAAATGGGAGGGTACTTTATTAATGGAAGAATGTGGCTAGATTTCTGTATGTTTCCAAAGTCACTTCCCTCCTCCCTAGAGCACACAGCATTATCTTGTTGTCCTCTAGGCTGAATTCATTTTGCACCCTCTTAGCTCCCATGTCCTTAAAGCCACATGAGGCTGTCAACTGCCGGTACTTGACTCTAACAAAGGCCACACAGGCCACTCACTAAGTCTGTTCTTCTTACCTATGGCAGAAGGCAAAATATGGCCTGGTGAGAGCCTTCTCCTATAAAATGCTCTTAGCCAGGGCAGCCCCAGGCTGATAAGCCTGTCATTTTATCCTTCTCTCTTTAGAATTTTAACTTTACCCATGGCCAAGAGTTGGCAGGTAGTACTGGACTTAATACTGATTTGAGATGTTGCAACTTTAAGGGGAAAGTTTGGAAGACATTCAGAAACATCCCTCTAGCTGACAAGGTTAGAGGTGAGGATTTGAAAATGTTTTCATTTACTCAGCAGCAGTAGGAAGAAAAAAGAAATCAACTTCTAAGAGGGAAAATGGACCCAGAACTGAAATCCTGGTGATGCTGAAGTCTTTACAATTTTGTCCTAAGGTAGCACAATCTGTTGTTCCATGGATACAAACACAATGGTCAAGTAGATTCCTCTTTTATGTTTCTGTCTCTAACCATGTTTTTCAAAGTACAGACCAAAACTTTATATGATTGACTCGCAGAGGCATCCAAAGGTATGAAATGAGCTCATATCTGGCTGTTTTTCTTATCCAAAAATGCAATTCTTAAGGGTAACAATATTCTATGTAATCTACATAGGGAGTATGATTTGTAAATCAGATTCAAGACTCCAGTGGGAAGTCTCTTGAAAAGCCCCAGTGGTTTGGACTGCCAGATAGGTGTGCAGCTGTTGCAGCTTTAGGGCACATGTTTCCATGGCCCACTTGGATCTATTTGAAGAATGCAAAAGGTTCTGCTGCCATTGTATAGAACACTCAGAGTGTAGGCTTTGGCCACCAAAATAGAGAGAGAGAGAGGGAGGGAGGAGAGAGAATCTTAAGCAGGCTCCACACTCAGCATGGAGCCTGACATGGGGCTCCAACCCACAACCCTGGGATCATGACCTGGGCCAAAATCAAGAGTCAGATGCTCAACCAACTGAGCCACCCAGGTGCCCTAACATTGAAATCCTTTACATTTTATTGTCAATCAGGTTGTTACTAACACTTATAAGCACAAGAAAGGAGTTTTGGGAAAACACATTGACACAAGATGGCAGGAGGAGAAGGGCAAATAGCTGGTGTCAAGTGGGTGTTAAGGAGGAAGTGATTTAATGGATCAAAACCTTTAGCTGCATTGCACAAGTGTCTGATTTTGGTTCTGCCTTGTATAACGTTTTAATAAATGACTTGTAAGAGGACATAGGGAAACTGCTTACTCTACTTCCAAAAGATGTACAGCTGAGAAGGTGACACAATCAAAATCTGAAGAGATTTCAAGAGGATGGAAAAATGTACTGACTCCACAAAATAAGCTTTAATTAGAATAAATGTAAAGTCCTGCACTTTGGTCCCCAAACTGATTACTCAAGATGTTTTGTGTTTGGGGTTTTGTTGGGGGATGGTGAGCCACAAGTGCAGACAGTTGAATTAATCACACTCCTTGCTTTATTGCCTGTTATCATAATTGGTCTGGACCAGGGCTTTTTATTTATCTATTTCTTTTTATTTCCATACTCTGCTTCCACCCCCCTCTGTACTTCAGGCAATCATGTATATTTTATTGAAAAAATGTTATATTCTTTTGTGTTTCTATGCATTTTCATTAAATACAAGTCAGTCCACCATTGGAATGGGGAGATGTGGCTTAGCAAAACATACACAACAATGGTTAAGGGATTTGGACAAGATAAGATCAGTATGCGTGATTCATGATAATGTAAAACTAATATGCATTAGTTCATAATAATGTAAAAAGCTAATGTAAAACTAGTCATGTAAAAATTAAAATTTATCAAAAAGCTAATGTGAAAAAAAAGCTAGTGTGATCTAAGTTTGCACTGATAGAGGTCTAGTAATGGCATAAGGGAGGAGACAGCCCCCTCTCTGTTCTGCCTTAGACCACACTGAGTGTACTGTTTTTAGTTCTACTGTGTTTACAGAGGTCTATGGAAAAACAGGAGTGTGTTCAAAGGAGAATGGCCAGTATGGCAAGGAAAAAAGAAACCAGGTCATGATTCAGTTCTGTGTGCTAAACTTTGAGTGATACCAACCTGCTGGAGGCTTCAGTTATTTGCTTTGCTTAGACAGATTACTTCTGAGCTTCAAGTCTTAGTTCCCTCATTCTCTAAGTATCTCATGTTTCTGATCACCCTGAGCTCACTAAGTAGCAGAGGGCAACTTGTGATCTCACTGTCCAAGACCTGGTCTGAGAACAAATCATGAAACCCAAGAGGTGTGGCCATTTGAGTCACCACAGTTTTTCTCCAACTCTCTGTTAACCCTGATGCCAAAGGACAGATCATACAGGAAGTCACTTGGGTTGTGTCCAGTAACAGGGGTCTCCAACAGCTGGAATCATCCCTGCCCAGCTGTCTTTGGGCATCATTTTCATTGCCAATTTTCCTATTAGCTGGATTCAAACTGTGGGAACCCAGTAGCACATGATGATGGAACAGATATTCCTAAACCTCCTGAATCTCAGCCAGCATGAAGGGAGAGAGAAAACAAGCCATTTTCACATTTTCTCAGTTACAGTTGGAGAGGGCAGTTAACAGCAAAGTGTTGAGGCAAAGTGTTAAGTAGGCTATGTTTTTCCTCAGCACTCTCACCCCCTTCAAGGTCCAGGACCTCCCTCTACTCTGCCTCATCTTGACCTGTCCATCTCAGCCTCTGGCCTTTGCTTGACAATTTACAGGCTCTTCTTACATCTTTCCCCCCATGGCCTCAGTTAAAACAGATCTGCCCTGAGGTCCACTGCTTCAGAACCTAGCTAGATGGTTGGCTAACATGTCATTGAATCTGGTTACATGACTTGCCTGGCTCCCTCAGCCATCCTTTCAGACCTTCAGGGCCAAGACAGTGCTGCTTTGGCATCTTGACAAATAAGAACCAGATTGCTCAAAAACTGAACCAGCTGCATTAGCCTGCTTCGTCACACCTGGTGTGAGGCCTCTCCTCCAGTCTATCTCCCAAGTTCTGCCAGTCCACAGGTGCCCCTCAGGAATGTCAGTATCCCTGTGAACCTCATGAATGCCACCAGCCAAGTGGAGATTGAAATACTCCTGACTACTGATTGCAGAATGGAGTGGGGGAGGGGGGAGGATAGGCTATGCCAACAGGTTATTATTTGGAGTCGTGGCTGCTCTTGGGCTCAGCCTGACTCATTCTGAACACATGGATTCCAGGGTAATCCTTGGGGGCCCTGCTCTCAAATTACAACAAATAGCTATTTACTTTACATGGCCTTTGGAGACTACCTCCTCCCCCCAAGCAGAAATCTATAATATTTTATATCTTAAGTCTGGCCTACTTTACCCTGCTGGAATGTTGACTGCCAAAGCACTTATGGAATGTTAAAGTTTCGATTTATTGAATACCCTGGCTGATTAACTCAAATGTGGAGGGAGGAGACTTAGCAAACTCAAACGCCACCTCTTTCTTTGCCAAAAGCTAAACCAAGAAAGAATAAATGTGTGTTTGAAAGTTGGCAGCGGAGGTTACAAAGAGACAGCTTTGACTAGTTATCATTTCCTTTACAGGAAATACATGGAACTGCCAGGAAGCCAGGGAAGGAGGAAAGGGAAAAGGTGGTGCAGAGGTGGTCTCAGGCAGTGTTATTTTAAAAGGCAAAACCAAAAATGAAGCAGTCAGTTAAGCAGCAATGAAAACATCCCTTCCTCCTGCCAGTTTTATTTCCTTTGATTTCTCCTGAAACTTACCCTTAGCAGGCCTGAGAGATGAAAAGAAATCAAGATGTGTCCTTAGGGAGGTAATTAAAGACCACTTATCCTAAGAGCCTATTACTAATTTATGTTGACCTTGTAGGTTATTTGGCTCAGCTTAGGCACAAAGTCAGACAAACACTAGCTGCTGGAAGCCAAGGTCACAGTTTCTACACCTCTGCTGCCCCCCACCCTACATTTCTCCATCATTTCATGATTCCTCTTTTTATATATCAGGAATGGACTACCCCAATGTCTTTAGGCCATTTCTGGGAGACTTTGGGAGGTTCTGAGGCCAGGGTGGGAGTCCCATTCCTTCCGAAGAGGAACAAAAGGGAACTGCAAAGTCACAAGTGATGGAAGGGAAAGGAGCCAAGTTAATACTCCCTCTTCCCTGACTCCACCTTATCACCCTTTTGAGGACCTGCTGCAAGTTTATACAGGCACCTGCACCCCTCCATTACTCCCACCCCACACACAACCCACTGTACTCCAGCTCTGTGAGTGTTTTTTTTTTTTTTTTCCCAAGATGACATAGATCTCATTAGGGTTCCTGCTTGCTCTCAGCAAGGAAGATCAGCCCCAACCCTAAGTTGTTTGCTAGACTTGGCCTTGCCCAGAAACTAGCCTCTGTGCTTCCCCCCTCTCCTTTTACTGTTTACTCCAGATGCAACTCTAGCAAGGCAGGGGAAAAAGAAGATGGGGAGGTTTGGGGGGAACGGGGGAGGGTGGGATAAGCAAGGGAACAGGTATCATGCCTGAGGGTAGGCAAAGCCTCTTCCTACCGGCTTAGGGATAGAAGATGTCCTTGGACCATAGGGCCCATAGGGCATTGGGGGATGGGGTTACCGAGTAAAGGTAGCTGTCACAGTACCTGAATTATGGTTTAACAGAGAATAGGAAATTGAAAATAAAAATGGCCAAATTACTGAGAAATGAACACATTTGTTTCGAAACCTAATGATCTCCATCCCACATCAAGGTTTATACTAATTATGTTTTGTATGTCAGACAGGCTCTTTAAACAATCTGCCAAGTGTTGGGCAGAGAAAATCCTGGATGGAGGTTGTACATTTCCTGTCCTGGGCCCAGGCGACACCTGTTTCTGGGGCTGGGAGTGGGCCCAGGAGTGGGCCCCGGACCATTTCCTCCCGGTGAGGCAAGGAGTCCAGAGGTATATCTAGGCAATAGCTGACCTAGGGCTGTGCCCTACGCAGTGGACAGCAGGAGGATTTCCCAGTTTCTCCAACACCCAGCTCATGCCTTGCTACCGGGATTGGCCTCCACCCCAGGCAGAGCAAGCCAGAGGCAGACAGGTGCCACGGCTGCCGGCTGCCGATCCCCCTGTCAGCCAAAAGCCACTCCGGCACGGACCGCCCACCCACCACATCGATAGCCCACGAAGGCTTCTGCTCCAGACAACCTTGCTGCTCTCGAGGCTCGACCCCGCGCTACAGCCATGGTCCCTGGTCTCCTCAGCTGGTGCTTCTACCCTCCTCCAGCTCCACCTGCTTTCATCCTAAGCGCAGCGTCGTCAGAATGATCCCCTCGCTATGGGGGAGGGAAGAAGGGTGGAGTGGGGAAAAGAGAGGCCGCGCCTCAAGGCGCCCCCGCCTCCTCCCTGGAGCTTCTGAGGGTGCCAGGAGCCCTGACGCCAAGTTTGCACCATTCGATCCTGCCTGCCCCGCGTCCCTGGCGGTGTCCAGCCTCGACGGGCCCGGACGGCACAGGCTTGGGGGCGGCCCGCGGATCCCAAGCCGGAGCCCAGAGCCATCGGTTCACCAGAGAACCGTCCGCTCGCTTCCCGTCCCTCCCCGCCGCGTCCTCACCGAAACGGCTGTGGTCGTGGCGAGTGCCATGCACAGTGCCGTTGGGGAAGATCTCCAAGTGGAAGCCGGTGCGGCAGTACAGCTGGCGGCGCCGCAGGATCCCCTTCAGGTGGGCGAAGTCTGTGGGCGAGCCGCGCTGCAGCTTCCCCTCGATCTGGCCTAGGCGCTCGTTCAGGAAACCCGGGGAGTCAGCTAAGGGCACGTTCCCCAGAGACGAGGAGAAGCCGTGCAGGTCCCAGTCCAAGGAGGCGAAGACTCCCCCCACCTCCGCCATGGCTGGGTGCGCGGGGCCGAGCTGGGGCCGCGGGGCGCGAACTACCTCTCCCCTCAGCGAGCGCTGGCGACTCGGAGGCGCTCGTTCGCTCCCTCGCTCGCTCCGCGCTCTGCCTAGCTGCAGTGGACGTCTGTTCGCGTCCAAGGAACTTCTCAGCGGCGGGGCAACGAGCTCCTGACCTTTCTCTCAGTCAAAGTGGCGCTTCCCCTACGCATCCATCTCCCTAGGCCTCTCATAGCTGGCTTCGTCGAGCTATCAGATGCAAACGGCACTTTATATACATACCCACTCCCCTTACATTGACATATTGGATATTTAAATACAAGCCACACCTCACTGGCATCCCCTCGGAGATTGGTGTGTGGGTTTTTTCCCCCCTTGTATCCTTTTGGCTCTTTTGGAAGGGAGGGGGTGAGGGAGGAGAGAGCAAGCGAGCTTCACTCCCTCTTTTATTATGAAAAAAAAAATGGCAGGAAAAAGCTACACATTGCAGTGAGGCATAACTGTTTTTGGCAGGTTTTTCTGAAACTGCTGATGAAATAACGGAGCCCAGTGCGTGGAGGCTGTTGGCGCCCACGGCCACTCAGGCCTGTGGCGTGGAGGTCAGCTGAGCGTGGGCAGTTCCCACCTCCCACGCCTCCTCTGGCGTCTCGCCTTTGGAAAGAGGCTTGAGACCCGGGCTGGGGGTTCACGCGTTCCTGACCCCTTCTTGTTCCTGGCTGGTCAAAAACTGCAGAAGGGGCGCCTGGCCTGGGACAGGAGCTCCCTGGTTTCTTTGTTCTGTTGCCCATCCCCAGTCCCACTCCCCACCTGTAGGTCGGCGGGAGCCAAGGAAGTGAAAAACACGAAGGCGAGTGAAGTTGGGGATAGTAGCGGTCCCTGCGAGCACCAAGCCGGAGTCTTTAAGGGGTCTGGGAGGAGCGGGAAACCTCACGGAGGAAAGAAGACATTTTTTTTTTTTTTTTTAAAGGGACGTTTACAGCTTAGGAAAAGTAGGAGGGAGTAAGAAATAGAAAGTGATCTTTTTGAAAAATGATCTGCACTGGCTTTCTGGGCGCTCTTTTACAAGGCTCCCGAGAGCAAACCCGATGAGAAGCCATTGGAAGCCTGGTGGGGGCTTCCCCCTACCTCTTTTCTTGTTGGAAACAGGTGTTTCCTTGCTCTGCGCCGTGCCCTGCTTGGAGATACTCTATCAGGAAGAGCGATGGTTGGAGCAGGAACTGGCGGCAGTTCGGGGCAACTGGCAGCATCGGGAAGACCTGGGGAGCAGGTGCCCAGCCTGTCCAGCGTCCCCGCGCCCCTGCCCCACACCTGAACCCTGGGACCCCTCTCTGGCCCTGGCGCTCGGCGTTCTGTTCGACTATTAAACTGCATTGTTGCTTGCAGTTTGCACCCTTAGCGGGCTCTGGCTGCCTTCCCAGTCTCCCGCAGGGGACTTCCACTGCACCTCCGCCTTTGCAGCGCCTCCTCCTGGAGAACCCGTGTCTCATGACCAGTTCGAACTCTGGCTGTCCCTGAGAGAAAACCGATTCCGTTCAATTCAGTTAGTGAAATTTGATTCCTGATCCTGGGCTCCCACGTGCACCTCATATTCACTGTCTGGAACTGTAGCAGTTCTTGGTTTGGAACATCGTGGCTTGGTTCTGGTGTGCCCCCTTAGCTCAGACAGAACCTCCTGAGCCAAGCACAAGGTATGGCACATAGTAGGTGCTCAGAAATTATCTTATGTGCTCCCAGTAGTAAGGCGCACAGATGAAAACGATCTTCCTGTTGTAGGGGACACAGAAATGCAAAAGATGGTGTCCCTATTGGAGTATTTATGGGTGAAATGACAGGCTATCTGGGATTTTCTTTAATCCAGAGTGAGAAGGCAGAAGGAGTGGAGGCATAGATGCAATAATTGTTGAAGCTGGGTGATGGGTACATGGGTGTTCATTATAAATTTCCTCTACTTTATATATAAACACACACATGAAATATTTCATAATAAAAATATCTTTAAAGGGAGACTGACATAAAACAAAGAAATCATTCCTTCCTTCTTCATTCTTTCCTTTGAAGAGTTTGTGGATTTAGTAAGAAGGTAGGGTGGAGGGGCAGAGGTTAAGACAAGTATATAAATGACTAGAATACAAAGTAGTGTAAGGTACAGTGCTGTATGAATTCAGGAAGCAGAAAGAAGACTGATCTTGGGGATTTAGGACTGGATTCTGGGCCAAAGTGTGGCCTTCATAATTGATGGGCCCTGAAAGGAAGATGGGAAGGATTTTGCAAATTCAGATGGACCACTTCCAAGAAGGGGAAAGGAGTAACAAAGCAAGTGGGACAATTTAAATGACAAAGACTAATTCTTGGGAGCTTTAGTGAATGTCACATGAAACAATATAGGTGAAACTGCTTTGTGCAGTATGTGATTGTAAAGGATTTAGATGTCTCCATGATGATATAAATCACACATTGACAGTGGTGAAAGGCCATTTCCTCAACAATCACTTCAGGGAATTTCTGCATTTGTTGTCCCCCCAAATTCCCAAAGTCACCAACCACAGTTGCAGATCTGGAGTCCTACCTGATGGAAGATCAGGGATATAGGCATTCTATTGCCCTTCTGGGGCTTTTCTGAGATTAAGCTGACTGATGATTCTATTTTAAATGTTTCCATGAAGAGACCTGACTGACAGCACTTTTATGAAAGTTATTTAATTTTCACAACCTTGTGGAGTAGGAGGTGTCAAATCCCCATTTTAGAGGTGAGGTTAGGTGACTAGCACAGAATCATATAGCTAATAAGCAAAATCATAATTTGATTTCAGATCCACTGGGGACAAATTACTCTCAATTTATGGGCCTTGGGATTATGCAAAGATCAGTGTATTGAGGACAGTGAGATTTCAGAATATTTTGGTTTATAGAAAATCCTCAAGAGGACACAACCTCTGGCCAGGGTTGTGCTGGATATGTGAGATAAAAGGAAAATGTACATAAGAAAAGAAGAAACCCTCACTGGGTTCAGGACAACACTTTTATTTATTTTTATTTATTATTATTATTATTTTTTAAATGTTTATTTATTTTTGAGACAGAGGGAGACAGAGTGCAAGTGGGTGAGGGGCAGAGAGAGAGGGAGACACAGAATCTGAAACAGGCTCCAGGCTCTGAGCTGTCAGCACAGAGCCCGATGCGGGGCTTGAACCCATGAACCATGAGATCATGACTGTTAGGATGTCCCTGGAACCATGGTGGAGGGGACAGCCATCTTGCCAGTGCAACCCAACGGAAAGCCCCAAGCAGCGCACCAGAACGAATTGAAGGTCAACCAATCACCAAGCGACAGCATGACCTGGCGCAAAAAAGGCCCACCCAGACCTAAACCCTGAACCGCTGCAGCTTAAAAACCCCACCCCACCACACCAGGGTGCGACTTCCCTGACTCCTCTCTCTCTCTCTCCCTGAGTCACGGAACCTCACCCGAGACCTTAGTTCCCAATAAAGCCTTTGACTGCTAAAATTTTTTAGCTTCTGACTCTTATCTTTACCCTGCCCTACGCCTGACCTTAACAATGACCTGAGCCAAAGTCGGACGCTCAACCAACAGAGCCATCTAGGCGCCCCAGGACAACACCTTTAAAGTGAGGTTAACTTCACAGTGGTATTGTGAGGATGAAATCACTGATGGAAAGTGTCCAGCATCCTGTCTGGCACATAGAAGACACTCAACACACCTGAGATTCCATCCTCCTTTTCTGATATCTCATAAGGTTGATATGAAAAATAAAACAGCCTATGTGAAAAGGACATAGAAAAAGAAAACTCTTTAAGAAAAAAGAGCATTCTCACTCAGGCTATAAGTGACCAGACGCTGGGGGGCAGCCTGCTGGGATCTGTTCCTCAAGGAAGGAGATGGTGATGTTAATAATGCTAGTACTCACCTCCCACCTACCCCCACCCCCCAATCCCCCCCCACACACCCAGAAGGTAGGAAAAGGTGTCTGGAATTGTTGCTCAGCCCAGTTCTTAATTTTCCCTGCAGCTTATAAATGTTTTCTCCTTTCTAATTTATTTTCCCTGAGAAGGGACATGGGGAGGTGTATTGCCAGGCAAATCCTGCAGAGAGCATAGTTAATAACATCAATTGCTCCTATTTACCGAGTACTTACCTTGGGTTACGCATTGCCCTGGGTGCTTTACATGCATTATCTCCCTAAGCTTTATCACAACTCTAAGAAATAGTTTTATTTCCATTTTACAGCTGAGGAAGCAGAGGCCCAAAGATATTCAATAATTAGTGCCAGAGGTTGGACTTAAACTGTTGATTTTAAGTTAGGACATAACCCTAACATTACACTGCCTCAATCTATTTACTTCAAAAAGAATTTAGGGGTGCCCAGGTGGCTCAGTTGGTTGAGCTTCTGGCTTCAGCTCAGGTCGTGATCTTGCGGTTCCTGAGTTCCAGCCCTGCATGGGACTCTTGGATGTGATCAGGGAGCCTGCCTCAGATCCTCTGTCTTCTCTCTCTTCTCCCCCGCTCATTCTCTCTCTCTCTCAAAAATAAATAAACATTTAAAAAATTAAAAAAAAAAACAAAAAGAACTTATATTGTTCCTTTGTCTTTTGGACAGCAGTACAGTGTGGCAGTTGCACCCTCATCTCTGATGTCAGACTGCCTGGGTTCAAATCCCAGCTTAAAGCCATTCTAGGAGTTGAAGCCTCAGTTTCTTCTTTTTGGCTGCTGCTGCTGCTGATGATGATAGTCATGACCTCATAGGGTTGCTGTGAGGTTTAAGTGAAATAATACACAGAATGTTCTTAAAACTGCCTGGCACATATTAAGTGGTCATTGTTATTAGTATTATTTACAACCTGCTTGGCCCCAGTCATATTTCCTCCCCAGGTTTCCTCAGGCCATGCTCATTTTTTCCTAAGGGAGAGATGAGAACACCGGCTGAGTAAACCAAAAGCAATCAGTTCCAATCCTATTATTCTTTCTCTGTGATATTTGGCCAGTCTTGTTCTCTCTGGGCTTTAGAGGCCTGTCTCCGAAATGAGGTAACCAAACCGTCACCTCTCTGTGGGCAGGGAAGTAATGCGAGAGTGGTGGTCTGAGAAAAATAGGAAATTGCTGTTTTGTAAATTCCATATATTGAGCATTCTAAGTTCCTGGCATTATTTAAAAGTGCTTCGTATTTAAATCACATCACACTACCACTAGATAGATACTATTATTATTCCATTTTTTAACAGAGGGCAAAACTGAGGGCTAGAAAAATTAAGTAACTTGCTCAAGGTCATACATATTATAGGAGCTGGGGCTGAAATTCAGACCCTGGAGAGTGGGTTCAGAGTCCATGCTGTTGATCACTACACTACTCTGAAAGTGTTGGGGCCTTGTTCAAAAGAGACAGTGTTACGGTGTGACCCAATCTCCTTTTAGACAAGGAAAACCCAGGCTAAAAGAGCAGTCTTTTTTCCCCTACATGATTTACAGCTGAGTTTGAGAAGTCTGCAAAAAGTCAGACTGCATTCTTATTTCCCCACCCCAACTCTAGGGCCCAAAGAGTTCCAGCTCTTTGGCTGGAACAAGCCCCCATCTTACTTGTCTGGTCAGTCTCCTGCAGTAAGAGTCAAGTCTGAAGTCTCCTTTGTCTCTGCTGTTATTCTCCCATGGGTCTACCTGCAATGGGGAGGGGGTAATGAACCATTTATTCTGACTGTCACTTGCCATTAGTTGGCAGGTGATGACATCTTTGTGAAATGATCTGTTAGTTCTTTGAGAGGAATGGGACACCGTGGAATGTGGCTCTAACCTTTGGCAACCTGGGTCACTTCTCAACCTTATGTGTGTGACGGTGAACGTGAGTATTAATGGTGGATGTGTAGGTTCAGAGCTCAGTGTTGGGAGAGAAGTGTGGTCAGAAACTATGATTGTATTGGTTTTCCCAACACAAATGCATACTTAGATTTGTGTTTGTGACACTGTGCAGAAGAATTTGCGTATGTCTGTGTAACAATTTGCATTATCTGTTTAAGGTGTGAATAAGTGGATGAAAGTATGAGTCTATAGGCAGTTCCTGCTTATTTGCCCAAAGAATATATATGATGGTTGTGAAGCTAAGTTCATTTGAATACGAAGTCACTTCCTTTTTTTTTTTTTTTTTTTAACCTGAGATGATTATTTTAGTCCCACAACCTGATGAAAGATTTACCTCATGAGATAGGAAGCCAGTTGGGGGGCTTCTCTGAAGTCCCCATTTCCTTGCAGCCTTGCTGAGGTAGCCTTTTAGCATCTCTTTCTCACATAAAAGAAGGAAAAATGTACGGTCTCAAGATCAGCTCTTTGTTTCCTGGCTATGGCCTTCAATTAGCAGGACTGTCTCCTTGCTTTGTTTCCTCTCTCCCCAAAACTGGGAACTTTATTCTGCTTATGTGAGGGATTTAAATCTCATCAGTTACACTCTGATTTCTGGGAAATTCAGCATTATTTACTGTGTTTGAAGCTATAGAAAGAGACTAAAGTTTCTGGCCTACTCTCAGAACTGCTGGTGCCACAGGCTTCCCTAAGGATAGGTTGTATAACCCTTGGCAAAGAAAAAAAATTCTGAAGGGTACAAGGGGGCAGAAAAGAGTTAGAAAGGAGTAGTGAGAAGTGTAGTTCCCAGTCAGTAGCTACTGGAGCAAGTCACTAGGAAAAAATGTACATTCTGATGGTGGTACATTGTGGTCCCAGCTCTTGCTGAACTTACTGTCTTGGGCTTTGGCCAAATTATTTCTCATCTGTGGACCTCAGTTTTCCTAATTGTGAAAAGAAGGACTAGATCAGTCTCCTCAAATTTTTATTTTTTAACTGAAGTAGCCCTAATGACAAAGGAGAGGGAAAATGAAATCCCCAGCATGGGTAGGGGAGAAGGGTGAATGGGATAACCCAAAGCAGCCTACTTCAAGCTTGAAACATCCTTGAGGCCTCGTGTTTTATCCTAAAAATACATGCAAAGTTTGCATTTTCCTATATGATATTGCCATATTTATTTTAATATAGAAATATTTTGAATTTATTACACTCTAGTAAAATTGACACTCTAAGGAAGAATGCCATATTTATCCTGTGGCTTTGTGGACCCCTTGACACACTGCCATGAACCCCTAGAAGTATACATACCCCAGTTTAAATGTTTGGGAGTAAATGATTAAGATTCCTTTGATCTCTGACACTCTGTAGTTCAATGACCTGGGAATACATGTGTTGTCTTTGGTAGCTGCTCCCCAGGATGCTGGTTTTTTTTTATGGCTGTGTCTGAGCACTTCATTTTCTAGCCAGTTATGCAAAAAATAATGGAAACCCCTGACTTTGTTTCTAGAACAAGTATCTCCAGCATGTCTTTGCTGAGCCTCAATTACAGGCTCAGGCTTATGCTAAGTGTCCTGAGGGAGGTCAAGAAGGATACTTCTGGTATTATTGTGGAGCATAAACTAGCTTACATGAAGCAACAGAAGGTTAAGAGTTTGATGAATTAAATACTAAATTGTGTGGTATAGATTTTAAGTGCTGCAGAGGTTAAGAAGCCAAATACTGATGTGCTTCCTGGAAGAGGTAATAGGAGAGAGAGCAAAAGAGGGTTTTTTTAAAGTTTATTTATTTATTTTTAGAGAGAAAGAGCACAAGCAGGGGAGGGGCAGAGGGAGAGGGAGACAGAGAAAATCCCAAGCAGGCTCCACATTGTGGAGCCTGATGTGGGGCTTGAACTCACAAACCATGAGCGGAAACCTAGAGTCCAATGCTTAACCAACTGAGTCATCCAGGAGCCTCTAGAGGGGTTTTGAAGAATGAACATGGTTTAGATAAATGGAGTGGAAGAAGAGTGGCATTCTCAGCTAAGAGGAGAGCATGAGTAAAGGTATGGAGGCTGTCAGGATTATGGCATGCTTAGGCCTAGGTCAGAGGGTCATTGGCAGGAGGCATGCTCAGCTGAAACAGCTGCTCAGTAGCAGGAGGCACAGAGAGCTGAAATAGTCTTTATCCCCCTGGACATGAATCATCAGCTACTTATCTGTCCACTGTCTTTATTTTTTATAGGACTCTATGACTAGGGCTGAACCCCTCTTCTGCAGGAAGTAGGAAATCCTTGGAGCAAAACAAAATGACCCTTGATAAAGGGATTTGGGAGAGGGAGTGGAGGATAAAAAATATCCAAATGACCTCATACACTGTCATTTAATCCAAGTTAGAGCTAGGTTTATTCTATAAACCATTAGACTTCAGTTCTTTTGAGTGCATGTTATTTCCTCTGGTCTTCTTCTTTTTTTTTTTTTAGAAAATTGAAGTATAGTTGGCATACAATATTATATTAGTTTCAAGTGTACAACATAGTGATTCAATAGTTATATACCTTACAAAATGTTCATGATGATAAGTGTGGTTACCATCTGTCAATGTACAAAATTACTATATTATTGACTATATTCTCCATGCTGTGATTTTCATCCCCATGACTTATTTATTTTAAAAAATAACTAGAAGTTTGTACCTCTTAATCCCATTCACCTATTTCACCCATAGTCATTGCCTCCTCCCCTATGGCAACCACCAGTTTGTTCTCTGTATTTATGAGCCTGTTTCTGTTTTTTGTTTGTTTGTTGATTTTTTTTAGATTCCACATATAAGTAAAATCACATGGTATTTGTCTTTTTCTGTCTGACTTCTTTCACTTAGCATAATACCCTGTATGTCCATTCATTGTTGTCATAAAGGGTAAGATTTCATTATTTTTAAAAAATGTTTATTTTTGAGAGAGAAAGAGAGGGAGACAGAGTGTGAATAGGGGAGGGGCAGAGAGAGAGAGAGGGAGAGAGAGAGAGAGAGAGACACAGAATCTGAAGGAGGCGCCAGGGTCTGAGCTGTCAGCACAGAGCCTGATGTGGGGCTCGAACTCACGAACCATGGGATCATGACCTGAGCTGAATCCAGATGCCTAACCGACTGAGCCACCCAGGCACCCCAAGATTTCATTCTTTTTAATGGATGAATAGTATTCCACACATATGTATTCACACACACACACACACACACACACACACACAAACACACACATCTTTATCCATTCATCTATTGAAGGACATCTAATTTATTGGTAAAAGTTCATTTCAAGGGAGCTTGAATAGTACTTGCACAGCACATATGGTTCAGGACAGCCTAGAGTTCAGGAGGGTTCAAAGATCCTGTCATGTCACCTCAGAGCAGAGTGTGAGGGCTAGAGTGAAGGAACCTGACCAGAACCTGTGACTAGAGATGGTGAGGCCAGAACTGCCTCAGAGTATAACTTAAGAAGAGACATAACCAAGGGGAGCAGAGTCGGTGGTAAGAGGAGGTTTCAGCAACAGGCCCAGGGAGGACTAGGTTGTACGTTAGTGTCAATACCACAGAGCCTAGCAGCAGGCCGACATAAGTGTCTCTGCAGCGTGCAGAGATAGCATCTAGGAAACTTGGTAGCAGAATTTAGATAAGGTTCTAGGTAGTGAGCTGGTGTCAAGGAAGTGCAGTTGAAGGTGGCAGAGACACATTATCAATAGGTTAGAAATCCAAACAAAGTAGAAATGTTAATATGACTAACAAAAATAAAGAGGTGATGGGAGAGAAAACAGATGAATAAGTGATGATTTTATGAACTACTTTATTGAGGCATAATGACATACAAAAAGCTGAACATATTTAATATATACAACTTGATGTGTTTGGGGATAAATATATACCCATGAAACCATCTCCACAATCTATTCCATAAACATATCCATCACCTACAAAGGTTTCCTCTCATTGTCTTTATTTTTTTTATTATTATTACTATTATTTTTGGTGATAAGAATACTTAACGTAAGAACTATCCTCTTAGCCAAATTTTAAGTATACAATATGGTATTATTAACCATAGGCACTACACTGTACCGTAGATCTCTAGGGCTTATTCATTTAGCATAACTGAGTGCTGATTTGTTAACCTTTCCTATAGGAAATAAATTGACAGCATCCAAAATTGAAATATGTGAAGTTAAAAATACTCCAGGGGCACCTGGCTGGCTCAGTGGGTATAGCATGTGACTCTTGATCTTGAGGTCATCAGTTTGAGCCCCACATTGGGTATAGAATTTACTTTAAAAATATTTTTTAAGGGGTGCCTGGGTGGCTCAGTTGGTTAAGCGTCTGACTTTGGCTCGGATCATGATCTCACAGTTTGTGAGTTCAAGCCCCGCATCAGGCTCTGTGCTGACAGCTTAGAGCCTGGAGCCTGCTTCGTATCCTGTGTCTCCCTCTCTCTCTGCCCCTCCCCCACTCATGCTCTGTCTCTCTCTGTAAAAAATAAATAAAACATTAAAAAATATTTTTTTAAAAAAGTACTCCAATTGTCAGAAAAGACCCAGGTTGAGTAGGGATTGGAGGGATTGGAAAGGAAGCCCTCTCTCCCCCCAGTGCTGAAAGAATTTGGATATCTACAGGGCCTCAGAGGGAATAAGACAGGGACTCAATCACAGGAACTGGGTATAAGGCAGATATCTGTACGTAAGGGAAAGGACAAGAGCCCAGTTACTGGAACTGGAATTATGAAATCGGAGCAAGGCCAGACACTACTTACTTGAGCCTCAGCTGGTGAGGCATGGATGGAGATGTCTTGTATTTCCTCCTGATTCAGAATAGAATGAATCCCAGAGTCCAAGTTTTGTAGAAATGGAAGGAAAAAACCTATCAGTGGGGTTAGGTGGCCTTGGAAGGAGCATGGAGCTGGACAGGCCATCACAGTGCTACCCAGACGAGCTTACATAACCATATTAACGCTCAAAATGCCTGCAGCAGAGTCCAGAAGTATATGCTTCCTCATTTACTGCACCCTCTGTCCTCTCTACCACCCCATAAAAGGAGCACAAAGTTGTCTTTTCATGGCATTGCTTTCACTGTCTGGACTTGCCCAAACCCAGGTCTTTCCTGATTAGCATCTCAGGCCCACAATAGAGGATGATGTCACCCTGGTATGAGATGAGATGACAGTATCATGACTTGGCTGGCCATAAAACAAATGCTTTCTCTAAAAGCTAAATTTTATAAACTCATAGTTTACCCAAGGGGTTATGTAGTTCAAAGCATAGCCATGACATGAAACTATTTATAAAATTCTGACTTTCTCCTGAACCAAGTGTGGATTAGGGAATGGTTATGGTAGCATGGAGGAAGGAAGAGCTGAGAGCTGGGGGAGGCAAACAATGCCCAGATGGTTCAAGGGTGAGACCAACACTCATGGTTTCTCTAAATGTGACAGGGGTTTCCTCTTCTGCAGATATAAAAACTTTGAATTTTCAAGTGCCTTGGCGATTTCCAAAGCAGAAGAGAGAGAAAATCCTAGTAGGAATTGCTTAGTCGCCTAAACCATAACCGCCTAAACTCTTGGTGGAGGGCAAGTCATCCCGCCACTGCTTGTGGAGGCAGGATGACTTGCCCTCCACCAAGAGTTTGGAGCTAGGCCACTACAGGGGCTGATAGCCTTGGAATTAGATACACACCATAACTGGTGGGTCACAGGCTTTCTCTTAGTCCAAGAATGAATTTGTAGAAGGTATGAAATATCAAGTACAGAAATGATACGCAGTTGGAGCGTACCAGATGTGGAATCAGACAGAACTGAGTTTGACTCCTGACTCTGTCACTGGCTGTGTGACCTTAGGCAAGGCATTTAATCCTCTCCAATTCTGTCTCTTCCACTGTAACATTGAAACAATAATTGAACCTACCTCTTAGGTTATTGTGAGACTAAAATGTGATTTATATATGAGTGTGTATACATATATAAAATTGTCCATGAAGGTCTCAATGAGTTAGTAACACTGTTACTAATGGTAACTAGTTATACAGTGCTATGTATTCCAGGAACGCTGTGCTTCTACATTAGTGGGTCTTGTGATTCTTTTTCATTTCCATTAGTGCTCATTACAGTGTTTTTTTGAGAGGTGGGGAGGTGGGTTAGAGTCAACTTGCAGCAATAGAGGACTGTTTGATGAATGCATGCTCCTTCATTGACTTTTCCCCTCTTATCTACCCATTATCTTTTCAAAGAATGAGAGGCAGCATGGTATGGAACAGAGTCAGGCAAATGGGGCTTGAACACCAGGTGTGTGACTCACAGGCCATATAACCCCAGATGGGTCATATTAACTTTTCTGAACTTTATTTTTCTTGAAGGGTTTTTTTTTTTTTAAGAATTAAAAGAGATAATGTGTGTAACATGTCTGACACTTAGATATGCAGAGAGGTTTTTATTCTATCAATCATTGTTCAGAGATTTTACATTTTTAAAGTTGTATGGCTTAGCTAAGGCTGTGAAAGGCTGATTAATACTCCATGATTTCAAATGTAGATTTATTTTTTAAAAAAATTTTAATTCCAGTATAGTTAACACAGTGTTATATGGTTTCAAGTGTACAATATAGTGATTTAAAAATTCCATACATCACCCAGTGCTCATCACAACAAGTGCACTCCTTAATCCCCATAACCTATTTTACCTATACCCCCACCCACCTCCCATGTGGTAACCATCAATATTTTCTCTATAATTAAAAGTCTGTTTCTTGGTCTCTTTCTCTCTCTCTCTTGCTCATTTGTTTTGTTTCTTAACCACATAGGAGTGAAATCATATGGTATTTGTATTCCTCTGACTGACTTATTTCACTTAGCATTATACTCTCTAGCTCCATCCATGTTGTTGCAAATGACACGATTTCATTCATTTTTTATGGTTGAATAATATTCCATTGTTTGTATATATATATATATATACAACATCTTATTTATCCATTCATCTGTCAATGGACACTTGGGCTGCTTACATGATTTGGCTATTGTAAATAATGCTGCAACAAATGTAAGAGTACACATAACCCTTTGAATTCATATTTTTGTATTCTTTGGGTAAATACCCAGTAGTATGATTGCTGGATCATAAGGTAGTTCTATTTTTAATTTTTTGAGGAAACCCCATACTGTTTGTCACAGAGGCTGCACCAGTTTGCACTCCCACTAACAGTGCAAGAGGGTTCCTATTTCTCCACATACTTGTCAACACTTACTGCTTTTTGAGGTTTTTAGTCATTCTGACAGGTGTGTGCTGATATCTCATTGTAGTTTTGATTTGCATTTCCTTGATGATGAGTGATGTTGACCATCTTTTCATGTGTCTGTTGGCCATCTGCCTGTCTTCTTTGGAGAAATGTCTCTTCATGTCTTCTGCCCATTTTTTAACTGGATTTTTTGTTTTATGGATGTTGAGTTGTATTGGTTCTTAATACATTGTGGATACTAGCCCTTTATCATATATGTCATTTGCAAATATCTTCTTCCATAGTAGATTCTCTTTTAGTTTTATTGACTGTTTATTTTGCTGTATATAAGTTTTTTTATTTCTTATTTTATTGAACTGATGTTTCACCATATCTGAGATATAAAGCCAAAATAGGACTTAATGTAGACTAGTAAAGGGTGAAGGCAGTCACACATTAATGAATAGCAAACTAAGAATATATGTCAAACTTTGAGTTGGAATCGGAGGGAAAACCTTATTCAGGACTGAAGGGAGTTCCTTGGTTTCTTGCTACAAACATCTCCCGTTACTAAAGACCATACAAAAGTTGGTTTATAATAAACTTTGAATTGCACAAAACCCCATTAGACAGGAGAAATGGCCAGGATAGAAGGATGTGGGCTGTGGGAGCAGCCAATCAGCAGCAGGAATGGAGGCTGCAGCTCAGGCCCAGGGCCTGTAAATAACAGCAGGCAGAGAAGTCTAGAGGCAGATTAGTGCATTCACCAAAAAGCCCTTGCTTTCCAGCCAGTCTTTAGGATGCTGAGGCTTTCCTCAGACAAGGGATTTTTGTTTTAATGTAGTACCAATAGTTTACTTTTGCTTGTTTCCCTTTCTTCAGGAGACCTATCTAGAAAAATGTTACAGCCAATATCAGAGAAATTACTGCTTGTGATCTCTTCTAGGATATACATGGTTTCAAGTCTCACACTTAGGTCCTTAATGCATTTTCAGTTTATTTTTGTGTATGATGTAAGAAAGGGTACAGTTTCATTCTTTTGCATGTAGCTGTCCAATTTTCCCAACACCATTTGTTGAAGAGACTGTCTTTTCCCATTGTATATTCTTGCCCCCTTTGTCAAATATTAATTGACCACGTAATTGTGGGTTTATTTCTGGGCTTTTTATACTGTTCTATTGATCAATGTGTCTATTTTTATGCAGTACCATACTGTTTTGGTTACTACAACTTTGTAGTATAACTTGAAATGTGGAGTTGTGATACCTCCAACTTTGTTACTGTGGGTCTTTTGTGGTTCCATAAAAATTTTAGGATTGTTCTATCTCTGTGAAATATGCTGTTGGTATTTTTTTAAATTTTTAATGTTTATTTATTTTTTTGAAGGAAAGAGAGAGTGTGAGCAGGGGAGGGGAAGAGAGAGAGGGAGACACAGAATCCGAAATGGGCTCCAGGCTCTGAGCTGTCAGCGCAGATCCTGACGTGGGGCTTGAACTCACAAACCACGAGATCATGACCTGAGCTGAAGTTGGTCGCTTAACCAACTGAGCCACCCAGGCGCCCCAAGCTGTTGGTATTTTGATAGGGATTGCATTAAATCTGTAGATTGCTTTATGCAGTATGTAAATTTTAGCAGTATTTGTTATTTCAATCCATGAGCATGAATATCTTTCCATTTGTTTGGTCATCATCAATTTCTTTTGTCAGTGTTTTATAGTTTTCAGAGTAGAGGTCTTTCACCATCTTGGTTAAGTTTATTCCTAGGTATTTTATTATTTTTGGTGCGAAAATTTGTAAATGGCATTGTTAGTTTCTCTTTCCACTGATTCATTATTAGTGTATAGAAATGTGAGAAATTTCTGCACACAGATTTTGTATCTAGTGACCTTACTGAATTCATTTATCATTTTTTTTTTTGCTTTTTTTGGTAGGGTTTAGAGCTTTCTCTATGTAGTATCATGCTCTCTGCAAATAGTGAAATTTTTACTTCTTCCTTGCCAATTTGGATACCTTTTAGTCCTTTTTCTTGACTGATTGTTGTGGCTGGGACTTCCAATACTATGTTGAATAAAGTGGTGAGGGTGGACATCCTTGTCTTGTTCCTGACCTTAGGAGAAAAGCTCTGTTTTTCACCATTAAGGATTATGTTAACTGCGGATTTTTCATGTATGGCCTTTATTATGTTGAGGCATGTTTCCTCTGAACCTACTTTGTTGAAGGTTTTTATCATGAATGGATATTGAACTTTGTCAAATGCTTTTTCCGCATCTATTGAAATGATCATATGGTTCTTATCCTTTCTTTGATGTGATGTATCACATTGGTTGATTTGTGAATATTGTACCACCCTTGCATCCTGTGAATAAATCCCACTTGATTGTGGTGATTTGGTTGGATTGTATTGTTGGATTTGGTTTGCCAGTATTTTGTTGAGGAATTTTGCATGTATGTTCATTAGAGATATTGGACTGTAGTTCCCTTTTTTTAAATGTCTTTTTTCCAGTTTGGGTATCAGGGTAATGCTGTCCTCATAGAATGAATTTGGAAGATTTCCTTCCTTTTCTATTCTTTGGAATAGTTTGAGAAGAATTGGTATTAACTCTTTTTTAAATATTTGGTAGAACTCACTTGTGAAGCCATTTGGTCCTGGGCTTTTGTTTCTTGGGAGTGTTTTGATTATTGTTCCAATTTCATTGTTAGTCATCAATATGTTCTCAATTTTTTCCTGCTTTAGTTTTGGTGGGTTATGTTTCTCAGAATTCATCCATTTCTTCTAGGCTAATTTGTTGGCATATAAATTTTTTGTAATATTCTCTTGTGTAATATTGTGTAATATTCTTGTGTTTTGGGACTGTCAGTTGTTATTTTTTCTCTATCACTTCTGATTTTGTTTGAGTTCTTCCACTCTCTTAATTTTTGTTTTTGATGAGTCTGGCTAAAGGTTTGTAAATTTTGTTGATCTTAAAAAAAAAAACAGCTCCTAATTTCATTGATCTCTTCTATTTTTTTTAGTTTATATTTTATTTATTTCTGTACTAATCTTTATTATTTACTTCTTTCTACTGTTTTTGGGTTTTTTAAATCTTATTTGTCTAACTCCTTTAGGTGCAAATTTAGGTTTTTTACTTGAGCTTTTCTTGCTTCTTGAGGTAGGCCTGTTTTGCTATATATTTTCCTCTTAGAACAGCTTTTGTTGCATCCCAAGGATTTTTGGATCATTGTGTTTTTATTTTCCTTTGTCTGCATGCATTTTTTGATTTCTTTGATTTCTTGGTTGACACATTCATTGTTTAATAGCATGTTATTTAACCTCCATGTATTTGTCATCTTTCCAGATTTTTTCTTCTGGTTGACTTCTAGTTTCATGCCACTGTGGTTAGAGAAGATGCCTTCGATCTTTTTGAATTTGTTAAGACTTGTTTTGTGGTCTAATATGTGATCTATCCTGGGAACTATTCCTTGCGCAGACCTCCTTTGGCTAATTTTGTTGGGTGATCTCTATGTCTCCTGGAGCTGGATATCTGTTTTCTTCCCTGAATTTGGGAAGTTTTCAGCTATTATTTTTTCAAATGAAATTTTTGCTCCCTTTTCTCTCTCCTCTCTTTCTGGGATCCTTATAATGATAATGTTCTTACACTTGATGGTGTCATTATATTCCTTAAATCTATTCTCATTTTACATAATTTTTTCTCTCACTTGCTCAGCTTCATTAATTCTCATTACTCTGTCCTCCAGGTCTCTGATTAATTCTTTTGCTTCCTCTAGCCTACCATTTATTCCATCTAGTGTATTTTTAATTTCACTTATAGTACTCTTCATCTCTGATTGCTTTTTTATCTCTTCGTTAAGGGTTTCACTGATAGTCCTCACTCTTTTTTCAAGTTCAGTGAGTATCTTTATAACCATTACTTTAAATTCTCTCTCAGTCATATTACTTATCTCCGTTTTGCTTTGGTATCTTGCTGTGATTTTGTCATGTTCTTTCATTTGGGACATATTTCACTATCACCTCATTTTGTGTAACTCTGTGTCTGTTTCTGTGTATTAGGAAAGTCAACTATGTCTCCTGCACATGAAAGTAATGGCCTTATGAAGAAGAGGTCCTGTAGTGCTCTGTGCTGCTTCATGGGTGTCTCTTAGGAGTGTTGTATGTTCCATCATCTGCAGTGTCTCTCTTTGCTGACTGTAGGCAATGTGTGGTCCCTGTGATGTTAGTTGGCCAGTCTGAGGATGCTGTGGGCTTGAGTTGAGTCAGGCCAGGCATTTGTCAGAGATGTAGTAGCACCAAAGTGCTGGGTGTTTTCCCTGTGTTGTCCCCCAAGAAACTTTCATTGGTGGTCAGGGCCTGCAGAGATACCCAGCCTACTGCTTGGCCCATAGTCTGACTGGTGTGTGTGTGTGTGTGTGTGTGTGTGTGTGTGTGTGGTTATCTTTCTTTCTCCCAAAGGAAAGAGTAGCTTTGGAGTGGTGCTGGCCCCTGTCAGGCTGCTTGCACACCGCCAGATCTGTGGCACAACTGTGGATGGACTCCAGCAATGAATGTATTAGATGGGGGTGGATCTTCAATGTGCTGAGGAGGGCAAGGTGGTGATGTTAGCAAGTTAGGTAGTCAGTGTCTGTGCCATACTGGTTACTGCAGGTGATCATGTGTTTATGCTGGGAGGTGGAGGAGGGAAATGGAGCCTGCCAGCATCTTTGTTCTTGGAAGAGTCTCCCTGTGATCTCTGTCGTGGGACATGCCCTGAGATGAATAAACTACTCTCCCTATCATATGTCTCAGGTATTTTTTCAAACTACTACCTCTGTGCTGTATCTCTGTGGGGCTGCTTGTTGTGTTGTCTTTTCAAGGGTGGGAACTCAGCTTCTTCTTGCCCTCCTGGCTCTCCCAGAGCCAATCCCACTGATTTTTAAAATACTAGGCTTTAAGTTCCACCTGTTTTAAGAACTCATCAAATTAAGCCCCTCTAGTTTTTAAAGCCAAATATTATGGGGATTCATCTTCTTGGCAGGGGGTCCCTGGGATAAAGTTCTGTTTTAATCCCCTCTCTGTTTCCACAGCTTCTTCTCTCCAGTGGATGGATCCATGGGTCCATTTAAGCTCCCAACTTCATCTTCACCATTCCTACCCTCTTCAGTGTGCGCTATTCTCTACATTTAGCTGTGGAGAGTTTGTTCTTCCAGTCTTCAGGTCATTTTCTGGGTTATTTACATTTATGTGAGTGTTATCTAGTTGTATCTGCCAGACAAAGTAGCTTAAGGTCCTCCTTCTCCACCATCTTCCCCAGAAGTCCTGGGCTCCATCATTTTAAAATATTAATTAAATAATTAATTAATTAATTAAAAAATTACATCCAAGTTAGTTAGCATATAGTGCAATAATGATTTCAGGAGTAGATACCAGTGATTCATCCCCTATGTATAACACCCAGTGTTCATCCCAACAAGTGCCTTCCTTAATGCTTCTTACCCATATAGCCCATCCCACACCCACAACCCCTCCAGCAATCTTCAGTTTGTTCTCTGTATTTATGAGTCTCTTATGTTTTGTCCCCCTCCTTGTTTTTATATTATCTTTGCTTCCCTTCCCTTATGTTCATGTTTTGTCTCTTAAATTCCTCATATGAGTCAAGTCATATGATATTTGTGTTTCTCTGACTGACTAACTTCACTTAGCATAATACCCTCTAGTTCCATCCATGTAGTCGCAAATGGCAAGATTTCATTCTTTTTGATTGCTGAGTGATATATGTATGTATGTATGTGTGTGTGTGTGTGTATATATATATATATATGTGTATGTATATATCTATATCTATATCTATATCTATATCTATATCTATATCTATCTATATATATCTATATATCTCACATCTTTATCCATTTATCTGTCAATGGACTCCATCATTTTTGACAATGGTTTTCTTCAGTTTGGCTTAAGGAGTTTAATTGTTTTATTTTTTAAGAAAGAAAACTGGGGCACCTGGGTGGCTCCATCAGTTGAGCATCCGGCTCTTGGTTTTGGCTTAGGTCATGATCTCACAGTTCGTGAGTTCGAGTCCCATATTGGGCTCTGTGCTGATGGTGTGGTGACTGCTTGGAGTTTTCTATTTCTCCCTTTCTCTGCCTTTCCCCTGCTCTCTCTCTCTCAAAATAAATAAATAAATAAAAACTTTTTAAAAAAAGGAAACAGCTGAGCTGTCACCATCAGAACTTGTTACCCTTAAGCAAATGGTCAGGCTGAAAGGATGTTCCAGAGAAAACTAATAATGTCCTAATGGGGATACCTAGGCAAGATTGGACATTAAAGACTTGCCAAGTTTCTCATTGATCAGCAAGTTGCTCCATGTTTGACAACAGGAATCAGTACTAGTGTATTATTAAGAAGATAATACCTTAAGCCTTTGATTTACAGTCCAAATCTACATTCAACTGTCACTTCTGCTGTTATCAGTATTTCTGTCTCTTCATAATTTGCTGTTTCTCATTTGTTGTGATTATGAAAACAATAAATACACTTGTAAGGACTTAGTCTAAAGTAAAGTAAATTGGCTCCAGAAAGATTCTTTTGAGTAAAGCTTGCAAACTTTACTGTATAGATATTGACATCTATTCTCACTTCCTTGAGATCTTTTTTTTCCTTCTCACTTCATTCTTTTCTTTGTTCCAAATATATGAGATTGCTAGAGAAGTGACCTCTGGATGCATGATGTGTTATTCATTTGGATTCTGGAGAGTGGTTCTCATCTTGATTCAAGAGGGCCCTGTTGTCCTCCGGGGCCAGTGAAGCCCACTGGTATAGGTAAAATGGCAGTCGGGTAGTAGAAGTGTATACATCATTTTAGTTCAACTGTCTACATAGAACTTCCCTAAGGGAGTAGTCTCTAGGAGCATTGAGAAGAAGCCTTTTTGTTCTGGTGGTAGATAGGGGTTAAAAAATGTGACATTTTTTCCTTTTGAATATAATAAGGCCATTTGGAATAGATATTTTCCTGCTAAAATATCTTTGCTCAGACCTCTTGGGGACTCACATAGGGAAATAACATCTGTGAATTATATAGGTCAAACAGCAAGTAGGCTGGGTTGTCCCAGCAATTCCTTCACAATTGAAGCCCAAGGCTCCTGAGCCTCAGCCAGAAGGTCTGCGGAAGAAAGAGGGGCTGTCCCAGACTAGACTCTGTGTGTGTGTGTGTGTGTGTGTGTGTGTATGTGTGTCTAAGACAGTGCAGAATGGGAGGTGGGGAGAAGAGAAAGGGAACCAATGTGTACTATAACTTAGGGCCCCAAAGTATCCTGGGATTGCATGTCGTTCTTTTTCAAACATTCATTCAACCATCCTTTTTTCTTCCAAATCTTTTCTCCAGCTTATTTCCTTTCTTTTTCCCCCTCCTTCTCTCTGCAGGATAGTGAAGGACATCTGGACAGTTGGAGTGGCCTGATGCTGGAGCAGCATCTTTGAAAACAGGAGACTCTCATCTTGCTGCCCTCCTCCTCTACAATTCAGGGATTTCCAATTCATCCATTCAGGCTCTGTTTCTGTCTCTCCTTCCTGTTCATTTTGGAAGGCTGAATAAAAGCACATGAGCTGCAACCCTCTCCTCTGATAACCCTGTTTCTCTGCATTTTTCCTTGACTCACTAGGGAAAATCACACATCTTTTTGGATGGAGCACTTGGCTGGAGGCAAAGGACTTGGATCCTGTTCCCAAGCTCTACTCTATACTTTTGGTGTGACCTTTGGCAAATTCCTGCACTCTTTGGGGTCTTACCTTCCCTTTCAATAAATATGATAAATGGAAAGGAAAACCTTTGGAGCCTGCACTCAAAAGTGATGCTAATTAGAATGCTTGGGCTTCCAAGATCTTCTTAGCCCTTGCCCACTCCCTTCCTCCCAGGAAGCAGTTAGTTAACTGAAAAGCTACACCTGAGGGTATGGTCTGAGTAGAAGGACTGAGTTAAATTTAACTTCTTAGTGTAAGATATATAATCACAAATAGTCCCCAAGAAAGTGGAAGGCAGGGATAAGATTCTGAAAGTGTAGGAATTTTGTGGATAAAAATAAACAGTTATCTCTCTGAACTTACACTCAAAGGTCCAAGATGAAGTGTTTGGACTGCTGTTAAACAGAGAGTTTGGCATAGAAGCAGCCCATTTCCCAGGTGGTTGTTGAGGATGAGGGAACTGTTGGTTTGAACAGGACATACTTGGCTGTAGTGTGTGGGGATTTGTGAGCTCAGTCCTTTCCTTATGATTGGGCACCTAGCATGAAGGGTGTGGGTCTGCTTTGGTTTGTCTAACTGTGAAACAAGAAAGAACAGGAGCCTCCATGAAGGCCTACAGCTGCCTTCCAAAGAATTTCAGTGTATCTGGGAGCACAGAGGCTGAGTAATATTTTGGGAGAGGATTGTGTTTTTATACCCGCAATGCAGGGTGTTGCCATAATATTAATCATTATTATGGTTAAAAACAAATATACTCATCCTGCAGTTATGACAAATCTGTGTTTTGGCTCTTTCTAGCCCCTGCATTGTCTTTCTTTTAGATTCTGCCTTAGGGAACCAGAGTTTAACTCAATATTTCTAGAATAGGCAATTGCTTTCCTAAAAATTTTTTTGGATGCACATAAAGTACCTAATTAAAAAAAATTCCACATCTATTAACTAATATCTATAATTTCACTGTGTCAAAATTCAAATACTCCTTTAAGATAAACTGAAATACAATTAAATACACAGATTTTAGTGCACAAGTCAATGTGTTTTGACAAATCTTTACATCTATGCAACCCAAACCCCTATCAAAATGCAGAACATTACCATCACCAAAAATATTCCTTCTCAGTCAATCCCTAACTCACCCCATTGTCAACCATTGTGATTATTTTTTTTCCACCATAGATTATTCTGACTGCCCATGGAGTGTGTGGAGTTTTTTTAAAAAAAATTTCACAGAAACCCTTACTTATTCAAATACACAACCCAGTTTTCTTTCTAAAAATCCAGAAAATTTCATTCGATATATTTAGAATGGAAATACCTATTCTCAAAGGGTATTCTATGCTTTCAACATACATAATTATCACTAAAAATGTATCACATGCATTTTTAGAGTTAAGAATATACCAACAGTAGGTCTATTCAGAGACTAAGAATGGACATAATCCTCACTCAACCCCTCTGGTTCTCACCATTATGGAGCCTGTGAAAACCTAGGGGCTGTGGACTGTTTAGCACACTAGTTTGCCTGAAGTCAAAGCATCTGTTTCCTCTTCTGGAAACTGTACAAGGCTCTGTATAACATACACATCAAGGAAACTCTGGTTACAAGGGTGATAAAATTAGCATTTATCAAGCACTCATGATATACCAGGTCTTGCACTAGGCATTCTACATATATGATATCATCTAGCTGTCAAACCTCTGAAGAAATTATCATTATCTTAATTTTACTTGTCAAAAAATGGGTGGAACACCTGGGTGGTTCAGTTGGTTAAGTGTCCGACTTTGGCTCAGGTTATGATCTCACAGTTCATGGGTTCCAGCCCTGAACTGGATTCTGTACTGACACTCAGAGCCTGGAGCCTGCTTGGGATTCTGTCTCCCTCTCTTTCTGCCCCTTCGCCACTCACACACACACACACACTCTCTCTCTCAAAAATAAATAAACACTAAAAAATTAAAATAATATTGAGACTTCAGGTTAAATAATTTTCCCAAGGTCACAGTGCTACTTAATAGTGCTAGAGTGGAGCCTGAGTGACTTTCTGCACCTTCCTACACTGAATGTACAGTCATCTGGGGTTAAAGTTGCAATTTCTCAAAATAAGTGATGTGAAAGGGTAGTACCACTGCCTAAATGAAGCGCAAATGACAAAACTGAATTTTGGTTAAAGAATCTGATGTACTTTTAGGGAAATTGTATTTATATGTAAAGAAAAACAACTGAAAATAATGTTGAACTCTAATTAATGGTATGCATGCTGAAATGTTTATGGGTGAAATGTGCTGCCTGCAATTTATTAAAAATTTTTTAAAAACATTTATTTATTTTTGAGAGAAAGAGACAGAGCGCGAGGGAGAGAGGGACAGAGAGAGAGGGAGACACAGAATCAGAAGCAGGCTCCAGGGTCTGAACTGTCAGCACAGAGCACGACACGGGGCTCAAACTCACGAACCGTGAGATTATTTCCTGAGCCGAAGTCGGACGCTCAACCGACTGAGCCACCCGGGCGCCCCTCCTGCAATTTATTTTTAAATGAGGAAATCAAAATAATAAAATGAATTAGGATTAAATGGGATTGTGCTGACGATCTGGGATAATGTTGGTCAAGCACCTAATGCAATGCCTGGCACACAGTAATTATATTTTTAGAATGGCAGCTACTATATTCTAAGTATAAAAATTTATTAGGGAAGATATATAGTGCTAACTGCAATGGTAGTGTCTACTGTGGATTTGTCTTGTAGATGGTTTTGCTGATCGGAGTTATGAGAGCTTGTTTGGAATAGAAGAAGAGAAGCAAAGAAAGTACACACTCAGGATCTTTTAGGGGGCAGTGGTCCCTTTAACATAGTTGTTTTGGTTGTTCCAGGGCTAATTTGTCTTTTTATTAGGTCACTCCATTTCTGAAAGTCAGTACTTAATGCTATTCCCTTTAGTTTTCTGGTTTATATTCTCCTCCCCTTGAAACAGTTTTTTAAAATGCCTTGACAGTTCTGTATATGACCAACACCATTTTTACTTTATTTTATTATTTTTTCTTCCAAGATTTTATTTAAATTCAAGTTAGTATATAGTGTAGCATTGGTTTCAGGAGTAGAATTGAGTGATTTATAACTTACATATAACACCCAGTGCTCAGCACAAGTGCCCTCCTCCCTAATGCCTATCACCCATTTAGCCCATCCCCCCACCTCCCCTCCAGCAACCCTCAGTTTTGCTCTCTGTAGTTGAGTATCTTATGGTTTGCCTCTCTCTCTGTTTTTATCTTATTTTCTTTTTCCTTCTTTTCCCCTATGTTCACTTGTTTTGTTTCTTAAATTCCACATATGAGTGAAATCATATGGTGTTTGTCTTTCTCTGATGGACTTATTTCACTTAGCATAATACACGCTAGTTCCATTCACATCATTGCAAATGACAAGATTTCATTCTTTTTGATGGCTGAATATATGTATCTTTTTTATCCATTCATCATTTGATGGATATTTGGGCTCTTTCCATAACCAACACCATTTCTAGTATCAGTTTCCACTTTTTTGTTTTTTGTTATTTTGGCAACCACCAGTGTGATGTATTATCCCCAATGGTCAGCCCCCAAAGTTCTACATCTTATCTAATCTACATTTATCTAAATATTATTTAAGCCTTAAGACACTTTTTAGTTACACTGCTCTCTCCCCTTTCTGGTCTTTATTTTTCCTAAAGTTTTTTTTTAATGTTTATTTATTTTTGAGAGAGAGGCAGAGCGTGAGTGGGGGAGGAGCAGAGAGAAAGGGAGACACAGAATCGGAAGCAGGCTCCTGGCTCTGAGCCGTCAGCACAGAGCCCCACGCGGGGCCTGAACCCATGAACCCTGAGATCATGACCTGAGCCGAAATTGGAAGCTTAACCAACTAAGCCACCTAGGCACCCCTGGTCTTTATTGTTCTTACGGTTTGTAACACACCATTTAGCACATTATTATTTCCTGCTTGCATCACTCAAGTTAGATGCTGAGCAACTTGCAAGTGGGGCCATATCTTGGAGAAACTTCATAGTTAATATCAATCTAATTTATGTTATTGTTTGTCACTGATTGCCTTTTCTGAGACACATTTCCCAGGTTCCTAAGTATTATCCATTCATATTATTGCCAAAGTATAATACAGGTATTATGAAAATAAGTAGTGTAGGGCTATGAATATTTCCCTCACTCCTTTATTAGGACTATAAAATT
This sequence comes from Panthera onca, assembly GCF_046562875.1. Taxonomy (NCBI): domain Eukaryota; kingdom Metazoa; phylum Chordata; class Mammalia; order Carnivora; family Felidae; genus Panthera; species Panthera onca. Next base: position 67,015,993 of record NC_138357.1, read on the forward strand.
TACTAGTCTTACTTTTTTCTCCACTTGTTTTGTGCAAAGTGAAATATACTTTTGGTAAATAAGAAATGCAAACAAAGCATCCCTTTTAATGCTACATACTACATTTGCCATCAAACCAGAGGAATATGGAAAATTGTTTACATTAATGAAAAAGAATCACTAGTTTTTATTTTTAATGTTTCTACTTTAAAGTGTATTGAGATTATCTCAGGCAGCATTGAAATTGAGCCTTCCATATGAAAACCAATTCAAATGCTCCTTAAGCCTCATTATTTACTTTGGTCTTAATATTAATGGACTTTTACTATTGTTTCTTGAGAGCAGATGGAGTGAAAGGAGAGACCATGAGGGTCCAGGACATTTGTTCAGGGAGAGGTTGCCCTGAAGGGGAGAGGAGGGCAAAGATAAGGGATGTTGGGACATTGAAGACAAATCACCAATCTGTTGGTTTTTCCGTACACTATTTGTAGACACAGGTCATGGCTACTGCTGCAGGGGTTTTGTGATGGTGGGGGAAGGCAAAGGAATGGTGAAAGGAAGATCACTTAATTTATTATTTTTTAAAAATGTTTATTGTTGAGAGAGACAGAGTGTGAGTAGGGGAGGGGCAGAGAGAGAGAGAGGGAGACACAGAATCTGAAACAGGCTCCAGGCTCTGAGCTGTCAGCACAAAGCCTGACACAGGGCTGAAACTCCTGAAGGGCAAGATCATGACCTGAGCCGAAGTCAGATGCTTAATCTACTGAGCCACCCAGGTGTCCCCGAAGATCACTTAATTTAGTGAGCCATTTTCCCAGCATGGGTCTCAGGCCCTGGCTCTAGAGCAACAGATTCAGGCCTCAAAAAACGTAAGAGGTAACAGCTTGTGTGTTTGGGCCATTTTAGGCTGAGTCCTGGGGCACTGGGCAATTTTTATGGATCAAGCCTTGGCTCCAGGGCCCATGGTTCCCACAGAGTTGAGAAAGCTGAACCAGTTTGGGAACTTCTGGGTATCTGAGGGGAAAGGGAGAATGTGTGAGGATTTGGACTTAGTGAAAGACATGAATGTTAGAGCAAAGTGTGCCCTTACATGTTACCCGTTTTGTCAGGCTAGGCCCCCAAACCAATTTTACCCAGTGACCCAGAAATACATTTTGCCTATTTCTAGAACACACCCTATCATTTTGTTTTCTCACTGGCTGCTTAGAATTTATTTCCCACTTGGTGCAAGGCACATGGTTACAGGGTGTCAGGAAGGGTTGTATGTGGTTTGGATAGTAAAGAATGGGGTTCTGTCAACTTCTTTTTTGGTGTTTTGCTATTTTGATATGAAAGAACTCAATTGCTTCTGCTTGCTACATACAGCATGCCTAGTTTCTCATGAGAGACATAGGGGCTCTGATAAGCCTAGTGCTTCCTGAAGCCTGGTGGCTGGTCGTGGCCACTCAGGACTGGGGCCTGGTGTTGGCTTTGCCAGGTTGGTCCAAAGGCTGTTTCCTCATGGCTTCCAGAGCCAAGTGACAAGTGCTTGTGCTGCTGGAGGCCTGGGGAGATAGACTCCACCTTATCTTGACCAAATTAAAAAAAAAAAAAACAGGCTCAATGATGCCCTATGTGTCTTTCACCAGAGCTTAGAGGAAAGCAGATAAACTAGGGTGGAGACTCCCCAATTATGGTCTTAACAACTGTCTTTTCTATCATTCTCTGTTGCTCTCCTATATCTACCCTCATTTAGTGGCAAAAATGGCAACTCTTCAGAAGCTGTCCCTCACTCCCCTAGTTAGATAGCTCTTCTCACCCCCCGCCATATCACTCTGTTTATTGTCTTCACAGCAGCTTTCCCTACCTCAAATTCCCATTTGGTTGTTTGGTTGTTTATTGTCCCTCTCCATCCCCTTGTCCCAAGTAGGCTCCATAAGAGCAGGGACTGTGTTTGGTCCCCTACCATATCCCCAAAATCAGACAGAATTGGGCAAGCCTCTTATCTGTCTCCTGAACACAACATATATGTCCTCCCTTTGTACCTTTGCTCAAAGTATTTCCTCTCTCTTGAATGTATTCTTCCTTGTCCACCCAATCTTTTTCATCCTGCAATGCTGGATTCATGTCCCACCTCCTCCCAGAAAGGCCTCCCTGATCACCTCAGCCCACAGAGATCTTTTCCTTCTCTGGCTGCTATAGCCTTACTGTCTTTGCTATATATTTTGCTAATTCTTCCTTTACTGTCATGTGTTCCTTCCCAAATGTTTCCTTTGCATTGGTCTTATCTCTCCAAGTAGATTTTATTCACAGTATTTTCCACTTTTGATCAGGCCTAGCTCTTCTTTCTCACTTCAGGTTAAGATGAGTTTTATTGTGCTCATTCAGTGATGCAGATAATGCATCAGGACACAGAAACAGTTTCTTTGTGTGGCCGAAGGACATGTGTAGCCCATCTTTAAATGCAGATTCCAAGGTACTATCTCCACAGATTCAGAATGTATAGTTTGGGATGGGGATCTGGAATCTTTGTTTGAAAGAAGATTCTTCTGATACACGAAGTTTGAGAGCCAGTGATTTAGGGAGACCCATCTTGGTCCTGGCTCAGCCATTAACCAGCCATGTGACTTTCGGTGACTCACTTGTCCTCTCTGGGTTTCTGTTTCTTCATTGTAGGTTAAAGAGTTGGGCAATGTAACATTTCAGTTCTAAAAATCAGCAAGTTTATGTTTTGTGAAATTCCATAAGCTAAATTCTTTGGCTTACATATCTTAGAATCTCAATTACAGCGTATTCAAGTATAGTACCTTAAAGGTAGTAGGTGTTTAATAAACACCAATGAATTGAATGAATGGAGCAAGTAGCTGAGAAGCAGGGAAGGGGGAACTTACAACAATCCAGGAACAATAGTGTAGTGGACCACATTACACAGGTCTGGGTTAGAATCCCAGTCTCTGCCAACTCGTGATTTCTCCAACTCTCCATTTCCTCATCTCTAAACTGGAGGTGTTAATAGTACCTACTACATAAGGCTGTTGGAGGATGGAATGAGATAATGTCTACAGAAAGCTTAGCATAGTATCTGGCATATAGTAAACAATATCTTTTTTTCAATTCTGATTGCTTTTCAATGAAGCAGAACCTGACCTTAAACCATATTCCAGGCTCCTCAGGTCTCCCCCCTTTCCCACTGGCCCACAAGTTAAAGGGGAAGAACAATGGATGTTGTGGAAAGCCCATAGAGGCCCTGACTATGAAAGCAGGGCCTAGGACCCTGGTTTCTCTGATAGCCACAGCTCTTTAGAACTTGGAAGTAATGAGCTGGGGTCTCGGAGCATGCTATGTCTTATCTGTGGGCTGGGAAAACCAGAGTGTCAAAACATCATGATAGTTATCATCAAGGGTATGGAGAGAGTATGGGGCTTGGAATGAGAGTATTTGGGTTGAAGTCTTAGTTCTTGCAGGAAGCCTTTCTTGACCTTGTTGTACCCCCACATCCTTATATGGGTCAGGTACCCCTTCTCTGTGTTTCTACAGTGCCTACTATTTCCCTTACTTATCACATTATTCAGCTGTGTCACTACCTCCTGACTGTCATCTATAGTAGACTGAACTTATTGACAATGAGGACAATGTCTTGACATCTCTGTATCCTGGACAAAGAGCATATTGTCTGAGTAGAGCAGATATGCAGAAAATGTTTTGGAGTTCAACTCAAATGATTTGCTGATGTACTGTTGAATTTAGCCATTGATTAGCTTTGGGCAAGTCAATTAACCTCTTTAAGCCTATAAGAGGAGGATGGATAAACAACTTACCAAAGTAAGAGAGAGAGAGAGAGAGAGAGAGAGAACAATAAGCAGACTCTTAACTATAGAGAACAAACTGATGGTTACCAGAGGGGATGGGGGTTTGGGGATGGGTTAAATATGTGATGGGCATTAAGGAATGCACTTGTTGTGAGGAGCACTGGGTGTTGTGTGGAAGTGTTGAATATTGTACACGTGGAACTAATATTACACTGTATGTTAACTAACTGGAATTTAAGTAAAAACTTAAAAAAAAACCCCACCACTTACCAGGGTTATTGTGAGGCCCAAACACATTCAGGCTTCTTTCTTGTCCCTTCCTACCCTACTAGCCATGCTGACCTTTACCTAAACCTATTTACCACTCCTTTAGGACTCTACTTTTTTTTTTCTTTAGGCTATTTAATCACCAAATGTGGAAAAGAAATCGCTGCTAATGTGTTAATGGGTGTTAATTGGATGATATATTTACATTTTTAACAGGGAGCTTTTCCTGCTTCAGGAGGAATGAGTATTGGTGGATTCCAGGTGCTTGGGCAAGGGAGGGACATGTTTTGTTGTTGTTTGGGGGCCTTTTAAGCCATTTCCCAAACTGCCTTGGTAGGGAGCCACCCCCCTTTTGTCTACAAAGAGCTTGCTGCAGCAGCTTACACTGTGTTCCCCTGCATTAAATGCCAGAGGCATCTAGGACACATAGGGGTTTCTTTCTTGTAAGACCTCCAAAAGCACACAGAACCAATCTTTAGCAATTTACCTGGGCCTCCCCTGAGTTTTGAGTCACACTGGCTCAAGAGGCTTGATGAGCTCTGTACCAGGTTTGGAGATCAGATCTGGGCTCCAGAAAAGGCATTAGTCTGGAAAGATTATTTCTGCTAATCCCCCTAAGCAGCTCCTGAGGCTTTTCACATGCTCACAGAATAGACTGGGGTCTTTGCTGGGGTCCAGTGTTAAGCTCCTTTGGAAAGAGGTGTAATTCTTGGCTAAAAGTTCCTCTGGTGCTATTAATGTTGAACAGAAATAAATTTTGTGCCTCAAGTATCAATGCCAACAATTTCATGTGTATTGAGGACCAGGAGGGGAAGGTGAGGGGTTTACTGGCTAAGAGTAGTTTGAGTCTGCAGGTATGAGTAGGGCTGGGGTAAGGATGTCCCTGTATGGACTGTGGGCATGAGTGTGTATTTTGAATGTGCATGCCTTGTATGTATGTTCTATGAATTTGTCCTTTGGTTCTTTTCAGGAGTCTGTAGTGCAAAATTTGGCTATGAAAAGAAATTTTTCCTCCTTTCTGCTTTATATGTAAATAAAACCACACCTAAGGTTCTTGGAGCATTGTTCCTGATTGTATTAAATTCTGAAATACTGAAGGCATGATAGGTTGCCACTCTGGGTCTCAGAGTTTTCCATTTAGAATGTGAGGACCTTGCATAAATTTTGGGAAAGTGGTCCAGGAGAGGTTGGATCAGAGTACCCGAACTTGCCAAAGGCTGGTTGTCTTGTGGCTTATAGGTTATTACAGGGCTTGCCAGCCATTTCTACTCCTCTGCCTCTTGCCCACTTCTCCAGAGGAAGAGTGAAAAGGGAAAGAGCTGAACCTCACTGCCCTTCATTTGGAAAATATCTTGCTTCCTGGCCTTTGTGGGGTTAATGGCCACTAGGTTTCCCTACACTTCAGCCCCTGACAGGAGCACTGATGAAGCTACCACTCATATGCGTATTGGAATTGTACCGTTTATCTGTGGTAGATTCAGATGAATCTATTCTCTTAATGGGGCTGGATTTATATATAAATGTGGATACTAAATGTGCTCATGGACCAAGAGGTGATTATCGGATAATTTACTTTCAGTGCAGTGGGTTTGTAGGTTAACTCCTTCTTGGGCCAAGGGCACTGGAACAGGGGCTTGGAACTCATTTGGCAGATGGGGTGGGGAGCAGGCTGAGAGGGGCATAATCTCCTTGGGGATGAAGAGTAGAAGTTGCCAAGCAGAAATCCAAAGGCCAAATCCAGCATTCACACTTTATGTGACTTGAACAATGTTTTCAAACATTTTGAATTGGTTGCCCACATTTAAAAATTCAGAAACTTAAGATCATATAACACTGAATAAGGTGCTTATTTGATAACAATTATACTGAGCAGTGGCTGCCACATTTGGGCAGGATCTGCACTTCCAGTTTTCCACAGTCCCCCATTTTCTTACTGGTTGCATTATACCATGTGTGCTTCTCTCATTTAGACTACCTGTTTGGCTCTTGTAGACCAATTTGTGATCCCTGGACTTTTAACACTCATCATGGTTGGATAGATCTTGCAGGAAGATTCTGCTGCAGGGGATGGGAGACCAGATGAGTAGCTGGGCCTGAAATAGAAAGCCTGAGAGAGGTAGCCTGGGGGCACCATTGGGCATCCTGTCAGGCAGAGGGATCACAGTAATAGGGATCCCAGAACACAGCATTTTGTGAAGACTCGGACAGGAAATATTGAGGGAAGGGATATTCTGGAGGAGGACAGAGGAGGATAGCACCAGAATGTCTGAGGTCAAGTGACCCTGCCATAGTTCTACTTAAACCCTCAATGACTTCCTATTGTTCTTAGGATAAAGACAAAAACTTTATCATGGTCAGCAAGATGCTGCATGGTCTGGTCTGACAATGTTGAATTTTATCTTGAGCCCTGTGCTTCTAAAAAAACCTTTATCATAAGACCATCTGGGACCATTATAAGACCAGACCCACCTCCACACTTTCTGAATGACTGAGCTAAGACTCATCCCAAGCCTTCTCCCTTTTCTTTGATACATTCCTCATTCATGAACACTCTCCCTATTGCAACAACCTGAATAAAATCATGTCCTTAATTGCCTGCTGTATTTTGTCTTTCATGGTTTGGGTATTATTGCGAGCATGCTATGAAGGCACACATATGAGTTGTGTCTTTCCATAATGTTGCTTTATCCAATCATAATGCAAAGGTTAACATAATTGTAAAGCAGGTTCAAGATCACAAAATCAATGATATTTCATTATACATTTAACTTGGCTTTCTATACAGCATATACATCATATAAAGCAAAGCATAACACAAAGTCACACAACAAACAAGATACAACAAGGGGTAAGAGGTTAACAAACCTAACTCGAAGTCAGTCCTTGTATGTGCAATTGAGATAAAGCCTTGGTCCTGTCCAGGTCAGCTCTTGACAGGTGCGGCTTATTATGTTCAAGAAATGGAGAATCTCCATTATGTTCAGAAATTAATCAGGCAGAGCCCTTGTTGGCAGTTGCCTTTTTGATGTGGTCAGATGTGAAAGGGTCAGCATCTGGAGAGTCTGATAGTTTGCTGCAAAAATTCTCCCTTTTTAAAGGAGTTTAATCAATCTTGGGCCTTCATAGACCTCCTCTGGTTCTGTGGCTTGTCATTTCTGGATGTCTTCAGCCTGTACTGGTTTTGGCAATATCCGGTCTTAGCTCCAATGCCCTTGGCTGCTTACATCACTGCTTGACATAAGTCACTGACATCACTGCTTGACATAAGTTACATTGAGTGACTCCATCTTGCTCTCTACTGTTGTCATGACTCAAATGGGATTGGACCTCACCTTCAGATACATATTTATTCCCCTTAGATAACAAGGCCTCTCAAAAGCCTTTGTGTTCCTCTTCTGACTGGTGATCTGGGGACCCAACAGTTAGTCCAGCTCCAGATTTGGTATTCCAGACTCTTGTCCACTGTTAGAACTGTAAGGATTTGATTTTGATTATTTTTGAGTACTTGCTTGAATTTTGGTATTGGCTTCTTTTGTTTTCTTGACTTGACCATTCAGTGATTTCTGTGAATAGATTGATGGTTTGTAGACATCTTGTCTTGGTTAGGTGAAAGAAGACAGTATCTGGTCAGTCTTTTCTGTTTTGAGCTCAGATCAATTAAGAATTCCATGCCTATCAGGAAGAGAACAGCTCTTTGATATGGATCAGTGAGTTTTAAAATTCTGTGTTTACATTTGACTCATACTGAAATTTTAGAATTAAAGCCAGAAGCTGTTTTTCTATTTGTGTTTGTATGTTTATGTATAATTCAGAAAGACCTCTACCTTTCATTGTGTGAGTGTGTAATATTTTTCTACCTTTGGTTGGTATTACCAAATTAGATTATAAAATCTCTTAAAAAGAGCTCCATTCTGATTGGCTTAGAAATAAATAAGTGCTTGTATAAATTGAATGTTCCTAAAATTCCCAGAAATTAAGAAAATTGTATTGTATTGGATACTTACACTGTGCTACACAAAAGTGTTCTTATGGAAATGAATTCAAATATTTTAAAAATTCAAGTTCACATAATTTAGGGAAATCTAGCAAATGACAGTAGTTTAATACTTTTCATTTAATAAAAACAACTGTGCTTTTTAAAATTTATCAGTCTTGAGGAGGGCATCTTTTGGGATGAGCACTGGGTGTTGTATGGAAACCAATTTGACAATAAATTTCATATTAAAAAAAAGAAAAAAATTATCAGTCTTGAATATACTATAAGCATACATTTTTATTCTACTGGGGTATGTTCTTCCTAAATTTATACATTTACTGATCAAGTTAGCTAGCATTACTTCTACTAAACATTTGAGATTATGAAAAATGTAAATTTGTGTTTAACCAAATAAAATCATTAATCTGAAAAACTCTATTTCAAGAGTAATTATATTTTGTAGCATGTCAGCTTGAAGATAATTTCCAAAATATTTATGTAACTTAAAATCTTGGACTAATACTAAATTGAGTTGATTACTGGATATTCTTCATATATCTTAGATAATTTCTAAGATAGAATACTGAAACATTCATTATTATTATGCATAATTTTAAATTTATATAATTTGCATCTCATTTTTATATGCTACAGAGGCTATTTATACTTGGGTATGTTAATAAATGTGTTCATTTTTACCATTTTGAAAAGTTGTACTGTAAGGGTTGTATGTGGATATAGAAAGTTACAGAAGTTTTGTGGAAAGAGAATTAAATTTGTTGTATTCACAGCTGGCTAAGGCTTGATGTGCTTATTTCTTAATTTGTTTATTTATTGGTGCAAAAAATTGATTTTAGTAAAGCATGTGGACAGGACCCGTGGGCAGGAAAAGCTGCCCTGGGACTCTGAGGAGAGACTGATTATATACTTGGGAGGTGGGAGAGGTAAAGTCAAGAAGAAGTTTCCAAAAGGATTTTCATATGCTAAAGACAGGATATTGGAAGCCTGTGTTTATTTATAATATTTTCAAAAAAGAGCTTTAGTGTTAACTATTTTTTTAGTTTATTTATTTATTTTGAGCATGCGTGAATGGGGGAGGGGCAGAGAGAATCCCAAGCAGGCTCCACACTGTCAACACAGTGCCTGTTAGGGCTCCATATGAACCTTAAGAGCCAAAATCAAGAGTTGGACGCTTAAGTGAGCCACCCAGGCACCCCTAGGGCTATTATATGGATGCAAAACTAGAATTGCATTTTTTCTCTGTTAAAATGACAATTTTTTCTTGGATTATTGGTCTGCTCTTAATAGGTTGTAAAAGTTTATTTTTCACTTTCTGTGCCATTTGCCTAGAAGACAAAGTTTTTGTGCCTTGCTGGAATAACCTTCTATGGTTTATGTTGACTTTATGTCCTTGATTATTTACAAAAAGGGTCTTTGGAGCGCCTGGGTGGTTCAGTCGGTTAAGTGTCCAACTCTTGGTTCCAGCTCAGGTCATGATCTCAGGGTTCATGAGTTTGAGCCCCACGTGGGGCTCCACACAGTGCAGACCCTGCTTGGGATTCTCTCTCTCTCTTTCTCTGCCCTTCTCCCACTCTCTCTCTCTCTTTCAAAATAAATAAATAAAAACTTAAAAAAAGACATTATTCTTACTTAAGAAAGAGCTATGATTATTTATAATCATGTCACCTCTTTATTTTTCAAATCTTTTATCAAATTGGTCAAATAGGTAGCCAAGTATTGTTTTTCAGTAGCCCATGATCCTATCTTAAACGTTCAAATATCTCAACAACTTTTGATATTTGGTTTTCCAAAATCTAATCCTAAATGATATCTTTTGTACCTACAACTGTCTTTCAGATTTCCCAGAGGGCTTGTGGAAAATTCAAAACAGAAAAGATTTGTTCTTTTACCTTGTAAAATAGAACAGCTAGAGATAATTGGGTTTGTTTGATATATAACTCTCGATGAGTTGCATGAGTAGAGTAGTTAAAGAAGGGATTCTCAGCCTTTCCTACAGTAAAGTATAGGTAAAATGTTATTAATATAAGTATTTCATAAATTGTATGCTGTTTGAGAAGTTCCAAGAGAATTGTCCGTGTCCTCTGTGTCCATGAAATGTTTCTGTTTGTCAGAATCCTAGTGTTGCTTTGCCAAATAATATAAATAAAATAATATTATCAGTCATAATTTGTTATTTTTTAAAAATGTTAACTTGGTTGCAATGTTGCTTATTTAATTTGAATCTAGCATCTTCTAAACCAGTGGATTATTAAATGTTGAAGTACATTTGAAACACAATGTTACATTAGTTTCAGATGTAGAGCATAATGCTTTGCCAACTCTGTATGTTATGCTATGCTCACAAGTGTAGCTACCATCTGTCACCATACAATACTACTACAATACCATAGACTATATTCTCTATGCTGTGCCTTTAATCTCTGTGACTTATTCACTCCATAACTGGAAGCATGTAACTCCCATTCCCCTTCACCCGTTTTGGCCATCCCTCATCTCCTCCCCTCTGGCAACCATCAGTTTGTTCTATTTATGGATCTGTTTCTGCTTCCATTTGTTTGTTCATTTGTTTTGATTTTTGGATTCCACATATAAGTGAAATGATATGGTGTTTGTCTTTCTCTGTCTGACTTATTTCACTTAGCATAATATCCTCTAGGTCCATCCATGTTGTTACAAATGTAAGCCAGTGTTTTTTTTTTTTTTTTGTCCAATGTATATATTTTTCACAAGGAAGTTTCCATTTTAGTATATTAATGATACCTATTTTTAACAAAATATTGGCAAATATATAGGGCTTTGATTCAACTAGTCATAATATCAACACAGAGATTGTTTGTTTATAAGCTTTAGAGTTAAAATTGGATTTAAATTATGGTAGTTAGGCTTCAAAATGTAGAGACATAATGATGAAATCATACAAGAAATTAACGTCCACTTATTTTTTTCAGAGTACTTTTCTGGCTTTTATAGTAGTAAGATTAGGGCCTTGTATTGCTTGAGAGGCATCACAAATTTTATTTAGAAAGATCTCCTTATTAATAGAATTCTTGATGTATTTTTTAAACAGAGAAGAAATCAGTTTTTTATATTAATGTTATTCTCCAATGCATATTTTTAGTTGCTATTTTTGCAACTGTAAATACTAATTTTTCAGGTATGAAGCCTGCATTACCATGTTAGTTTTGAATTTTTACCAGAAATGAGATGTGATTGTCCATTAAGATGCAGTCCAACTGTAAACACAAATTAAATTATTGCAAGGAATAAGCCATAATAATTTCTCTCTGTAATTTGTTTAAAATGCCAGATGATTTAAAATTTTTTTATTTGGAAACTCATGGAAATGAAGTGTATTTCATTTGCTTGGGATCTTAGATGCAGAATAAGATTTTTAGTATACATTATTAAAGATTTTATATTATTATTTAACTCTCATTACACATTGTTATGATCCTCCCCACATATAACAGAATGTTCCAAAGGCTCTATTTTGTAGTTGAAATGTTATACTATAGATCAATTCATTTGCTACTAGAAGTATGATATCCATTTTCTGGATTACTACTATTTACATGAATAATATATATTCTAATTTTTACCTTAATATCTGATACTGTATTTTTTCATGATTCTTTTGCAAAGGTTTTTTCTACTGAGTTTAAGCCAGTGGTTTTTAATTGTGGTATTCAAATCACTTACCTATGGAGTTTTATTAAATTTTTTTTAATGTTTATTTTTGAGAGAGAGAGAGCGAGCCAAGGAAGGGCAGAAAGAAAGGAAGACACAGAATCTGAAGCAGGCTCCAGGCTCTTAGCTGTCAGCACAGAGCCTGATGTGGGGCTTGAACCCATGAACTGTGAGATCATGACCTGAGCCTAAGTCGGATGCTTAACCGACTGAGCCACCCAGGCACCCCCCTATGGAGTTTTATTAATATGAAATGTTTAGGACCTACTCTAGAGTTGCAGAAACTCTTTACTTGAATTCTTGATATATTCTTGGTATATTCTAATGATAGGCTTAACATGTTCATGGCGTGTTACGATTATTATGTTATATCTGAAGTTTTTTTCTTGGTAAAATTATGTTGATACAGTCTTATAAAGTAGATGTAATATTTGCTCTTCTTTAAAAATAGATTATGTTTTATAGAGATTTTGTTTAAAACTTTATTTTGAATTGACTTTATTTTCTTATTTTGACAGCTATTTTATTTATGTAATGAACTCTCATTAGATCTTTCACTTTTGAAAATGATCAGTAATAAGGTAATCACAGCTAATGTCAGTCTTTTGTCATCTACAGATAGTTTTTTGTTTTTTTAATTTTTTTTAATATTTATTTTTGACACAGAGAGAGGAACAGAGTGCAAGCAGGGGAAGAATCCAGACAGAATCCTAAGCAGACTCCAGTCTTTTAGCTGTTAGCACAGAGCCCAATGCAGGGTTCAAACTCACGGACTGTGAGATCATGACCTGAGCTGAACTCAGACACTTAACCGACTGAGCCACCCAGGTGCCCCGGTTTTTTGTTTTAATTTAATGCTTCCTTGAAATATTTGCAATTAGCTACAGGCCAGAGTGCTTCATCTTCCAAAAAAGGACAGAAGTTCCTTTGAAAAAGACTATATCAGGTATTATTAGGTACAGGGTTCTGATGATGTCATTTAGACAATTTTGAGACCATACTAATGAACCAAGTTTGGATTTTCAGAACTCTAGTCAACAGATGGGTCCATGATATCACTAAGCCAAGACTACATAGAACAAGAATTAATTACACAGACCTGAATCAACTGATGAGGGATGATTGTGGGTTTTGTTTGGAATATTGTTAATGTTTTAATGGTTTACTTTCTGAGTATTTAAGGAATCTCATTCTTTTTTGTCTTAAGTTACCTGTAACTCATGACAATTTATAGATTACACTTTCATAAATAGGAAATTTTTTTTTAAGTTTATTTATTTGAGAGAGAGACAGCATGAGTGGGGGAAGGGCAGAGAGAGAGAGACCGAAAGAGAGAGAGAGAATCCCAAGTGAACTCTTTGCTGCCAGCGTGCTTGAACTCATGAAACTGTGAGATCATGACCTGAGCCAAAACCAAGAGTCAGACACTTAACCGGACTGAGCCACCCTAGAACTCCTGAAAGGAAATATTTTTTAAATGATATATTCTTCTTTCTGTTTAATCCCTCCAAAATTCTGAAACTTTTATTGAGTATTTTATTTTTCATGGCAATGATTATTTAAATAAGTTCAATAAGAATTTGTTTTTCTTGTTACATTTTTACAAAGGAGACATACAGATGGATAATAGACATATGAAAAGATACTCAACATCACTCATCAGGGAAATACAAATCAAAAGTACAATGAGATATCAATCACCTCACACCAGTCATAATGGCTAAAATTAGAAACACAAGAAATAACAAATGTGGGTCAGGATGTGGAGAAAGGGGAATCCTATTCCACTCTTGGTGGGAATGCAAAGTGGTGCAGCCACTCTGAAAAACAGTATGGAAGTTCCTTGAAATGTTAAAAACAGAACTACCCTATGATTCAGCAATTGCTCTACTAGGTATTTACCCAAAGGATACAAAAATACTGATTTGAAGGGATACATGCTCCCCAATGTTTATAGTAGCATTATAAACAATAGCCAAATTAGGGAACAGCCCAAATGTCCATCAATTGATGAATGGATAAAGAAGATGTGATATATATACAATGGAATATTAATCAGCCATAAAAAAGAATGAAATCTTGCCATTTGAAACAACATGCTTAGAGCTAAGTGACATCACAGTGACTCTAAACCCATATCTTTCTATAATAACACTGAATGTAATGGACTAAATGCTCCCACCAAAAGACATAGGGTATCAGAATGGATAAAAAACACAAGACCCATCCATTTGCTGTATACAAGAGACTCATTTTAGACCCGAGGACAACTTCAGATTGAAAGTGAGGGGATGGAGAACTATCTATCATGCTACTGGAAGTCAAAAGAAATCTGGAGTAGCCATACTTAGACAAACTAGACTTTAAAGGCTGTAACAAGGGATGAAGAAGGGCGTTATATAATAATTACAGGGTCTATCGATCAGGAAGAGCTAACAATTATAAATGTCTATGCGCCGAATATGGGAGCCCTCAAATATATAAAACAATTACAAACATAAGCAACATTATTCATAAGAATGTGGTAATTGCAGGGAACTTTATTACCCCACTTACAACAATTGATACATCATCTAGACACGGGATCAATAAAGAAACAAGGACCCTGAATGATACATTGGATCAGATGGACTTGACAGATATATTTAGAACTCTGCATCCCAAAGCAACAGAATATACTCTTTTCTCAAGTGCACATGGAACATTCTCCAAGATAGATCACATACTGGGTCACAAAATAGCCCTTCCTAAGTATACAAGAATTGAGATCATACCATGCATACTTTCAGACCACAATGCTATGAAGCTTGAAATCAACCACAGGAAAAAGTCTGGAAAACCTCCAAAAGCATGGAGGTTAAAGAACACCCTACTAAAGAATGAATGGGCCAACCAGGCAATTAGAGAAGAAATTTAAAAATGTATGGAAACAAATGAAAATGAAAATACAACAATCCAAACACTTTGGGATGCAGTGAAGGCAGTCCTGAGAGGAAACTACATTGCAATCCAGGCCTATCTCAAGAAACAAGAAAAATCCCAAATACAAAATCTAACAGCCCACCTAAAGGAACTAGAAGCAGAACAACAAAGACACCCCAAACCCAGCAGAAGAAGAGAAATAATAAATATTAGAGCAGAAATAAACAATATAGAATCCAAAAAAACCCCCAGTAGAACAGATCAATGAAGCAAAGAGTTGGCTTTATGAAAAGATAAACAAAATTGATAACCCCCTAGCCATACTTCTCAAAAAGAAAAGAGAGTGGACCCAAATAGATAAAATCACAAATGAAAGTAGACATATCACAACTAATCCATCATAAATACAAACAATTATCAGAGAATACTATCAAAAATCATATGTCAACAAACTGGAAAACCTGGAAGAAATGGACAAATTTCTAGACACCCACATGCTACCAAAACTCAAGTGGGAAGAAATACAAAATTTGATCAAACCCATAACTAGTGAAGAAATTGAATCAGTTATCAAAAATCTCCCAACAATTAAGAGTCCTGGGCCAGATGGCTTTCCAGGGGAATTCTACCAGACATTTAAAGCAGGGTTAATACCTATCCCCCTCAAGCTGTTCCAAAAAATAGAAATGGAAGGAAAACTTCTGGACTCATTCTATGAAGCCAGCATTACCTTGATTCCAAAACCAGACAGAGAACCCATTAAAAAGGAGAATTACAGGCCAATATCTCTGATGCACATGGATGCAGACATTCTCAACAAGATTCTAGCAAATCAAATTCAACAGCATATGAAAAAAATTATTCACCATGATCAAGTGGGATTCATTCATGGGCTGCAGGGCTGGTTCAATATTCACGAATCAATCAATGTGATACATCACATCAATAAAAGAAAGGGTAAGAACCATATGATCCTGTCAATAGATGCAGAAAAAGCTTTTGACAAAATTCAGCATCCTTTCTTAATAAAAAACCCTCAAGAAAATCAGGATAGAAGGAACATTCCTAAACATCATAAAAGCCATATATGAAAATCCCACAGCTAATATCACCCTCAATGGAGAAAAACAGAGCTTTCCCCCTGAGATAAGGAACATGACAGGTATGCCCACTCTCACCACTGTTGTTTCACATAGTGTTGGGAGTCCTAGTCTCAGCAATCAGATAACAAAATGAAGTAAAATGCATCCAAATTGGCAAAGAAATCAAACTTTCACTTTTTGCAGATGATATGATACATGGAATACCAAAAAGCTTCTAGAAGTGATACATGAATTCAGCATGCTCACAGGATACAAAATCAATGTACAGAAATTGGTTGCATTTCTATACACCAATAATGAAGCAAGAGAAAGAAATCAAGAAATTGATCCAATTAAAAATTGCACCAAGAACCATAAAATACCTAGGGATAAACCTAACCAAAGATATAAAAGATCTGTATGCTGAAAACTATAGAAAGCTTATGAAGGAAATTGAAGAAGACACAAAGAAATGGATAAACGTTTCATGTTAGTGGATTGGAAGAATAAATATTGTTAAAATATCAATACTACCCAAAGCAATCTACACATTAAATGCAACCCCAATCAAAATTGCACCAGTATTCTTCTCAAAACTGGACCAAACAATCTTAAAATCTGAATGGAAACACAAAAGACCCTGAATAGCCAAAGTAATGTTGAAAAAGAAAACAACAGTGTAGGTATCACAATCCCAGACTTAGTGTCTACTACAAAGTTGTAATTATCAAGAAAGTATGGTATTGGCACAAAAACAGACACATAGACTAATGGAATAGAATAAAGAACCCAGATTTGGACCCACAAATGTATGGCCAACTAGTCTTTGGCAAAGCAAGAAAGAGTATCCAATGGAAATACTCTTTAGCAAATGGTGCTGGAAGAGCTGGACAGCAACATGCAGAAGAATGAAACTAGACCACTTTCTTACACTATACATAAAAATAAACTCAAAATGGATAAAAGACCTAAATGTGAGACAAAAAACCATCAAAACCCTGGAGGAAAAAACAGGCAACAATCTCTTTGACCTCAGCCGCAGCAACCTCTTGCTCAACATGTATCCAAAGGCAAGGGAATTAAAAGCAAAAATGAACTGTTGGGGCCTCATCAAGAAAAAAAAAACTTCTCTACTGCAAAGGAAACAGTCAACAAAACTAAAAGGCAACCAATGCAATGGGAAAAGATATTTGCAAATGAGATACTGGATAAAGGGTTAGTATCCAAAATCAAAAAGAATTTACCAAACTTAACACCTAAAAAGCAAATAATCCAGTGAAGAAATGGGCAGAAGACATGAATAGACACTTTTCCAAAGAAGACATCCAGATGGCCAACAGACACATGAAAAGGTGCTCAACATCACTCATCATCAGAGAAATACAAATCAAAACCACACTGAGATACCACCTCACACCAGTCAGAGTGGCTAAAATTAACAACTCAGGAAACAACAGCTACTGGCAAACATGTGGAGAAACAGGAACCCTCTCTCACTGTTGGTGGGAATGCAAATTCATGCAGCTACTCTGGAAAACTGTGTGGAGGTTCCTCAAAAAATTAAAAATAGAACTACCCTACTACCCAGCAATAGCACTACTAGGAGTTTATCCAAAGGATACAGGAGTGCTGCCTCATAGAGGCACATGTACACTGTATGTTAGCCAACTTGATAATAAATTATATTAAAAAAAGAAATGTTAAAAGAACTTCTTTAAGCTGA
Organism: Panthera onca; assembly: GCF_046562875.1. Lineage (NCBI taxonomy): Eukaryota > Metazoa > Chordata > Mammalia > Carnivora > Felidae > Panthera > Panthera onca. The sequence goes on from NC_138357.1 coordinate 67,033,438, forward strand.
AAAGAAGGCACCATTTAGTAATAATAACACATATGAAAGAATAAGTCTCACTGAAGAAGTAATTACATAGTAAAATTAGTGATTTAATTACTTATAAAGCTAAAATGAATATTAAAAGACAAAAGTAGTAAAAATAACTATGATAACAATAATTTTGGTTAAAGAATACACGAGATAAAAGTTGTAAAATGATATCAGAAACATACACATGGGGGAAGAGTAAAAATGATGAACTTTAGAATGGGATCAAACATAGGTTGTTATTAACTTAAAATAGACTGTTATGGATATGAGTTGTTATATATAAGCCACATGGAAACCACAAAGCAAAAACCTATAGGAGATAAACAAATTTAAAGAAAAAGGACTATAAGAACACCACTAAATAAAGTCATTAAAACCACAAAGGAAGAGAGAATGTAAAGAAAAAACGAACAGAGAAGAACTACAAAAACAGCTAGAAACTAATTAGTAAAGTGACAATAGGCATGTATTTATCAAAAATTATTTCAAATGTAAATGAACAAAATTCTCCAATCAAAAGACACAGAGTGGCTGAATGGATAAAAAACTCATCTATATGCTGCATATGAGAGACTCACTTTAGATATAAGGACACACAAACTGGAAGGGGAGGGATGGAAGAAAATATTCCATGCAAATGGAAACCAAAAGAAAGCTGGAGTAGCTGTGCTTATATCAGAAAAAAAAATGTGACTCTACAACAAAGACTGTAACAGGATAAAGAAAGATGTTACATAATGATAAAGGGGTCAATTCAACAAAAGGATATAACATTTGCAAATATTTTTGATACTTAGAAGCACCTAAGCATATAAAGCAAATATTAACAGATCTAAAAACAGAAAGCAATACAATAATGGTAGGGCACTTTAATACCCCACTTACATCAATGGATAGATCATCCAGACAGAAAATCAATAAGAAAACATCTGCCTTATTTTTCTTTAATTTTTTAATGTTTTATTTATTTTTGAGAGCAAGAGAGAGACAGAGTGTGAGTGGGGAGTGGCAGAGAGAGGGAGACACAGAATCTGAAGCAGGCTCCAGGCTCTGAGCTGTCAGCACAGAGCCCGACGTGGGGCTCAAACCCATGAATTGTGAGATCATGACCTGAGCTGAAGTCTGACGCTTAACTGATGAGCCACACAGATGCCACAACATCTACCTTAAACAACCGTTAGACCGGATGTACTCAACAGGTATTTATAGAACATTCCACCCCAAAACATTCCACCCATGTGCATTTCCAGGAAGTGCACATGGAACATTTTCTAAGACAGATCATATGTTAGACCATAAAACAAGTATTTATCAATTTGAGAATTGAAATCATACCAAACATCTTTTATAACCACAGTTGTATGAAACTAGAAATTAATTACATGAAGAAACCTGGACAATTCCCAAATATGTGGGGATTAAATAACATGCTGCCGAACAACCAATACATCAAAGAAAAAATTTAAAAAATAAAAAATTACCTTGAGACAAATTAAAATGGAAAAGTAACACATCAAAATTTGTGAGATGCAGCAAAAGCAGTTCTAAGAGGAAAGTTCATAGCAATAAAGGCCTACCTTAAGAGATAAAAAAAAGTCTGAAAAAAAACCCAACCTAATTGTACACCTCAAGGAACTAGAGAAAGAACAAAAGGAGTTAAAAGGTAGTAGAAGGAAGGATATAAAAAGGATCAGAGTGGAAATAAATGACATAGAGACAAAAAAAACCAATTGAAAATATGAATGAAATTAAGAACTGATTCTTTGAAAAGATAAAGAAAATTGACAAACCTTTTAGCTTGATTCACCAAGAAAAAAAGAGAGGACTCAAATAAATAAAATCAGAAATGAAAGATATGTTACAACTGGTACCACAGAAGTACAAAGATCATGAGATTACTATGAACAATTATATGCCAACAAATTGCAGAACCTAGAAGAAATGTATGCATTCCTGGAAACATACAACCTACAAAGACCATATCATGATGAAATAGAAAATCTGAACAGACCTCTTACCAGTAAAGACATTGAATAAATAATCAAAAGTCTAGGACCAGATGGCTTTATTGGTGAACTCAAAGAACATTCACATAATTAATATCAATCTTTTCCAGAGTCTTAAAGAAGATAGAAGAGGGAGGATTTACTTCAAACACATTTTACAAGGCCAGCATTACGTTGATACCAAAACCAGACAAGGATGCCACCAAAAAAATTATGGGCCAATATTCCTGATAAACATAGATGCAAAAACCCTCAACAAAGTATTAGCAAAACAAACTCAACGTATTGTTGATTAAAAGGATCATACAGCATGATCAAGTGGGATTCATTTCAGAGATGTAAGGATAGTTCAACATCCATAAATCACTCGATGTGATACAGCACATTAATAAAACAAAGGACAAAATAATATTATTATCTTAATAGATGTAGAAAAAACATTTGATAAAAATTAAAATCCATTTATGATAAAAATTCTTAAAAAAGTGGGTAGAGTTCACGAACCTCAAAATAATAAAGGCCATATATAAACCACAGCCAACCCCATATTCAACAGTGAAAAGCTGATAGCTTTTCCTCTAAGATCAGGAACAAGACAAAGATGTCCACTCTTGCCACTTTTATTCAACATAATATTGGAAGTTCTAGCCACAGCAATTAGGCAAGAAAAAGATATAAAAACATCTAAATTGGAAAGGAAGAAGAAAAACTGTTGCTATTTGTAGATTACATGATATTATATATAGAAAACCCTAAAGACTCCATCAAACAACTGTTGGAACTAATAAACAAATTGAGTAAAGTTGTAGGATATAAAATCAATACACAGGGGCACCTGGGTGGCTCAGCCAATTAAGTGTCTGACTTCAGCTTGGGTCATGATCTCATGAGTTCACGAGTTCGAGCCCTGCATTGGGCTCTGTGCTGACAGCTTGGAGCCTGGAGCCTGCTTCGGATTCTGTGTCTCCCTCTCTCTCTGCCCTCCCCCACTCACGCTGTCTTTCTCTCTCTGTCTCAAAAATAAACATTAAAAATTAAAAAAAAATCAATACACAAAAATCTGTTGTGCATCTTTATAATGAATTAATAACAAACTATCAGAAGGAGAAATTAAGAAAACAATCTCATTTATAATTGCGTCAAAAATAACAAAATATCTAAGAATAAATTTAACCAAGGAGGTGAAAGACCTGTATATTGGAAACTACAAGACATTAATGAAAGAAATTGAAGAAGACACAAATAAATGGAAAGATATTTTATGTTCATGCATTGGAAGAATTAATATTGTTAAATTGTCCATGGTTCCCAGAGGAATCTATAGATTCAGTGCAATTCTTACCAAATTATAATGGTATTTTTCACAGAAATACTAAAAAATCCTAAAATTTATGTGGAACCACAAAAGACCTTGCATAGACAAAGCAATCTTGAGAAAGAAGAACACAACTAGAGGCACCACACCCCCTGATTTCAAACTATATTAATAAGCTATAGTAAATAAGGAGTGCCTGGGTGCCTCAGTCAGTTAAGCATCCGACTTCAGCTCATTTCATGATCTCACGGTTTGTGATTTTGAGCCCTACATCGGGCTCTGTGCAGACAGTTTGGAACCTGGAGTCTGCTTCTGATTCTGTGTCTCCCTCTCTCTCTGCCCCTCCCCCACTCATGCTTTGTCTGTCTCTCTCAAAAATAAATAAACATTAAAAAAGTTTTAAAAAGCTATAGTAATTAAAACAGTATCATATTACCATAAAAACAGACACATAGATCAATAGAACATTAGAAAGTGTGGAAATAAGCCCACACATATATGCTCAATTAATTTACAACAAAGAAGGCAAGACTATACATGGGGAAAAGGTCTCTTCAATAAATGGTGCTGGGACAATTGGACAGCTACATGCAAAAGAATGAAACTGGTCCACTATCTTACATAATATACAAAAATTAACTCAAAATGGATTAAAGACATAAATGTAAGACCTAAATCTATAAAAGTGTTAGAAGAAAATAGGCAGTAAACTCCTTGACATAGGTCTTGGTGATGATTCTTTGACTCTGATACCAAAAGCAAAAGTAACAAAAGCAAAAATAAACAAGTGGTACTGCATCAAACTAGAAAGCTTCTGCATGGTAAAGAAAACATCAACAAAATGAAAAGGTAACTTACTGTATGGGAGAATATAACTTTAAATCATATATCTGAAAGGGAATAATATCTAAAGTATATAAAGAACTCATACATCTCAAAAGCAAGAGCAATCTGATTTTAAAAATGGTCAGAAGATCTCAATAGACATTTTTTTTCCAAGGAAGACATACAAATGACCAATAGACACATGAAAAATTGTCAATATCATTAATCATCAGGGAAATGCAAATCAAAACCACAGTGAAATATCACCTCACACCTGTTAGAATGACTAATATCAAAATGACAATAAATAACAAGTACTGCTGAGGACATGGAGACAAGGGAACCCTTGTGCTCTGTTGGTGGGAATGTAATTAGGTGTAATCATTATGGAACCAATGCAGAGGTTCCTCAAAATATTAAAAATATTGCCATATTCCAAATTGCTGCCATATGGTTCAGCAGTCCTGCTTCTGGGTATTTATCTGAAGAAAGAGAAAACACTAATTCAACCAGAGGGAAGGAGGTAGGGGAATGGGTTAAATAGGTAATAGGAATTAAGGAGTGCACTTGTCATGATGAGCACTGGGTGATGTATGAAATTGTTGAATTACTATATTGTACACCAGAAACTAGTATAACAGTGTATGTTAACTAACTGGAATTAAAATAAACTTAAAAAAAACACTAATTTCAAAAAATATATATGCACTCCCATGTTCATTGCAGCATAATTTACAATAGTCAAGATATGAAGACCACCTAAGTGGCCATCAATAGATGAGTGGATAAAGAAACTGTGGTGTATATATACAATGGAATATTATTCAGCCATAAAAAATTAAATCTTGCCATTTGTCAACAACATGGATGGATCTTGGGGGCATTATGTAAAGTGAAATAAGTCAGATGGAGAAAGACAAATACCTTAATATCCCTCTTATAAGTGGAATCTAAAAAAAGAAAAAAAAACCCAAAACAAACACCAAAACAAGCTCATAGGTATAGAGAACTGAATGGTGGTTTCAAGAGATGGGTTGAGGATAGGAGAAATGGGTGAACTGTTTTGTTTGTTTGTTTGTTTGTTTGTTTGTTTGAGTTAATTGAATAAAAAGTTAAGAATTACACATGGCACTTTGGACATTCATGGACAGACACAGAACGGTGAAAATTTTGAGCTAAGGCATGTGTTTCGGCTGAGATTGAACAGGACAATACTCTGTCTTCTTTCAGCTCATATACTGTAAACAAGAGTCCCTTTTGTGATATGTTTAGTGCTACATTTTTTGCATTTTATTGTTCTTTTTATTGGTACTTTGTTGTTTAAAGTGGTCCGCGTGTGTAGTGGTGAAGTGCTGTCTAGCGTTCCTAAGCAAAAGACTGTGATGTGTCTAACAGAGAAAATTTGTGTGTTGGATAAGCTTCACTCAGGCATGAGTTATAATGCTGTTGGGTGCGAGTTCAATATTAATGAATCAACAATATGTATTTTTTTAATTTTATTTTTTATTAAAAAAAATTTACATACAAGTTAGTTAGCATATAGTGCAAAAATGATTTCAGGAGTAGATTGCTTAGTGCCCCTTACTCATTTAGCCTATCCCCTCCTCCCACAACCCCTCCTGTAACCCTCAGTTTGTTCTCCATATTTATGAGTCTCTTTTGTTTTGTCCCCCTCCCTATTTTTATATTATTTTTGTCTCCCATCCCTTATGTTCATCTGTTTTGTCTCTTAAAGTCCTCATATGAGTGAAGTCATATCATTTTTGTCTTTCTCTGACTAATTTCACTTAGTATAATACCCTCCAGTTCCATTCACGTAGTTGCAACTGGCAAGACTTCATTCTTTTTTTTTAATATATGAAATTTATTGTCAAATTCGTTTCCATACAACACCCAGTGCTCATCCCAAAAGATGCCCTCTTCAATGTCCATCACCTACCCTCCCCTCCCTCCCACCCCCCATCAACCCTCAGTTTGTTCTCAGTTTTTAAGAGTCTCTTATGCTTTGGCTCTCTCCCACTCTAACCTTTTTTTTTTTCCTTCCCCTCCCCCATAGTCTTCTGTTAAGTTTCTCAGGATCCACATAAGACTGACACATCACACTCTCCAGTTCCATCCACGTTGCTACAAAGGGCCATATTTCATTCTTTCTCATTGCCCTGTAGTACTCCATTGTGTATATAAATCACAATTTCCTTATCCATTCATCAGTTGATGGACATTTAGGTTTTTTCCATAATTTGGCTATTGTTGAGAGTGCTGCTGTAAACATTGGAGTACAAGTGCCCCTATGCATCAGTACTCCTGTATCCCTTGGGTAAATTCCTAGCAGTGCTATTGCTGGGTCATAGGGTAGGTCTATTTTTAATTTTTTGAGGAACCTCCACACTGTTTCCCACAGTGGCTGCACCAGTTTGCATTCCCCCCAATAGTGCAAGAGGGTTCCCGTTTCTCCACATCCTCTCCAGCAACTATAGTCTCCTGATTTGTTCATTTTGGCCACTCTGACTGGTGTGAGGTGATATCTGAGTGTGGTTTTGATTTGTATTTCCCTGATGAGGAGCGACGTTGAACATCTTTTCATGTGCCTGTTGGCCACCTGGATGTCTTCTTTAGAGAAGTGTCTATTCATGTTTTCTGCCCATTTCTTCACTGGATTATTTGTTTTTCGGGTGTGGAGTTTGATGAGCTCTTTACAGATTTTGGATACTAGCCCTTTGTCTGATATGTCATTTGCAAATATCTTTTCCCATTCCGTTGGTTGCCTTTTAGTTTGTTGATTGTCTCCTTTGCTGTGCAGAAGCTTTTTATCTTCATGAGGTCCCAATAGTTCATTTTTGCTTTTAGTTCCCTTGTCTTTGGGGATATGTCAAGTAAGAAATTGCTGCGGCTGAGGACAGAGAGGTCTTTTCCTCCTTTCTCCTCTAGGGTTTTGATGGTTTCCTGTCTCACATTCAGGTCCTTTATCCATTTTGAGCTTGTTTTTCTGAGTGGTGTAAGAAAGGGGTCTAGTTTCATCCTTCTGCATGTTGCTGTCCAGTTCTCCCAGCACCATTTGTGAAAGAGACTTTTTTCCATTGGATATTCTTTCCTGCTTTGTCAAAGATTAGTTGGCCATACTTTTGTGGGTCTAGTTCTGGGGTTTCTATTCTATTCCATCGGTCTATGTGTCTGTTTTTGTGCCAATACCATGCTGTCTTGATGATTACAGCTTTATAGTAGAGGCCAAAGTCTGGGATTGTGATGCCTCCTGCTTTGGTCTTCTTCTTCAAAATTACTTTGGCTATTTGGGGCCTTTTGTGGTTCCATATGAATTTTAGGATGGCTTGTTCTAGCTTCAAGAAGAATGCTGGTGCAATTTTGATTGCGATTGCATTGAATGTGTAGATAGCTTTGGGTAGTATTGACATTTTAACAATATGTGTTCTTCCAATCCATGAGCACGGAATGTTTTTCCATTTCTTTGTGTCTTCTTCAATTACCTTCATAAGCTTTCTATAGTTTTCAGCATACAGATCTTTTACATCCTTGGTTAGATTTATTCCTAGGTATTTTATGCTTCTTGGTGCAATTGTGAATGGGATCAATTTCTTTATTTGTCTTTTTGTTGCTTCATTATTAGTGTATAAGATTGCAACTGATTTCTGTACTTTGGTTTTGTATCCTGCAACTTTGCTGAATTCATGTATCAGTTCTAGCAGACTTTTGGTGGAGTCTGTCAGATTTTCCATGTATAATATCATGTCATCTGCAAAAAGCGAAAGCTTGACTTCATCTTTGCCAATTTTGATGCCTTTGATTTCCTTTTGTTGTCTGATTGCTGACGCTAGCACTTCCAACACTATGTTCAACAACAGCGGTGAGAGTGGACATCCCTGTCGTGTTCCTGATCTCAGGGGGAAAGCTCTCAGTTTTTCCCCATTGAGGATGATTTAGCTGTGGGCTTTTCAGAAATGAATTTTATGATGTTTAACTATGTTCCTTCTATCCCGACTTTCTCGAGGGTTTTTATTAAGAAAGGATGCTGAATTTTGTCAAATGCTTTTTCTGCATCGATTGACAGGATCATATGGTTCTTTTCTTTTATTAATGTGATGTATCACGTTGATTGATTTGTGAATGTTGAACCAGGCCTGCAGCCCAGGAATGAATCCCACTTGATCATGGTGAATAATTCTTTTTATAAGCTGTTGAATTCGATTTGCCAGTATCCTATTGAGAATTTTTGCATCCATATTCATCAGGGATATTGGCCTGTAGTTCTCTTTTTTTGCTGGGTCTCTGGTTTAGGAATCAAAATAATTCTGGCTTCATAGAATAATTCTGGAAGTTTTTCTTCCCTTTCTATTTTTTGGAATAGCTTGAGAAGGATAGGTATTATCTCTGCTTTAAATGTCTGGTAGAATTCCCCTGGGAAGCCATCTGGTCCTGGATGCTTAATTGTTGGGAGATTTTGATAAATGATTCAATTTCTTCGCTGGTTATGGGTCTGTTCAAGCTTTCTACTTCCTCCTGTTTGAGTTTTGGAAGTGTGTGGGTGTTTAGGAATTTGTCCATTTCTTCCAGGTTGTCCAATTTGTTGGCATATAATTTTTCATAGTATTCCCTGATAATTGTTTGTATTTCTGAGGGATTGGCTGTAATAATTCCATTTTCATTGATGATTTTACCTATTTGGGTCCTCTCCCTTTTCTTTTTGAGAAGCCTGGCTAGAGGTTTATCCATTTGGTTTACTTTTTCAAAAAACCAACTCTTGGTTTCGTTGTTCTCCTCTACAGTTTTTTTAGATTCTTATTGTTTATTTCTGCTGTGATATTTATTATTTCTCTTCTTCTTCTGCTGGGTTTGGGTTCTTCTTCTGCTTCTATTTCCTTTAGGTGTGCTGTTAGATTTTGTATTTGGGATTTTTCTTGTTTCTTGAGATAGGCCTGGATTGCAATGTATTTTCCTCTCAGGACTGCCTTCGCTGCATCCCAAAGCATTTGGGTTGTTGTATTTTCATTTTTGTTTGTTTCCATATATTTTTAATTTTCTTCTCTAATTGCTTGGTTGACCCATTCATTCTTTAGTAGGGTGTTCTTTAACCTCCATGCTTTTGGAGGTTTTCCAGACTTTTTCCTGTGGTTGATTTCAAGCTTCATAGCATTGTGGTCTGAAAGTATGCATGGTATGATCTCAATTCTTGTATACTTAGGAGGTGCTGTTTAGTGACCCACTATGTGATCTATCTTGGAGAATGTTCCATGTGCACTCGAGAAGAAAGTATATTCTGTTGCTTTGGGATGCAGAGTTTTGAATATATCTGTCAAGTCCATCTAATCCAATGTATCATTCACGGCCCTTGTTTCTTTATTGACCATGTGTCTAGATGATCTATCCATTGTTGTAAGTGGGGTATTAAAGTCCCCTGCAATGACCACATTCTTGTCATAAGGTTGCTTATGTTTGTGAGTAATTGTTCTATATATTTGGGGGCTCCTGTATTCAGCGTATAGACATTTATAATTGTTAGTTCTTCTTGATGGATAGACCCTGTAATTATTATATAATGCCCTTCTTTATCTCTTGTTACAACCTTTAATTTAAAGTCTGGTTTGTCTGATATAAGTATGGCTACTCCAGCTTTCTTTTGACTTCGAGTAGCATGATAAATAGTTCTCCATCCCCTCACTTTCAATCTGCAAGTGTCCTCAGGTCTAAAATGAGTCTCCTGTAGACAGCAAATAGTTGGGTCTTATTTTTGTATCCATTCTGATACCCTATGTCTATTGGTTGGTGCATTTAGTCCATTTACATTCAGTGTTATTATAGAAAGATATGGGTTTAGAGTCATTGTGATGTCTTTAGGTTTCATGCTTGTAGTGATGTCTCTGGTACTTTGTCTGACAGGATCCCCCTTAGGATCTCTTGTAGGGCTGGTTTAGTGGTGACGAATTCCTTCAGTTTTTGTTTGTTTGGGAAGACCTTTATCTCTCCTTCTATTCTAAATGACAGACTTGCTGGATAAAGGATTCTTGGCTGCATATTTTTTCTGTTCATCACATTGAAGATTTCCTGCCATTCCTTTCTGGCCTGCCAAGTGTCAGTAGAGAGATCCGTCACTAGTCTTATCGGTCTCCCTTTATATGTTAGAGCACGTTTATCCCTAGCTGCTTTCAGAATTTTCTCTTTATCCTTGTATTTTGCCAGTTTCACTATGATATGTCGTGCAGAAGATCGATTCAAGTTACGTCTGAAGGGAGTTCTCTGTGTCTCTTGGATTTCAATGCCTTTTTCCTTCCCCAGTTCAGGGAAGTTCTCAGCTATTATTTCTTCAAGTACACCTTTAGCACATTTCCCTCTCTCTTCCTCCTCTGGAATACCAATTATGCATAGATTATTTCTCTTTAGTGCATCACTTAGTTCTTTAATTTTCCCCTCATACTCCTGGATTTTTTAATCTCTGTTTTTCTCAGCTTCTTCTTTTTCAATAATTTTATCTTCTAGTTCACCTATTCTCTTCTCTGCCTCTTCAATCTGAGCTGTGGTCGTCTCCATTTTATTTTGCAGCTCATTAATAGCATTTTTTAGCTCCTCATGGCTGTTCCTCAGTCCCTTGATCTCTGTAGCAATAGATTCTCTGCTGTCCTTTATACTGTTTTCAAGCCCAGCGATTAATTTTATGACTATTATTCTAAATTCACTTTCTTTTATATTGTTTAAATCGTTTTTGATTAGTTCGTTAGCTGTCGTTATTTCCTGGGGTTTTTTTTGAGGGGAACTCTCCAGTTTCATTATTTTGCATAGTCCCTGGAGTGGTGTGGAACTGCAGGGCACTTCCCCTTTGCTGTCTTGAATAACTTGCGTTGGTGGGTGGGGCCTCAGTCAGACCTGATATCTGCCCCCTGCCCACCGCTGGGGCCACAGCCAGACTGGTGTGTACTTTCTCTTCCCCTCTCCTAGGGGCAGGATTCACTGTGGGGTGGTGTGGCCCATCTGGGCTACTTGCACACTGCCAGGCTTGTGGTGCTGGGGATCTGGCGTATTAGCTGGGGTGGATCGGCAAGATGCACAGGGGTGGGAGGGGCAGGCTCAGCTCCCTTTTCCTTTGGAGATCAGCTTAGGTAGGGGCCCTGCGGCACCAGAAGGGAGTCAGACCCGCCAGAGGGATGGATCCGCAGAAGCACAGCATTGGGTGTTTGCACGGTGCAAGCAAGTTCCCTGGCAGGAACTGGTTCCCTTTGGGATTTTGGCTGGGGGATGGGCGAGGGAGATGGCACTGGCAAGCACCTTTGTTCCCCGCCAAGCTGCGCTCTGTTGTCCAGTGCTCAACAACTCTCTCTCCCATTGTCCTCCAGCCCTCCCGTTCTCCCAGCAGATCTGTTAACTTATAACCTTCCATATGTTAAGTCCCGCTTCCTGTCAGAACACATTCCCTCCGGCCCCTCCATTTTTGCAAGACTTGGGGGCTCTGCTTTGCCAGAGGGCTACCCCCCTGCCCCGCTCCCTCCCGCCAGCCGTGTAGCATGCACCGCCTCTCCACCCTTCTTACCCTCTTCTGTGGACCTCTTGTCTACACTTGGCTCCAGAGAATCCATTCTGCTAGTCTTCTGGTGATTTTCTGGGTTATTTAGGCAGGTGTGGGTGGAATCTAAGTGATCCGCAGGAGGCAGTGAGCCCAGCGTCCTCCTACGCCACCATCTTCCCAGAAACCTCCAAGATTTCATTGTTTTTGATTGCTAAGTAATACTCCATTGTATATATATATACCACATCTTCTTTATCCATTCATACATCGATGGACATTTGGGCTCTTTCCATACTTTGGCTATTGTTGATAGTGCTGGTATAAACATGGAGGTACACGTGTCCCTTGGAAACAGCACACCTGTATCCCTTGGTTAAATGCCTAGTAGTGCAATTGTTGGGTTGTAGGGTAGTTCTATTTTTAGTTTTTTGAGGAACTTCCATACTGTTTTCCAGAGTGGCTGCACCAGCTTGCATTCCCAAACAATATGTATTAAATAAAGTGCCTTTAAACAGAGGCATACATAAAACAAGTTTATGTATTGATTGGTTCATGCAAATATTGTGACCAGAGATGCACAGGAATTTAACCCTGTATTTCCCTAGGGGTAATGGTTCAAGATTCACTAATTCATTGTTGGCAGAGACTCCATAGAGTGTAACCACTGTGAAAAATGAGAATCAACTGTACTTTGGTCTTTTCGTTCATAGCATTGATCACAGGTTTTAAGTATATGTTTGTTCATGTAATTTTTTGAAAGTTTATTTATTTTGTGACAGAGAGAGAAAGAGAGAGAGAGAGAATGAGAAGGGGAAGGGCAGAGAAAGAGAGAGAGAGAGAGAGAGAGAGAGAGAGAGAGAGAGAGAGAATCTCAAGCAGGCTCCACACTGTCAGCACAGAGCTCCACATGGGGCTTGATCCCAGAAACCATGGGATCATGACCAGAGTCCAAACCAAGAGTTAGATGCTTAACTGACTGAGCCACCCAGGTGCCCTATTCATGTAGTTTTAAAATATCTGTCTCCTCCACTGGCATTTAAGCTTCAGGAGGATAGAGGATCATTTCATTTGATTAGATCTCTAGTACCTGATACAGTACCTAATACAGAGCTAGTATCTGGTAAAGATTGTTGAAGAATAAGTGAATGAACGACTGACTGAACACAGTGACTGTAGCTGTGTGGTACAGAGGAATACCTGGGCAGGGATCCAGGCAGTTCATCACAGAGGGAGGTTGCAGGCTGTGGTAGGAGAGACCATTTTTCTCTTCTCCTTTTCCATTATAGTAACTCTTGTCCTATAGTATTGACTGTACTCAGTATGTAATGAAAGGATTTTCCTTTGAGAGTAAGATGTGTTTCAGGTGTCAAAGCAAAATACCATTTTCCTTTAAGTAGCTTAATATCCTTTCATTTTTCTTACAGTGAAAACAGTCAAAAGCAGTTCTTGAAACCTTGTGGTGCAAATACCAGGCAGATTTAGAAAGGGCATGGGGTTTTCTTCTCTCTTTCCCCTGGAGACTTCAAGTAGGCTCTCAGATGTGGCCACAACTCCTTTTGGGTTTTATATGTGTTAAAATACTCCAGACAGAAGGCCTGGAACACATCTCTACATCACGTTTATTGAAATTAAATCACTTAGGCCTTTCTGGGCATCCTGACATAACACAGCTAGACAGTTATTCATTTAGTAATCCCACATGGTAGGTGATGGAACATAATCCGTGTATCAGAAAGCCATCTTGAGGAGCCAGCCAGCTGGGCCACTGTGGAAAGGAATTCAAAATAGATCTAAGGCCAAGTCAGGGAAGGCTATATCCAACTTAGTGAAGGAATGTTTGAAAGCTGACCTTATGTGTATGCAGAACACTAAGTAACCTATATGCTATATGCTGTGGTCACCTATATAGAATGTTTTGAGGGTCATCAGGGTCCTCCCACCCTTATTCCTTAATGAGATATTTTTACACCCAACTATGCTCTTGGTTGTTCTATTCCCCTGGACAGACCTTCCCTTTTTGTTAAAAATTTGCTAAATCTTACCTATCATTCAAGCCCCAACTTCTCTAAGAAGTCTCTTTGGACATTAGATCTCAGTCCTCTCTCTGAAGTCCACTTTCTGGGAACCCTAGGACTGCTTTGCATGTACGGCCTGCCTTTATCAGTGATAAACAGTGACACAAGGAACATTGTACGGCTCTGTTTACATTTTCTGAAGGACATTTTTTTGCAATTGGAAGACAGGGACCATGTCCAGCATTTCCTTTGTAATCTTAAGATTTCCCAGAACAATGTTCTGCACATTTTGGCTCTTAGTAAAGATTTGTTTAACAAATGGTGTCAATCAACTTTTGTGAAGCCTTATCTGCCCACCTCATTTGGAAGGGACCTGTCTTTCCTCAGAACACTATATTGCCTTAAGAGTTGACTATATTGCAGAGACAACTCTGAGTAAAGAAAGTTTGGGTGTTAGGAGCTGATACAAATATGATTATGACTAGGGCCATATCTTTTCCACCAACAAAACAAAAGTTGTTTTTGGCATCCAGGGCCAGTCCAAACATACTTGATATGCAGATAGAGATTTTTTTTGTATTCTGCACTACCTTTTTGATTTCTTGCTTCCCCTGGGATTCAGTACCCTCCTGACCATGATCCTCCTACTCGTATCTCAACTATTCCCTTTACCTATGTTTATGCAGTCCAAATACATGCATGCTGATATTTACCTCCTCAGGTTTCCTCCAATTAAGATTTAGTTTCTTTCATCTGTCTTCATTAATTATACCAGCTGATTATCCAGTATCATATTTTAAGATCTTTCCTAAGCCTCTGCTGCCAGTGTACCTGCTGATAATCTGCCCATCTTAGGGTATTTTTCATAATGACTAGAACCATGGATAGGGGGCCAGATTTCCTTGTGCTTCAGCTGGAATTTGGGATAGTCCAGGCACCCCCAAAATGACTTCTGCAACTCACTCCTGGTTAAGGCCAACCCTTGACTCACTGGTCAGCAGGACCAGGTATCTTTCAGCCTTTATGTTCTTCAGCTTACTCCTACCTCAAAAATATTTGCCTTTTAGATTAATTTTTTCCCTAGTTACATGATTTATTTTGTGATTTATTTTGTGGCTACTTGGCTATTTCTTGTGCATATTTTGAAGCTTGTTTTTTTTTGCATGCTGCTCATGTCTCTGTTTCTATTTCTCCGCTTTTCTCTCTGTGTTCTTCTCTGCTGAGCCTTCTCTCCTTTGTGAGGTTAAGTTATTTTCACTCATAGTGTGGATAGTGCTTCTAGAACTGTGATGGGAACTGTGATTGTAAAGTCCCCTTTCAAAAGTTCCAGGCAGATGAAAATTGGAGCATTGTTTTTAGGACACGTAAGCAAAAGACCTCCATGACAGGGGTGGACATTGTGGTGCCTGGGCCCTGGCATTCCTCCATTGCCTTGTTTTCTACTTAATTGCCTATGTATAGCTCAAAGAAGGATATTCCCTCATCTTCAGCCAATTTCTTACACTCTAGGTCAAACTTTCTCAACCTTGACACTCTTGACATTTGAGCAAGATGGTTCTTTGGTGTGTGTGTGTGTGTGTGTTTGTGTGTGTGTGCTGTTTTGTGCATTGTAGGATGTCTATCAGCATCCCTGGTATCTATCTACCAATGCCCGTAGCACCTTCCTACCCAGTTGTAACAACTTAAAATGTGACATCAAATGTCCCCTGGGGGCATAATTATCCCAGGTTGAGAACCAGTTCTCTAAGTTCCTCCTTTTGCCTTGGTCCCTAGTCCCTGCCTGATAGTCTCCTTTCACTCTAGTCCTTTCTACAGCTCACATGGAAGTCTCCATCACTTGGATAGTGAAATCATCATAGAATTAGCAAAGGGAACTCTAGACTTGTAAGACTTGATTTTTACCGCTGGGTCTACCACTAACTAGCTTTGTGACCCTGCACAAGTTACTTAATTCTTAGTTTCCTCATCTATAAAATGGAGAGAATAATAATCCTGCACCAGAAGATTAAATATCTTCCTTCTTCCTTTGCTAACCATTGCTTTTACCATTCATGGAATAAAAAACTAAAACGATGGTGAATGGAGCCAAGGGTAGAGCCGGCAGTCTTCAACAGATAATCCACAGTGGTATAGGAGAAGAAAGCCACATATCTGGAAAGAAGAAAAATAAAAACATTGGTTTCCAAATCTAGTTGGGCATCATAATCATATGGAGACATTTTTTGACAGGACAGTGTTGAGCTATGCCTTAGGTGTCTTGAATGGCAATATCTGGGTATAGGACAAAGGATCTGTACCAAACAAGCTCCCTAGTGGATTCTGATGAAAAGCCATGCTTGGGCACCACAGAGTTATATAATCTTTAAGGTTCTTTCTAGCTCTGATAGACAGTGATTGTATATTTCTTTTTAAAATTTATTTATTTATTTTGAGAGAGAGAAAGAGTGCATGTGAGTGAGTCGGGGGAGGGGAAGAGAGAGAAGAGAGAGAATCCCAAGCAGGCTCTGTGCTATCAGTGTAGAGCCTGACATGGTGCCTGAACTCAGAAACTGTAAGATCATGACCTGAGCTGATATCAAGAGTCATATGCTTAACTGACTGAGCCACCCGGGTACTCCATGTATGTTTCTATTTATCCTGTAGAATATTATACAAACTGAAACTGTACCTTCTGGGCATGATCTTAGGGAATTTTCGTGAATTTTTTTGGAGACTGGAGTTGAAGAATGTCACCTGTTCTAACAGAATAAACAGCTTCTGTAGGCACATTTGATCTTATAAGCAGGGAAGAAGGAGGCAGTCTAATGAAGCATCAATCAGCAGTTGTTATCATGTTACTAACTAAAGAGCACAAGTTTACAAATTGGCTGTTGAATAAACTTCAGTTAGTGGTCCACAGACCACAGCACAGACCAAGCCAGGAGAGAAGGTAGGATTTCCAGTAGCCAGAGTCCTGAAAATCTCTCTGACTAGAGAAGTGATTACAAGGTTGGTTCAAAAGGGTATGTAATCCCAAAGAGTAATCTCTGGGACAAAAAAGGAAAGGACCCTTCTGTTCTAGAAGTTTAGGAAGGCTTTGGAAGTAAAACAGGACATAGTCCAGAACCTAGGGCTCCATGTCTTAATGGCTTTCTTTAGCATTGACTCTCTCACCCCAGATAGTGTTGAAGTGTTTGGAATATCCAAATATGTTTGGAAATTTAAAAAAAGTGAATTGTCCAAGAAGAAGGAACAGGAATGGGATATCCCATTAGCTATGTCAGGTCAACCTGTGGAACTACTTGAGTTACATTAGGATTAGAGTTCAATGTTATGTAAAATTAACTGGGTCTGTTTTCATGTTTGTTTTGTTTGCCCTTGGTCTCCTGATAAAAACTCTTTGACAAATCCCCAACTTGTTTTCATTGAACTAAGGGAAAAGAGAGATTTTTCACACTGTATTACTTTTCTGTTGCTGTGTAACAAATTACCAGAAATTCAGTGACTTAAAACAACACAAACTTATTATCTCACAGTTTCTATGGAGCAGGATCACAGTATAGATTAGTTGGTCCTTTGCTCAGGGTCTCACCAGGCTGAAATCAGGTTGTCCTCAAAGCTGCACTTTCATCTGAGGCTTAGAGTCCTCTTCTAAGCTCACTGATTTTTGGCAGAATATATTTCTTTGTGGTTGTAGGACTGAGGTCTCCATTTTCTTTCTGGCTGTTGGCTGGGGACCACTTTCAGCTTCTATAGGTTAACCTCAGGTCCTTGCCATGTGGCCCCTGTCACAGGCAGTTCACAACATGGTTTGTTTGCTTCTCCAAGGCCAATAGAAGAACCTATGCTTATTTGAATATCTCTAACTTATTTTAAGTGCACACTTGACTAGGTCAGGCTCACCTAGGATAATCTTAAAATAAAGTAAACTGATTAGGAACTTTGATTGCATCTGCCAAATTGCTTTACATCAGCATCTAAATTAGTGTTTGATTGAATAAATGGGAGAAGAAGTAAACATCAGGGCCTGGGAATCTTGGGATCACATCTTAAAATTCTGCTTACCATACACAACTTGGTCAAGCAGTGTGGTGAGGGGGCCCAGAGAGAAACTGTCCAGGGCTATGGGTGGATTGTGTTTGGGTTAGGGCTTCCTGTACTCCATTATGTATAATAACAGGAGTGTTAGGAAAATATTTTCAGCAACGTGGCTCCTCTTGGAGAGGGGAAAGATGTCTTTGGTCATGATCAGTGCCACCCTCTCCTTGCTACCCTAAGTTTCTTATTTGACTTACAGGGAAAATACTCCAGTAAGGCTTTCCCAAACCTGTGATTTTTAAGTTAGATTGGAGTGTGATTTGAAGCAAAATCAAGGGCAGTGTGGTATAGAAGAAAGGTACTTCCTTTGACAGAAACCTTTCCAGCTCTTTGCAACTTCTCTCTCCAAGTATCCCAAATTAGGGTGCAACAAATACAGATGAGAAAGGAGTCACATGACCAGGAAGGAGGCTCTATGATTTCAGACCAGGGTGACTGATTGCTTAGGGATGTGAAGGTTGGAGAAAGTTGTCTCTTTTGAGAGAAAGGACAAACTCCTATTGGTGTGGGGACCTCAGAAGACCTAAGAGACAATTAATGAATTTGTGTGTGTGTGGAGATGCAACATTGGCCACTGGCCTGCTTCTCTTAGGAGAAATGGAGTGGGTGGGATTTGCTATAGTAATAACCATGACTAAATTTTTGGACTATTTTCTATATGCAGGCACTATTCTAAGTGTTTACATGTATTAACCCTCCCCCAAATCTTCTGAGGTAGTTACTATTATTATCCCTTCTTTATAGATAAGGAAACTGAGACACAGAGAAGTTAAATGCAAATTATTCTAAACTATAGCTAATAGGGGCGCCTGGGTGGCGCAGTCGGTTAAGCGTCCGACTTCAGCCAGGTCACGATCTCACGGTCCGTGAGTTCGAGCCCCGCGTCAGGCTCTGGGCTGATGGCTCAGAGCCTGGAGCCTGTTTCCGATTCTGTGTCTCCCTCTCTCTCTGTCCCTCCCCCGTTCATGCTCTGTCTCTCTCTGTCCCACAAATAAATAAAAAAACGTTGAAAAAAAAAATTTAAACTATAGCTAATAAAATGCATGTTGGAGTGTTTAGGGGGAAGTGTACTGATGTATGCAACATGCTATGAGATACAAGAACAAAAGAATTGTCTGATGCATGGATAGAGGGATGGATAATAAGTATATATATTATATATATGATAAAACAAGTATAGTAAAATGTTAATGGTAAAATCTAGTGGTGGGTATATGGATGTTCACTGTAAAATTCCTTCAACTTTTGTATATGTTTGGGAATTTGAAAGAAGTGAATTGTCCAACATCACACAGCTAGTAATGGTGGTGCCAGGATTTTAATTCAAGTAGTCTGGGTACAAAGTATGTGCTTTTAACAACTATGTTAATCTACTTCTCAGAAGCTCGTTTTCCAAGGATTTATGTTGTGTTGAATGCTTGAAATTAGATTGTTATCTCAAATCAGTTACTCTTTATAAGTTTTGCCATGGAAGCTGGAGCAGCATAAGAATCTCTGTCACAGGGGTTTGCTGGGGAGGCAAAGGTGCCCATATCTAAGTCAACCTAAGAGGAGATAAAATGAGGGAGCAGAGCTCTAAATAGGGACTGCTGGGAACTGAAATGAAGGCATGGATTGGGGCACTGGTAAACTTCCTTAAAGACAGGTGGAAGGAGCAAGGGTATAGCGTTTGAGATATTTGAGGTAGAGTGGAAGGATTGGACCTGATAAGACTATCTTGTAGGTATAGCAGGAGGTAAGATCGTCTGCCAAGAAAGAGTGTATGGGGGCCAGTGGATCAAGGAAAGTGGACAAGAATTGAAACAGTTGCTTTGGTGAGTGAACATGAGATGACTGGAAAATATATTAAGCATCAGGGCAGCTGGCTGGCTCAGTCGGTAGAGCACATGACTTTTGATCTCAGGGTCATGAGTTCAAGCCCCACATTGGGCATTGAGCTTACTTAAAATAAATTTTAAAAAGTATGTTAAGAAGTAGGCAGATCTCAGTTGGGGTGAGAGGGCAGGTGTTTGCAGTTCTATATTTCTTCAGTCAATTTTATTGTAGCCTATTAGAAACAGGATAGGACAAATTATGAAGTGAATTAGGCTCAGAAAAAAGAATGCGACCAAGATGTTGATGGTGACTTTGATAGGGGAATAATAGGGAGGAGAGAAAAGTGAGCTATTCCTCTCCTTGAATGTTCTCTGCTTGACATTGCTGTTCATGTAAGAATCTGGCTGCTTCCTACATCCTGTCATTGGCCTGCAAGCCTTTCAAACCTGGGTGCTAGCTTTGGCAAACTTATTTCTCAGGCCTTAGTTCTCGCTACTTTTTGCCCTCAAGGCTTAATTGAAACCACTCTTTCAAAGGTCACCAAATCGAATAGTGTTTATTCTGTGCTCATTTCTTGATCACTTTTCTCTGTGCTTAGCCTCTTTCTAACAACTCTCCTTCCTTAATTTTCATGATGATATTCTCTTTTACTTTCTGACTGCTCTTTCTCAGTTTTCTTGGTTGAGACCTACTACATCCTCCCATTTCTCAAAGTAATTGGGCCCAGAAGTTCATCCATGGCTCTCTTCCAGCATCAAACCGGAACTTAGCTGGAATCATAAGAAGGGATCACCTCCTTGCTCAAGTCCCAGCAAAAGGTGGTCTTGTTGGAGTAATGGATTAATAGCAGGTAGAAAAGAGAGTTTGGTGATGGTAGGCATTGATGTGCTTTGTACATGGGTGTGATTCACATACTTTGGGCACGTTAGCCATTATGCCTCTTGACATCCCTAGACCCCCTACTCGAATGTTTACCCATACACATGTGGACTCATGTCCAGACCTTTCTTGTGCCTGCTGAGGAAGGACCACCCCCACATACACATTCATCACAGGTCTTCCCTTCCCCCACCATCAGCCTCAATTTAGATAACTTTTAGATTCAGGGAAAAGAGTAGAGGATAGGGCCTGGAAAGGCAATGCATGTTTTAACTGCTCTGTTTTTCTTATTAAAACACTCATCCATAACTAAGGACTAACTGTGCCCTGGGGCTTGGGCTGAGGGATAGTGGGCTGAACAAGTTTATTCTATACTTTCTGTCATTTATTTTTGAATAAGGCTTTTCATTTTCTGTGCAAATCCCTATGGAGGTAGGCTAGGAAGCCACTCTTATCTTTGCTGAGAAAACTCTGTGAAGTGATTTGAGATAGGTAGGCCTAGGAGTCTTGGGCTGCTCATTTTCAGCCCAGAGCACCTGCCAATGCCCCATACAACTAAACACAATCAATTATTTTTTTAAATATTTTATTTATTTTTGAGAGAGAGAGAGAGAGAGAGAGAGACAGAGTGCCAAGTTGGGTAGGGGCAGAGAGAGAGAGAGACACAGAATCTGAAGCAGGCTCCAGGCTCTGAGCTGTCAGCACAGAGCTTGATGCAAGGCTCGAACTCAGGAACTGCGAGATCATGACCTGAGCCAAAATTGGATGCTTATCCGACTGAGCCACCCAGGTGCCCCTAAACTCAATAAAATCTTGGAGGTCCTTGTTCCCAATTCAGGTAAGCACTCAGCACTTAAGGGAGAAGTTGCTGGGGCCAGGCCTAGCTGGGAGTCTGTTTGATTTGCTTAGGAGATGGTGGGGCAGTCAGAGAGCAGGGGACTGTGAGTTGCTATGAGAAAGGAGGAGGGGCTTGGGATTTGGGCCCAGGAATTCCCATCAGGAAAGAAACACTTTCCACCTGCTACCACATAAAGTGCCTAACTCCATCATGGAATTTGCATGCAGATAGTTAGATCAGACTTTGGAAACAAGAAATGAAAAACGAGTTTCCTTCTTTCTGTTCATTGAGGCCAGCCAAGAGCCAGAGCTGGAGCCAGGCCTCTGATCATAAACTAAATAACAGAACCAGTTATCGGTTTCAAGTCTGACTGCCTCCTCTTGTAAGGACTTTGGAACTTGGAGAGGCTCCCTTACCCTTTAAAAACAAGCGGAAAGAAGTATGACTAAGACCCCGGATAGAATGGCAAGTATATTCAACGGTGGAGTGGGAGGCCAAAAGTGCTACTTGGAATGTATTTAGTGATTTTACTACTTAATTATCCCATTTGTCTATGAAAAACTTGCTGGGAAAGACCTGATTTGGAAGGGCAGAGGTAGGGATTAGGTAGGCAATATCAAGTATTAGGTAGGTACTGGGTGCCTTGGAATTAACGGCTGAGAGCTTAAGGAGATATAACTCCCTGGGGCCCAGGGACAGCCCATAGCTAATCATCACAAGAATGAACCAGGAGACTAACCCTCTAGTCAAGTCTTGACCAGATTGGAGTTGAATATATGACATGTGGCCTCATCAAGGCACCTGTCTTGGACTCTTGGCTCTTCCATCTACTAACTGTAGGACAAAAGAGATGTTTGGCTACCCTTCTGGGTCTCAGTTGCATTTTATGTTAAATGGGGATAATGCGTACCTACCTTACAAGATTGTTGAGAGGATTAAATAGATCTAATAAATGTGAAAAGGCCTTATAAACCATAAATCCTGGTGTAGATATGAAGGGTTAATATCATTACTACCACATGGTCTTCTGGCTTTTCGTAATTAGCACCTCTAGGAGAGATTAAGGAAATCCTAGGATCAAGGGGGAATATAAATGGATATTTTAGTCTGGGTGATCTCTAAAGAGGAGAAATTCATGTTTGGGGAGGCTGGAGCCTTTCCAATGATATCTGTTTTCTTGAGTATATGTTCACTTTGTCCTCAGGGTGGAGGTGCCAAGTTGGGTCTTCAGCTTGGGCCATAACTCCTTTTTGGATATCATTCTTAGTTGTCTCTCTGCATGGTTGGAATTTGAGTAAGCAAATAAAACGAAGTTTGGGAGTTAGAATCCTATCAAAGGACAGTTAGTTTTATATCAAAATACAGACTGGTTCCATAAGCACTAGCTGGACTAACAATCAGCCCAGCCAGTGAGGCAATATAGAGTCAGGGAAGAGTAATTGACTAAGAGTCAAGTTAGAGGTTCTGCTCCTGCTCTGGCTTTGCCCCTTAATCAGCTCTGAGACCTTGAATGAGTCTGAGAGTTATATGTATATTATCAAATGAGAGAGACAATGTGAGAACTCCTTTTAAGCTGTAAGGTAGCATATAAATAGTAGCAGTTATTATTATTATTACATTATGTCATATAGAGAATTGTTATTTTTATTATTTTATCCTCAAATATTATGTCTTTGGTTGCAAATGAGACCAGATATGTTGGATCGGTATATCTCATTTCTGTTAATTAGATAAAAAATTGAAAATGCAGAATCTATTGTTTTTACCATCATTATCATATTTGAAGAACAGGAATATTCAATAGTGGAGGGGATCTTAAAGATCTCTGCCCAGATATGGGGTATATTTGGGGGATATTGGAAATGTTCTGGAGTTAGAAGGGATGACGTTTGTGTAACATTGTAAATATACTAAAGCCCCCACCAAACCACTTTAAAATGGCAAGTTTTATTTCACTTTTAAAAATTACAAAAAAAAAAAAAATCCCTACCCTGAGGTCATGAGGACAACAAAGCCTAGATCTGAAGCAGTGAGAACAGGCCCACAGCAGGTAAATCAAACATTGCTTTTTACTGTGTGAAGTGTATACTTGTGAGAGATAGCGGTGTCTTTTGCATGGTGTGTGTATAAGAGAAACCAACTACTTAGATATAAAAGCAGTACATCCCAGAAACAGTCAAGATGTAGTAGTTTTGATAATCGTTATAAAAATGATGGTCCCAGGGCAGTTTTTGGGAATCTCAGCTGGAGGATCCCTATTGGCTCCAGGGATGAGTAGCCCACATTTACTTATCTGAGGAGTGGGGGAGCCAGTTATTGTTGTAAATGCAAATTTAGATCGACCATTCTGGTTTGCCCAGATTTAAGGAGTTTCCTGAAATGGGGATCTTTCTTTTTTATTTTCTAAAAGACTATTTTTCCCAGCTCTAGTGAAGTATGGTTGCCAATATATATATATATATATATATATATATATGTATGTATATATATGTATATATATATATGTTGTAAAATGTGATTTTTAAAAGGCATACAACATGATGATTTAATATATGTATATGTCATGAAATGATTACCACAATCAAATTAATTAACAGATCCATCACCTCACATAGTTACCATTCTTTTGTGTGTGTTTGATGAAAACGTGTAAGATCTGTTTTAGCAAATTTCATGTATACAATACAGTATTATTAACCATAACCACCATGCTGTACATTAGATCCCCCAGAATTCATTAATTTCATAAATGAAAGTTTTTCCTTTTGACCAATACTCTAAGTGTCCATCATTGGATGAATAAAGAAAATGTGCTATATTTATACAATGGAATATTATTCAGCCATGAGAAAGACATCCTTCTATTTGTGACAACATAAATGAACTTGGAGGACATTATGCTGACTTAAATAAGCCAGACACAGAAAGACAAATGCTGTGTATCATTTGTATGTGGAATTAAAAAAAATTGAACTCATCGAACCAGAGAGTATAAACGGTGGTTGCCAGGGGCTGGGGGATGGGGAAAATGGGGAGATAGGGGGCCTTTCAATGTTAAAAGTAAGAATGATCTGGGAAAACCAGGTTGCCCTAAAACTGGTACCCCTGTTAGCATAGAGAATGAAAAGGCCTGAGGAATGCTTTACAACCCTCTGGTTTAGAAGAAAGTGAAATGTCATCCCTGGTTAGGGCAGGAGAAAACCATTCAGAAAAGAAGCCAGAAGGAAAAAATTTTCCTGAGTGATACTGGGCAATGAAAACCATTTTCAGGATGCTGATAAATGAGAAACTATGGGATGTCTGGGCCTTAGACATGATAAAGGGTGCCATCCACAGAGAATAAAATTTGGGGGGGGCAGCAGCACTTTTCCAGTTTTGCTACAAAGCACAAGGAATGTTTATACAAACCAGAAAACAGGGAAGAATCAGGTTCCTGTCTTTAAGAGTTTAGAGCTAGATTGGTGGCCTTATTTTGAAGCTGATGGAGGTTATCACATCTAGATCTCAAATGGCCAAATGAAGTTAGATTTCCTTTGGGACCTGTATTCAAGATAAGGCATTAGTTCAAATGTTTACTAAATGCCTATAGTCAACTAGGCATTATACTTGAGTGTGTTAGGGATAAAATGGTAAACAAGATTGACATGGACTCTGCCTCTATGGCAGATAATCATTTAAGTCCTATAAGAGAAGTATGGAGCCTCAGAGGAAATTATAAGGGAAACCTAACATGGTCTGGGGAGTCAGGGAAAGCTAGCCATCAGAAACGAGGTCAAAGAATAGGCCTAATGGATAAATAAGGATTAACTAGGTGATCAGATGGGGGACAGACATCCCAGGCACAGGCAACTGCATGGGCAAATACAAGGGAGAGAGCAAGTATATTTGAAGAATTACGGTATGGTCCAGTATAGCTAGAATAGGCTGTAATTCTCCAAGTGTGGTCTACAAACCATCTGCATCAGAATTACACAGACTTTTGTTTTTGTTTTTGTTTTTAAACTCAGATTCCCAGATTACTGTATCTCTGTAGTGGGGTCTGTGCATCTGCATTTTAATTTGTTCCCTTGGTGATTCTAATGCATTATAATGTTCTATATAATCTAGATGGCAAGCATATATACATTCATGTATCAAGAAAAATAATACGTGTGTGTGTGTGTGTGTGTATGTGCACACGCATGCACTTTGGCACACATTTTGGAACTACATCGATGGTTAGAGAGGAAGGGAAACGCCAAAGTTTTGAAAGCCCTCTTTCCAACCTTGCTTATAAATCTGATCTTCCTAAGGTCAAAGTCTCTGGGGATCAGCTACCCGAGGCCTCTCCACAGGACTGAGGTGATGAATACCTGGGCATACCTGTAATCCATTTAAGGCACACTGTTTGGAAAGTTCTGCTGTTGGCCATGATAAGGAGTATAGACTTTGCCTAATAAGCAATGAGGATCCATTGAAAGGTTTTACAAATAAAGTGATTTAAACTGATTTGTTGCTTAGAAAAATTATTCATTTTACAGAGGGAGACTGAATTAGAGTGGGGCAGGATTAAAGATGGGATTAGTTGGGATAATATTGCAACAGTCAGGTTCTTCAACTCATCTGACCTGATAAATAAAAATATATTACTTTATTCAGTGATTAGAGGTTAACAACATTCTCTTCATCTCCTTGTTTTCTTTATGCCTATTATGAGTGTCAGGAGCTGCCAGAAGAAGATTCTGTCCCATATTTGAACTTAACTGACTATAATGGCAAAGATTCATCCTCATACTTGAAGTTTCTTAAATTGGATATGGGAAGCTGAAGGTAATAGAGGTCTTCCTTTATTGTTGGCTCTGGGTTTGGTTTATGGGACCCCCCCCCCACACTGAGTAGGAGAGATAAGATCGGAATCTCAGAGATGGAGCGCAAAATCAAAAGCCAGGAAGATGCTAAGTGGTGCATAAATCTTAAAGAAGTAGAAGTACCAAAAAGCAAGGGATAGCTGGCAATGGGGAAAAAATGCCAAAGGTAAATGAAGCATGTTATGGCTGATCCATGTCCCATTTCGCCAGTTCCCTTGGGATCTGTGGACAGTTATTGCATTTATAGATGGTAATCCTGAGGGCACAAAAGGATCTGAAGAGGACAGTGGCATATGAACTCAGGGATTTGAAAAGCTACTTGTATGTGAGGCATTCCTCATTTGGGGAGGAACCTGACTCCTGAAGATTTGTGGTATGGTCTGACCTCCTGGAGCCAGCATGGCCTGCTCAGGGTCAGTCTTCCCACTCTAATTAAGACATTTGCTGCAAGTAAAAGAAACAGCTGCTGCTATCCAGAGTAAATTAGGCACACATAAACCTTCTCCTCATTCTGTCTCCTTGTTTCCCATAAATGCCTGAAGCCCAGCCTTAGAGTTGGTATGTACTTTTAATTATTTCAAGAGCTGGCATCGCTTGCCTCATAATAAAAGTGTCATGAAATTACTGTAAGGTTGCATGAGTTTGGGCCATAAATCTTGTTCACTTCAGCTACATCTCATACCTTAATTCACTGGAGTATAAAATGCCATTTACACTGGTTCTTAGTTCACTTAATCATAATTAAATGACCTCAGAGGGCAGTAACTCATTGAGGCTCTGGCTTTGATGTGACACAAATAACAAACTTGGTTTTCCATGTGGACAGGTTCCTCCACAGTTTTACATTGGCCACAGACCTCATGGAGCATATAATGTTGGCTTTTTGGTGTGGGCATGTGCTCTGGTTACATGGAACATCTGGGCCACAGATGTGGTTGAAAGGACAAGCTAAATGGTCCCCTTTGGAATTTTGCTGCACCATCTTCAGGGCTCTCTGGGCCTTCCTTTAGTTCCTTTCAGTTCTCCAAAGAATGAGTATTTTCCTATGTTGCACCTAGATAAGAGGCGATGCGGACATTTCCTTTTTCAGCTTCTTATCCTTGTGTTATTCCCATTCTATTAGGGGATCAGTGGCTCAAGGACTTTAAGACTTTATTTCCAAGTGTAAAACTCTCCAAGTTCTTGTCCCTAATCATGATGAGTTTCCTGGGATCTAGATCCTCAAGTTCTGGGGACCATTGTCATTTGGACACTTCACTTAACTTGGCAAACCTTTATTGCCTTCCCATCCAAATGAATTCCTTTCATTTTCTCCATCATCATCAGTGGCACCACGATCCTTGTGAGCTCCCAAGTTCTAACCGCTGAAGCTTGTGGTAAGCAGACTAGTATCCCTAAACCCCAAAAGATGTCCATGTCCTAATCTTAGAACCTGTGAATGTATTAGCTTACATGACAAAGGAGAATTAAGGTTGTAGGAATTAAGGAATTATGGTTGCTAATCAACTGACCTTGAAATGGGTAGAGTCTCCTGGATTATCCAGGTGGGCCCAGTGTAATCACAAGTGTCCTTAAAAGTGGAAGAAGGAGGCAGAGGGAGTCACAGGCAGATGTGACTAGGAACAAACACCTCAGAGAAATGCAATGCTGCTGGCTATGAAGATGGGGAAAGAGGCTCATGGGGCAAGGAATATGGGTGGCCTCTAGAAGCTGGCAAGGGTAAGGAATTCTCACCTAGAACCTCCAAAAAGGAATACAGCTATGCTGGCACCTTGATTTTAGCTCAGTGATACCTGTATCAGACTTTTATCCTACCTACGGAACTGAAAGATAATAAATGGGCGTTGTAAGCTACCAAGTTTGTGGTAATTTGGCCTAGCAGCAATAGAAAATGAATATAAAGCCCATTTTGACTTTTCTCTTTCACCATATCTAATTAGATGGTAAATCTTATGGATACTTTTTCAGCCACAGCTCTAAAATTATTATTATTACTTCCCTTGGTATTTTCCACCTGCTTTACAATGTGGCTTGTTGCATGGACTCCAAGATTCTTTGCTCTAAATGATCCTATATATGGATACTAGAAGAATTATTCTCAAATATTATTTTCATCATATTATTCTTTCTCAAGAGTAAGTTATGGCCTTATATTGCATCAATTCCCAAATTATCATTCTGGCCTCCACATTTTCACCATTGGAATATGGGGTTCATAGGAAAGCACCTTGCTATCTACAAATCATTTATATAAATGTAAAGAATTACTATGAGAAACAAGGGACTTCCATTATGTACTGCTTGCTAACAAAGTCAATATCTTTCTTTGTTGTTTATTCAGAAAAGCTAGTTTTACACAGGGAAGTATCTAAGATACATCTCTGTGCTTGCATCCCACATATTATTGTTTTGTAAGTGCTATCAATAGCTCAGTTTTTCAAGAGATTTTTTTGAAGGAAAGCTTCCTGTTTCAGTTATCTATTGCTGCACAATAAACTACCCCAAATCTTAGTGTCTTGAAACAAAAATTTATTATTTCTCATGACATTGTGGATTGTTGGCTGAGGGGTTCTTTTGTTCAAGTGATATTTTCTGGTATCAGTCTGTGTCTGAATTCAGCTGGTGGCTGAACTGGGGTGCCTTGGTTCTCCTCCATGTGTTTTCTATCTCTGCATATCTTGTCTTTCAGGCCTTTCTAAGTAGCCTCTTTCCATGTCCAGCAGGATTTAGCCCAGGCTTTGTTACTGCATGGCAGCTGGTCTCCAAGAAGTATAATTCCAAGAAAAAAGGCCTCTATTTGTATCATGCTTGTCAATATTTCACTGGCTAAAACAAGTCATGAGGTCAAGCCCAAAGTCAATGTAAGAGGGGACTACACAAGGGTATAAGCACTGGGAAGAGTAATTTACTGGGAGCTACCAATATGTCTACCACAGTTCCTTTTCTCTTTTTTAGACTTTTTTTTCTTAATCAATAGGTAATTTTTTAGAGCAGTTTTAGGTTTCAGAAAAATTTAGCAGATAGTGCAGAGTTCCCAAACATTCTTCCCCTCATGATTTCTCTTAAGAATTTTAAATTTGTATTTATTTATTTTTGACAAATGAAAATTGTATATATTTAAGATATACAATGTTATGTTCTGATATATGTATATACTTGGAAATGATTATCACAGACTAACACATCCATCGCCTCCCCTAATTATATTTCTTTTGTGCTTTCTTATGCTTTCCTACCAAATTGCAAGCATAAAATACATTATTACTAACTATAATCACTGTGTTGTACATGGCCAGAATTTATTGATCTTATATCTGAAAGTTTGTGCCCTTTTTAAAAATTTTTAAAATATTTTTAATGTTTATTTGTTTTTGAGAGAGAGAGAGAGAGAGCGAGCGGGGGAGGGGCAGAGAGAGAGGGAGACAAAGAATCTGAAGCCCGCTCCAGGCTCTGAGCTGTCAGCACAGAGCCCAGCGCAAGGCTCCAACTCACAAACTGTGAGATCATGACCTGAACCAAAGTCGGATGCTTAACTGACTGAGCCACTCAGGCGCCCCTGAAACTTTGTGCCCTTTGACCAATATCTCTCCATTCTCCCACCTTCAGTCTCTGGTAACCACCATTTTACTCTGTCACTATAATTTTGACTTTTTTTTTTTTAAGATTTTACATGTAGGTGCACTCATGTGATATTTGTCTTTCTGTGTCTAGCTTGTTTCAGTTAGCATAATTTCCAGTTTCATCCATGTTGTCACAAATGCAGGATTTCCTTCTTTTTACAGGCTGAATAATACTGCATTAGTGGGGGACATTTGTTATAATTGATGAACTAATGTTGATACATTCTTATTAGTTGAAATCCATAGTATACATTAAGGTTCACACTTTGTGTTGTAGAGTTCTGTGGTTTTTGACAAATGTACAATTTCATGTATTTAACATTACAATATCATACAAAATAGTTTCACTGCCTTAAAAATCTCTTGTGATCCACCTATTCATCTCTCCCTCCATCTCCAATCACTGGCAACCACTGTACTTTTTACAGTTTCCGTAGTTTTGCCTTTCCCAGAATGTTATGTAATTAGGATCATACAATATGCAGCCTTTCCAGACTGACTTCTTTCACTTAGCAATATGTAATTAAGTTTCATTTTTCCTTTTGTTGGCATTTTGTGACACAAGCAGATCAGGGATAGACCAGGCTATAGCTTCAAGGCCTTCTCCCGCTTGGGATTTCTACCATGCACTGTTTTTGGAAGACATCTGACTAGTTTCTCACAAGGAACACAGACAGAAAGGGAAAATAAGCAGACAATTGTGTTAGCCACTGGTGTCTGGCTAAATTTTGAATAACAGCTCTGGTAGATTGTTAATGTAATTGTCCCTAATGAATCATGCCTCCCAGGATCTATGCACTTTTATGCTTTCCCTCCCACATTGATGCTTGGCCAAGTAACTTGCTATTGGAATAGTAGCAAGTGTGATATAAATAGAAGCTTGAAAAACCCTTGTGATTTGTGGCTGCCTTCTCTTGCTCCTGGGATCTCTTTTGCTACCATATTAAAAAGACCAGGTTAACCATATTTTTTTTCTTTTTAAAGTTTATTTATTTATTTTGTGAGATACAGGGAAAGAGCAGGGGGAGGGGTGGAAAGAGACGGATGGGGAAGAGAGATAAAGGAGGAGAGAGGGAGAGAGAGAGAATCCCAAGCAGGATCCATGCTGTCAGTGCACAGCCCAACATGGGGCTCCAGCTCATAAGCTGTGAGATCATGACCTAAGCTGAAATCAAGAGTCTGGACGCTTAACCAACTGAGCCGCCCAGGCATCCCCCAAGGCTGACCATATTGAAAATGAAACCACACTGAGAGGCCCAGGTAACAGACAGCCACACATAATGACTGAGGCTATCTTAGACCATCCAGCCCCAGCTGAACTACCAGATAGTTATAGCCACATGAGTGACCCAAGAGAGTCTAATAGTAGAAGCACCCAGCTGAGTCTAGCCCAGACTCCTGATTCCCAATATTTGTGAGCATAATGAAATGTTTTTTGTTTTCTTTTTGTTTTTGCTACTAAGTTTTGAGGTGGTTTGTTGCAAGCAATAAATAAGTGCTTCAATAAATTTGAGTTACTGGTTATGGATCATTGGCTAAAACTGGCCTTGTTGTAAATATGTTGCCAGGACCTGACCACATACAGATAAGAATAATTAAACACTTTGAAGGAACCAAAAATATACATTCTTTTGAAACTAGAAAATGTTGTTCTTAAAGATGTCTCTCTTTTTTTTTCATATCACTGAGAACCATTTATTAATAGGATGGAAAGTTAATCTTACCCAACAATGAAAATTATAAACATGTAGGAATAAATTTTCCAAGAAAGATAAAGGATCTATGTGCAGAAAATTACAAAATCTAATGAAGAGCATAAAACAAATATGGAGATGTATACTAGGTTCCTTGACAGAAAGAGCTAATATAAAAATCTCAGTTCTTGCCAAATTAATAAATAAAGTATGTATCAGAATTCCAATGGATTATGAGCTGGATATAGTCTGCTTCTCTAGATGCACCCTCTACCCATCTCCATCTTCATCTGTGCCCCAGCTGGCTGCCTTGTATGGAGAGCATCAACCCCCTCTCTTATTCTCTGATGCTTGGTTGGGTTTGGCAATAGGAAGTACTGGCAGGAGTTCTGGAGGTAGGAGGAAAGGAAGGTCAGGGCACTGATCTCCACAACTTCTTCCCAGCCAGGGGATATGGGTTAGCTATGGCAATTCTTGTTGGTAACACTTTCTAATGTAGATATTCTCTCAGGACTCTAGTAACTTCTGCCTTCCCTTCAACCTTCAGACCCAGAGGTGGTAATCGCTGCTGCTTACTATAGCTAGTCTGACGGTGCATCACCATCCCATTTCAGTACCCCTCATCTCATTCGCACATGTCCCTTTATTAAACTCTGTCTATAGGATGTCTCCATTTTTGAACTCTGAGAACATTTTTTGTTAATTTTTGTAGTTCATTAGCCATTTGGCTGAAATCTCTTTAAATTCACTCTCTCCACTTTAAAGAAACTTCCTTGTTGAAAACCCTTTTCCTAGGTAGTCGGTGATAGATTCATCTTTTCTTAGCATCAACATGTTTGCCCAGAGATGGCAGTATCACATGTACACTTGTCTGAATGGTACTGACTGTGTGTCTATGATGAGGTTTTTTTTTGTTTTTTCAACCTTTTTTTTAAACCCACATCCTTTAGATACCATAATTTAAAGTTCTGATTATAATTATCTATAGATATTGTCTTTCTGCTTTTAAGTAAGGGCGAGCACTAACTATAACATAGTGATTAAAAGAACACACCCTGGTGTCAGATTTAATGTTTGTTTTTTTTAAATTTTATTTGAGTATAGTTGACATATAATATTACATTAGTTTCAGGAGTACAACTTACTGATTCCACAACTCTATAGGTTATGCTATGCTCACAAGTATAGTTACCATCTGTTATCATACAATGCTATTACAATATCATTGATTTTATTTCTTATGCTTTGCCATTTATCACTATGGCTTATTCATTCTATAACTGGATGCCTGTATCTCCCATTCCCCTTCACCTATTTTTGCCCATTCCCCCCACGCACTGACAACTGTCAGTTTGTTCTCTGTAGACTTAATAGATTTTTATACTAGCTGTGTGACCTTGGATTATTTACTTAACTTTATTGTGTGTCAGTTTCCTCACCTGTAAAATCAACATTATAAGCTGTCTCCTAAGTCTGAGATGGTTAAAATGATGTATTTCACACAAAGCAATTATAACAGTGCCTACCATAAAATATCAAACCATATTAGCTTTTGTTATATAATATGGACAGCATCTCAGACCCTGAAGGCAGCTTCCTGTCAGGCCAGGCCTCTCTTAGAACTTCAAAAAATTAAGTCTTAATTTGTTTTAATTTTCAATTACTTTATTTATTTTATTTATTTATTTATTTATTTATTTATTTATTTATTTATTTAAATTCAGATCCAGTTTAGTTAACATACAGTGTAGTCTTGGCTACAGGAGTAGAACCTAGTGATTCATCTCTTACATATGATTCTCAGTGCTCATCCCAAAAAGTGCCCTCCTTAATGCCCATCACTCATTTAACCCATTCCCCTGCCCACCTCCCTTACAGCAACCCTCAGTTTGTTGTCTGTATTTAAGAGTCTCTTATGGTTTGTCTCCCTCTCTGTTTTTATTTTATTTTTTCTTGCCTTCCTCTAAGTTCATCTATTGTGTTCCCTCAAATTACACATATGAGTGAAATCATATGAGGCCTTTCTCTGGCTGACTTATTTTGCTTAGCATAACACCCTCCAGTTCTATCCATGTTGTTGCAAATGCCAAGATTTCATTATTTTTCATTGCCAAGCAGTATTCCATTGTATATATATATATATATCTATATCTATCTATCTATCTATCTATATATATATATATATATATATCACATCTTCTTTATCCGTTCATCAGTTGATGGACATTGGACATTTGGGCTCTTTCCATAATTTGGCTACTGTTGATAGTGCTGCTATAAACATTGGGGTACATGTGGTCCTTTGAATCAGCATTTTTGTACCCTTTGTAAAAATACTTAGTAGCGCAATTGCTGGGTCATAGGGTAGTTCTATTTTTAGTTTTTTGAGGAATCTCCATACTGTTTTCCAGAGTGGCTGCACTACCACCAACAGTGCAAAAGTGCTCCTCTTCCTCTACATCCTCACCAACATCTGTTGTTTCCCGAGTTGTTAATTTTAGTCATTCTGACAGGTGTGCGGTGGTATCTTGTGGTTTTGATTTGTATTTCCCTGATGATGAGTGATGTTGAGCATATTTTCATGTGTCTGTTAGCCATCTGCATGCCTTCTTTGGAAAAGTTTCTATTCATATGTTATGCCTGTTTCTTCACTGGATTATTTGCTTTTTTTGGGGGTGTTGAGTTTGATAAGTTCTTTATAGAATTTGGATACAAACCCTTTATCTGATATATCATTTACAAATATCTTTTCCCATTCCATCAGTTGCCTTTTAGTTTTGTTGATCATTTCCTTTGTTGTGCAGAAGCTTTTTAACTTGATGAGGTCCCAATAGTTCATTTTTGCTTTTATTTCCCTTGCCTCCGGAGACATGTTAAGAAATTGCTGTGGCCTATGTCAAAGAGGGTGCTGGCTGTTTACTGCTGTAGGATTTGATGGTTTCCTGTCTGACAGTTAGGTCTTTCATCCATTTTGAATTTGTTTTTGTGTATGATGTAAGAAGGCGTCCCGTTTCATTCTTCTGCATGTTACTGTCCAGTTCTCCCAGCACCATTTGCTGAAGAGACTTTTTTTCATTATATACTCTTTCCTGCTTTGTTGAAGATTAGTTGGCCATACGTTTGTGGGTCCATTTCTGTGTTCTGTCTTCTGTTTCATTTATCTATGTGTTGGTTTTTGTGACAGTGCCATACTGTCTTGTTGGTTACAGCCTTGTAATACACCTTGAAGTATGCAATTATGATGCCTTAAACTTTGGTTTTCTTTTTCAACATTACTTTGGCTATTCGAGGTCTTTTCTGGTTCCATACAAATTTTTGGATTGTTTATTCTAGCTCTGTGAAGAATGCTGGTGTTATTTTGATAGGGATTGCATTGAATATGTAGATTGCTTTGGGTAGTATCAACATTTTAACAGTATTTGTTCTTAACTCAAAATGGATTAAAGACTTAACTGTGGGGCCTGAAACCATAAAAATTTATTTTTACTTATTTTTAATTTACATCCAAGCTAGTTACCATATTGTGCAACAGTGATTTCAGGAGTAGATTTCTTAATGCCCCTTACCCATTTAGCTT
Source organism: Panthera onca (assembly GCF_046562875.1). NCBI lineage: Eukaryota > Metazoa > Chordata > Mammalia > Carnivora > Felidae > Panthera > Panthera onca. The sequence goes on from NC_138357.1 coordinate 67,068,477, forward strand.
ATCTCCTCCTCCCACAACCCCTCCAGAAACCTTCTGTTTGTTCTCCATATTTAAGAGTCTCTTATGTTTTGTCCCCCTCCCTGTTTTTATATTATTTTTGCTTCCCTTATGTTCATCTGTTTTGTATCTTAAAGTCCTCATATGTGTGAAGTCATATGATCTTTGTCTTTCTCTGACTGACTAATTTCATTTAGCATAATACCCTCTAGTTCCATCCACGTTGCTGCAAGTGGCAAGATTTCATTCTATTTGATTGCTGAGTAATACTCCATTGTGTGTGTGTGTGTGTGTGTGTATATATATATATATATATATATATATATATATATATATATGACGTCTTCTTTATCCATTCATCCATCAATGGACCCTTGGGCTCTTTCCATACTTTGGCTGTTGTTGATAGAGCTGCTATAAACATGGGGGTGCATGTGCCCTTTCGAAACAGGGTATCCTTTGGATAAATAGCTAGTAGTGCAATTGCTGGGTCGTAGTAAGTTCTATTTTTAATTTTTTGAACAACCTCCATACTGTTTTCCAGAGTGGGTGCACCAATTTGCATTCCCACCAGCAGTGCAAATTAGATCCTCTTTCTCTGCAACCTTGCCAACATTGGCTGTTGCTTGAGTTGTTAATGTTAGCCATTCTGACAGGTGTCAGGTGGTATCTCATTGTGCTTTTGATTTGTATTTCTCTGATGAGTGATGTTGAGCATTTTTTCATGTGTCGGTTGGCCATCTGGATGTCTTCTTTGGAGAAGTGTCTATTCATGTCTTTTGCCCATTTCTTCACTGGATTGTTTCTTGGGTGTTGATTTTGATAAGTTCTTTATGGATTTTGGATACTAACCCTTTATCTGATATGTCGTTTGCAAATATCTCCCATTCCATCAGTTGCCATTTAGTTTTGCTGATTTTTTCCTTCGCTGTGCAGAGCTTTTTATTTTGATGAGGTCCAATAGTTCATTGTTGCTTTTGTTTCTCTTGCCTCTGGAGACGTGTTGAGTAAGAAGTTGCTGTGGCCAAGATCAAAGAGGTTTTTGCCTGCTTTCTCCTCCAGGATTTTGATGGCTTCCTTTCTTACATTTAGGGCTTTCATCCATTTTGAGTTTATTTTGTGTATGGTATAAGAAAGTTGTCCCACTTCATTTTTCTGCATGTCGCTGTCGAGTTTTCCCAGCACCACTTGCTCAAGAGACTGTCTTTATTCCATTAGCTATTCTTTCCTGCTTTGTCAAAGCTTAGTTGGCCATACGTTTGTGGGTTCATTTCCTGGTTCTCTATTCTGTTACATTGATCTGAGTGTCTGTATTTGTGCCAGTACCATACTGTCTTGATGATTACAGCTTTGTAGTATAGCTTGAAGTCTGGGGTTGTGATGCCTCCTGCTTTGTTTTTCTTTTTCAAGATTGTTTTGGCTATTGGGGGTCTTTTGTGGTTCCATACAAATTTTAGGATTGTTTGTTCTACTCTGTGAAGAATGCTCGTGTTACTTTGATAGGGATTGCATTGAATATGTAGATTGCTTTGCATAGTATCGACATTTTAACAATATTTGTTCTTCCTATCCAGAAGCATGGAATATATTTCCATTTTTTTGTGTGTCTTCTTTAATTTCTTTCATAAGCTTTCTATAGTTTTCAGTGTATAGATTTTTCACCTCTTTGGTTAGACTTATTCCTAGGTATATTATGGTTTTTGGTGCAATTGTAAATGGGATTGATTCCTTGATTTCTCTTTCTGTTGCTTCATTGTTGGTGTATGGGAATGCAACCGATTTCTGTGCATTGATTTTATATTCTGCTACTTTGCTGAATTCATGTATCAGTTCTAGCAGTTTTCTGGTGGAATCTTTTGGGTTTTCCATACAGAGTATCATGTCATCTGCGAAGAGTGAAAGTTTGACCTCCTCCTGGCCGATTTGGATGCCTTTTATTTCTTTGTGTTGTCTGATTGGTGAGGCTAAGGCTTCCAATACTATGTTGAATAACAGTACTATGTTGAATAACAGTGGTGAGAGTGAACATCCCTGTCTTGTTCCTGACCTTAGGGGGAAAGCTCTCAGTTTTTCTCCATTGAGGATGATATTAGCGTTGGGTCTTTCCTCTATGGCTTTTATGATCTCGGGGTATGATCCCCACTTTCTTGAGGGTTTTTATCAAGAAAGGATGTTGTATTTTGTCAAATGCTTTCTCTGCATCTATTGAGAGGCTCACACGGTTCTTGTCCTTTCTTTTATTGATATGATGAATCACATTGTTTTGCGGATATTGAACCAGTCCTGCATCCCAGGTATAAATCCCACTTGGTCGTGATGAATAATTTTTTTAATGGATCCAGTAGGCTAATATCTTGTTAAGGATTTTTGCATCCATGTTCATCAGGGAAATTGGTCTATAGTTCTCCTTTTCAGTGGCGTCTCTGGTTTTGGAATCACGGTAATGCTGGTTTCATAGAAAGAGTTTGGAAGTTTTCTTTCCATTTCTATTTTTTGGAACAGCTTCAAGAGAATAGGTGTGAACTCTTCCTTAAATGTTTGGTAGAATTCACCTGGAAAGCCATCTGGCCCTGGACTCTTGCTTTTTGGCAGATTTTTGATTACGAATTCAATTTCCTTACTGGTTATGGGTCTGTTCAAATGTTCTATTTCTTCCTGTTTCAGTTTTGGTAGTGCATATGTTTCTAGGGATTTGTCCATTTCTTCCAGATTGCTCATTTTATTGGCGTATAATTAATTGCTCATAATATTCTCTTATTATTGTTTTTATTTCTGCTGTGTTGGTTGTGATCTCTCCTCTTTCATTCTTGATTTTATTCATTTGGATCCTTTCCTTTTTCTTTTTGATTAAACTGGCTATTGGTTTATCAATTTTGTTAATTTTTTCAAAGAACCAGCTTCTGGTTTCATTGATCTGTTCTACTGTTTTTTGTTTTTTTGATAACATTAATTTCTGCTCTAATCTTTATTATTTCCTGTCTTCTGCTGGTTTTGGGTTTATTTGCTGTTCATTTTCCAGCTATTTAAGGTGTAAGGTTAGGTTGTGTATCTGTGAACTTTCTGGGGTGGTTACCTTCTTTACCAATCTTTTGGGGGGAGTCATTAGTTCTGGACTCCTACGGAACCCTTTGATGACAACTCTCTTCTTTACACATGAATCATTCAAAGTGGCCATATGACAGAAACAGGTAAGTCACCTTTACTAATTAGTACCAGAAGATGCTCAGCTTACAAGTAAGGTAGGTAGTTGGCATTTGGTTTCCAGAGCTAATTTAACACGAGCAGATGGTGCTAAAATGTAGTTTCTCGCTCCTGAAATAAATATCTAAATTTCCCTTAAAATCATAAACTAAATAAATGTAGGCATATTAACTAATTGTTCTGGAAAGTTCAAATCACCATTTGATTTCCTTGAACAGAGCTCCACCTGAAACCTAGGGAGCCCTTACACCCATACTCATATCCAGGCCTCTTTCAACTAAATCAGTTTTCTTTCAGTTGGAATATCACCCACAGGGAGGCAACTAAAGCAGAGAAGATTTTTATCTCATGGCCCAATTGGGAGGCAAAACTTAACCAGAGACTTATCTACATAGCTCAGCGAAAGATGAGTGTTTGCTACTTCTTGGGGTTTTTAGTATCATTTCTTCCCAGCAGAGTACTAGTCTCCCAAGGGAAAAAAAAAGTTCTTAATTTATGACCCTTTTCTAACATTTCTAACATTAGATCTTATAGGGTACTTAGCAAGCATGTAAGCCAGTAGTTTTCCAACTATTTAGCATTTCAACAATTTGTTTTTCAACTGGACCTTTCATGGAAGCCCAATTTATAAATCAGATAGAAGGTGAACTATTCTGTTGAAATGTGTGTTGGGGATCTGGATTTCTGCTCTCTTGGCCTCTCCTTGATTTTATCATCTATAAGGTAGCCCTGAGCCATGCATTCTTATCTATAAGGTAGCCCTCAAGCCAAGCATTCCAGCTCTATCATTTACATACTGGGAAATTGAGTCCAGTGAGGGAAAGTATTCAATGGTTTAAAAGATGGATGAAAAGGCCAGTTCATCTGTTTGGCAGGGTTAGAGTCCATGTGCATGTACAGAGCATGTGGTAGAGCTCTAGTTCTCTGGAGCTTCTTGTGAATAGATGTAAATGTGCACACAGGTCTTGTCCTACTTATAACCACATTTGATGTTTTAATAGCGTTCATTCAGTTCATACCCCTGAGAGAAGTGTAACCTCCCCACCTTTACCAAAGATAACCGTGGGTTAATACCTCATGACTCTGATATATACCCTCCCTGGGTATAGGCAATGAACTCTTGGTTTGGCCCAAATGAATTTGTGAAATCTTCCATGTAGTTAAAGTGTCTTAATCTTACCTTTCTGTGACCTCCTTCTCTCCTAGGTATTTAGGCTTTTGTGCTAGGGAGAAAAAGGTCTGCTGATCTTATTCAGGCCAAGATGCTTCCTTCAGATGTTCTATCTTCAACCAAATTGAACCTCTTTATTCCTTTTATATAATGCAAGCTCTTTTTACTTTGAATACAGATGCCACTCCCCCTGGGCCCTACATTTTGGTGAAGGAGACCAAGGCAGATATCTAGAGATATATGCTTTCTTAGTGTAGTGGGTACCTAAAGTTTTGGAGTGGGGGGCTCCTGTGCCAAGGGTTAATGAGAAAATAGACTTTAACCCAGCATGCATGGTCCAAGACATATGTGCCATGGCAGGCAACATACCCAAAAAGCCTTTGTCAGGTTCTCTTAAATACAATGCCAGATGACTTCAAGTCATCAAGTGAGTGGTATACATCACAATGTGAACAGTACTCCTGGAATTGTGTGACTCTGAAGTACTGAAGGTGATGTTAATCAGATTTACAGCTCCAACTTCTGGGAGAGAACATTCTAACATGGATATATTTGTGTGAACAAATCATGATTAGGACCAAAAGGGTCCTTAGAGATTACATAGTTCAACCCTGCGATTTCACAGATGAGTATAAAAGCCCAAATAATAGAAAGGGATTTCTCAAGGTCACATACATGGTGGCAGGATTTGGAGCAGAAGCCAGACTTCCTAAGTGTCACTGACCTCACCAGTATACATGATGCTTGTTCCTCTATATGTATAAGGATCATGAATATGACTCCCCAGTGGTAAATGGAGTTCCATGAATGGCACTAAAATGTTTGTATTCTTCAGCTGTATTTTGAAGGGTGAGGAGAAAGATGACGGGGTTACTAGAGAAGCTGAGCTATCTTGAGGGTCTGGGGAACACTACAGGGGTTGATCATATCAAATCAGGAAATCCTAAGCCCAGGTGAGTGCTGGAGCCTTTACTAAGAATAAGGTCAATGAAAAAAATAGACTCAAAAGCTTATTAGGAAGAATGTGAACATTAAAAAAAATATCTACCATTGATCAGCGAACTTTAAGACCACCCTCGGTGCTAGGGGATAAAACCCAAACACTGGCAGATTTTCTTATCAGTCAGACTTGAGCACTCGAGATAACTTAAAGTACTGAAATAGTACAATTAGACTCCTCAGGCCCAGATTTCAGTCCCATTCACTTTAGCAAATTTAATTTAGGTAACACCTTGAAAAACAACATTCTTCCTGTGAGTGGATATAGATTACAAGATAAATGATCACATGATTAAGCCTTGGCAAGCAGAGAGAAAGCACTACATTTGGCCCTTATGTAAATGTGCTCTATAAATGGCTGGTGATTACACAAGTGATAGGGCTTGTTCTACTGTGTGTGTGTGTGTGTGTGTGTGTGTGTGTGTGCGCGCGCGCATACTTGCATGTCTAGGTCATAGGTTTACAGATGTCAGCTCTCAAAGCAATCTTATTTATCCGAAACCCATAGATGGTTAACAGTGAGAATGAGAAATGGGCAGTGACTTGTCCAAGGCCCTGCAATGCATCAATGACAAAACCTAGGCTAGATCACAAGTCTTCTGACTGCCAGTCCTGTACACTCTCCTCCCTCTCTCACTTACCACTGGGATGATATGATTGGGTCACTTTTCCCACAAGTCATTATAGTCAACCTTGGTCATACCTGTATAAAAAGATAACTATTTTCTTTAAACAGTGGCTTTTGCCAATTGTCCTTGAAACAATATCCTTTAGTATAGCAACAGGATTATTTGGAGACTGGAGCTGGCCTGAATTAGGCTGCAAAAGCCCCTACAGCTCTTGAGACATATCCCCGGTAAAGCAAAAAGTTGGGAAGGAGAGCAGTGTGCATATAGCCACAAAAGGCCATATGAAGACTGACCCCAAATTTGAAACCATATGATCTTTTGAAGTAGATAACAGTGGCATAAATGGAGTTTTGTATGACCATTGTGATTGATTCAACAAACATTTATTAAGGGTCTATTTTACTTTATTTTAACATTTATTTGAGAGAGAGAGAGAAGGAAAGAGAGAGGATGAGTGGAGGAGGGGCAGAGAAAGAGGGAGAGAGAATCTCAAGCAAGCTCTGCACTACCAGCACAGAGTCCAATGCGGAGCTTGAACTCATAAACATAGTGGAAGAACGCAGTCTTTAGCATGTGAATGTCCAAATTCTACCTAGATCACTTGCTAGAGGTGTGATCTCAGACAAGTCTTCCCATATTTCTGAACCTTAGTTTTATCAGTTATTAAATAGGAGTAGTAATAGTATCTACCTTCCAGGGTTGTTGGGAGGACTTTAGGTGGAATGATATATCTAAAGTGCCTATACAGCTTCTAGTACATAGTGAGTGTGGAATAAATGTTCTTTACCTGCTGTGTGGAATGGAGAAGTGAACATGTAGGAGCTAGCCTACCAAAAGAAATTAATTTCTTCTCTGGATTGGTTACTAGTGTTCTACACAAAGGGAATTCATTAGTAACGGTGTATATTGACTTCTGTAAATTTTTTGTGACATCTTTGTGGACAGAATGAAGAAATATCGGCTGAATGATGGTATAGTATAAGATTCATAATTTGAACCCCAAAATGGTTGTTTCGTGTTTTATGACATCCTAAAGGGGATATCCAGTGCTTCACCAGACTTGTTAATTTTCTAGTCAACATTTTAATCAATGGTATGGATGAAGATATAGACAGTGATATTATTACATTGAAGTTGACAAAAAAATTGGGAGAAAGAGCAAATATGTCAGATGTCAGAATCAAGATGTAAAAATTCTTGTATAGGGTAGAATAACAGGTGGAAACAAATACAATGATATTAAATATAAACAAAATAGGTTCTGCTTTTGCAACTTCAACTGTCTAGGACAGGGAGATCTGACTGGATTACAATTCTTATAGCTAAGACTTGGGAGTTGCAATTGACAGAAAACTCAGTTATGAACTAAAATTATGACATGGCTATTAAAAAAAAGCTAATGCAATCACAGCCTGCTTTTTTGGTATTCAGATCAAAGGAAAGTTAGCTCCAGGTTACTCTAGACCTTGAGAAACTTTCTACACTGTTTTTTTTAGGGCACTGTACTCTACTGGTTCTCATACTGGTTCTTTGATTATTCTTCAGTGTCATTTGAGAACACTTCTCCTGTTTCTATTCCCCACACCTCTAGCTTTATTGAGGTATGATTGATAAAAATTGTATATGTTTAAGGTATACAATGTGATATTTTGATATATGTATACATTGTGAAATGATTGCCAAAATCAAGATAAGTAACATAGTCTTCCATTAAGGAATAAGTCCATTTAAAATTGCACCAAAACCCCATAAAATACCTAGAAATAAACCTAACCAAAGAGGTGAATGACCTGTACTCTGAAAATTATAAAACACTCATGAAATAAATTAAAGAGCACATAAAGAAATAAAAAGACATTCCATGCTCATGGATTGGAAGAAGAAATATTGTTAAAATGTTTATACTACCCAAAACAATCTACACATGTAATGCAATCCCTGTCAAAATATCAATAGCATTTTTCACAAAACTAAAACAAACAATCATACAATTTGTATGGAACCACAAAAGACCCTGAAGAGCCAAAGCAACCTTGAAAAAGAAAAGCAAAGTTGGATGCATCACAATTCTGGACTTAAAGTTATATTTCAAAGGTATAGTAAAAAACAACAACAACAGTATGTACTGGCACAAAAATAGACACACAGATCAATAGATCAGAATAGAAAACCCAGAAATGAGCCCACAACTATATGGTCAATTAATCTTTGATAAAGAAGGAATAAATATGCAGTAGGAAAAAATAATCTCTTCCAAAGATAGTGTTGGGAAAACTGGACAGCTACATGCAAAAGAATGAAACTGGACTACTTTCTTTCACCATACACAAAGATAAACTCAAAATAGATTGAAACCTATATGGGAGCCCTGAAACCAGAAAAATCCTTGAGGAGAGAACAAGCAGTAATTTCTGTGACACTGGTCATGGCAATATTTTCTCACATTTATTTCCTGAGGCAAAGGAAGTAAATGCAAAAATAAACTATTGGGATGACATCAAAATAAACAATTTCTGCACAGTGAAGGAAACAATCAATAAAGCTAAAGGGCAACCCACTGGATGGGAGAAGATATTTGCAAATGGCATATCTGATAAAAGGTTAGTATCCAAAATACATAAAGAACTGACACTATGCAACACCCAAGAAATGAATAAATCCAATTAAAAAGTGGTCAGAAGACATGAACAGACATTTCTCTAAAGATGACATACGGAGTATTATTTAGCCATGAAAAAGAATGAAATCTTGTCATTTGCAACAACCTGGGTAGAGATAGAGAGTATAAGGCTAAGTGAAATAAATCAGTCAGAGAGACACAAATACTGTGTGATTTCACTCATTTGGAATTTAAGAAACAAAACAAATGAGCAAAGGGAGAAAAAAAAAGAAGACAAACCAAGAAACAGACTCTTAACTATAGAGAACAAAGTGATATTTACCAGAGGGAGGGTAGGGGGGATGGGTGAAATAGGTTATGGGGATTAAAGAGTACACTTATTATAATGAAAACAAAATAAAATAAAAAACTGTGCTTCATTTAATTGAATGTAGAATATTTTATTGAACTCATTTTCCATTGATGGTATTTAATTTTTTTTAGATTCTTGCTTTTACCAACAATACTGAATGGATAGTTTTTTCACATATTTATTCTCATAAATACATTTTTAAAGCTTGAGTGTAGTTTACAGACAGTGTTAGTTTCAGGAGTACAACAGTAATTTAACAACTCTATGTGTTATGCTGTGCTTACCACAAGTGTAGCTACCATCTGTCACCATTCAATGCTATTATAGTATCATTGACTATATTCCCTATGCTGTGCCTTTTATCATAATGATTTATTCATTCCATAACTGGAAGTCTGTATCTCCCACTTCCCTTCGCTCATTATGTCCACCCCCCACCCTCCCCTCTGTCAACCACCAGTTTATTCTCTGTAGTTATAGGTCTGATTCTGCTTTTAAAGACATCTTTATTACATGTGTCTTTAAACACATCTTTAGCATTACAGAAGAGCTATCATATCAATTTCCTGAAATAACACTTGTCAAAGTAGCTGAATGCATAGTTTTATACCTACATCTTTGTACAGTTCTCTGATGATCTTTTCCTTAGATAACATTCTCCCAATGTGAATTGCTGGGTCAAAGAGTATGTGTATGTCAAATTTTAATATGTTGCCAAACTTTACTTCAGAAATGGTGTGGAAAATTTTTAATTGACAGTCCTACATCACAGAGCTATCTACTCGTAAGGTCAGTGCCCTAATCCTGTGTATAAAACAGCATGCAGGAACATATGTGAATGAGGACAAAGGTAGAACAAAAAAAAAGTGCAAGTTCAGGAAAGAAGTCACAGGGAACTACTGAAATTATCACAGAACTGGAATTTAGTCCCACCTCTTGCTATACCAAAATTAATTAAGAGAAAAAATTAAGTAAAAGAATACCACTGTTGGCTTAGAAAATCGGTAAAGATAATAGTTTGGTATGGTTGTAGGAGATATGCACTCATACATTGCTCATAGAATGAAAACTGGTACAATTTTCTAGGGGACAATTTCACAATGTATTTTAAAAGCTTTATTCTTGCCCTTTAAACTAGTAGTTCTACTTATAAGATTTTATCTTAAGAATTAATGTGAACAAAGGTCTGTGTGTATGGATTACTCAATAAATGACACGTGGAGCAGCTATATGTCAATTTTTAAGGAAATATATTCAGAAATCCAACTTGTACCATATTGAAAAATTGCATAGAATTTGAGATATAAATGTAAAAAGTTAACTATAAAGGTTTTATAAGAAAATATAAGATATTTGTATAACTTCTCTTTGGTTTTTCTAAATCTTTATTTTTTTATAGCATCCTGTTTTTATTTCATGGTTACAATATTTTAGAACTCTGAGTATAATAAAAGTTTCCTTCTACTCTTTTCTTTATTTCACTGTTTCATTTGCTTGTTTCATTATTTATCTTTAATATAGAAGGCTTTCCTATAGAGCCAGGGCTTATCACTTGGTGATCTTCACTATAAGATGACTGAAAGCCTGGCTAATTTACTGGGGATCCCCCAGATGACATATTCTATAGGTCTTTTCTTTGGAAGTAGTTCCAGTTTTTTCAGAGATGAATTCTCCAATTTTCTACCTGGAAAATACATACCTGGCTGCTAGTCTTGGAACTAAGGTATTTGGGAGTAGGGAAAATGATCTTACTGTAGAATTTCATTTAGTGCTTCTATTTTCAATATGATGCCCTTTCTGTACCTTCCACTCTACCTGGGACATCTGGATCTGGGGCTTCTGTGGATCAGTTTTTTAAAAACAAACTTCCAGTCTCCTGTCAGAGTAGGGAAATGTATTTTTCTGGCTAAGCAGGATGAGGGAAGGAATCTGAGGGTGTTCTAACAGCACTTCTTACATACGTACAACAAGACGCTCTGTTTTCAGCCTCTTGATGGGCCCCTGCTTTCTTTGGTCACTGCTGTCTCTAATTTCTGAGCTTTCCAGGAATTCTGTGGCATGCATTTTCTTGCTTCTAATTTCACATTCACACCTCTTGCCACAGGCTCTTGGTTTTCAGCTCTGCTAACCTGCATCTACTTTCCATCTTCTAAAAATGTATTTACATATCTTGTCTGTTGCTGCCTTCATTCCTGTTCTCTTTGTCTTTGTGGATTTATACCCCTTAAAAACTCATTTACTTTTATTTTAGTGCAGTTTTAGAAGAGATAATAGATAAACATGTATTTAATCTGTTATATTTAATGGGAAGTCCTCTAATTGTATTTGTTAAAATGAAAAATTCACATGCCCTTTGACCTGGAAATCTCACTTATGATAATTTAACTGTCAGAAATAAAAGTGCCAGTATGTATAGGTAAGATTACAAGGGAGTTTACTGAAATATTTTTTTTGTAATAGTAACAACCTGAATGTCTACTGATACGGAGCTAGTTATATTACATTATGTTGTATCTATACTATGGATTATTATCTAGTAATTGAAAGGAATAAGGCATATTGACTTGGAAAGCTCTCTATGACACATTGTTGGGTAAAAAAGAAAGCTATAGTGACCCCATTTTTGTGAAAGAAAATAAACTCATGCAATATGTTTATATACTTGTATATGTGAAGGAAAAAGTGTCTAAGGATTCACACTAGATTTTCACAGTGGTTACATTAAGGGGGTGGCTTTGTAGAGTGAGTGAAAGAATATATCAAATTAAATTTAGGAATTTTTGTATCGTATTTGAATTGCTTCAGTTAATCTGTGGTGCTTTTGTCATTTGAATGGCAAAATAAACGTGCTTTTAAAAAAAGGTGTAGATGCAAGAATGTTCACTGCAGCATTATCTATGATAGTGAAAACGGGAAAATAATGTAAGTGTCTAACAATAAAGACTATTTAAATATGTATGATATGTCTATATGGCAGAATATTATGTACCTATAATAATGATCTTTCAAAACAAAATTTAATGTTGCATTAAAATGATCACGAATAATGCAAGGTGAAGAAAGTAGGATATGAAATAGTGTATACTTTATAATTCCAATGTTTATCCAATTTATTATTTTTAAAAACTTTCTAAAGAAGTTATCTCTACACTTAATGTGGGTCTAGAACTCACAACCCTGAGATCAAGAGCCACATGCTCCACTGACTGAGCCAGTGGAGTCAGGTGCCCTTCCAATATAATTTAAATGTATATGCATTTAAAAGATTAGAAGGAAATTTGCCATATTTGTTATTTAACACTGTATAACAAATTTAGTAATGTAAAGTGACAATCATTTATTATTATCTCCCAAGACTCTGAGGATTGACTGGGCTCAGTTACATAATTCTTGCTCATAGTCTCTCATACAGTTGCAGTCAGACAATGGCTGGAGCTGGAGAAATCTCAGAGGCTTCCTCCTTCACATGTCTGGCAGTTGATGCTGGTTGCTAGCTAGAAACTCAGCTGGGACTTTCAGCTGGAAGAGTTACATGTGACTTCTCCATGTGTCCTGGGTTTCCTCGTAGCATGATGGCTAGGTTTCAAGAACAAATATCTCAAGAGAGTGAGAGAGAGCGAGAGAGAGCGAGAGAGTGACCGCCAGGTGGAGGCTATATTGATTTTATTACCTAGCTTAAGAGTCATGCAACATCACATCCACTGCATTCTATTTGTTAGAAGCAAGTCACTAAATCCAACCTATATTTTAGAGGAGAGGAACTAGATTTTGCTTCTTGATAGGACAAATGTTAAAGAATTTTTGAACTTGTTTTAAAACCACCATATGTGCCAATATGTTTACAGTCAGTTGTAATATAAAAGATTTAAATTTTACTTTTTATTTCTTTTTGAGTTTTCCAAATTGTCTACAGAAAACATATATTACTTTTAAAATAAGAGGAGAAAAGATAATAAAGTGCCATAGAGTAAACAAGAGCATGGGACAGAGTTAAAAGACCTGAATTTTAGTTTTAGCTCTGCCACTAATTCATTGTAAACCTCGGGCAAGTCCCTTCCTCCCTTGGAGCCTCACTTTCTTTATTTACCACAATTAAAGGTTTGGACTACATAATCCCAGAAGGCTCTCCAAATGCTAGAGTTTTCAGGACTTTTTCTTTTGTGACACTAGTGAATTCTGGCTATTCCTTCTCATTTACATTTGCATGATCTTCTGTTTACCCTTCCCATTTTGATGTTCCCCAGGGCTCCATCTTAAGCCTGGGAGCCTTACCTCATTCATTTTCACCATGCTACCTACTCCTTTTGCTATACTTGCCCTGTAGAGCTGCAACCCAGAATAAGTTCAAGTTATCACCATTTCTCTGCTCAACACTCAAGCTGTTGGAAAACACACATGCATGTGTCCATACACACACACACACATACACAATTCAATTTGGGGCTAATACAAATTTATGGTTTCCCATCCTCACATTCTAACCTATGCCCTCAAATAGCTGCACAGCAACCCTTCTGTATGTCTCTAGGTAGTTAATTCTTGAATTTCTTAGTGGCTATTCTGCATTTCCACTTTTCTTCTTAATCTCTATGTTATATCCTTTTGTACCCTGTGACTTTGCTGAATTCATGGATCAGTTCTAGCAGTGTTTTGGTGGAGTCTTTTGGGTTTTCCATGTAGAGTATCATGTCACCTGTGAAGAGTGAAAGTTTGACTTCTTCTTTGCCAGTTTGCAATGTCTTTTATTTCTTTTTGTTGTCTGATTGCTGGGGCTAGGACTTCCAACACTATGTTGAACAACAGTGGTGAGAGTGGACATCCCTGTTGTTCTCCTGACCTTAGAGGGAAAGCTCTCAGTTTTTTCCCCATTGAGGATGATATTAGCAGTGGGCCTTTCATACATAGCTTTTATGATGTTAAGGTATGTTCCTTCTATCCCGACTTCCCTGAGGATTTTTGTTAAGAAAGGATGCTTATTTTTTTTATTAAGAAAGCAAATGCTTTTTCTGCATCTATTGACAGGATTATATGGTTTGTATCCTTTCTTTTAATAATGTAGTGTATCACATTGATGGATTTGTGAATACTGAACCAGACCTGTAGCTCAGGAAGAAATCCCACTTGATCATGGTGAATAATTCTTTTAATGTACTGTTGAATTTGATTTGGTAGTATCTTGTTGAGAATTTTTGTGTGCATGTTCATCAGGGATATTGGCCTGTAATTCTCCTTTTTAGTGGGGTCTTTGTATGGTTTTGGAATCAAGGCAATGCTGGCTCATAGAATGAGTTTGGAATCTTTCCTTCCATTTTTATTTTTTGGAACAGTTTGAGAAGAATAGGTATTAACTCTTCTTGAAAGGTCTGGTAGAATTCCCCTGGGAAGCCATCTGGCCCAGGAGTATTGTTTGTTGGGAGATTTTTGATTAATCATTCAGTTTCTTTGCTGGTTATGGTCCTGTTCAAATTTTCTTTTTCTTCCTGTTTCAGTTTCAGTAGTTTGTGAGTTTCTAGGAATTTGTCCATTTTTTTCCAGATTACCCAGTTTGTTAGAATATTATTTTTCATAGTATTATCTTATAATTTTTTGTATTTCTGTGGTGTTGGCTGTAATCTCTCCTCTTTTGTATATGATTTTATCTATTTGGGCCATCTCTCTTTTCTTTTTGATAAGTCTGGTTAGGGGCTTATCAATTTTGTTCATTCTTTCAAAAAACCAGTTTTTAGTTTCATTGATCTGTTCTACTTTTTTTGTTTCTATATCATTTGTATCTGCTCTAGTCTTTATTATTTCCCTTTTTCTGATGGTTTTTAGCTTTATTTGTTGTTCATTTTCTAGTTCATTTAGGTGTAAGGTTAGATTGTATATTTAGGAGCTTTCTCGCTTCTTGAGATAAGCTGAATGGCAATGTATTTTCCTCTTAGGATCACCTTTGCTGCGTGCCAAAGGGTTTTGACTGTCATGTTTTCATCTTCATTTGCTTCCATGTGTTTTTAAATTTCTTCTTTAATTTCCTGGTTAACCCATACATTCTTTAGTAGGATGTTCTTTAACCTCCATGTATATGAGGACTTTCCAAGTTTTTTCTTGTGGTTGATTTCCAGTTGCATAGTGTTGCTTTTCAAAAATATGCATGGTATTATCTCAATCTTTTTGTACTTGTTGAGGCCTGATTTGTGACCCAGTGTGTGATCTATTCTGGAGAATGTTCCATGTGCACTTGAGAAGAATGTGCATTCTCCTGCTTTAGGATGAAATGTTCTGAATATGTCTGTTACTCCACCTGGTCCAGTGTGTCATTCAGAGCCATTGTTTCTTGTTGATTTTCTGCTTAGATGATCTGTCCATTGCTGTAAGTGGGGTGAGAAAATCCCCTACTATTACTGTTTTGTTAATGGGTTTCTTTAAGTTTGTTATTAATTAATTTATATATCTGGGTGCTTTCAAGTTGGAGGCATAAATGTTTACAATTATTAGATCTTCTTCATGGATAGACCATTTAAGTATGATATAATGCCCTTCTTCATCTCATGTTACATTCTTTGATTTAAAATATAGTTTGTCTGACATAAGTATGGCTTCTCTGGCTTTCTTTTGACAGCCATTTGAATGATAGATGGTTCTTCATCCCCTCACTTTAAATATGAATGTGTATTTAGTTCTAAAATGAGTCTCTTGTAGGCAGAGTATAGATGGATCTTGTTTTTTTTTCATCTGTTATGATAACCTATGACTTGTGATTGGAGCATTTATTCCATTTATATTCAGAGTGATTATTGAAAGATATGAATTTAGTGCCATTGTATTACCTGTAAAGTTGGTATTTCTGGTGATGTTCTCTGGTCCTTTGTAGTCTTTGTTGCTGTGGTCTTTTTTTTTCTCCACATAGAGTCCCCCTTAAAATTTCTTGCAGAGCTGGTTTAGTTGTCACTGACTTCTTTAGTTTTTGTTTGTCTAGGAAACTCTTTATCTCTCCTTCTATTCTGAATGACAGCCTTGCTGGAAAAAGATTTCTTGACTGCATATGTTTACTATTCAGCAATTGAATATTTTCTAACATTCCTGTCTGGCGTACCAAATTTCAATGGACAGATCAGAATTCTCTCTTTATCTTTGTATTTTGCAAGTTACACTATGATATATCATGGTGTTGACCTGTTTTTGTTGATTTTGAAGGGAGTTATATGTGCCTCTTTGAGTTGGATATCTGTTTCCTTCCCTATATTAGGGAGTTCTCAGCTATAATTTGTTCAAATAAACCTTCTGCCTTTCTTTCCTGCTCTTCTTCTGGGACTCCTATGATACGTATATTGTTTTGTTTCATGGAATCAGTTCTCTAAATCTTTCCTTGTGATCTAGTAATTTCCTTTCACTCCTCTTTTCAGCTTCATTTTTTCCTATAATTTTATTTCTATTTCACCTTTTCTCTTCTCTGTTTGTTCAATCCCTGTTGTCACTGTATATAGTTTGTTTTGCATCTCATTTATAGCATTTAAAAATTCATCCTGACTAGTTTAAGTCTTTGATCTCTGGATCAAGGGTTTCTCTGGTGTCTTATATGCTTCGTAAAAGGCCAGCTAGTAGTCTTATGACTGTTGTTTTAAATTATTGTTCAGATATATTGCATATATCAGTTCTGACAAGTCCCTGGCTGTAATTTCTTCTTGACCTTTCTTTTGGGGAGAATTCCCCCCATTGTCATTTTGGCTAAGTTTCTGTATTTTGCACGTTTTAAAAGCTTGTTATGTTTCCTGCACCCGAGAATACTACTGTATTAAAAAAGGGCCATGCACTGTCCAGGGCCTGGCACTTCAAGAAGTGTTTCTGGTGTATGCTGTGTGCATTCTGCTGTTGCGTTTTGCTGCTCTTTCCCACCGGTCAGTCCTCTGCAGAGCTCCTCCTTGCTTGCAGCAGTGGAATGTTTGGACCTTTGATTAGGTGGGCTTTGATTTGTTTGTTGAAGTAACTCTGGACAAAAAAGGGGGGGATCCTGATCCCCAAAAAAAGGGAAAAGGAAAGGAAACACAAAAACAAACATAGAATCAAAAAACTATAAGGCTAATTCTAAATAAAAAGAAAAGAGAAAAAGAAAGAAAAAAAAAAACAGAAGAAAAAGAAGGGAAAAGAAAAGAATAAAAAAAGCCTGATCCAAAAAAAGAGCAAATGAAAAAACAAACACACACACAAACAGGAAACTATGAGCCTGATTCCAAAAGAAAAAAAGAAGGAGGAAAACAAGAAAAAAGAGTTGTCTATTAGTGCATGGGCGATGCTGATGTGCTGGTTTGGAGGAGAGGCCATCTTGGCTCAGAGTCAATCTTGTCCCAGTAAATAGGCCCTTACCAGGCACCGAGGGCCAAGGTTTTGTGTAAGCAGTTCCCACCTCCACTGGGAGCAACTGTGTTCTTCTCACCGTGTTGGCACTGGGGTGAAAATGGCGCCACCCCAATCTTTCATCCCTGGACCGGGAATCTCAATATTTGCTGTTCAGGCAGCCCTCACAGAATAGCAAGGACAGTCAGCTCCCTGCACCACAGCTCTCCTGTGTTTTTTCTTTGGCGTGTGGTTGGGATTCAAAACCCAAAGTCTTAAAGGATCCAGCATGGCATGGATCTGCTCCCCTGCTCTTGAGTAGAGCCTCTCCACTCTAATGATGAAAAGTCTTTGGCTGGTACATGCAGGCTCTTTTTCCCTTGGGGAGGCAATAAACCCTCTTCCAAAAGTAATCCAGGAAGGGGAATGTTCTTTCCTGGTGCATCCAGAGATCTTTACACCACACTATGCACTCTGGGGCTAGCTCCCTATTCCCCAGGAGCTTGTGCCATAACTCCACTCTGGAGAAAGTTTTACACTTCCAAAACCTCAGAGTATGAGCTCCAAAAGCTCGCATCTGTCAAGTTGTCTCCCTCCAACTGTGGAGATCCTTCTGCAACTCCATAGGTCAATTAACTGGGTGTTCCAAGTAATCAGCTCAATCAGCTGTATTTGAAGGATGAGGAAAGCCCAGGGTTTCCCTACTTCTCCACCATCTTAACTTCTTCAACCTCCTTATGATTATTGCTTTAAATTCTGCATCCTGCATGTTATTTATATCTGTTTCATTTAGATCCCTGGCTATGACCTTTTCTTATTCTTTCTTTTGGGATGAATTTCTCCTTCTTGGAATTATGTGTAGGTCTCTGTCTTCTGTGTGGTAGGAAACCTGTTATGTTTCCTGCTCCTGAGAGTAATGGCTTTATAAAGAAGAGGTCATATACTTTCCTAGGCCTGGCGGTTCAGGGAATGTCTCTGGTGTGATGTGTTTACTCTCTGCTGTTGTGTTTTGGCTGCTCTTTCCCTCAGGTCAGTCCTCTGCAGAGTTTCTCCTTGCCTGCAGTAGGGAGTGTTTGGACCTTTACCAGAGTGTGGGGAGTTTTAACTAGATATGCTGTGGTCTACTTGTTAAAGGAGACTTGACACTATTTCCATTAGGGTTGAAGCTTTGCAGAACTCTGTGGCCAGGAGACATGGTGCATATGGGGTTCTGTGCTCATCTGGGGGAAGTGTTTGCTGCTCTGGTTCTCAGGCACATTTTCCCAAGAAAAGCAGCACCTGCAGATTGCAGGGGGGCATGACTTTGTGTAAGCAGTTTAGGCCACCTGTCCATATCAGTGCTGTGCTGCTACTGAAGTTGGTTTATGCTGAAGAGTAGGGGAGGTTAATGGTGTTAGCCAGCTCCCTTGTCCCCAGAGAGGGGAGTTCACTACTGCCACTGTCTGGGAAGCTATCCTAGAAAAGTGAACAATCTCCTCTTGTGTGTCCCATGCATCCTTCATATCACTGCTTTCCCAATGTCTGTGTTTGGGTCGCCTGCCTGGTAGCACAGTTCACCTTGGGCTCTATCCCAGGCAGGATGGTTGAGTTTTAAAACTCTGGACTTTAGGGAATTGGCATGTTGGGGATCCACACTAGTCCTCTAGGGGAGAGTCTTGCTGCACTGACACCCGTGTAGATTTGACCCAGAAGGGAAGTTGCACCAAAGTGCAAGAGCATAGGATTTTGAGTAAAGCACAGCAAAGAGCCAGTGTCCAGGTTGCCCTCCCTTAGCAGGTGTCTCTGTTCTTATGTAGAAGGAAATGGTACCAGCCAGCTCTTTCGTCCTCAGAGGGGCAATGCCATCTCTCTGATGCACTCCAAGAAGTGGGAATTGTCTCTTCCAGTGAGCCTGAGAGGATCCTCAGATCATGCAGTCTGCATCCAGGTTACCTGTCTGACTTCTCTACAGGAGCAATGCAGTTCTCTCAGGGATCCACACTGGCCATGCCATGGAACTCTAAAACTCCAGTCTTTGAGCCCTGCTGGTTGTAAAAATTCACAAAAATCAGCTCCTCTCATTTTCCCAGTCAATGGCTTTGGGGAAGTGTTTTCCTTGTATAATCCCCCTGTGCACTCCTCTCTCTTCTCTCTTTTTCATTGGGGCCCCTTCCCCTCTGCAGCACCCATGATCCATTTCTCCCCCAGATCATGTCGCTTCACCTCCTACCTTCCATAATGTGGTCTCTTTTCTCCATCTGGTTGTGGAGTTTGTTCTGTCAGTTCTCAGATTGGTTTCTTGGGTATTCAGAATGATTTGATATTTATCTACCTGTGTTCAAAGGAGGAGGCAAGCCTAGCGTCTGCTTACTACTCCATCATCTTAGTGCCTTCTTCCAATTTTGGTAGTCTTGATGAGAAACGATGGAGGGCAGAGTCAGGGTAGTAGCAATAGGGATAAAAAAAGTGGAAAAATAACTTGAGAGGGAGCTTTCTATGCAGAAGACATAGTATGTTTGAGTGCCCAGTGGTGTGAGTGACAATGGCACTTTCAAGGAACTGAAACAGTTTTTGTGTGGTGGAAACACTGTGAATGGCAAAAGGCAAAAGATGAATCCTTGTAGGCCATGGTAGGGAGCTTGAACTTGATTCTGTGAACAGTGTAAAACCATTAAAGTGTCTCAAGTATGGAGTGATGTGATCAGAGTATGTTTTAATAATATTACTCTGGTTGTGGCAGGCACTAGGAAGTCCATTGAGACATTGGAACAGTAACCCAATCCACAAACTAAACCAGGAATCTAAGTCAAGAGGTTCTTCTTGGTCTCATTATAAAATGTCAGAAGGACAGATTCGACTCCATTGTTTTGGATCTTCTCTTAGGAGGTGTAGGAAGTGTCTTTTCTGACCCCTAGAACTAATGACACTGGTCTCAAAAACTAGCCACTCCTCCCACAGACTCCCTATATCTGTAAGCCAGGATGGTAAAAGATTCCGGGGATGAAGGCAGTGAGGAGAGAAAAATAGGACTTGTGTGCCTTTTGTCCCATCTCAGCAATGTTATTTTTGCTTGCTACTGCTACCCAGTGATGTTTGGGGCTACCCAGACAAGAGAACTGGAGAGCTAGAGATCTGGCCACTTTGGCAGTTATGATAAGTTCCCACAGACCTGGAGGGAGGTAAGGCCATTGAGATTCAAGGATTTGGAGAGTTGAGGGAAGGGAGAGAATCACAGGAAAGGTCTCTGAGAATATGAGTGAGACAGACAGCTCCCATGCTATCAATTTTCTTATACATCTCAGAGGCCATTAGAGCTAGCACACACTTGTTATCCGTTCTTGTTCCTTTCATCTCTTCACTATTTCCTTGAGCACTTTGATTATCTAACAAATTGGCAATCCGTGTAATGCAGCCTCTCCCACTCTTTCTCTTCTATTCCTTCCCTTTAACATAACTGGGTAATCTCAGGACAAAAAGGTCATCAGACATGTAGGTCCAACTTCTCCACCTGATGGCACAATCTCCTCTCTAAACTGCCTGCCAAGGGTGTCTGGGTGGCTCAGTCAGTTGAGAATCTGACTCTTGGTTTTGGCTCAGGTCATAATCTTACCATTTGTGGGATCAAGCCCTGCACTGACAGCCTGGAACCAGCCAAACCATTAGAGACACTTAAAAACTGAGAATAAACTGAGGGCTAATGGGGGTGGGAGAAAGGGGAGGGTGGTTGATGGGCATTGAGGAGAGCACCTGTTGGGATGAGTACTGGGTGTTGTATGGAAACCAATTTAACAATAAATTTCGTATTAAAAAATAAAAATAAAAATAAATGAACTGTTGGGACCTCATGAAGATAAAAATCTTCTGCACTGCAAAGGAAACAATCAACAAAACTAAAGGTAACCAACAGAATGGGAAAAGATATTTGCAAATGACATATCAGACAAAGGACTAGTATCCAAAATCTATAAAGAACTCACCAAACTCCACACCTGAAAAACAAATAACCCAGTGGAGCAATGGGCAGAAGACATGAATAGACACTTCTCTAAAGAAGACATCCAGATGGCCCACAGTCACATGAAAAGATGCTCAACGTCACTCCTTATGAGAGAAATACAAATCAAAGCCACACTGAGATATCACCTCACGCCAGTCAGAGTGGCTAAAATGAACATATCATGAGACTATAGAAGCTGGAGAAGATGTGGAGAAATGGGACCCCTCCTGCCCTGTTGGTGGGAATGCAAACTGGTGCAGCCGCTCGGGAAACAGTGTGGAGCTTCCTCAAAAAATTAAAATTAGATCTACCCTATGACCCAGGAATAGCACTGCTAGGAATTTACCCAAGGGATACAGGAGTGCTTATGCATAGGGGCACTTGTACCCCAATGTTTATAGCAGCACTTTCAACAATAGCCAAATTATGGAAAGAGCCTAAATGTCCATCAAGTGATGGATGAATGGATAAAGAAATTGTGGTTTATATACACAATGGAATACTACTTGGCAATGAGAAAGAATGAAATATGGCCTTTTGTAGCAACGTGGGTCAAACTGGAGAATATGCTAATTGAAATAAGTCATAGAGAGAGAGACAGATACTATATGGTTTCACTTATTTGTGGATCCTGAGAAACTTAACAGAAGACCATGTGGGAGGGGAAGGAAAAAGAAAGTTAGAGAGGGAGGGAGCCAAACCATAAGAGACTCTTAAAAACTGAGAATTAACTGAGGGTTGATGGGGGGTGGGAGGGAGGGGAAAGTGGGTAATGGGCCTTGAGGAGGGTACCTGTTGGAATGAGCACTGGGTGTTGTATGGAAACCAACTTGACAATAAATTTCATATAAAAAACAAAACAGAAAACATAATAAAAAAACAAAGAGAAGCAAACAAACAAACAAAAAAGAGATCCTATGATGGTGAATTCAGTGCAGCTTCATCTATCTTTGCCTATTTTTGTCAAGTCTTATTTTGAGGTGTAATTCATCCTCTGTAACTTTTTCCCTTAGTTCTACTACTTCAGGCTCCACAGGATAATATTTCACTTATAGAAATTTATTTTGATTTTGATTACATTTTATTCTTCTTATATATGTCCAATCCATGTAGTGTGTTAAGGTATTTTTGATCCTGATTCTACTTTTTTCATCTTTCTTCCTTCTCCTTTCTTTTCCTTTAACTCTTTCTTTTTCCTCTCCTTCTTTCTAGACCAGGCAGTCTCACTTTAGAGAGACACCTAAAAATTGTATCAGTATATGAGAAGGAGAGGATTATCAGGGAAAACTTCTAGGAGGAGAGATCTGAGCTAACTCATGAAGAAGGAATTGTTAGGTAGATTTAATAAAATGGGAAGATATTCCAGGCAGGGGAACAACCCGAGCTTCCATTGATACAGTAATGAAGAGGGCGTGGATGATATATGGGATAACCATTTTAGTTGAGTGTCTGGGGCAGAAGCCAGATCAAACAAAAAGCAAAAACCCAACATATATTTGGTGCTTGCTTGTTGGCCCTCAGGCTCTGTGCTAGGTGTTGGAGATGCAATGATGAACAAGACAGTATGAGACCTTAAGGATTATAGTTTGCAGAGACAAAGAAGAAAACAAATAATTAGAATTCAGAGTTATTGAAGTCAGGGTGTGTACCATGGTCATATTTTTGCAATTATACTATGTTGCTCAGTAGTGCTTTTTTTTGGAGATGACAGCTGAGTTGAAATAAGAAGGGCAAGTTCACCCAGAAAAGTGAGGAAAGGATATTCCAGGAAACTGAAGTAATATGCACAAAGGCATAGGGGTGGTGGTGAGAATGGTTGGTATGTTTTGGGAATGGTGAGTTGTTGAGTGTGGCTAGAGTGAAGAATGTTTGGTGAGGAGTGGATAAAAATGAGACTACAAATGGAAACAATGTCCAGAGCATGCAGGGCCCTGCAACTCTGTCAAAAAGTTTCTATTTTCTCCTGTAGACAATAAAGAACAATTAAATGGTCTTAAACAGGTATGATCTGACTCACCTATATTTTAAAAATCACCCTGGCTGTTTTGTGGAGGATGGTTTGAAGGGAGGCAAGAATAGAAGCAAGGAGATCAGTTAGCAGTCTGTGGCAGTGGTTCAGTGGAGAGTGGTGTTTGTTTGATAGTGGCAGTGGAGGTGATGAATATATTTGTTGGATTCTGTATCTATTTTGATCTATTTTGATAATTGACTGAACAGGATTGTTGGTGAGTTGGATGTGAATAATAAGGGGCAGGGATTCTATGTTGTGGGTGAATTCATGATGAGAGAATGGAAGCAATAGGTACTGATCTTTGACTGATTAGAGGAATTTGCAAGTGAAGGGAATGAAGACAGACCAGGGACAGTTGAGTGAAAGTGGAGGATTTTGTGGGATAGGTAGATCTCAGTGTGAAAAGAGCTGATGGATGTAGATGTTGGAAGATACAAAAATGGAAAATGGATAGATCAAGGATCTAGAGAAATCTGGAGGAGATATGATCTATAGCCTAGGTATAAAGTTGAAATTTTAAAAAGAAGAGGAGCACATATTCTTTTGGGATTGCAGATAAAGAATGAGTATGAGTTTAGAGACAAACATACATGTAATATACATATCAATGTATATTATATACAATACATATAGTCATTATACTATATATGGTCTTATACATGATATACTATAACAATATTACTATTACTATATATTACTCTTACATATACTATACATGTTTATACCTATATACTATATGTATGTAATACCATATACATATATACTATTATATAAGTGTATATTATATATACACATATAGTATGTATGACCATATATACATATACATTGTATATAATAGATATTACATAAGATATATGTGTACTATACATATATATACATATATATAATATTTTTACTTTGCAAACATTTTACTTCTAGAAACATTGCAATAGTATGTCCCTCATTTGTATCCATTAACTGTTAACATTCTGTCATATTAACACTTGTGCTGTCCTTATTATCTTATTCTTTTTATTTTTTATTATTGCTGAACTACTTGAGAATTAGTTGCAGATTTTCTGATGCTTTGCCCCTAAATACTTTAGTTTGTATCTCCTAGGGATTGAACTCCTTTTTATATCACCATAGTGCAATTTTTAAATTCAGTATATTTGACATTTATAAAATACTTTTATCTAATTTATAGTTGATATTCAATTCTTGCCATTTGTCTCAATAATGTCTTATATAGCAATGTCCCCTCCCAAGTCAGGATCCAATCCAGGATTACGCATTTCACCTTCAGTCTTTCTTAGCCTGGAACATTTCCTTAGCCTTTTTTTTTTTTTTTATTTCATGACATTGTTACTTCTGAACAGATCAGGCCAGTTATTTTATAGAAAGTGCTTCAAGTTGGGTTTGATATTTCCTTATGATTAGATTGAGATTATGCATTTTTGGTATAAATACCACAAAAGATGCTGTGTCTTTTTCAGTACATCATACGGGGAGTCACATAATGTTGGTTTTAGAAGAAACAATAGAATTAGAAAAATCACTACAGGCATACCTTGGAGATATTGCAGGTTTGGCTCCAGACTACCGCAGTAAAGTGAATATTGTAATAAAGAAAATCAATTGAATTTTTCTGTTTCTCAATACTTAAAAAGAGTTACATTTACACTATACTGTAGTCAATTAAGTGTGTAATAGCATTATGTCTAAAAATGTACATACTTTAATTAAGAATATTTTACTATTAAAAAATGCTAACCATCATCTGAGCTTTCAGTGAGTCACCCTGCCACTGCTTTATCAACTATGTATAGTATTCTAAATCCTTTTTGTCATTTCAACAGTCTTTACAGAATCCTCACAATGAGTAGATTCCATTTCAAGAAAATACTTCCTTTGCTAATCTATAAGGAGCAACTCCTCATGCATTCAAATTTTCTCATGAGAACATAGAAATTTCAGCCCTATCTCTAGGCTCCACTTCTAAATTCTAGTTCTCTTGCTAGTTCCACCACATCTTTAGTTGTTTTCTCTACTTAAGTCTTGAACCCCACAAAGTCATCCATGAAGGTTAGAATCAACTTCTTAAAAACTCCTGTTAATGTTGATATTTTGACCTCTTCCTTTGAATCACAAATGCTCTTAATGGCATTAGGATGGTGAGTCCTAGGGCACCTGGGTGGCTCAGTTGGTTAAATGTCCAACATTGGTTCAAGTCATGATCTCATGAACTTGAGCCCCACGTCGGGCTCTGTGCTTCCAGACTCTGTGCTGACAGTTCAGAGCCTGGAGCCTGTTTCAAATTCTGTGACTCCCTCTCTCTCTGCCCCTCTCCCGCCTTCTCTCTCTCCCTCAAAAATAAATAAATGTTAAAAAAAGAATAATGAATCCTTTCCAGAGGTTTTTCAACTTACTTTGCCCAGATCCATCAGAAGAACCACTGTTTATGGCAGATATAGCCTTATGAAATGTATTTCTTAAATAAGACTTTAAAGTCGAAATGACTCCTTGATCTTTGGGTTGCAGAATGGATATTGGATTAGCAAGCTTTAAAAAGATTATTAATCGTGTACATCTCCACAAAGCTCTAGGTGACCTGGTGCATTGTCAATGAGCAGTAATATTTTGAAAGAATTTTTTTTTTCCTGAGAAGTAGTCTCAACAATGTGCCTAAAATATTCAGTAAACCATGATGTAAATAGATGTCCAGGCTTTGTTTTTTCCTTTATAGAGCACAGGTAGAGTAGACTTAGCATACTTCTTAAGGGACCTAAGATTTTCAGAATGGTAAATGATCATTGGCTTTTACTTAATGTCACCAGCTGCATTAACCCCTAATGAGAGAATCAGCTTGTCCTTTGAAGGTTTGAAGCCAGGTGTTGACATCTCTCAAGCCATAAAAGTCCTAGATGGTATCTTATTTCACTATAAGGTTTTGTCTACATTGAAAATCTGTTGTTTAGTATAGCCACCTTTATTAATTATTTTAGCTAGATCTTCTGGATAACTTGCTACAGATTTTACAACAGCATTTGATGCTTCACTTTTATGTTATGGAGATGCCTTCTTTCTCAAAATCTCATGAGCCAACCTCTGCTAGCTTCAACATTTTCTTCTTTAGCTTTCTCACCTTTCTCAGCCTTCATAGAATTGAATTGTTAGTGTCTTATTTTAGATTAGTCATTGTCTTAAAGGAATATTGTGGCTGTTTTTGTCTTCTATGCAGACTACTAAATTTTCTTCCTATCAGCAATAAGGCTGTTTCACTTCCTTATCATTTGTATGTTCACTGGAGTAGCATTTTTAATTTCCTTCAAGAACTTGTTTTTTTGCATTCACAACTTGGATAACTGTTTGGCACAAGAGGCCTAGCTTTTGGCCTATCTTGGTTTTTGACATGCCTTCCTCACTAAACTTAATAACTTCTAGCTTTTAATTTAAAGTGAGAGATGTGTGACTTTTCCTTTCACTTGAACACTTATAGGACATTGTAGAGTTATTAATTGGCCTAACTTCAATATTGTATCTCAGAGAATAGAACAGGGAAGCCCAAAGAGAAGGAGAAAGATAGAAGAACAACTGGTCAGTGGAGCAGTCAGAACACACACGTTTATCAAAGAAGTTTACCATCTTATATAGGTGTGGTTTGTGGTGCCCGAGAACAATTACAATAGTAATATCAAAGATCACTGGTCATATATTACCATAAAAACATAATAAAGAAAAAGTTTAGAATATTGAATGAATTATCAAAATGTGACACAGAGATATGAAGTGAGCAAATGCTGTTGAAAAAATGGTGTTTGATAGTGCAATAAAGTAAAGCACAATAAAACAAGGTATGCTTGTGTTTTGCAGCACAGTAATCATTGATTCAGGCAAGAATCATTAATAGATGTTAAAAGTAATGGGTAAAGTTTTGATGGAGAACAGGATATTTACATATATTAAAAGAATATCACCACAGTTTACATATTATTACAAAGAAAAAATATAAACTTTACATTCGAAAACCTGGTGTACAGTGCATCTTAGCCAGGAGATAGATGTTTTTGAGACAGAGACATTACGAGTACCATAAAAATGTCTTCAATTTCCTGAGGATTAGGATCTGAATTATCATGCTAACTTCCATAAATGAATTCAAGGATGGTAGTGGTGGTGGAGGAAGGGAGAGTGAAGTGGGAGGGGTTCCTAGGTTTATCTGTGTGTCTGTTGTCCTTATCTGGAAGGTAGTATGTCTGGATCTGGAACCCAAAATATTTGAAAACTACCAAGTTCTTAGACTTTTTACCCTTAATTGCCATGAGGTCTCTGGTTCCAGAAGGGAAGTTAGTCCCCAGTGATATTCAGATAGATGATTAGTGAAGGAGCTAGTGTAGTTTTTAACTTTCTCTGAAAGCTGACTGATTTTGAAGTTGCACAGGAGGAGTTTGGCATGGACTGCAAGACATGGAGCCTCATTTTTATTTTGTAGTGGCTCTTCCTGCATAGTAGAGAATGACTTAAAATGATGATGAAAACCTGAGGGTATGGGTGTGGAGGCCTTCTAAAGAAAGACCTGATTTCCCAGTTATCAGACATTTCCTCTTGCCACTAGATGGGGTTGGGTTTTCTCCACATTAACTTTCACCTTTTCTTCCCCCCTCCTATTTATTTCTAATTCCTTTTCACAGGTCAAGCCAGGAGCTGCATTCTGTAATTAGCAAAGGAAACAGGTGAGAACTTAATAGTTTTGTTTGGCAGTTTTGCCCTTCCTCTGAGCCTTTCAGCAGGACCAGACCAGCTGAGGTGTGTGTGGTCACCTCTGAAAGAGGTCTCCAAGGCCCTTCTAAAGCCTTCTCTGGTCTGGGAAAGTGAGGACTGAAGTACCAAAGGTGCCTGCAGTACAGTCTGTAACTGCTTCAGTGACCTGTTTCACTTTACCTGGGTATTGGGGAATCATATTAGCAGCTTTGGAGAGTGGACACTTGTATATTATAATGTTTGAAGGGTAGAAATATCTGGAGTATGAGGTCCTTTACTTGGGAGAAAAGGGGAATTGATGTTTGCATTGCAATAATACTTGAAAGACATATTTGAGGTGGTTAGAGGAGCAATAGGATGCCTTGAGAAGTCATGAGTTTGCTTTCCCTTGGGATCCTGGGGGCCTATAGTGATGATTTGGATGTCCTCATCCGACCTTCAAGTTAATGTCCAAATTTAACTATCATGAATTAATGGTTATGTGGGTTTACTCTTGCCTGTAACACTCTGCAAGGTTAAAACTTCCTTTTCTCCCCTCTGGACCTGATCTCATTTTTCAGGGTATGATTTGATCATTATAGGCCTTGTTTATATTAAAAAAGAGAATGTGGGTAACAGATAAAAGTTGGGGGAAATAAATTGTTCCATGTAAGAGATAATGGACAAGGAGTTAAATTGGTAGACATATTGAGGTTTCCCCTGGGAACCCATATTTCACGCTGAAACCTTAGTTGGGTATTTTTTATTTTTTAAATTTTTAAACATTTATTCATGTTTGAGAGGCAGAGAGACACAGCACACTAGCTGGGAAGGGACAGAGAGAGGGAGACACAGAATCTGAAGCAGGCTCCAGGCTCTGAACTGTCAGCACAGAGCCCAATACGGGGCTCAAACCCATGAACTGGGAGATCATGACCTGAGCCAAAGTCAGATGCTTAACCGACTGAGCCACCCAGGGACCCCCTTAGTTGGATATTTACCTGAATTAAATTTTTTTTTTAATTTTCAATTTTTTGTTTAAAATTTAGTTAGTTTACATACAGCCCAATATTGGTTTCAGGAGTAGAATTCAGTGATTCATCACTTACATACAATGCCCAGTGCTCATCATAAAAGCGCTCTCCTTAACACCCATCACCCATCTAGCCCATCATCATTGGTGAGTTCTTTATAGATTTTGGATACTAGACCTTCGTCTGATATGTCATTTGCAAATACCTTTTCACACTCCGTTGGTTGCCTTTTAGTTTTGTTGATTCTTTCCTTTGCAGTGAAGAAGCTTTTTATCTTCATGAGTTATCAATAGTTCATTTTTGCTTTTAATTCCCTTGCCTTTGGGGATGTGTCAAGTAAGAAATTGCTGCGGCTGAGGTCAGAGAGGTTTTTTCCTGCTTTCTCCTCTAGGGTTTTGATGGTTTCCTGTCTCACATTCAGGTCCTTTATCCATTTTGAGTTTGTTTTTGTGAATGGTGTAAGAAAGGGGTCTAGTTTCATCCTTCTGCATGTTGCTGTCCAGTTCTCCCAGCACCATTTGTGAAAGAGACTGTCTTTTTTCCATGGATGTTCTTTCCTGCTTTGTCAAAGATTAGTTGGCCATACATTTGTGGGTCCAATTCTGGGGTTTGTATTCTATTCCATTGGTCTATGTGTCTGTTTTTGTGCCAATACCATGCTGTCTTGATGATTACAGCTTTGTAGTAGAGGCTAAAGTCTGGGATTGTGATGCCTCCCGCTTTGGTCTTCTTCTTCAAAATTACTTTGGCTATTCGGGGTCTTTTGTGGTTCCATACGAATTTTAGGATTGCTTGTTCTAGCTTTGAGAAGAATGCTGGTGCAATTTTGCTTGGGATTGCATTGAATGTGTAGATAGCTTTGGGTAGTATTGACATTTTAACAATATGTATTCTTCCAGTCCATGAGCAAGGAAGTTTTTCCATTTCTTTATATCTTCTTCAATTTCCTTCATAAGCTTTCTATAGTTTTCAGCATACAGATCTTTTATATCTTTGGTTAGGTATATTCCTAGGTATTTTATGCTTCTTGGTGCAATTGTGAATGGGATCAGTTTCTTTATTTCTCTTTCTGTTGCTACATTGTTAGTGTATAAGAATGCAACTGATTTCTGTACATTGATTTTTTATCCTGCGACTTTGCAGAATTCATGTATCAGTTCTAGCAGACTTTTGGTGGAGTCTATCGGGTTTTCCATGTATAATATCATGTCATCTGCAAAAAGTGAAAGCTTGACTTCAAATTGCCAATTTTGATGCCTTTGATTTCCTTTTGTGGTGTGACTGCTGATGCTAGCACTTCCAACACTATGTTAAACAACAGTGGTGACAGTGGACATCCCTGTGGTGTTCCTGACCTCAGGGAGAAAGCTCTCAGTTTTTCCCCATTGAGGATAATATTAGCTGTGGGCTTTGCATAAATGGCTTTGATGATGTTTAAGTATGTTACTTCTATCCTGACTTTCTCCAGGGTTTTTATTTAGAGACGATGCTGAATTTTGTCAAATGCTTTTTCTGTATTGATTGACAGGATCATATGGTTCTTATCTGTTATTTTATTAATGTGATGTATGACATTGATTGATTTGTGAATGTTGAACCAGCCATGCAGCCCAAGAATGAATACCACCTGATCTTGGTGAATAATTCTTTTTATATGTTGGTGAATTCAATTTGCTAGTATCTTGTTGACAATTTTTGCATCCATATGCATCAGGGATATTGGTTCTCTTTTTTTGCTGGGTGTCTGTCTGGTTTGGGAATCAAAGGAATGCTGGCTTCATAGAATGAGTCTGGAAGTTTTCCTTTCCTTTCTATTTTTTGGAATAGCTTGAGAAGGATAGGTATTATCTCTGCTTTAAATATCTGGTAGAATTCCCCAGGGAAGCCATCTGGTCCTGGACTCTTATTTGTTGGGAGATTTTTGATAACTGATTCAATTTCTTCATGGTTATGGGTCTGTTTAAGTTTTCTATTTCTTCTTGTTTGAGTTTTGGAAGTGTGTGGGTGCTTAGGAATTTGTCCATTTTTCCAGGTTATCCAGGTTTTTGGCATATAACTTTTCATAGTATTCCCTGATAATTGCTTGTATCTCTGAGGGACTGGTTGTAATAATTCCATTTTCATTCGTGATTTTATCTATTTGGGTCCTCTCCATTTTCTTTTTGAGAAGCCTGGCTAGAGGTTTATCCATTTGGTTTATTTTTTCAAAAAAAAAAAAACAACTCTTGGTTTCATTGATCAGCTCTACTGTTTTTTTAAGGTTCTATATTGTTTATTTCTCCTCTGATCTTTATTATTTCTCTTCCTCCGTTGGGTTGGGGGTGTCGTTGCTGTTCTGCTTCTATTTCCTTTAAGTGTGCTGTTAGATTTTGTATTTGGGATTTTTCTTGTTTCTTGAGATAGGCCTGGATTGCAATGTATTTTCCTCTCAGGACTGCCTTCGCTGCATCCCAAAGTGTTTGGATTGTTGTCTTTTCATTTTCATTTGTTTCTGTATATTTTTAAATTTCTTCTCTAATTGCCTGGTTGACCCATTCATTCTTTAGTAGGGTGTTCTTTAACCTCCATGCTTTTGGCAGGTTTTCCAGACTTTTTCCTGTGGTTGATTTCAAGCTTCATAGCATTGTGATCTGAAAGTATGCATGGTATGATCTCAATTCTTGTATACTTAGAAGGGCTGTTTTGTGACCGAGTATGTGATCTATCTTGGAGAATGTTCCATGTGCACTCGAGAAGAAAGTATATTCTGTTGCTTTGGGATGCAGAGTTCTAAATATATCTGTCAAGTCCATCTGATCCAATGTATCATTCAGGGCCCTTCTTTCTTTATTGATCCTGTGTCTAGATGATCTATCCATTGTTGTAAGTGGAGTATTAAAATCCCCTGCAATTACCACATTCTTATGAATAAGGTTGCTTATGTTTGTGATTAATTGTTTTATATATTTGGGGGCTCCTGTATTCAGTGCATAGACATTTATAATTGTTAGTTCTTCTTGATGGATAGACCCTGTAAGTATTATATAATGCCCTTCTTCCTCTCTTGTTATAGCCTTTAATTTAAAGTCTAGTTTGTCCGATATAAGTATGGCTACTCCATCTTTCTTTAGACTTCCATTAGCATGATAGATAGTTCTCCATCCCCTCACTTTCAATCTGAATGTGTCCTCAGGTCTAAAATGATTCTCCTGTAGACAGCAAATAGATGGGTCTTTTTTTTTAAATCCATTCTGATACCCTATGTCTTTTGGTTGGAGCATTTAGTCTATTTACATTCAGTGTTATTATAGAAAGATATGGGTTTAGAGTCATTGTGATGTCTGTAGGTTTCATGCTTGTATTGATGTCTCTGGTACTTTGTCTCACAGGATCCCCCTTAGGATCTCTTGTAGGGCTGGTTTATTGGTGATGAATTCCTTCAATTTTTGTTTGTTTGGGAAGACCTTTATCTCTCCTTCTATTCTAAACGACAGACTTGCTGGATAAAGGATTCTCGGCTGCATATTTTTTTCTGTTCATCACATTGAAGATTTCCTGCCATTCTTTCTGGCCTGCCAGGTTTCAGTAGATAGATCCGTCACTAGTCTTATCAGTCTCCCTTATATGTTAGAGCGTGTTTATCTCTAGCTGCTGTCAGAATTTTCTCTTTATCCTTGTATTTTGCCACTTTCAGTATGATATGTCGTGCAGAAGATGGATTCAAGTTACGTCTGAAGGTAGTTCTCTGTGCCTCTTGGATTTCAATGCCTTTTTCCTTCCCCACATCAGGGAAGTTCTCAGCTATGATTTGTTCAAGTACACCTTCAGCCCCTTTCTCTCTCTCTTACTCCTCTGGAATCCTTATTATACGGATATTATTGTGTTTCATCGCATCACTTAGTTCCCTAATTTTCCCCTCAGATTCCTGGATTTTTTTTTATGTCTCTTTTTCTCAGCTTCCTCTTTTTCCATAATTTTATCTTCTAATTCACCTATTCTCTCTTCTGCATCTTCAATCTGAGCTGTGGTCACCTCCATTTTGTTTTGCAGCTCATTTATAGCATTTTTTAGCTCCTCCTGACTGTTTCTTAGTCCCTCGATCTCTGTAGCAATAGATTCCCTGCTGTTCTGTATACTTTTTTGAAGCCCACCGATTAATTTTATGACTATTACTTTATTTTTTTTTTTTTAATTTTTTTATTTTTTAATATATGAAATTTACTGTCAAATTGGTTTCCATACAACACCCAGTGCTCATCCCAAAAGGTGCCCACCTCAATACCCATCACCCACCCTGCCCTCCCTCCCACCCTGCCCTCCCTCCCACCCCCCATCAACCCTCAGTTTGTTCTCAGTTTTTAACAGTCTCTTATGCTTTGGCTCTCTCCCACTCTAACCTCTTTTTTTTTTTTTTTTCCTTCCCCTCCCCCATGGGTTTCTGTTATGTTTCTCAGGATCCACATACGAGTGAAACCATATGGTATCTGTCTTTCTCTGTATGGCTTATTTCACTTAGCATCACACTCTCCAGTTCCATCCATGTTGCTACAAAAGGCCATATTTCATTTTTTCTCATTGCCACGTAGTATTCCATTGTGTATATAAACCACAATTTCTTTATCCATTCATCAGTTGATGGACATTTAGGCTCTTTCCATAATTTGGCTATTGTTGAGAGTGCCGCTATAAACATTGGGGTA
This sequence comes from Panthera onca, assembly GCF_046562875.1. Taxonomy (NCBI): domain Eukaryota; kingdom Metazoa; phylum Chordata; class Mammalia; order Carnivora; family Felidae; genus Panthera; species Panthera onca. The sequence goes on from NC_138357.1 coordinate 67,102,178, forward strand.
CAGGTGCCCCTATGCATCAGTACTCCTGTATCCCTTGGATAAATTCCTAGCAGTGCTATTGCTGGGTCATAGGGTAGGTCTATTTTTAATTTTCTGAGGAACCTCCACACTGCTTTCCAGAGCGGCTGCACCAATTTGCATTCCCACCAACAGTGCAAGAGGGTTCCTGTTTCTCCACATCCTCTCCAGCATCTATAGTCTCCTGATTTCTTCATTTTGGCCACTCTGACTGGCGTGAGGTGGTATCTGAGTGTGGTTTTGATTTGTATTTCCCTGATAAGGAGCGACGTTGAACATCTTTTCATGTGCCTGTTGGCCATCCGGATGTCTTCTTTAGAGAAGTGTCTATTCATGTTTTCTGCCCATTTCTTCACTGGGTTATTTGTTTTTCGGGTGTGGAGTTTGATGAGCTCTTTATAGATTTTGGATACTAGCCCTTTGTCCGATGTGTCATTTGCAAATATCTTTTCCCATTCCGTTGGTTGCCTTTTAGTTTTGTTGGTTGTTTCCTTTGCTGTGCAGAAGCTTTTTATCTTCATAAGGTCCCAGTAATTCACTTTTGCTTTTAATTCCCTTGCCTTTGGGGATGTGCCGAGTAAGAGATTGCTACGGCTGAGGTCAGAGAGGTCTTTTCCTGCTTTCTCCTCTAAGGTTTTGATGGTTTCCTGTCTCACATTCAGGTCCTTTATCCATTTTGAGTTTATTTTTGTGAATGGTGTGAGAAAGTGGTCTAGTTTCAACCTTCTGCATGTTGCTGTCCAGTTCTCCCAGCACCATTTGTTAAAGAGACTGTCTTTTTTCCGTTGGATGTTCTTTCCTGCTTTGTCAAAGATGAGTTGGCCATACGTTTGTGGGTCTAGTTCTGGGGTTTCTATTCTATTCCATTGGTCTATGTGTCTGTTTTTATGCCAATACCATGCTGTCTTGATGATGACAGCTTTGTAGTAGAGGCTAAAGTCTGGGATTGTGATGCCTCCTGCTTTGGTCTTCTTCTTCAAAATTACTTTGGCTATGCGGGGCCTTTTGTGGTTCCATATGAATTTTAGGATTGCTTGTTCTAGTTTCGAGAAGAATGCTGGTGCAATTTTGATTGGGATTGCATTGAATGTGTAGATAGCTTTGGGTAGTATTGACATTTTGACAATATTTATTCTTCCAATCCATGAGCAGGGAATGTCTTTCCATTTCTTTATATCTTCTTCAATTACCTGCATAAGCTTTCTATAGTTTTCAGCATACAGATCTTTTACATCTTTGGTTAGATTTATTCCTAGGTATTTTATGCTTCTTGGTGCAATTGTGAATGGGATCAGTTTCTTCATTTGTCTTTCTGTTGCTTCATTGTTAGTGTATAAGAATGCAACTGATTTCTGCACGTTGATTTTGTATCCTGCAACTTTGCTGAATTCATGTATCAGTTCTAGCAGACTTTTGGTGGAGTCTATCGGATTTTCCATGTATAATATCATGTCATCTGCAAAAAGCGAAAGCTTGACTTCATCTTTGCCAATTTTGATGCCTTTGATTTCCTTTTGTTGTCTGATTGCTGATGCTAGAACTTCCAGCACTATATTAAACAGCAGCGGTGACAGTGGGCATCCCTGTCGTGTTCCTGATCTCAGGGAAAAAGCTCTCAGTTTTTCCCCGTTGAGGATGATGTTAGCTGTGGGCTTTTCATAAATGGCCTTTATGATCTTTAAGTATCTTCCTTCTATCCCGACTTTCTCAAGGGTTTTTATTAAGAAAGGGTGCTGGATTTTGTCAAAGGCCTTTTCTGCATCGATTGACAGGATCATATGGTTCTTCTCTTTTTTTTTGTTAATGTGATGTATCACGTTGATCGATTTGCGAATGTTGAACCAGCCCTGCATCCCAGGAATGAATCCCACTTGATCATGGTGAATAATTCTTTTTATATGCTGTTGAATTCGATTTGCTAGTATCTTATTAAGAATTTTTGCATCCATATTCATCAGGGATATTGGCCTGTAGTTCTCTTTTTTTACTGGGTCTCTGTCTGGTTTAGGAATCAAAGGAATACTGGCTTCATAGAATGAGTCTGGAAGTTTTCCTTCCCTTTCTATTTCTTGGAATAGCTTGAGAAGGATAGGTATTATCTCTGCTTTAAATGTCTGGTAGAACTCCCCTGGGAAGCCATCTGGTCCTGGACTCTTATTTGTTGGGAGATTTTTGATAACCGATTCAATTTCTTCGCTGGTTATGGGTCTGTTCAAGCTTTCTATTTCCTCCTGATTGAGTTTTGGAAGAGTGTGGGTGTTTAGAAATTTGTCCATTTCTTCCAGGTTGTCCAATTTGCTGGCATATAATTTTTCATAGTATTCCCTGATAATTGTTTGTATCTCTGAGGGATTGGTTGTAATCATTCCATTTTCATTCATGATTTTATCTATTTGGGTCATCTCCCTTTTCTTTTTGAGAAGCCTGGCTAGAGGTTTGTCAATTTTGTTTATTTTTTCAAAAAACCAACTCTTGGTTTCATTGATCTGCTCTACAGTTTTTTTAGATTCTATATTGTTTATTTCTGCTCTGATCTTTATGATTTCTCTTTTTCTGCTGGGTTTAGGCTGCCTTTGCTGTTCTGCTTCTATTTCCTTTAGGTGTGCTGTTAGATTTTGTATTTGGGATTTTTCTTGTTTCTTGAGATAGGCCTGGATTGCAATGTATTTTCCTCTCAGAACTGCCTTCGCTGCATCCCAGAGCGTTTGGATTGTTGTATTTTCATTTTCGTTTGTTTCCATATATGTTTTAATTTCTTCTCTAATTGCCTGGTTGACCCACTCATTCGTTAGTAGGGTGTTCTTTAACCTCCATGCTTTTGGAGGTTTTCCAGACTTTTTCCTGTGGTTGATTTCAAGCTTCATAGCATTGTGGTCTGAAAGTATGCATGGTATAATTTCAATTCTTGTAAACTTATGAAGGGCTGTTTTGTGACCCAGTATATGATCTATCTTGGAGAATGTTCCATGTGCACTCGAGAAGAAAGTATATTCTGTTGCTTTGGGATGCAGATGCAGAGTTCTAAATATATCTGTCAAGTCCATCTGATCCAATGTATCATTCAGGGCCCTTGTTTCTTTATTGACTGTGTGTCTAGATGATCTATCCATTTCTGTAAGTGGGGTGTTAAAGTCCCCTGCAATGACCACATTCTTATCAGTAAGGTTGCTTATGTTTATGAGTAATTGTTTTATATATCTGGGGGCTCGGGTATTTGGCGCATAGACATTTATAATAGTTAGCTCTTCCTGGTGGATAGACCCTGTGATTATTATATAATGCCCTTCTTCATCTCTTGATACGGCCTTTAATTTAAAGTCTAGTTTTTCTGATATAAGTATGGCTACTCCAGCTTTCTTTTGGCTTCCAGGAGCATGATAAATAGTTCTCCATCCCCTCACTCTCAATCTAAAGGTGTCCTCAGATCTAAAATGAGTCTCTTGTAGACAGCAAATAGATGGGTCTTGTTTTTTTATCCATTCTGATACCCTATGTCTTTTGGTTGGCGCATTTAATCCATTTACATTCAGTGTTATTATAGAAAGATATGGGTTTAGAGTCATTGTGATGTCTGTATGTTTTATGCTTGTAGTGATGTCTCTGGTACTTTGTCTCACAGGATCCCCCTTAGGATCTCTTGTAGGGCTGGTTTCGTGGTGACAAATTCCTTCAGTTTTTGTTTGTTTGGGAAGACCTTTATCTCTCCTTCTATTCTAAATGACAGACTTGCTGGATAAAGGATTCTCGGCTGCATATTTTTTCTGTTTAGCACACTGTAGATATCGTGCCAAGCCTTTCTGGCCTGCCAAGTTTCAAAGGAGAGATCAGTCACGAGTCTTATAGGTCTCCCTTTATATGTGAGGGCACGTTTATCCCTTGCTGCTTTCAGAATTTTCTCTTTATCCTTGTATTTTGCCAGTTTCACTATGATATGTCGTGCAGAAGATCGATTCAAGTTACGTCTGAAGGGAGTTCTCTGTGCCTCTTGGATTTCAATGCCTTTTTCCTTCCCCAGTTCAGGGAAGTTCTCAGCTATAATTTGTTCAAGTACCCCTTCAGCACCCTTCCCTCTCTCTTCCTCCTCTGGGATACCAATTATGCGTATATTATTTTTTTTTAGTGTATCACTTAGTTCTCTAATTTTCCCCTCATACTCCTGGATTTTTTTATCTCTCTTTCTTTCAGCTTCCTCTTTCTCCATAACTTTATCTTCTAGTTCACCTATTCTCTCCTCTGCCTCTTCAAGCCGAGCCATCGTGGATTCCATTTTGTTTTGCAATTCGTTTAAAGCGTTTTTCAACTCCTCGTGACTGTTCCTTAGTCCCTCGATCTTTGTGGCAAGAGATTCTCTGCTGTCCTGTATACTGTTTTCAAGCCCAGCGATTAATTTTATGACTATTATTCTAAATTCACTTTCTGTTATATTATTTAAATCCTTTTTGATCAGTTCATTAGCTGTTGTTATTTCCTGGAGATTCTTCTGAGGGGAATTCTTCCGTTTGGTCATTTTGGAGAGTCCCTGGCGTGGTGAGGACCTGCAGTGCACTTCCCCTGTGCTGTGGTGTATAACTGGAGTTAGTGGGCGGGGCCGCAGTCCGACCTGATGTCTGCCCCCAGCCCACTGCTGGGGCCACAGTCAGACTGGTGTGTGCCTTCTCTTCCCCTCTCCTAGGGGCGGGATTCACTGTGGGGTGGCGTGTCCCGTCTGGGCTACTTGCACACTGCCAGGCTTGTGTTGCTGGGGATCTGGCATATTAGCTGGGGTGGGTAGGCAAGGTGCACGGGGGCTGGAGGGGCAGGCTTAGCTCGCTTCTCCTTAGGTGATCCACTTCAGGAGGGGCCCTGTGGCAGCGGGAGGGAGTCAGATCCGCTGCCGGAGGTTTGGCTCCGCAGAAGCACAGAGTTGGGTGTTTGTGCGGAGTGAGCAAGTTCCCTGGCAGGAACTGGTTCCCTTTGGGATTTTGGCTGGGGGATGGGCGGGGGAGATGGCGCTGGCGCCTTTGTTCCCCGCCAAGCTGAGCTCTGCCGTCCGGGGGCTCAGCAGCTCTCCCTCCCTTTGTCCTCCAGCCTTCCCGCTTTCCGAGCAGAGCTGTTAACTTATGACCTCCCAGACGCTAAGTCGCGCTTGCTGTCGGAACACAGTCTGTCCGGCCCCTCCGCTTTTGCCAGCCAGACTCGGGGGCTCTGCTTGGCCGGCGAGCCGCCCCTCCGCCCCGGCTTCCTCCCGCCAGTCCGTGGAGCGCGCACCGCCTCGCCGCCCTTCCTACCCTCTTCCGTGGGCCTCTAGTCTGCGCTTGACTCCGGAGACTCCCTTCTGCTAATCCTCTGGCGGTTTTCTGGGTTCTTTAGGCAGGTGTAGGTGGAATCTAAGTGATCGGCAGGACGCGCTGTGAGCCCCGCGTCCTCCTACGCCGCCATCTTCCGGAACCCCCCCCTATGATTATTATTTTAAATTCATATTCCCCTATATTGTTTTAATCGTTTTTGATCAATTTGTTAGCTGTCGCCACTTCCTGGAATTTCTTTTGAGGAGAATTCCTCCGTTTCCTTATTTTGGATTGTCCCTGGAGTGGCAGGGAACTGCAGGGCTCTTCCCCTGTGCTGTCTGGAGTAACTTGTGTTGGTGGGCGGGGCTGCAGTCAGACCTTATGTCTGCCCCCAGCCCACCACTGGGGCCACAGTCAGACTGGTGTGTACCTTCTCTTCCCCTCTCCCAGGGGCAGGAATCCCTGTGGAGTGGTGTGGCCCCTGTCTGGGCTACTTGCACACTACCAGGCTTGTGGTGCTGCTTTGATGGGATCTGGCTTATTAGCCGGGGTGGATCTGCAAGGTGCACAGGTGCGGGAGGGGTAGGCTCAGCTGGCTTTGCTTTTGGTGGTCCGCTGCAGGAGGGGCCCTATGGCACTGGGAGGGAAGCAGACCCGTCAGAGGGATGTATCCACAGAAGCACAGCGTTGGGTGTTTGCGCGGTGCAAGCAAGTTCTGTGACGGGAACTGGTTTCCTTTGGGATTTTGGCTGGGGGATGGGCGAGGAAGATGGTGCTCGTCAGTGCCTTTGTTCCCCACCAAGCTGAGCTGAGCTCTTCCGGGGCTCAACAACTCTCCCTCCCATTGTCCTCTAGCTGTCCCGCTCTCGGAGCAGAGCTGTTGACTTATAACATTCCAGATGTTATGTCCTGCTGGCAGTCAGAACTCACTCTGTCTTGCCCCTCTGCTTTTGCAAGTCAGACTCGGGGGCTCTGCCTTGCCAGGCGGGCTTCCCCTCCACTGCCCTGGCTCCCTCCCGCCAGTAGTGTAGTGCACACCACCTCTTCGCCCTTCCCACCCTCTTCTGTGGGCCTCTTGTCTACGCTTGGCTCCAGAGAGTCTGTTCTGCTAGTCTTCTGGCAGTTTTCTGGGTTATTTAGGCAGATGTGGGTAGAATCTTAGTGATCAGCAGGACGCGGTGAGCCCAGCGTTCTCCTATGTTGCCATCTTCCCACATCTTCTTTATCTAATGTTGATGGACATTGGGCAGTTTCGATAATTTGGTTATTATTGACAAGGCTGCTAAAATCATTGGGATGCATGTATCCCTTCAAATTAGTATTTTTGTATCTTTTGGGTAAATACCTAGTAGAGCAATTGCTGGATCATAGGCTAGTTGTATTTTTAATTTTTTGAGGAACCACCACGCTGTTTTCCACAAAGCTGCACCAGTTTGCATTCCCACCAACAGTGTAAGAGGATTCCATTTTCCCCACAACCTGCCAACATTTTTAATTTCCTGTGTTGTTACTTTTAGTCATTCTGGCAAGTGATAGGTGGTATCTCATGGTGGATTTGATTTGTATTCTCCAGATGATGATTGAAATTGAGCATCTTTTCAAATGTTAGTCATTTGTATGCCTTCTTGGGAAAAACGTCTGTTCATGTCTTCTGCCATTTCTTAACTGGATTATTTTCTTTTGTGGTGTTGAGTTTCATAAGTTCTTTATAGATTGTAGATACTAACCCTGTATCCAATATATTATTTGCAAATATCTTCTCACATTCCATCAGTTACCTTTTAGTTTTGTTGATTGTTTCCTTTGCTGTGCAGAAACTTATTATCTTTATGAAATCCCAGTTCATTTTTGCTTTTGTTTCCCTTGTCTCCAGAGACCTGTATAGTATGAAGTTGCTCCATCCAAGGTCAAAGAAGTTGCTGCCTGTTTTATCCCCTAGGATTTTTGATAATTTCCTGTCTCACATTTAGGTCTTTCATCCGTTTTAAATTTATCTTTGTGTATGGTGTAAGAAAGTGGTCCAGTTTCGTTCTTCTGAATGTTGCTGTCCTGTTTTCCCAACACCATTTGTTGAAAAGCATGTCTTTTTTCCATTGGATATTCTTTATTACTTTGTTGCAAATGAGTTGACCATACAGTTGTGGACCCATTTCAAGGTTTTCTATTCTGTTCCATTCATCTATGAGTCTGTTTTTGTGCTAGTACCATACTGTCTTGATGACTATAGGTTTGTAATATAGCTTGAAATCTGGAATCATGCTGCCTCCAATATTTTTCTTTTTTAAGATTGCTTTGGCTATTCAGGTCTTTTCAGTTCCACACAAGTTTAGGATTGGTTGTTCCAGCTATGGGAAAGATGCTAGTGGTATTTTGATGGGGATTGCATTAAATGTGTAGATTGTTTTGGGTAGTATAGATATTTTAACAGTGTTTTTTCTTCCAATCAATGGGACTAGAATCCTTTTCCATCTCTTTGTGTCCTCTTCAATTTCTTTCATAAGTGTTCTATAGTTTTCAGAGTACAGATCTAGTACCTCTTTGGTTAGATTTATTCCTAGTGATCTTATAGTTTTTGGTACAATTGTAAATGGGATTGATTCCTTGATTTCTCTTTCTGCTTCCTCATTATTGGTGTATAGAAATGCAACAGGGACATCTGGGTGGCTCAGTCAGTTGAGCGTCTGACTCTTGATTTCGGCTCATGTCATGATCTCACAGTTGGTGAAATCAAACCCTGCATTGGGCTCTACACTAAGAACGTGGAACCTGCTTGGGATTCTCTCTCTATCCCATTCTCTCTCTGCCCCTCCCCAACTCATGCACACACTCTCCCTGTCTCTCTCAAAATAAATAATAAAAAATTTAAAAAGATTGAAAAAATAAATGTGAAAGATTCCTGTATGTTGATTTTATACTCTGCAACTTTGCTGAACTCATGTATTAGTTCTAGCAATTTTTTTTGGTGGAATCTTTAGGGTTTTCTATATATAGTATTATGTTCTCAGCAAATAGTGAAAGGTTAACTTCTTCCTTGTCAATTTGGATGCCTTTTATTTCTTTTTTCTTTTCTTTTCCTTCTTCTTTTTTTTTTTTTTTTTTTTTTTTTTTTGGTCTGATTGCTGAGGGTAAGACTTCCAGTGCTATCTTAAATGGTAATATTGAGAATGCACACCCTTGTCTTGTGCCCGACCATAGGGGAAAGGCTCTCAGTTTTTCACCATTGTGAATCATATTAGTTGTGGGTCTTTCTTACATGGACTTTATGATGTTGAGTTATATTCTTTCTGTCACTACTTTTTTGAGGGTTTTTATCCAGAATGGATGGTGTATTTTGTCGAATGTTTTCTTTTATCTATTGAGAGTATCATATGGTTCATATCCTTTTTTTCTAAATGTGGCACAGCATGTTTATTGATTTCTGAGTATTGAACCAGCCTTGTAGCCAAGGAATAAACTACACTTGGTCTTAGTGAATAATTATTTTAATGTATTGTTGGATTAAATTCGCTAGTATCTTGTTGAGAATTTTTGCATCCAAGTTCATCAAGGATATTGGTCTGTAATTCTCCTTTTTATTGGGGTCTTTATATAGTTTTGGAATGAAGGTACTGCTGGTCTCAGAAATGGAGTTTGGAAGTTTTTCTTCCATTTCTGTTTTTTTTTTGGAACAGTTTGAGAAGAATAGGTAGTAACTCTCCCTTAAATGTCCCTGGGAAGCCATCTGATCCTGGACTCTTGTTTGTTGGGAAAATTTTCATTACTGATTCAATTTCTTTGTTGATGTGGGTCTGTTCAAATTTTTTTATTTCTTTCTGTTTCAGTCTTGGTAGTTTTTATGTTTCTAGGAATTTGTCTATTTCTTTCAGATTGCTCAAATTGTTGGCTTATAATTTTTCATAATATTCCCTTATATTTGTTTGAATTTCTGTGGTGTTGGTTGTGATCTCTCCTCTTTAATTTGTGATTTTATTTATTTCTCTTTTCGTTTTGATAAGCCTGGTTAAGGGTTTACCAATTTTATTAATTTTTTTCGAAGAACCAGCTCTTAGTTCTGTTGATCTGTTCTACTGTTTGTTTCTATATCATTTATTTTGGCTCTAATCTTTATTATTCTCCTTCTTCTGGTGGCTTTAGGATTTAATTGTTCTTCATTTTAGCTATAAAAGGCTGTAGGGGTACACTTTAGGTGTAAGGTTAGGTTGTGTATTTGAGGCTTTTCTTCTTGAGGTAAGACAATTGCAATATACTTCCCTGTTAGGACTACCTTTGCAATATCCCAAAAGTTCTGGATTGTCATGTTTTCATTTTCATTTACTTCCATGAATTTTTAAAATTATTCTTTAATTTTCTGTTAAACCATTTATTCTTTACTAGGATGTTCTTTAACCTCCATGTATATGTGGTCTTCCCAAATTTTTTTCTTGTGGTTGACTTCAAGTTTAATAGCATTGTGGTCAGGAATATCATGGTATCATCTCAGCCTTTTTGTGCTATTTGAGGCCTGTATTGTGACCTAGTGTGTGATCTCTTCTGGAGTATGCTCCATGTACACTCAAAAGGAATGTGTATTCTGCTGCTTTATGATGAAATGACTGGATACATCTGTTAGGCCCATCTGGTGCAGTGTGTCATTCAAAGCCATTGTTTCCTTGTTGATTTTCTGCTGTAAGTGGGGTGTTCAAGTCCCCTATAAGTAGTATATAATTATCAATGAATTTCTTTATGTTTTTTATTACCTGATTCATATATTTGTGTGTTCCACATTGGTGGCATAAATATATAAAATTCTTAGATATTTTTGTTTGACAGACCCATTTATTATGGTATAGTGTCCTCCTTACAGCCTTTCTCTTAAAATCTAGTTTGTCTGATGTAAGTATTGGTACTCTGGCTTTCTTTTGATGCCCATTAGCATGATAGGTGTTTCTACGTCCTCTTACTGTAAATATGGAGGTGTTTTTAGGTCTAAAATGGATCTCTTGTAGGCAGCATACAGATGGGTCTTGTTGTTGTTTTTTTTTTTAATCTACCCTGATACCCTATGTCTTGACTGTAGCATTTAGTTCATTTATATTCAGAGTAGTTAGTGATGGATATGAATTTAGTACCATTGTATTATCTGTAATGTCATTGTTTCTAGAGATTTTCTTTGTTCCTTTCTAGTCTTTATTGCCTTTGACCTTCTTTCCCACCCTTTAATACTTCTTGCAGGGCTCATTTAATGGTTACAAACTCCTTTAGTTTTTGTTTGTCTGTGGACCTTTTATCTTTATTTTTACTCTGAATGACTGCCTTGCTGGATAAGAGTATTCTTGGCTGCAAATTTTCACCATTCAGCTCATCGAATCTATCAAGCCATTCCCTACTGGCCTGCCAGGTTTCTGTGGAGAGATATTCTGATAATCTCATTTGTTTTCCTTTGTATGACTTGGAATTTCTTTGTCTTTGCTGCTTTGTAGTTTGCAAATTTTCCTATGATATATCTTGGTGTTGGTTCGGTTTTGTTGATTTTGATGGGAGTTCACTGTGCCTCCTGGGTTTGAACATCTGCTTCTTTCCCCAGATTAGTGATGTTTTCAGGTATTGTATGCTCAGATAAACCTTCTGTCCCCTTTCCCCTCTCTTCTTCTGGGACTTCTATGATATGAATGTTATTATGCCTTATGTAGTCTCTGAATTCCTAAATTTATATTGATGATCCAATGTTTTTCTTTCCCTCTTTTTTTCAGCTTCATTATTTTCCATAATTTTATCTTCTGTGCCACTTTTTCATTCCCTTGTTTCTTCCATCCTTGTGGTTATTACAACCAGCTGGTTTTGTATTTTGGTTATAGCACTTTTTAGGGGGCTGATTAGTTTTTAGGTCTTTTGTCTCTGGGGTAAGGGTCTCTGTGGTTTATTCTGTGCTTTTGTCAAACCCAGCTAGTGTCCTTATAATTGTTTTAAATACTTGTTCAGGCATATTATTTACATCTATTTAAATTAAATTTCTGTTCTTTCTTTTGGGATGGATTCTTGAGTCATGGCATTTTGTTCAGGTCTCTTTGCTTTTTGTGTTAGAAAATCCTGTGCTTTATCCTGTTTCCACTAGAGTTGATGTTCTGCAGCACTCCATAATCAGATGTGGTGCATATGTGGGGTTTGTGTTGGTGCACTAAGGGAGGGGTCCACTGCTTCTCTGGCTCTCAATCATACTTGCTCTATTAAAAAAATGTACCTTCCACTACATGGCCTCTTTTGTTCCTCTACTTGTGCAATTTGTTTTCAGTACTCAGATTGATTTCCTGAAGGGGCAGGGGAAGAAGGACTAACCACAACCTGCAGGGAACTTCAGGGGGAAAGCTACAAGACAGGAGGTGAGTTATTGGTAGAGGAACAAAACCAATTCCAAATGACATCAGGATAGCCTGGAATGGCTGTCCCATTCTCTCTTTTTTCCATGCTCCAACTTCCTATTGGTACTTCACATTGACTAAAACCAATCAAAAGCCAGAAGGGAGGAGAGTCCATTAATGCAGCCCATAAAGACCAAACTCACATGGCACAAAGAAGGCATAGAATAGGAAAAATAATTCTCCATGTGTGATAGATTTTGAATTAATCTTCCTGTATGATATGAAGTTTAAATGGAGGTTCATCCTGTACTCAGAAACCTCTGAATGTTTTGAATTCTGGGAAATATGGCAGAGTAGGAGAACTCTAGTCTCTCTTCATCCCATGGATACAACTAGATAAAATTCTCATCAGAGTAAACAAAGCAGAAAAATGACCCAAATACTGGAAGAATAAACTCCACAACTAAATGTACAGTAGAGGTCACATTTAAGAGAGTAGGAAGGGCAGAGACATGATCAGGGATTAAACATACTTGCAAGACTCTGCAGAAGGGAGAGATTCCTTCGTCATGGAGAAGGGAGAGAAACAGATACCACACCAGGGATCCCAAACAGGGAAGGTAAATTCCCATTCCATTTTCCTTTGAAAACCAGAGGATCTAAATTTCGTCAGATCTTACAACCAAAGTTTATTAAAACCTATAATTAAAGAAAATCAGCAACATTGGCTCTAGGAGAGTTTGTGGGTGAGAGGAAACTGAGTGTCTGACCTTAAAGAGGTAACACAACAAAAAGCCCTAGGGTAAGGCATAGAAACAGAAGTTTTAAAGTTGCCTGGGGCTCATGGGAGGGAGAATTATTTTACTAATCTCAGAACATGTCAAGGAAAGATAGAAATCTTCGGACAACTCCTCCAGGAACAAGGGATCTGGCAGGCACAATTTCCCTCTCCCAGCCCCCAGTGTAAACACGGCCACCTGCAAGACTCCCTGTCTAACTTATTTGCATTCCTGTCCTGCCCCCCACAGCTGTGTTCCTACCAAATGATCCCTCCTGACAGCTCAGCTCAGGCCAGATGCTGCAAGATACCACCCACAGAAGAACAGCTATGCCAAAAGATTGTTAGCATTGCCTTTTGGCTACTGCAGGTGCAAGATCTGGTCTGCAGGCTCAAAGCTTGCTAGCATCACTACCCTGCCCCCTGGACTGTGCTTCAGGAGATCCACCCTCTTCAATTTTCTCTTGGACAGATCCCATAAAGGGCAGTGTCACAGGTCTGGCAGTTTTCATGTATCCCCTACAATGGCCTGCACCACTCCAAAAAGACTCCTTCCCAGAGAGAATGAAAGATAACCACAAACAATAGTCAGATGGATGCCCTAACAGTGAACTGGAGGAACTCATCTGAATGCAGGCACTCCCCCCGAACAAAAGATATTCAGAGGACAACACAGGGAAAGCACTCTGGCAGTTTGATGCTATTGTATCTATGGTAAACACCTGGTCTGACTCAACTCAAGTACAAGACATCCCCAGACTGTCCCACTAACACAGGGACAAAACATTGCCCACATGAAGCAAAGAAAGCCATTGCACATAACTGGATTGAAGGAAAAATGGACTCAACCACAACAGCACATTTCATGCATCACACATAGGAGACACTTGTGAAGTGCCAGGTTCTGGTGAATAGGGGACACTGCATTGCAGGAAAGTACAGGACCTTTTCTTCAATAAGGCCATTATTTTCAAGTGCAGGATATGTAGCCACCTCTTCTAAAACACAGAAACAGACATGAATCATTAGACAAATGAGGAGAAAGAGGAATAAGTCTCAAATGAAAGCACAGGATAAAACCAAAGCAAAAGACCTAAGCAAAACAGAGACAAGTAATATGCCTGATAGAAAATTTATTTTTTTAATTTTAAAATGTTTATTTATTTATTTTGAGAGAAAGAACAAGATCAGGGGAGGTGCAGAGACAGAGAGATAAAGGGAAAGAGAGAATCCCAAGCAGGTTCCATATTCAGCATGGAGCCTGATGTGGGACTTGATGCCATGACTGAAAGATCATGACTTGAATCAATATCAAGAGTCAGATGCTCAACTGACTGAGCCACCCAGGTGCCCCTGTCTGATAGAGAATTTAAAGTAATGATCATAAAGATACTCACTGGACTCAAAAAGAGAGTGGAGGACATGAGTGAGATACTTAACAATGAGATAAAAAACAGCCAATCAGAGGTGAAGAACATAATAAATGAAATTTAAAAACACTAAATGGAATAAATAGTAGACTAGACGAAGCAGAAGAACGAATAAGTGACCAAGAGAATAGAGAAATGGAAAGTAACCAAGCTGAACATGTGAGAGAGAAAAAAATTATGCAAAATAAGAATAGACTTAGGGAAATCATCAACACCATCAAGTGTAATAACATTCTCATTATGAGGATCCCTAGAGAAAAAGAGAAAGAAAAGGAGGCATTTTATTTAAAGGAATGATAGCTGAAAATTCCCCAAATATGGGGAAGGCAACGGAAACCCCCCAACAAAATTAACCCAAAGAAGACCACACTAAGAGATATAGTAATTAAGATGGCAAAAAGCAGTGACATAGAATTTTAAAACAGCAAGAGAAAAGAAAGCACTTATATACAAGGGAAACCCCATAAGGCTATTAGCTGATTTTTCAGCAGAAACTTTGCAGGCCATAATGGAATGGCATGATATATTTAAAGTGCTAGAAAGGGAACATTTGTAGCCAAGAATCCTCTTTTCAGAATAGAAGGAAAGATAAAGAGTTTCCCCAAAAAACAAAAGTTAAAGAAATTCATGACCACTGAAACATTAGTTTAAGAAATGTTAAAGGGAACACTGAATAAGAAGGAGAGACCACAAGAAAAAATAATCAAAGTAGGAAGCACAAAAACAGGTATACCTAAAAATAAGTATATCAGAAAATTCATTCAAGGGACTCACAAAATCAAAGGATGTAAGTATTCCACCATATACATGGAACCTGGGGAGGAGAGAAGAAAAGAATGGGTTCAAACTTAACCATCAACTTAATATAGACTGTTATATACAGAAGATGTCAGATACAAATTGAATGGTAACAGCAAATCAAAAACCAATTACAGATATGCAAAAAAATAAAGAGAAAAGAATCCAAATATATCACTAAAGAGAGACAACTAATCATGAGAGAAGAGAGCAAGAGAGAAAAGAACTACAAAAACAACCATTAAACAAGTACCAAAATGGCAATTAATACATGCCTATCAATAATTACTTTGGGGAGCCTGAGTGGCTTAGTCGGTTAAGCATCTGACTTCAGCTCAGGTCATGGTCTCATGGTTTGTGAGTTCAGCCCCCATGTTGGGCTTTGTGCTGATGGCTCAGAGCCTGGAGACTGCTTCAGATTCTGTGTCTCCCTCTCTTTCTCCCTCCCTCTTCCCTACTCACGCGCTCTCTCTCTCTCTCTCAAAAATAAATAAATAAACATAAAAAATTAAAAATAATTACTTTGTTTTTTTTAAAGTTTTTATTTATTTTGAGAGAGCACGAGTGGGGGAAGGTTATAGAGAGTGAGAGAGAGAGAGAATCCCAAGCAGGCTTTGCACTGTCAGTGCTGAGCCCGACACAGGGCTCGAACTCACAAATCATGAGATCATGATATAAACCAAAAACAAGAGTCAGATGCTTAACCAACTGAGCCACCCAGGTGCCCTAATAATTACTTTGAATGTAAATAGACTAAATTCTCCATTCAAAAGATACAGGGTGACATAATGTATAAAAAACAAAGACTCAACTATATGCTGGCTACAAGAGACTCATTTCAAATCTAAAGTCACATGCAGAATCAAAATAAAGATATGAAGAAGCATTTATCATGAAAATGGATGTGAAAAGAAAGCTAGAATAGCAATATTTAGATAAAATCTTTATTTTTTTTCTGTTTTGCTTTTTATTTTTTTTAAAGTTTTAATTCAAATTCCTGTTAGTTGGGGAGCCTGGGTGGGTCAGTTGGTTGAGCATCCAGCTTTGGCTCAGGTCATGATCTCACAGTTTGTGGGTTCAAGCCCTGCATCAGGGTCTGTGCTGACAACTTAGAGCCTGGAGCCTGCTTCAAATTCTGTGTGTCTCTCTCTCTCTGCTCCTCCCCCTCTCGTGCTCTGTTTCTCTCTCTCTCCTTCAAAAATAAACAAAAACATTAAAAAAATTTAAAAAATCCTGTTAGTTAACATACAGTGTAATATTATGTTTGGGTGTGCAATATAGTTATTCAACACTTCTATACAACACATGGTGGTCATCACAAATGAACTCCTTTATCCTCATCACCTATTAAACTCATCCCTCTACCCACCTCCCCTCTGGTAATCATCAGTTTGTTCTCTATAGTTAGGAGTCTGTTGTTTTGCCTCACTCACTCTCTCTTTTCTTCCCTTTGCTCATTTGTTTTGTTTATTAAATTCCACTTATGGATGATCTCATATGGTATTTGTCTTTCTCTGACTGTGTAGTCTTTTTTTAATTTTTCACTTGTTTTCATTTTGAACAAATTAGACGTTAAAAAAAGACCATAATAAGAGACAAAGAACACTATATAATCCTTAAGGGGACAATCCAACAAAAAGACATAACAATTGCAAATATTTATGGACCCAACATTAAAATACCCAAATATATCAAGCAGTTAGTAACAAACATGAAGGAAGCAATTTACTGTAATAAATAACATTAGAGACCTTTAACCCCACTATTATATCAATGGACAGATCATTGAATCAGAAAATTAACAAGAAAAGAGTGGCTTTGAATGACACACTGGATCAGATGGATTTAATAGGTAAATTCAGAACATTCCATCCTCAAAAAGCAGAATTCACATTATTTTTATAGTGCAAATGGAACATTCCCCAGGATAGGTAACATATTAGGCCCCAAAACAAGTCTCAGGAAATACAAAGAGATAAAGTCATTCCATGCATCTTTTCTGACCATAACACTGTGAAGCTAGAAATCAACCACAAAAACAAATATAAAAAGAGAAACAATACATGGAGGTTAAATAACATGCTACTAAACAATGAAAGTGTCAACCAGCAAATCAAAGAATAAATAAAAAATACATGGAGACAAATGAAAATAAAAACACAATGGTTCAAAATCTTTGGGATGCAGCAAAAGCTGTTCTAAGAGGGAAGTTTGTACTATATAGGCCTACCTCAAGAAGCAAGAAAAATCTCAACTAAAAAAATCTTATATGTAAAAGAGCAAGAAAAAGAAGAACAAACAAAGTACAAACCAGGAGAAGGAAGGTAATAAGAAAGATTAGGACATAAATAAACGAAATTGAAAGAAAAAAAATAGTAGGTTTGATCAATGAAACCAGGAGCTGATTCTTTGAAAAGATGAAAAAAAGTGATAAAATCATAACATACTTATGAATGAAAGACAGAGGTCTGAAATAAACAAAATCAGAAATGAAAGAGGAGAAATAAAAGCGAACAACAGAGAAATATAACCAATAGAGACTATTATGAAGAGTTATATGCCAACAAATTAGACAACCTAGAATAAATGAATAAATTCCTAGAAACACATAACCTCCCAAAACTGAAACAGGAAAAAATAGAAAATTTGACAGACTGATTATCAGAAATTAAATTGAATCAGAAAAATAAAACTCACAACAAATGTCTAGAACCAGATGGCATCACAGTTGAATTCTACTAAACATTGAAAGAAAAGTTAATACCTATTCTTCTCAAACTAGTCCAACAAAATAGAAGAGGAAGGAAAACTTCCAAATTCATTCCATGACATCAGCATTACCCTGATACCCAAACCAAATAAAGACACCACAAAAGAAAAACAACTCCAGGCCGATATCTCCAATGAACGTACATGCAAAAATCCTCAACAAAATATTAACAAACTGAATCCAACAATACATTAAAAGAATCATTCACCACCATCTAGAAAGATTTATTCTTGGGATGAAATGGCAGTTCAATCATTCAATGTGATACATCACAATGAGAGAAATAATTAAAAAATATATGTTCATTTCCATGAATTCAGAAAAGGCATTTGACAAAAGTACAACATCATTCACGATAAAAACCCTCAACAAAGTAGGTGTAAAGGGAAAATATCTCAACACCATAAAGGCCAAATATGGAAAATCCACAGGTAACATCATACTCAATGGTGAGAAACTGAGAACTTCCCCCTAAGATCAGCAATGAGAGAAGGATGTCCACTCTCACCATTTTTATTCAACATAGTACAGGAAGTCCTAGCCACAGCATTCACAAAATGAAAAGGAATAAAATGCATCCAAATCAGTTAGAAAGAAGCAAAACTTTTACTATTTGCAGATGACATGATACTTTATACGGAAAAAAACCATAACTACCCCACCAAAAAAACTACTAGAGCTCATAGATGAATTCAATAATGTCTCATGTACAGAAATCCTTTGCATTTCTTTTAAAACATTTTTAACGTTTATTTTTTCTTGAGAGATAGAGACAGCATAAGCAGGGGAGGGGCAGAGAGAGAATACAGAATCCAAAGCAGGCTCCAGGCTCTGAGCTGTCAGCACGTGATGCGGGGCTTGAACCCATGAACTGTGAGATCATGACCTGAGCAGAAGTTAAACTCTTAACTGACTGAGCCACCAAGGTGCCCAGAAATCCATTGCATTTCCACACAACAATAATAAAAAGAAATTAAGTAATCAATCCTACTTATGATTGTCCCCCAAATAATAAAATACCTAAGAACACTTAACCAAGACAGCAAAAATCCTGTGCTCTGAAAACTATAAAACATTGATGGAAGACACTGAAGATGACACAAACAAATGGAAAGACATTCCATAGTCATGTTTTTGAAGAAAAACTTTGTTAAAATATCCATAATATCCTGGGGCACCTGGGTGGCTCTCTTGGTTAAGTGTCTGACTGTGGATCTCAGCTCAGGTCATGATCTCACAGTTTGTGCTTTTGAGCTCTGCATTGGGTTTCTGCACTGACAATGCAGAGCATGCTTGGGATTCTTTCTCTCCTTCTTTCTGCCCCTCCTCTGCTTGTGCTCTCTCTCTCTCTACCTCAAAATAAATTAATAAACTTTAAAATAAAATAAATGTCCATATACCCAAAGAAATATATGGATTTAATGCCATCCCTTTCAAAATACTGGCAGCATTTTTCACAGAAATAGAACAAAGAATCCTAAGACTTGTATGAAACCACAAAAAACCCAAAATGGCCAAAACTTGAAGAAGGAAAACAACAGTGGAGGCATCACAATTCTAGATTTCAAGTTACACTAACAATCTGTGGTTAACAAAATGGTATAGTACAAAAATAGACACATGAATCAGTGCAATAGTATAGAAAACCCAGAAACAAATCCACAATATATGACCAATTAATCTTTGTCAAAAGAGGTAAGAATATGCAATGGGTAAAGATAGTCTCTTCAACAAATTATGTTAGGAAGACTGGATAGCTACATGCAAATAATGAAACTGGATCACGTTAAGGGTTGCCTGGGTTGCCTGGGTAGCTTGGTCAGTTGAGCATTTGACTCTTGATTTTGGTTCAGGTCATGATCCCAGGGTCGTGGGATCAAGACCCATGTTGGGCACTGAGTGTGGAGCATGCTTGCTATTCTCTCTCTCTCTCTCTCTCTCTCTCTGTCCCCTCCCCGCTCCTCTCCCCCTGCTCTAAAATTAAATTAAAAATAACTTTAAAAAGAAACTGGACCACTTTTTTGCACCATACACAAAAATGAACTCAAAATGGATTAAAGACCTAAATGTGTGACCTAAAACCATTAAAAACTCTCTAAGAGAGCACAGGCAATACTATCTCTGACATCAGTCCCAGCAACATTTTTCTAGATATATTTCCTGAGGCAAGGAAATAAAAGCAAAAATAAACTCTTGGGACTACAAAATAAAAACCCTTTAAACAGTGAAGGAAACAATCAACAAAACTAAAAGACAACCTCCTGAATGGGAGATGATAATTGCAAATTACATATCCAATAAAGGGTTAGTAGCCAAAATATATAAAAACGTTAAACAACTCAACAGCCAAAAACCAAATAATCCAATTTAAAAAAATGGGCAGAACACGTGAACAGACATTAGTCCAAAAAAGATATACAAGTTGCCAATAGACATATGAAAAGATGATGAACATCAATCAACATCAGGTAAATGCAAATAAAAATACAATGAGATATCACTTCACACCTGTCAGAATGGCCAAAGTAAAAAACACAAGAATCAACAAGTGTTTGAAAGTATGTAGACAATAAAGGAATCCTCCCGAAGTGTTGGAGGAATGCAGCCACTGTGGAAGACAGTGTGGAGTTTCCTCAGAAAATTAAAAATAGAACTACCTTATGATCCTGTGATTGCATTACTGGATATCCACCCTCAAAATACAAAAACACTAATTCAAAGGAATACCTGCACCCTGATGTTTATAGCAACATTATTTATAAAAGCCAAATTATGGAAGCAGCCCAAGTGTCCATTGGTAGATGAATGGATAAAGAAGAGGTGGTGTGTGTGTGTGTGTGTGTGTGTGTGTGTGTAAAGGAATATTACTCAGCCCCCAGAAGAATGAAATCTAGCCATTTGGACAACATGGAAGGAGCTAGAGATTATAGTGCTAAGTGAAAAAAAAACAGAGAAAGTTAAAAAGCATATGATTTCACTCATATGTGGAATTTAAGAAACAAACAACAACAACAACAACAAATGAACAAAGGAAAAAAGACAAAAAAAAAACTTATGCTTAACAATAGAGAACAACCTGATGGTTACCAGAGGGGAGGTGGGTGGGGGGATGGGTGAAATAGATGATAGGGATTAAAGAGTACACTTAATCATGATGAGCACTAAGTAACATATGGAATTGTTGAATCACTATATTGTACACCTGAAACTAATATAACACTGTGTGTTAAGTATATGGGAATGAAAATATACACTTAATAAAAATGAAAAAAAACCACCACATTTCCTTTGCAATACAAAAAACATAAAACAAAACAAAACAAAAAACTCTCTTTGTTTCCCTTGACCTTGAGGATAGACTAAGTTCTTTACTCTGATATTCCACATCTTCTATGATCAGGGTCCAGATCACCATTATTTATTTTTTCTTTGTATTCCTATCTTAGGCAGTATGGCACATTCTCTATGGTTCATTTGTCTCATTTGTAAAATAAGGTACTAATATTACCTACTTTATAGATTTGTTGTAAAGATTAAAATTGAGTTAATTGATATAAGTAGCACAGTGCCATGCAAATAGTGCTCAACAAATGCTAGTTCTTACCATTGTTACACAAAATGTTTACTTCAGACAAGTTTTTTATCTGTTTGCTTCATACCTTCATTTTCTACTTTTTACAGATTAGCGTAGTCTTCATCTATCAAATTCATACTATTTTTTTTTTGTGTGTGTGTGTGTGTGGTTATCTCTGGGTGGTAACCTATAAAGGGGATAAAAGACCTAAAAACTAGTCATGCTGAAATGAAAAAAATGCAATGAGATTCAAAGCTGACTGGATGTAATGACCACAAAGATGGAAGAAGTTTAGGAATTAATAAGTGATATAGAAGATAAAATTATGGAAAATAATGGAGATGAAAAGAAGAGGGAAAGAAAAATATCACACCATGAATGTAGACTTAGGGAACTTATGACTCCATAAACATAATCATATTCATACTATGAGTCCCAAAGAAGAGAGAGAAAAGGGGGCAGAAGACTTATTTGAGGAAATTATAGCTGAAAACGTCCCTAATCTGGGGAACTAAACAGGCATCCAAATCTGGGACACACAAAGAACTCCCATCAAATGAACAAAAGCCGGCCAACACCAAGTCATACCATAGTTAAATTTGCAAAATATACAGATAAAGAAAATATCCTTAGAGCAGCAAAAGAAGTCCCTAAACTGCAAGTTAAGACAAATAAGGTTAGCAGCATATCTCTCCACAGAAACTTGGCTGGCCAGAAGGGAGTGGTATGCCACTCAACATGCTGAATGGGAAAAATATGCAGACAAGAATATTCTATCCAGATAGGTTGTCAATTAGAATAGAAGGATAGGTAGAGAGTTTCCCAGACAAAAAATAAAGGAGTTAGTGGCCACTAATTATCTCTGCAAGAAATATTTAGGGGGACTCTTTAGGTGAGAAAGAAAGGCCAAAAGGTACAAAGACTAGAGAGGAACAGAGAAAATGTCCAGAAACAGTAGTTAAACAAGTAATACAATGACACTATATTCATACCTATCAATAATTATTCTGAATGTAAGTGGACTAAATGCTCCAATCAAAAGACATAGGGTGTGAGGATGGAAAAAAAGTCCCATCTATATGCTTCTTAGACAAGGCTCATTTTAGAACTAAAGACACCATCAGATTGAAAGTGAGGGGATGGAGAACCATCTATCATGCCAATGGATATCAAAAGAAAGCTGAAGAGGTGATACTTACATCAGACAAACTAGATCTTTTAATAAACCAATTAATTAGATTTATTTTCATATCACAAAAGACAGGTAGAGATCTTGAACATTCAGTATGTACTATGTTCTTGGTGACTTATGTACATTATCTATTTATTTTTATTTTATTTTTTTCTTTTTTTAATTTAAATCCATGTTAGTTAACATATGGTGTAATAATGATTTCAGGAATAGAATTTAGTGATTCATCACTTACATATAACAGCTAGTGCTCATCCCAACAAGTGTCCTCCTTAATACTCATTCCCCATTTAGCCTACCCCTCACCCAATACTCCTCTAGCAACCCTCAGTTTGTTCTCTGTATTTAAGAGTCTCTTAGGGTTTGTCTCCCTCTCTGTTTTTATCTTATTTTGCTCTCTTTCTTCTATGTTCATCTGTTTGTTTTTTAAATTCCACATATGACTGAAATCATATGACATTTGTCTTTCTTTGACTGACTTATTTCGCTTAGCATAATACACTCTAGTTCCATCCATGTTGTTGCAAATGGCAAGATGTCATTCTTTTTGATCCCCAAGTAATATTCCGTTGTATATATATACACCACATCTTCTTTATCATTCACCAGTCGATAGACATTTGGGCTCCTTCCATACTTTGGCTATTGTTGATAGTGCTGCTATTCACATTGGGGTGCATGTGCCCCTTCAAATCAGCATTTTTGTATCCTCTGGATAACCTAGTAGTGCAATAGAACAGTGAGAGAATAGGGTAGTTCTACTGTTAATTTTTTGAGGAAACTCCATACTGTTTTCTAGAGTGTACCAGTTTGCATTCCCACCAGCAATACAAAAGTTTTCCTCTTTCTCTGCATCCTTGCCAACATCTGTTGTTGCCTGCGTTGTTAATTTTAGCCATTCTGACAGGTGTGATGTGGTATCTCATTGTGGTTTTGATTTGTATTTCCCTGATGATGAGCCATGTGGAGCATCTTTTCATGGGTCTGTTAGCCATCTGGATGTCTTCTTTGGAAAAGTGTTTATTCAGACTAACTAGATTTTAAACCGAAGACTGTAACAACAAATGAAGAAGACACTATATAATAATAACGAGGTCTATCCAGCAAGAAGATCTAACAATTGTAATTATTTATGCTCTCATCGTGGAACACCCAAATACATAAAACAAACAACAAACATAAAGTGATTAATTAATAATACAATAATAGGGGATTTGAACACCATACTTACACTAATGGATAGATCATCTCAGTAGAAATTCAACAAGAAATCAGTGGCTTTGAAAGACACACTAGACCAGATGGACTTAACATATATATTCAGCACACTATCCTAAAGCAGAATACATTGTTTTTGAGTGCACATGGAACATTCTCCAGAATAGATCACATACTAAGTCACAAATCAGTCCTCAACAAGTACATAAAGACTGAGATCATGCCATGCATATTTTCTTTTCACATGCTATGAAACTTGAAGTCAACCACAAGAAAAATTTGGAAAGACCACAAATACATGGAGGTTATAGAACATCCTAATAAATACTAAATTGGTCAAATAGGAAATTAAAGAAGAAATAAAAAGATACATGGAAATAAATGATAATAAAAACATGACAATCCATAATCTTTAGGATGAGGCAAAGGCAATCTGAAGAGGGAAGTATATAACAATACAGACCTAAATAAAGAGGCAGGAAAAGTCTCAAATACAAAATCTGACCTTACACCTAAAGGGGTTAGAAAGATAACAACAAATGAAGCCTAAAAATAGCAGAGAAAGGAGATAATAATGATTAGAGCAGAAATAAATTATATAGAAATAAACACCTGCCAGTAGAATAGATTGGTGAAACCAGGAGCTGGTTTAGTAAAAAAATCAATCCGATTGAAGGACTGCTAGGAAGATGGCAGTGTAAGAGAATGCTGGGCTCACCTCGTCCTGCTGATAGCTTAGATTCCACCCACATTGGCCTAAATAACCCAGAAAACCACTGGATGCCTAGCAGAATGGACTCTCAAGAGGCAAGCATAGACAAGAGGCCACAGAAGAGGGTAAGAAGGGTGGAGAGGCGGTGTGTGCTACACGGACTGGTGGGAGGGAGCTGGGCAGTGGAGGGGCAGCCGGCCTGTCAGAGCAGAACCCCTGAAGTCTGCCTTGCAAAAACAGAGGGGCAAGACTGCATGAGTTCTGACAGGCAACGGGTCTTAACAGCTGGAATTTTATTTTATTTTAATTTATTTTATTTTATTTTATTTTATTTTAATTTAATTTTATTTATTTTTTCCAATATATGAAATTTATTGTCAAATTGGTTTTCATACAACACCCAGTGCTCATCCCAAAAGGTGCCCTCCTCAATACCCATCACCCACCCTCCCCTCCCTCCCACCCCCCATCAACCCTCAGTTTGTGCTCAGTTTTTAAGAGTCTGTTATGCTTTGGCTCTCTCCCACTCTAACCTCTTTTTTTTTTTCCTTCCCCTCCTCCATGGGTTTCTGTTAAGTTTCTCAGGATCCACATAAGAGTGAAAACATATGGTATCTGTCTTTCTCTGTATGGCTTATTGCACTTAGCATCACACTCTCCAGTTCCATCCACGTTGCTACAAAGGGCCATATTTCCTTCTTTCTCATTGCCATGTAGTATTCCATTCTGTATATAAACCACAATTTCTTTATCCATTCATCAGTTGATGGACATTTAGGCTCTTTCCATAATTTGGCTATTGTTGAGAGAGCTGCCATAAACATTGGGGGTACAAGTGCCCCTATGCATCAGTACTCCTGTATCCCTTGGGTAAATTCTTAGCAGTGCTATTGCTGGGTCATAGGGTAGGTCTATTTTTAATTTTCTGAGGAACCTCCACACTGTTTTCCAGAGTGGCTGCACCAGTTTGCATTCCCACCAACAGTGCAAGAGGGTTCCCGTTTCTCCAAATCCTTGCCAGCATCTATAGTCTCCTGATTTGTTCATTTTGGCCACTCTGACTGGCATGAGGTGATATCTGAGTGTGGTTTTGATTTGTATTTCCCTGATAAGGAGCGATGTTGAGCATCTTTTAATGTGCCTGTTGGCCATCCGGATGTCTTCTTTAGAGAAGTGTCTATTCATGTTTTCTGCCCATTTCTTCACTGGGTTATTTGTTTTTCGGGTGTGGAGTTTGGTGAACTCTTTATAGATTTTGGACACTAGCCCTTTGTCTGACATGTCATTTGCAAATATCTTTTCCCATTCCGTTGGTTGCCTTTTACTTTTGTTGGTTGTTTCCTTTGCTGTGCAGAAGCTTTTTATCTTCATAAGGTCCCAGCAATTCATTTTTGCTTTTAATTCCCTTGTCTTTGGGGATGTGTCGAGTAAGAGATTGCTACGGCTGAGGTCAGAGAGGTCTTTTCCTGCTTTCTCCTCTAGGGTTTGGATGGTTTCCTGTCTCACATTCAGGTCCTTTATCCATTTTGAGTTTGTTTTTGTGAATGGTGTGAGAAAGTGGTCTAGTTTCAACCTTCTGCATATTGCTGTCCAGTTCTCCCAGCACCATTTGTTAAAGAGACTGTCTTTTGTCCATTGGCTGTTCTTTCCTGCTTTGTCAAAGATTAGTTGGCCATACGTTTGTGGGTCTAGTTCTGGGTTTCTATTCTATTCCATTGGTCTATGTGTCTGTATTTGTGCCAATACCATGCTGTCTTGATGATTATAGCTTTGTAGTAGAGGCTAAAGTCTGGGATTGTGATGCCTCCTGCTTTGGTCTTCTTCAAAATTACTTTGGCTATTCGGGGCCTTTTGTGCTTCCATATGAATTTTAGGATTGCTTGTTCTAGTTTCGAGAAGAATGCTGGTGCAATTTTGATTGGGATTGCATTGAATGTGTAGATAGCTTTGGGTAGTATTGACATTTTGACAATATGTATTCTTCCAATCCATGAGCAGGGAATGTCTTTCCATTTCTTTATATCTTCTTCAATTTCCTTCATAAGCTTTCTATAGTTTTCAGCATACAGATCTTTTACATCTTTGGTTAGGTTTATTCCTAGGTATTATATGCTTCTTGGTGCAATTGTGAATGGGATCAGTTTCTTTATTTGTCTTTCTGTTGCTTCATTGTTAGTGTTTAAGAATGCAACTGATTTCTGTACATTGATTTTGTACCCTGCAACTTTGCTGAATTCATGTATCAGTTCTAGCAGACTTTTGGTGGAGTCTGTCAGATTTTCCATGTATAATATCATGTCATCTGCAAAAAGCGAAAGCTTGACATCATCTTTGCCAATTTTGATGCCTTTGATTTCCTTTTGTTGTCTAATTGTTGACGCTAGCACTTCCAACACTATGTTAAACAACAGCGGTGAGAGTGGACATCCCTGTCGTGATCCTGATCTCAGGGAAAAAGCTCTCAGTTTTTCCCCATTGAGGATGATGTTAGCTGTGGGCTTTTCATAAATGACTTTGATGATGTTTAAGTATGTTCCTTCTATCCCGACTTTCTCAAGGTTTTTATTAAGAAAGGGTGCTGGATTTTGTCAAAGGCCTTTTCTGCATCGATTGACAGGATCATAAGGTTCTTATCTTTTCTTTTATTAATATGATGTATCACGTTGGTTGATTTGCGAATGTTGAACCAGCCCTGCATCCCAGGAATGAATCCCACTTGATCATGGTGAATAATTCTTTTTATATGCTGTTGAATTCGATTTGCTAGTATCTTATTGAGAATTTTTGCATCCATATTCATCAGGGATATTGGTCTGTAGTTCTCTTTTTTTACTGGGTCTCTGTCTGGTTTAGGAATCAAAGGAATACTGGCTTCATAGAATGAGTCTGGAAGTTTTCCTTCCCTTTCTATTTCTTGGAATAGCTTGAGAAGGATAGGTATTATCTCTGCTTTAAATGTCTGGTAGAACACCCCTGGGAAGCCATCTGGTCCTGGACTCTTATTTGTTGGGAGATTTTTGATAACTGATGCAATTTCTTCGCTGGTTCTGGGTCTGTTCAAGCTTTCTATTTCCTCCTGATTGAGTTTGGGAAGAGTGTGGGTGTTTAGGAATTTGTCCATTTCTTCCAGGTTGTCCAATTTGTTGGCATATAATTTTTCATAGTATTCCCTGATAATTGTTTGTATCTGTGAGGGATTGGTTGTACTAATTCCATTTTCATTCATGATTTTATCTATTTGGGTCCTCTCCCTTTTCTTTTTGAGAAGCCTGGCTAGAGGTTTGCCAATTTTGTTTATTTTTTCAAAAAACCAACTCTTGGTCTCGATCTGCTCTACAGTTTTTTTTAGATTCTATAGTGTTTATTTCTGCTCTGATCTTTATTATTTCTCTTCTTCTGCTGGGTTTAGGCTGTCTTTTCTGTTCTGCTTCTATTTCCTTTAGGTGTGCTGTTAGATTTTGTATTTGGGATTTTTCTTGTTTCTTGAGATAGGCCTGGATTGCAATGTATTTTCCTCTCAGGACTGCCTTCGCTGCGTCCCAAAGTGTTTGGATTGTTGTCTTTTCATTTTCGTTTGTTTCCATATATTTTTAAATTTCTTCTCTAATTGCCTGGTTGACCCACTCATTCTTTAGTAGGGTGTTCTTTAACCTCCATGCTTTTGGAGGTTTTCCAGACTTTTTCCTGTGGTTGATTTCAAGCTTCATAGCATTGTGGTCTGAATGTATGCATGGGATAATTTCAATTCTTGTATACTTATGAAGGGCTATTTTGTGACCCATTATGTGATCTATCTTGGAGAATGTTTCAAGTGCACTCGAGAAGAAAGTATATTCTGTTGCTTTGGGATGCAGAATTTTAAATATATCTGTCAAGTCCATCTGATCCAATGTGTCATTCAGGGCCCTTGTTTCTTTATTGACCATGTGTCTATATGATCTATCCATTTCTGTAAGTGGAGTGTTAAAGTCCCCTGCAATGACCACATTCTTATCAATAAGGTTACTTATGTTTGTGATTGTTTTATGTATTTGGGGGCTGCCGTATTTGGTGCATAGACATTTATAATTGTTAGCTCTTCCTGATGGATAGACCCTGTAATTATTATATAATGCCCTTCTTCATCTCTTGTTACAGCCTTTAAGTTAAAGGCTAGTTTTTCTGATATAAGTATGGCTACTCCAGCTTTCTTTTGACTTCCAGTAGCATGATAAATAGTTCTCCATCCCCTCACTCTCAATCTAAAGGTGTCCTCAGATCTAAAATGAGTCTCTTGTAGACAGAAAATAGATGGGTCTTGTTTTTTTATCCATTCTGATACCCTATGTCTTTTGGTTGGCGCATATAGTCCATTTACATTCAGTGTTATTATAGAAAGATACGGGTTTAGAATCATTGTGATGTCTGTATGTTTTATGTTTGTAGTGATGTCTCTGGTACTTTGTCTCACAGGATCCCCCTTAGGATCTCTTGTAGGGCTGGTTTCGTGGTGACAAATTCCTTCAGTTTTTGTTTGTTTGGGAAGACCTTTATCTCTCCTTCTATTCTAAATGACAGACTTGATGGATAAAGGATTCTCGGCTGCATGTTTTTTCTGTTCAGCATATTAAAGATCTCGTGCCAATCCTTTCTGGCCTGCCAAGTTTCAAAAGAGAGATCAGTCACTAGTCTTATAGATCTCCGTTTATATGTTAGGGCACGTTTACCCCTTGCTGCTTTCAGAATTTTCTCTTTATCATTGTATTTTGCCAGTTTCACTATGATATGTCGTGCAGAAGATCGATTCAAGTTACGTCTGAAGGGAGTTCTCTGTGCCTTTTGGATTTCAATGCCTATTTCCTTCCCCAGTTCAGGGAAGTTCTCAGCTATTATTTCTTCACGTACCCCTTCAGCACCTTTCCCTCTCTCTCTTCCTCCTCTGGGATACCAATTATGTGTATATTATTTCTTTTTAGTGTATCACTTAGTTCTCTAATTTTCCCCTCATACTCCTGGATTTTTTTTATCTCTCTTTTTGTCAGCTTCCTCTTTTTCCATAAGTTTATCTTCTAGTTCACCTATTCTCTCCTCTGCCTCTTCAAGCCGAGCCGTCGTCATTTCCATGTTGTTTTGCATTTCGTTTAAAGCGTTTTTCAGCTCCTCCTGACTGTTCCTTAGTCCCTTGATCTCTGTAGCAAGAGATTCTCTGCTGTCCTCTATACTGTTTTCAAGCCCAGCGATTAATTTTATGACTATTATTCTAAATTCACTTTCTGTTATATTATTTAAATCCTTTTTGATCAGTTCATTAGCTGTTGTTATTTCTTGGAGATTCTTCTGAGGGGAATTCTTCCGTTTGGTCATTTTGGATGGTCCCTGGAGTGGTGGGGACCTGCAGGACACTTCCCCTGTGCTGTGGTGTATAATTGGAGTTGGTGGGCGGGGCCGCAGTCAGACCTGATGTCTGCCCCCAGCCCACCATTGGGGCCACGGTCAGACTGGTGTGTGCCTTCTCTTCCCCTCTCCTAGGGGCGGGATTCACTGTGGGGTGGCGTGGCCCATCTGGGCTAGTTGCACACTGCCAGGCTTGTGGTGCTGGGGGTCTGGCGTATTAGCTGCAGTGGGTAGGCAAGGTGCATGGGGGCAGGAGGTGCAGTCTTAGCTCGCTTGTCCTTAGGTGATCCACTTCAGGAGGGGCCTTGTGGCAGCCGGAGGGAGTCAGACCCGCTGCCGGATGGGTGGCTCCGCAGAAGCACAGCATTGGGTATTTGCGAGGAGCAAGCAAGTTCCCTGGCAGGAACTGGTTCCCTTTGGGATTTTGGCTGAGGGATGGGCGAGGGAGATGGCGCTGGCGAGTGCCTTTGTTCCCCACCAAACTGAGCTCTGTTGTCCGGGGGCTCAGCAACTCTCCCTCCCTTTGTCCTCCAGCCTTCCCGCCTTCTGAGCACAGCTGTTAACTTATGCCCTCCCAGATGCTAAGTCGCGCTTGCTGTCAGAACACACTCCCTCTGGCCCCTCTGCTTTTGCAAGCCAGACTCGGGGGCTCTGGTTGGCCAGCAGGCTGCCCCTTCACCCCAGCTCCCTCCCGCTAGTCCGTGCAGCACGCACCGCCTCTCTGCCCTTCCTACCCTCTTCCGTGGGCCTCTCATCTGCACTTGACTCTGGAGACTCCGTTCTGCTAGTCTTCTGGTGGTTTTCTGGGTTAGTTAGGCAGGTGTATGTGGAATCTAAGTGATCAGCAGGACACACGGTGAGCCTAGCGTCCTCCTACGCCACTATCTTCCTGGAGTCCCCAACATCTGGAATTTTAAAAGTCAACAGCTCTGCTCTCAGAGACTGGGGAGGTCAAGAGGATGCCAAGTCCTCCCTCTAAAAAGAATGCAGGACAAAAAGCCTGTGGGGATACTGGCTAGAACCACAGTTTGAAAATGCCTGAGGCCTACAGGAGGGAGAGTTGTTGAGCCCCGGAAGACAGAGGTCAGCTCAGCGGGGGAACAAAGACACTGGCAAGCGCCATTTCCCTCTCCAATCCCCTAGCTGAAATTCCAAAGGGAACAAATTCCTATCACTGAACTTGCTTGCACCACACAAATGCCCAACACTGTGCTTCTGTGTATCCATCCCTCCAAAAGGCCTGCTTCCCTCCTGGTGTTTCAGGGCCACTTCTGCAGGGGATCACTGATGGCAAAGCAAGCTAAGCCTGCCCCATCCGCTCCTGTGCACCTTGCAGATCCACCCAGTCTAATACGCCCTTGGCCAGATCCCATCAAAGCAGCACCACAAGCCTGGCAGTGTGAAAGCAGCCCAGGCAGGGGCCATATCACTCCACAGTGAGTCCTGCCCTGGGAGAGAGGAAGATAAGGTACGCACCAGTCTGAATGTGGCCCCAGTGGTGGGCTGGGGGCAAACATCGGGTCTGACTCTGGCCCCACCCACCAACACAATTCTCTCCAGACAGCACAGGGGAAGTGCCCTGCAGTTTGGAGCCACCACAGGGACTACCCAAATTACTAAATGAAGAATTCGCCTCAAAAGAAACTCCAGGAAGTAGCTATAGCTAACTAATTGATCAAAAATGATTTAAGCAATATAAAGGAACAAGAATTTAGAATGATAGTCATAAAATTAATCGCTGGGCTTGAAAAAGGCATAGAGGACAGCAGAGAATCTATTGCTACAGAGATAAAAGGACTAAGAAATAGTCAGGAGGAGCTAAAAATGCTATAAATGAGGTAGAAAATAAAATGGAGGTGACTACAGCTCGGATTGAAGAGGCAGAGGAGAGAATAGGTGAATTAGAAGATAAAATTATGGAAAAAGAGGAAGCTGAGAAAAAGAGAGATAAAAAAACCCAGGAGTATGAGGGGAGAATTAGAGAACTAAGTGATGCAATCAAAAGGAACAATATCCATATCATAGGAATTCCAGAAGAAGAGAGAGAGAAAGGGACAGAAGGTAACCTTAAAAAAAATCATAGCTGAGAACTTCCCTGATCTGGGGAAGGAAACAGACATTGAAATCCAAGAGGCACAGAGAACTCCCTTAAGACGTAAGTTGAATTGATCCTCTGCAAGACATATCATAGTCAAACTGGCAAAATACAAGGGTAAAGAGAGAATTCTGAAAGCAGTTGGGATAAACGGGCCCTAGCATACAAAAGTAGACACATAGGAGTTGTTGCAGACCTATCTACTGAAAATTGGCAGGCCAGAAAGGAATGGCAGGAAATCTTCAATGTGATGAACAGAAAAAAATATGCAGCCAAGAATTCTTTATCCAGCAAGTTTGTCATTCAGAATTGAAGGAGAGATAAAGGTCTTCCCAAGGATACAAAAACTGAAGGAATTCATCACCACTAAACCAACCCTACAAGAGATCTTAAGGGGTATTCTGTGAGTGAAATGTTGCAAGGACCACAAAGTACCAGAGACGTCACTACAACCATGAAACCTTCTGATAACACAATGACTTTAAACCCATATCTTTCAATAATAATACTTAATGTACATGGACTACATGCTCCAATCAAAAGACATAGGATATCAGAATGATAAAAAAGCAAGACCCATCTATTTGCTGTCCAAAAGAGACTCATTTTAGACCTGAGGACACCTTCAGATTGAAAGTGAGGGGATGGAGAACTATCTATCATGCTACTGGAAGTCAAAAGAAAGCTGGAGTAGCCATACTTAAATCACACAAACTAGACTTTAAATTAAAGGCTGTAACAAGGGATGAAGAAGGGCATTATATAATAATTACAGGGTCTGTCCATCAGGAAGAGCTAACAATTATAAATTTCTGTGCACCGAACTCGGAGGCATGCAAATATAAAACAATTAATCACAAACAAAAGCAACTTTATTGATAAGAATGTGGTAATTACAAGGGACTTTAATACTCCACTCACAGCAGTGGATAGATCATTTAGACACAGGATCAATAAAGAACAAGGGCCCTGAATGATACATTGGACCAGATGGACTTGACGATATACTTAGAGCTCTGCATCTCAAAACAACGGAATATACTTTCTTCTTGAGTACACATGGAACTCTCCAAGAAAGTCACGTACTGGGTCACAAAACAGCCCTCAAAAAATATAAAGTAACTGAGATCATACCATGAACACTTTCAGATCTCAATGCTATTAAACTTGAAAACAACCACAGGGAAAAGTCTGGAAAACCTCCAAATGCATGGCGGTTAAAGAAAGCCCTACTAAAGAATGAATGGGCAACCAGGTAATTAGAGAAGAAATTAAAAAAATATATGAAAAAAGATGAAAATTAAAACAACAATCCAAACCCTTTGGGATGCAGCAAAGGCAGTACTAAGAAGAAAATACATTGCAATCCAGGCCTATCTCAAGAAACAAGAAAAATCCCAAATACAA
The DNA here is from genome assembly GCF_046562875.1 of Panthera onca. Classification (NCBI taxonomy): domain Eukaryota; kingdom Metazoa; phylum Chordata; class Mammalia; order Carnivora; family Felidae; genus Panthera; species Panthera onca. Next base: position 67,135,145 of record NC_138357.1, read on the forward strand.
AATCTAACAGCACACCTAAAGGAACTAGAAGCAGAACAGCAAAGGCAGCCTAAACCCAGCAGAAGAAGAGAAATAATAAATATCAGAGCAGAAATAAACAATATAGAATCTAAAAAAACGGTAGAGCAGATCAACGAAACCAAGAGTTGGTTTTTTGAAAAAATAAACAAAATTGACAAACCTCTAGCCAGGCTTCTCAAAAAGAAAAGGGAGATGACCCAAATAGATAAAATCAGGAATGAAAATGGAATTATTACAACAAATCCCTCAGAAATACAAGCAATTATCAGGGAATACTATGAAAAGTTATATGCCCACAAACTGGACAACCTGGAAGAAATGGACAAATTCCTAAGCACCCACCCACTTCCAAAACTCAAATGGTAAGAAATAGAAAATTTGAACAGACCCATAACTAGTGAATAAATTGAATCAGTTATCAAAAATCTCCCAACACATAAGAGTCCAGGACCAGATGGTTTCCCTGGGGAATTCTACCAGACTTTTAAAGCAGAGATAATACCTATCCTTCTAAAACTGTCCTAAAAAATAGAAAGGGAAAGAAAACTTCCAGACTCATTCTATGAAGCCAGCATTCCTTTGATTCCCAAACCATACAGAGACCCAGCAAAAAAAGAGAACCACAGGCCAATATTCCTGATGAATATGGATGCAAAAATTCTCAACAAGATACTAGCAAATCAAATTGAACAGCATAGAAAAATAATTATTCACCAAGATCAGGTGGTATTAATTCCTGGGATGCATGGCTGGTTCAATATTCACAAATCAATGTGACATATCACCTTAATAAAAGAAAAGATAAGAACCATATGATCCTGTCAATCGATGAAGAAAATTTTTCTTCTGGAATTCCTATGATATGATATTGTTCCGTTTGATTGCATCACTTAGTTCTCTAATTCTCCCCTCATACTCCTGGATTTTTTTTATCTCTCTTTTTCTCAGCTTCCTCTTTTTCCATAATTTTATCTTCTAATTCACCTATTCTCTCCTCTGCCTCTTCAATCCGAGCTGTAGTCACCTCCATTTTATTTTCTACCTCATTTATAGCATTTTTTAGCTCCTCCTGACTATTTCTTAGTCCTTTTATCTCTGTAGCAATAGATTCTCTGCTGTCCTCTATGCCTTTTTCAAGCCCAGTGATTAATTTTATGACTATCATTCTAAATTCTTGTTCCATTATATTTCTTAAATCATTTTTTGATCAATTCGTTAGCTGTAGCTACTTCCTGGCATTTCTTTTGAGGAGAATTCTTTTGTTTTGTCATTTTGGCTAGTTTTCTGTCCCTTATGCATTTTAAAAGCTTGTTGTATGCTCTGCACCTGTTTGCATTGCTTTATGAAAGGAGGGTTATACACTGTCTAGGGCCTGGCCCTTCAGGATGTCTTTTTTGGGGGATTGTTACTTGCTCTCTGTTGTGACTTTGTTTATTTTATTACCCTACTTGTAGTAATATTTTGGACCCTCTACCAGATGTGCATTGATTTGTTCCTTGGAATAGCCCTGTAAAGGAAAACAGACACACAGGAGACAATAACACACAAACACACAAATAACACAAACAAACAAATAAACAAAACCAAAAATCTAATGAGTTAAAACAAAAAACCCCAAAACACTGACTACAAGTAAAGAAGAGAGTGGAGGCGGTGCTGGTGGTAGAGCACATACAAAGAGAGAAATGACAGGAGCGGGGTGGGGGGAGAAAAAAATAATCATTGATTAGGCAGAGAGGTTAAAAGTCTTAATCCAGAGAGAGAGAGAGAGAAAGGAAAATAACGAAGGAAGCAGGGAAAACGAAACGAAGATAAATTTACACAGACAGGGAATGGCTTGATTATTTCAGAGAGAGAGAAAGGAGTGTAAAGAAGGAGGTGTAGAACATGTATCAAGACAATGGATTAAATATGTCTGTTTAGACAGACCAATAACCAGAATAACTAGCCTAGGGGAGGGAAGAGATAAGGAAGAGGAATGGTGGAGGGAGAATATATCTATATATTCAGAATTGACCTACAGTTAACTGGGAAATTCTGCATTGCTTGTAGGTAGTAGCTGTCTGCAGGGTCTGTGCTGCTCTGGTGGATATGCAGTTACCCAGTGCAAGGGCATGTGGTTTGGCATAATCTGAACCCACCTCCACTATGGGCCCCTGGGAGTGACCCCTGAGGCCCCACCTTGGTGGTGGTGGTAGGGGTAATGATGATATCCCAGTCTCTTCTCCATGGAGCCGGACCGGGTGGACTCAGTTTGAGTGTCTTTGAATGTCCTCACTGTGCCACAGGTGCAGACCGGGTAGTCCTCACTCTGCCACCTTCCCTGACCCTGCACTTGGCTAGGATTCAAAGTCCTGTTCCGTGTGCTCTGGCACTGGGGAAGTGCTTCTCATTGTTGTGATATGTGTCCTGGCTGGCTTTGTCTGTGCCACAGCTCTTCAGGGAGGACTGCCTTCTCTTACTGCAGACTGAGCTGCCACCCTCGCTGCAAGCTCCCAGGGTGGCAGATGCAGGCAGACTTTGTCTTTTCTCACAGCACTCCAGGGAAATGATGGCCTTATCCTCCCACAGACTGAGCCCTTGGCCCAACCCCTGCGTCTGGGAGTGGCGTATGAAGGCAGGTTCTGTACTATTGTACACCCCTCCAGGGAGGGAAACCCTTTCTTCAGCTGTGGACTGAGCCTCTGACCTACCACCGCACCCAGGGCTGGCTCCTCTCCTCCTCAGGTGCACGAACAGGGAGCCGGCCCCAGTCTGAAGAAAGCCCTGTAGTTAGAGATCAGATCCCCCTCAGTCTCAGTCCGAGGTCGTTCTCCTGTCCAGATACAGTCCTGCACTTCCCTAGCCACTCTTTCTCTTCCCTTTGTCTCTCCACAGAAGGGGGTCTCTCCCCTCTGTGCCGATGTGGCATTTTTTTTATCTTCCCCAGTTTGCAGTTACCCACCTATCTTTTTTTCCAGTTTTCCCATTTTCTTCCTACTAGACTCAGTCTCTTTTCCTCCCTGGCTCTGGTGTTCAAAGTCCTTTGGCTTCTATACTTCTTTGTTTGAGAGACATGGGAAGTATGAATTCCCCCTACTTCTCTGCCATGTTGGCCCCGGTTTTCCCCGAGTTTTTGACTTTAGCCATTCTGACAGGTGTGAGGTGATATCTCATTGTGATTTTGAATTGCATTACCCTGATGTTGAGTGTGTTGAGCATTTTTTCATGAGTTTGTTGGCCATCTGGATGTCTTCTTTGGAGAGATACATCTTCATGTCTTACTCCAGTTGTTTAATTGGGTTAATTGGTTTTTGGGTGTTGAGTTGTATAAGTTTTTATATATCTTGGATACTAACCCTATATCATATATGTCATTTGTAAATATCTCCCCCATTCTGTAGTTGCCTTTTAGTTTTACTGATTGTATCCTTCACTGTGCAGAAGCGTTTTATTTTGATGTAGTACCAATAGTTTATTTATACCTTTATTTCCCTTACCTGAAGAGACACATCTAGAAGGATATTGCCACAACCAATGTCAGGGAAATTCCTGCCTGTATTCTTTTCTAGGACTTTTATGATTTCAGAACTCACAGTTAGGTCCTTAATACATTTTGTTTATTTTTGTGTATGGTGTAAGAAAGTGGTACGGTTTTATTCATTTGCATGCAGTTGTACAATTATCTAAGCACCATTTGTGGAAGAGACTGTCTTTTTCCCAGTGCATATTCTTGCCTCTTTTGTTGAAGATCAACTGAACATATAATTATGGGTTTGTTTCTGGGATTTTAAAATCCTGTTTCATTAATCTATGTGTCTGTTTTTGTGCAAGTACCATACTGTTGTGATTACTACAGCTTTGTAATATAACTTGAAGTCTGGAATTATGATACCTCTAGTTTTGTTTTTCTTTTTCAAGACTGTTTTGGCTATTCAGAGACTTTCATGTTTCCATACAAATTTTAGGAATGTTTTTCCTAGTTCTGTGAAAAATGCTGTTGGAATTTTATAAGGATTGCATTAAATGTGTAGATTGCTTTGGGTAGTATAGACATTTTAATAATATTTGTTCTTCAAATCCATGAACATGGAATTTCTTTCAGTTTCTCTGTGTCATCGTGAATTTCTTCAGTGTTTTATAGTTTTCAGGGTAAAGAAAGGTCTTTCACTTTCTTGGTTAGGTCTATTCCTAGGTATTTTATTATTTTTGGTCCAATTGTAAATGGAATTGTTTTCTTAATTTCTCTTTTTGATGATTCATTATTAGCATATAGAAATGCAATAGATTTATGTACATTGTGTATCTAGCAACATTTCTGAATTAATTTATCAGTTCTAGTAATTTTTTGGTGGACTTTTTTTGATTTTCTATGTAAAGTATTATGTCCTCTGCAAATGGTGAAAGTTTTACTTCTTCCTTCCCAATTTGGATGCATTTTATTCCTTTCTGTGGTCTGATTGCTGTGGCTAGGACTTCTTATACTATGTTGAATAAAAGTGGTGATAGTGGACTGACTTCTTTGTCTTGTTTCTGATCTTAGGGGGAAAGCTTTCACTTTTTCACCACTGAGTATGATGTTACCTATATGTTTTTCATACAAGGTCTTTATTATGTTGAGGTATGTTCCTTCTGCATACTTTGTTGAGGGTTTTTATCATTAATGGATATTTTACTTTGTAAAATGCTTTTTCTGCATCTATTGAAATTGCCATATGTTTTTGTATCCTTTCTCTTATTCATGTGATATGCAACGTTACTTGTTTTGCAAATATTGAACCACCCTTGTAATCCATGAGTAAATGCCACTTGATTGTGGTGTATAGTTTTTTAAAATGTATTTTTGGAGTCACTTTGCCAGTATTTTGTTGAGGATTTTTGCATTTAGTTCATCAGAGATTTTGGCCTGTCATTCTATTTTTTTGTGTGTGGTGTCTTTATCTGATTTTTGTATCAGGGTGATACTGGCCATATATCATGAATTTGGAAGTTTTCTTTCATCTTCTATTTTTTGAATATTTTGAGAAGAATACATACTAATTCTTCTTTAAATGTTTGGAAGAATTCACCTTTGAAGCAAATCTGGTCCTAGACTTGTTTGCTGGGAGATTTTTCATTAGTGATCCAATTTCATTGCTTGTAATTGGTGTTTTCAAATATCCTATTTCTTCCTGATTCACTTTGGAATGGTTTTGTGTTTTTAGGCAGTTATCCATTTCTTCTAGGTTGTCCTATGATAGGCATATAATTTCTCATAATATTTTCTTATAATCCTTTGTATTTCTTTGGTGTTGGTTGTTATTTCCCCTCATTCATTTCTGATTTTGTTTGTTTGAGTCATTTCACTCTTTTTTTAATGAGTCTGGCTAATGCTTATTTATTTTGTTTATTTTTTTCCAAAGAAACAGATCCTGGTCTCATTGATCTGTTCTATTGTTTTTTTAAGTTTCTGTATCATTTATTTCTGCTATAATCTTTATTATTTCCTTCCTTCTGCTGGCTTCTGGTTTTGCTTGTTTTTCTTTTTCTAACTTCCTTAAGCATAAGGTTAGGTTGTTTATTTGACATTTTCTTGCTTCTTGAGGTAGGCCTATATTGCTATAAATTTCTCTCTTAGAACTGTTTTTGCTGCATCCTAAAGATATTGGACCCTTGTGTTTTCATCTTCATTTCTCTGCATGTATTTTTTGATTTCTTCCTTGATTTCTAGTTTGAACCATTCATTGTTTAGTAGCATATTATTTAACCTCCATATATTTGTGGTTTCCATATTTTTCCTTATGGTTGATTTTTAGTTTCATAGCGTTGTGGTAAAAAAATGCATAGTTTGACTTTGATATTTTTGAATTTGTTGAGACTTGTTTTGTGGCCTAACATGTGATCTGTTTTGGAGAATGTTCCATGTGCACTTGAAAGAAATGTGCATTCTGCTCTTTAAGGATGGAATGATCTCAAATATATCTGTTAAATCTATCTGCTCCAACGAGTCATTTAAAGCCACTGTTTCCTTGTTGATTTTGATGAGATCATCTGTCTTTTGATGTAAGTGTGGTGTTAAAGTTCCCTACTATTATTGATTAGTTCCTATATTTTTGTTTTTAATAGTTTCATGTATTTGGGTGCTACATGTTGGCTGCATAAATATTTAAAATTGTTGTATCTTCTTGTTGGATTGTTCCCTTTACTATTATATAGTGTCCTTCTTTGTCTCTTGTTACAGTATTTGTTTTAAAGTCTTTTTTGTCTGACATAAGTATTGCTACCTCAGCTTCTTTTTGACATCCATTTTCATGATAAATGTTTCTACATCCCCTCACTTTCAATCTGCAACTGTGTTTAGTTCTGAAATGAGTCTCTTGCAGGGAGCATATAAATAGGTCTTATTTTTTATGCACTCTATCCCATTATGTCTTTTGATTGGAGCATTTGGTCCATTTACATTCAGAGTAATTATTGATAAATATTTACTTACTGACATTTTCAATTTAAAGTAAATTTAATTTAATTTGTATTTAGATTTTAGTTTGTTAACATACAGTGCAATATTGGTTTCAGGAGTAGAATTCAGTGATTCATCACTTACATATAACACCCAGTGCTCATCACAATTACCCTCTTTAATACCAACCACACATCTAAAACCATCTCCCACTCACCTCCCTCCATCAACCCTCAATTTGTTTTCTATTGTTAAGAAACTATTTTGTTTTGTTTCCCTCTCTTCTCTTCTTTTACCCCATCCCATATCTTCATCTGTTTTATTTCTTAAATTCCAGTTAAGAATTAAATCATATAGTGTTTATCTTTCTCTGATTGACTAATTTTGCTTAGCATAATACATTCTAGCTCCATCCACATGATTGCAAATGGCAAGATATCATTCTCTTTGATGGCTGAGTAATATTCCATTGTGTGTGTGTGTATATGTGTGTGTATATATATATATATATATATATATATATTCTTTCTCCGTTCATTAGTAGATGGACATTTGGGCTCTCTCCATAGTTTGGTTATTGTTGATAATGCTGCTATGAACATTGGGATGCATGTACCCCTTTGAATCTGTACTTTTGTGATCTTTGGGTAAATGCCTAGTAGTACAATTAATGGATCATAGGGTAGTTATATTTTTAGTTTTTTGAGGAAGCTCCATGCTTGTTCTTCAGTGTAGCTGCACCAGTTTGCATTCACACCAACAGTGTAAGAGGTTTCCCTTTTCTAAGCATCCTTACCAACACTTGTTTCTTGTGTTGTTAATTTTAGCCATTCTGACAGGTGTGAGGTGATATCTCATCGTGGTTTTGATTTGTATCTTCCTGATGATGAGTGATGTTGAGCATCTTTTTATGTCTGTTAAGCATCTGGATGTCTTCTTTGGAAAAGTGTCTATTCATATCTTCTGCCCATTTCTTCAGTGGATTATGTGTTTTTTGGGTGTTGAGATTGAGAAGTTCTTTATAGATTTTGGATACTAATCCATTATCATATACATCTTTTGCAAATATCTTTTCCAGTTTCATATGTTGCTTTTTAGTTTTGTTGCACCTTTGCTGTGTAGAAGCTGTTTATATTGATAAAATCCCATTAGTTCATTTTTATTTCATTTCCCTTGCCTCCAGCAATATGCCTAGTATGAAGTTGCTCTGTCTGAGGTCAAAGAGGTTGTTGCCTGTGTTCTCCTTTAGGACTTTGATGCTTTCCTGTCTCACCGTTAGGTCTTTCATCCATTTTGAATTAAAAAAAAATTTTTTTTAACGTTTTATTTATTTTTGAGACAGAGAGAGACAGAGCATGAACGGGGAGGGGCAGAGAGAGAGGGAGACACAGAATTGGAAGCAGGCTCCAGGCTCTGAGCCATTAGCCCAGAGCCCGACATGGGGCTCGAACTCACGGACTGCGAGACAGTGACCTGAGCTGAAGTCGGACGCTTAACCAACTGAGCCACCCAGGCGCCCCTCATCCATTTTGAATTTGTGTGTGTGCGTGTGTGTGTGTTTGTGCGTGTGTGTGTATGGTGTAAGAAAGTCGTCCAGTTTCATTCTTCTGTCTGTTCCTGTCCAGTTTACCCAACACAATTTGTTGAAGAGACTGCCTTTTTTTTTACATTGGATATTATTTCCTGTTTTGTCAAAGATTGGTGGATTATATAGTTGTGAGTCCATTTTTGGGTTTTCTATTTTGTTCCATGGATCATTGTATCTATTTTATACTAGTATTATACTGTCTTGATGACTACAGTTTTGTAATATAGCTTTAAATCATCAATTGTGATGCCTCTAGTTTTGTTTTTCTTTTTCAGAATTGCTTTGGCTACATGGTTGTATACAAAGTGGTTGTATACAAATTTTAGGATTATTTGTTGTTCTATGAAAAGTGCTGGTGGCGTTTTGATAGAGATTGCATTAAATATGTAGATTGATTTGGGTAGTATAGAAATTTTAACAATGTTTTTTTCTTCCAATCCATGAGCATGGAATTCATTTCCATTTCTTTGTGTCTTCTTCAATTACTTTCATAAATTTTTTATGGTTTTCAAAGTATAAATATTTTACATTTTTGGTTAGGTTTATTCCTAGGTATCTTATGGTTTTTGGTGCAATTTTAAATGAAATCTATTTTTTTATTTCTTTTTCTGCTCCTTCATTATTGGTATATAGAAATATAAAGATTTATGCATGTTGATTTTGTATCCTGCAACTTTGCTGAATTCATGTATAAATTCTAGTAATTTTTGGTGGAGTCTTTTGGGGTTTTACATGGAGTAACATGTCTGCAAATTGCGAAAGTTTGACTTCCTCCTTGCTGATTTGGATGCCTTTTATTTATTTTTCTTGTATGATTGCTGTGGCTAAGTTTTCTAGTACCATGTTAAAAAGTAATGGTAAGAGTGGACATCCTTATCTTGTTCCTAACCATGGGTGATAGCTCTCAGTTTTTCCCCATTGAGTATGATATTATCTGTGGGTCTTTTGTTTATAATCTTTATGATGTTGAGGTATGCTCCATCTATCCCTACTTTGTTGAAGGTTTTTATCAAGCATGGATGCTGTATTTTGTCAACTTCTTTTTCTGCATCTATTGACAGGATCATATGGTTCTTATCCTTTCTTTTATTAATGCAATGTATCACATTGATTGATTTCTGGATACTGAACTGCCCCTGAAATCCAGGAATAATTCCCAGTTGATCATGGTGAAGAATTTTTTAATGTACTGTTGAATTCAATTTTTTTTAATTGAGAAATTTTGCATCCATTTTTATCAAGGATATTGTCTAGTAATTGCCATTTTTAGTGGGGTCTTTGTCTGGTTTTGAAATTCTCATACTGCTGGCTTTGTAGAATCAGTTTGGAAATTTCTCTTCCATTTATATTTTTTGGAACAGTTCGGAAGCATACATATTAACTCTTCTTTAAATGTCTGGTAGAATTCCCCTGGGAAGCCATCTGGCCCAGAACTCTTATTTGTTGGGAGATTTTTGATTATTGCTTCGATTTCTTTGCTGGTTATGGGTCTTTCCAAATTTTCTATTTCTTCTTATTCCAGTTTTGGTAGTTTGTAAATTCCTCGGAATTCATCCATTTCTTCCAGATCGCCTTATTTTTTGCATATAATAATTCATAGTGTTTTCTTATAATTGTATTTGTATGGTGCTTGTTGTGATATCTTTTGTTTCATTTGTAATTTTATCTATTTGGGTCCTTTCTATTTTCTTTTTTAATGTCTGGCTATGGGTTTAACCATTTTTAAAATTCTTTCAAAGAAACAGCCCTTAGTTTCATTGATATGTTATACTGTTGTTGTTATTTCTATACCATTTATTTCTTTTCTAATCTTTATCATTTCCCTTTTTCTTCTGGCTTTATCCTTTATTTGCTGATCCTTTTCTAGCTCCTTTAGGTGTAAGGTTAAGTTGTATATTTGAGACCTTTCTCGTTTCTTGAAATAGGCCTGTTTTACCATATACTTCCCTCTTATGACTACTTTTGTTGCATCCCCAAAATTTTTGCACTGTCTTGTTTTCATTTTCATTTACTTCCATGTACTTTTTAAATTTTTTCTTTAATTTCCTGGTTAACCCATTAATTCTTTAGTAAGATTTTCTTTAATCTACATGTATTTGAGGGCTTTCCAATTTTTTTCTTGTGGGTGATTTCAAGTTTCATAGTGCTGTGGTCTGAAAATATGCATGGTATGATCTCAATATTTTTGTACTTGAAGACTGATTTATGACTTAGTATGTTATCTATTCTGGACAATGTCCATGTTCACTTGAGAAGAATGTCTTTTCTGCTGCTTTAGGATAAAATGTTCTGAATATATCTGTTACATCCACCTTATGCAGTGTGTCATTCAAAGCCATTGTTTCCTTGTGGATTTTCTGCTTACATGATATGTCCATTGTTATGAGCTGTTAAAATCTCCTACTATTTTTGTATTATTATCAATGTCTTTATATTTGTTAACAATTGATTTATATATTTGGGTGCTTTCAAGTTTGGCATAAATATTTACACTTGTTAGATATTCTTGATTCATAGGTCCCTTTAGTATGATATAGTGCCCATCTTCATGTTTTGTTACAGTCTTTGGTTTCAAATAGATTTTGTCTGATATAAGTATGACTACTGTAGCTTTTTTTTTTGGACATCCATTAACATGATAGATGTTTCTCCATCCCTTCACTTTCAATTTTCATGTGTCTTTATGTCTAAAATGGGTCTCTTGTATGCAGCATATATAAGTCTCATTTTTATATCCTTTCTGATACCTTATATTTTTTATTGGACCATTTGGTTCATTTACATTCAAAGTATTTATTGATAGATATGAATTTAGTGCCATTGTGTTACCGTAAATTGGTATTTCTGGTGATGTTCTCTTCTTTCTAGTTTTTGTTGCTTTTGGTCTTTTTTTCCTCATTCAAGGATTCCCTTTTAATATTTCTTGCAGGACTCATTTAATGGTCATGAACTCTGTTAGTTTTTGTTTGTTGGAAAGCTCTTTATCTCTCTTTCTATTCTGAATGACAGCCTTGGTGGATAAAGTATTCTTGGCTGCATATTTTCTCCTTTAGCACAATGAATATATAATGCCACTCCCTTCTGACCTGCCAAGTTTCTGTGGACAGATCTGTTGCAAACCTGATCTGTATTCCCTTGTAATTTAAAGACTTTTTTTCCTTGCTGATTTCAGGATTCTTTCCTTATTTCTGTATTTTGCAAATTTTATTATGATATGTCTTGGTGTTGGCTGGCAAACTAGGGAAATTTCCCCGAATAATTTGCTCAAATATATACTCTTCCCCTTTTCCCCTCTCTTCTTCTGGGACTCCTATGATATGAATGTTATTTCACTTTATGGAGTTACTGAATGCTCTAAGTCTACATTCATGGTCCAATGCGTTTCTTTCCCCTTTTATTCAGCATCATTATATTCCATATTTTTTTAATCTTGTATATCACTGATTCATTGCTCTATTTTGTCCATACTCTTTGTCATGGTATTTATTAGGGCTGCATCTTGGTTATTGTATTTTTAATTTCAGCCCGACTAGTTTTTGGTTCTTTTATCTCTGCAGTTAGGGATTCTCTAGTGCCTTCTGTGCTTTTTTTCAAGCCCAGCTAGTATTCTTATAATTGTTGTTTTAAATTATAGCTGAGATATCTTACTTATATCTGTATTGATTAAATCATTGGCCATGACTTCTTCCTGTTCTTTCTTTAAAGTGATATTCTCCATCTCGTCATTTTGGAGGCCAATAAAAAAGGAGGGGGGAAGCTAGATCTTAGGTGTATTTTGTTCTGCTTGTTAGGAGAAGCTTGATCTAAAAAAATAGTAATAAAAATAATAATAAAAGAAGAAAAGAAAAAATAACTTTTTTGTATAAAAAAACACAAAGGACTGGAGAAGATGGGGGCATAGGAAGACACTGGGCTCACCGTGTCTTTTTGATCACTTAGATTCCACCCACATATGCCTAAATAACGCAGACAACTGCCAGAAGACTAGCAGAATGGACTCTCCAGAGCCAAGAATAGACAAGAGACCCACAGAAGAGGGTAGGAAGGGCGGAGTGGTGGTGCACGCTACACGGACTGGCGGGAGGGAGCCAGGGCAGTGGAGGGGCAACCCGCTTGGCAAGGCAGAACCTCCAAGTCTGACTTGCAAAAGCAGAGGGGCCCAACTGCATGAGTTCTGACAGCCAGCGGGACTTAACATCTGGAATGTTAAAAGCAGCTCTGCTTGGAGAGTGGGAGGGCAAGAGGACACTGGGAGGGAGAGTTGTTGAGCCCTGGATGACAGAGCTCAGCTCAGTGGGGAACAAATGCACTGGCCAGTGCCATCTCCCTCTCCCATCCCCCTGCCAAAATCCCAAAGGGAACCAGTTCCTGTCACAGAACTTGCTTGCACCGCACAAACACCCAACACTGTGCTTCTGTAGATCCATCCCTCCAATGCGTCTGCCTGCCTTCTGGTGCTGCGGGGCCCCTCCCACAGGGGACCACTGATAGCAAAGTGAGCTAAGCCTTTCCCTCCCACCCCTGTGCACCTTGTGGATCCACCCCAGCTAATAAGCCAGATCCCATCAAAGCAGCACCACAAGCCTGGTAGTGTGCAAGTAGCCCAGACATGGGCCACACCACTCCACAGTGAGTCCTGCCCCTGGGAGAGGGGAAGATAAGGTACACACCAGTCTGTGGCCCCAGCAGTGGGGTAGGGACAAACATTGGGTCTGACTGCAGCCTTGCACACCAACACAAGTTACACCAGACAGCCCAGGGGAAGTGCCCCGCAGTTCCTCGCCACTCCAGGGACTACCCAAAATGATGAAACGGAAGAATTCTTCTCAAAAGAAACTCCAGGAAGTAACTACAGCTAACAAATTGATCAAAAACGATTTAAGCAATATAACAGACCATGAATTTATAATAATAGTCATAAAATTAATCCCTGGGCTTGAAAACAGTATAGAGGACAGCAGAGAATCTATTACTACAGAGATCAAGGGACTAAGAAACAGTCATGAGGAGCTAAAAAAATGCTATAAATGAGGCACAAAATAAAATGGAGAGGACCACAGCTCAGAAATTAAGAGGCAGAGGAGAGAATAGGTGAATTAGAAGATAAAATTATGGAAAAAGAGGAAGCTGAGAAAAAGAGAGATTAAAAAAATCCAGGAGTATGAGGGGGAGAATTAGAGAACTAAGTGATGCAATCAAATGCAACAATAATTGTATAATAGGAATTCCAGAAGAGGAGGAGAGAAGGAAGGGGCTGAAGGTGTACTTGAACAAATCATAGTTGAGAACTTCCCTAATCTGGGGAAGGAAATAGGCATTGAAATCCAAGAGGCACAGAGAACTCCCTTCAGACGTAACTTGAATCGATCCTCTGCATGACATATCATAGTGAAACTGGCAAAATACAAGGATAAAGAGAAAATTCTGAAAGCAGCTAGGGATAAACACGCTCTAACATATAAAGGGAGACTGATAAGACTGGTGACAGATCTATCTACTGAAACTTGGCAGGCCAGAAAGGAGGGGCAGGAAATCTTCAATGTGATGAACAGAAAAATATTCAGCAGAGAATCCTTTATCCAGCAAGTCTGTCATTCAGAATAGAAGGAGAAATAAAGGTCTTCCCAAACAAACAAAAACTGAAGGAATTTGTTACCACTAAACCACCCCTACAAGAGATCCTAAGGGGGATACTCTGAGTGAAATGTTGCAAGCCCACAAAGTACCAGAGACGTCACTACAAGCATGAAACCTACAGACATCACAATGACTCTAAACCCATATCTTTCTATAATAACACTGATTGTAAATAGATTAAATGCTCCCAACAAGAGACATAGGGTATCAGAATGGATAAAAAACAATACCCATCTATTTGCTGTCTACAGGAGAATCATTTTAGACCTGAGGACACTTTCAGATTGAAAGTGAGGGGATGGAGAACTATGTATCATGCTACTGGATGTCTAAAGAAAGCTGGAGTAGCCTTACTTATATCAGACAAACTAGATTTTAAATTAAAGGCTGTAACAAAAGGTGAAGAAGGGAATTATATAACAATTACAGGGTCTGTCCATGAGGAAGAGCTAACAATTATAAATGTCTATGCACCAAATACGGCAGCCCCCAAATACATAAAACAATCACAAACATAAGTAACCTTATTGATAAGAATGTGGTAATTGCAAGGGACTTTAATACTCCACCTACAACAATGGATAGATCATCTAGACACATGGTCAGTAAAGAAACAAGGGCCCTGAATAATACATTGGATCACATGGACTTGACAGATATACTTAGAACTGCATCACAGAGCAACAGAATGTACTTTCTTCTCGGGTGCACTTGGAACATTCTCCAAGATAGATCACATAGTGGGTCACAAAACAGCCCTTCATAAATATACAAGAATTGAAATTATACCATGCATACTTTCAGACCACAATGCTATGAAGCTTGAAATCAACCACAGGAAAAAGTTTGGAAAACCTCCAAAAGCATGGAGGTTAAAGAACGCCCTACTAAAGAATGAATGGGTCAACCAGGCAATTAGAGAAGAAATTTTAAAAAATATGGAAACAAATGAAAATAAAAAGACAACAATCCAAACGCTTTGGGACGCAGCGAAGGCAGTCCTGAGAGGAAAATACATTGCAATCCAGGCTTATCTCAAGAAACAAGAAAAATCCCAAATACAAAATCTAACAGCACACCTAAAGGAAACGGAAGCAGAACAGCAAAGACAACCTAAACCCAGCAGCAGAAGAAAAATAATAAAGATCAGAGCAGAAATAAACAATATAGAATCTAAAAAACCAGTAGAGGAGATCAATGACACCAACAGTTGGTTTTTTGAAAAAATAAACCAAATGGATAAACCTGTAGCCAGGCTTCTCACAAAGAAAAGGGAGATGACCCGAATAGTTAAAATCATGAATGAAAATGGAATTATGACAACTAGTTCCTCAGAAATACAAACAATTATCAGGGAATAATATGAAAAATTATATGCCAAAAACATGGATAACCTGGAAGAAATGGACAAATTCCTCAGCACTCACGCACTTCCAAAACTCAAACAAGAAGAAATAGAAAACTTGAACAGACCCATAACCATGAAGAAACTGAATCAGTTATCAAAAATCTCCCAACAAATAAGAGTCCAGGACCAGATGGCTTCCCTGGGGAATTCTACCAGACATTTAAAGCAGAGATAATACCTATCCTACTCAAGCTGTTCCAAAAAATAGAAAGGGAAGGAAAACTTCCAGACTCATTCTATGAAGCCAGCATCATTTTGATTCCAAAACCAGACAGAGACCCAGCAAAAAAAAGAGAACTACAGGCCAATATCCTGATGGATATAGATGCAAAAATTCTCAATAAGATACTAGCAAACAAATTCAACAGCATATCAAAAGAATTATACACCATGATCAAGTGGGATTCATTCGTGGACTGCAGGGATGGTTCAACATTCGCAAATCAATCCATGTCATACATCACATTAATAAAAGAGAAGAAAAAAACCAGATGATCCTGTCAATCAATGCAGAAAAAGCATTTGACAAAATTCAGCATCCTTTCTTAATAAAAACCCTCGAGAAAGTCGATAGAAGGAACATACTTAAACATCATCAAAGCCATTTATGGAAAGCCCACAGCTAATATCTTCCTCAATGGGGAAAAACAGAGAGCTTTCCCCCTGAGATCAGGAACACGACAGGGATGTCCACTCTCACCGCTGTTGTTTAACACAGTGTTGGAAGTGCTCGCATCAACAATCAGACAACAAAAAGAAATCAAAGGCACCAAAATTGGCAAAGATGAAGTCAAGCTTTCACTTTTTGCAGATGACATGATATTATACATGGAAAACCCGACGGACTCCACCAAAAGTTTGCTAGAACTGATACATGAATTCAGCAAGGTCAGCAGATACAAAATCAAAGTATAGAAATCAGTTGCATTCTTATACACTGATAATGAAGCAACAGAAAGACAAATAAAGAAACTGATCCCATTCACAATTGCACCAAGAAGCATAAAATACCTAGGAATAAACCTAACCAAAGATGTAAAAGATCTGTATGCTGAAAACTATAGAAAGCTTATGAAGGAAATTGAAGAAGACACAAAGAAATGGAAAAACATTACGTGTTCATGGATTGGAAGAATACATATTGTCAAAATGTCAATACTACCCAAAGCTATGTATACATTCAATGCAATCCCAAGCAAAATCGCACCAGCATTCTTCTCAAAGCTAGAACAAGCAATCCTAAAATTTGTATGGAACCACAAAAGACCCCGAATAGCCAAAGTAATTTTGAAGAAGAAGACCAAAGCAAGAGGCATCACAATCCCAGACTTTAGCCTCTACTACAAAGCTGTAATCATCAAGACAGCATGGTATTGGCACAAAAACAGACACATAGACCAATAGAATAGAATACAAACCCCAGAATTGGACCCACAAAAGTATGTCAACTAATCTTTGACAAAGCAGGAAGGGGAATCCAATGGAAAAAAGACAGTCTCTTTCACAAATGGTGCTGGGAGAACTGGACAGCAACATGCAGAAGGATGAAACTAGACCACTTTCTTACACCATTCACAAAAATAAACTCAAAATGGTTACAGGACCTGTATGTGAGACAGGAAACCATCAAAACCCTAGAGGAGAAAGCAGGAAAAACCTCTCTGACCTCAGCCGCAGCAATTTCTTACTTGACACATCCCCAAAGGCAAGGGAATTAAAAGCAAAAATGAACTATTGGGATCTCATGAAGACAAAAAGCTTCTGCGCTGCCAAGGAAACAATCAACAAAGCTAAAAGGCAACCAACGGAATGGGAAAAGATATGTGCAAATGACATATCGGACAAAGGGCTAGTATCCAAAATCTATAAAGAGTTCACCAAACTCCACACCCGAAAAAGAAATAATCCAGAAGAAATGACAGAAAACGTGAATAGACACTTCTCTAAAGAAGACATCCAGATGGCCAATAGGTACATGAGAAGATGCTCAACGTCGCTCCTCCTTAGGGAAATACAAATCAAAACCACACTCAGATATCAACTCACGCCAGTCAGAGTGGCTAAAATGAACAAATAAGGAGACTATAGATGCTGGCGAGGGTGTGGAGAAACGGGAACCCTCTTGCACTGTTGGTGGGAATGCAAACCAGTGCAGCCACTCTGCAAAACAGTGTGGAGGTTACTCAAAAAATTAAAAATATATCTGCCCTATGACCCAGCAGTGGCACTGCTAGGAATTTACCCAAAGGATACAGGAGTGCTGATGCATAGGGGCACTTGTACCCCAATGTTTATAGCAGCACTCTCAACAATAGCCAAATTATGGAAAGAGACTAAATATCCATGGACTGATGAATGGATAAAGAAATTGTGGTATATATACACAATGGAATACTACGTGGCAATGAGAAAGAATGAAATGTGGCCTTTTGTAGCAACATGGATGGAATTGGAGAGTGTTATGCTAAGTGAAATAAGTCATAGAGAGAAAGACAGATACCATATGTTTTCACTCTTATGTGGATCCTGAGAAACTTAACTGAAGACCATGGGGGAGGGGAAGAAAAAAAAGTGGTTAGAGAGGTAGGGAGCCAAAACATAAGAGACTCTTAAAAACTGAGAACAAACTGAGGGCTGATGGGGGGGGGAGGGGTGGGAGGGAGGGAAGGGTGGGTGATGGGTATTGAAGAGGGCACCTGTTGGAATGAGCACTGGTGTTGTATGGAAACAAATTTGACAATAAATTTCATATTAAAAAATAAAATAAAGAAAATAAAGAATAAAATAAAATAAAATTTGCTTTAATCTCTTTAAAAAAAACCACAAAGAAGCTAGATATTGTTTCCTGTAGAGCTGAAACTCCGCAGCATTCTATGATCAGCAGACTTGATGCGTGTGAGGGGTTTCTGCTGTTCTTCTGGGGATAGGGCCTTTTGCACTGATTATCTGGCTGACTTGTCCTAGTGGAGATGCACCTGCAAGACTCAGGGATAAAGGTCTTTGTGATCTTGGATCCAGCCTCCTCCTTTTGGTGCTGTTTTGCTCACTGAAGTCCATTGGTAATGATGGGTAGAGGGGAAAATGGCATCGCCTTGCTCTCTTATCACTGTACTGGGGAGCTCACGCCTGCAATTCCTCAGCGAGCCTTCATAGAAGCACAAAAATATCCTCCACCCCCATGTCCCTGGCTTCTGTCAGATCCCTGCCCTCACCCTGTGTCAGAGCTGTCTGCCTGCCAGGCAGCACTGTACTCCTGTATTTTACCTCCGGTTCAGCTTGGTTTCAAAACTCCAAATTTCAGAGACCCCTGCAGCTGGGGTCAGTGCTGATATTTTGGGAGAAAGTCTTGTTTCACTGTGTCTGGGTGCCAGTTTGTCCAAGAAAATGGTTGTGTGACCATGCTGCAGCTTGGAGTCTATGTCAATCACAGCAGAAACCTGGCACCAAGGCTTGCTGCCCTCAGCCAGCGTATTTATTCCTATACTGGTGAATGAGGCAGCTCAGTGGTGCCTTCAAGGTCTTTTGTCTCTAGAGGAACAGTTCTCCCTCTCCCAAATGCACTCCACAAGGGGAACTTGTTCTCCCCATACAACCCAAGGGATCCTTAGACCATCTTGCCTGCTCCTGGGTGTCTGTCTTCCTTCCTCACTTGAGCACCACTAAGCATGTCAGGCACAACCGTATGGATTGCATGGACCTCTAAAACTTCAGACTTTAGTCCTTAGCTACTTATAAAAAACTTGCAGTATTGAATCCCTCTTGTTCTCCCAGTCAATGGTTTTGGGGAAGAGTTTTCCTGTGCATGTTTTCATCCCTTTTTTTCCCACAATTTCTCTATTTCTCTCTAACTCCTCTCTCCTTGCTCAGGGCTCCATCCCCTCCACAGCACCTATGGTTCTTTTCTTCCCCAAATCACCTTCCCGCAACTCCTACCTTTCATAAAGTGGTCTTTTTTCTACATGTAACTGTGTAGCTTTTTCTCTCAGTCCCCAGATCAATTTCTTGGAGAATTATTTGATATTTGTCTAGCTGTTTTTGAGATATGAAGCAAGCTTAGGGTCACTCTACTCTTCTGACATCTTCACTGCTTTCTCTAGGGTTCTCTCACTCCACCATCTTCCTATCTTCCTTATCTCCTTTATACAATTTAAAAGCCTTTTCTATGTGCAACTCAGTAGTGTTTGGGGATGTGTATACGCCATGTATCCTTGTGCATGTAAGCTTGTAAGTTTGAAAGAATGAGCCTTTGCTTTATATATATCTATTTTACATGATACTTTACACATAGTAGGTAAATAATAGTGGTTGCCTGGTTAAATGAATGAATAAATGAGTGAGTGAATGCAGTGAGCATTATTTGTATTTCTCTTCACACCTGCTTCAAAATCAGCCACTTCTTCCACCTTTATTGTAGGAAGGTTTTGTGCCAAGCCTATACAGTAAAAAATCTGAATGAGATAGAAAGTGTTACTAATACTGCTTTGGGACATCAATCAACTTCTTGATATCACTGTCCTCCCCTGTATGAAAAAGGTTTCTCTTTGACTCTTGTGACTTTCCAAAGCTCTTGGACCCCGATCTCACACCCTCAGGGAGGGTGCCCTGCTTCACTAGACTCAGTGTTGTGTGCTTAGCCCAGTGGCCTATAAAAGAATGGGGTAATGGACAGACTGCCTAATATGGGTTGAAGGCTCAATTCACAAGAGGCATTTAAAACTTTCCATCTATACTGGAGACTTTTGTTTCCCACATGCATTGGAAGGTTGAAGTGAGGAGTTGGGTGGGGAGGATGGCTTTGTGAAATTCAACACTTGAGTCAGTGAGCCATTAACAATTCCATACCAAAAGAAGAGTAGCTTGGGCCTTGGGGGAACTTAGGCTGTCTATCTCTTTGCCACTGGCCAGCTTACATTGTTGGCACTATAAACCAGTCCAACCTCACTACATCCAGAGCCCACTGCCCAACACTATTTCCACTTTCACAAGCTCTACTCATCACTTCTCAATGAATCAGCCAACATTTTTCCAGTTTGGCTCAGTATTGGTTTTCACAAATGACCCTTAAAAAGTTCAGATTTTAATCCATGGATCTGTATGAGCCCAAGGCAGGCCTCATACATCATTGAACACTCATCTGCTTAGAAGGTTTGAGCCTTGGCATGGTGGGGTGTTGATGTCTTTATGGATGGAAATTATTGGCTTTATATTCTATCAGTAACCACCACAGAGGTGATATTGGAATTTAGGGACCTAATCATTTGGAAAATGCTTAATTGGAGCCAGATCTAGTTTCATTTATATTTTTTTTTAAAAAAAAGTACTACAAAAATGTCTGCCTCTCTACTCTTGTCAGATAAAGTGTAGGAATGACCAAGTCGGCAATGTCAGCTGGGAGGCAGTTCAAGTGAGAGATCAAACAAAAGATCAGAAGCAATAGTAGAAAGAACACTGGTTGGGAGTCAGCAGATCAGGTCTCTGGCTCTAGCTCTCCTATATTTTCACTTGCTCACTGTTTGACATTCAACAAGTTCCTTTTTCTCTCAGGCTCAGTTCTCTCATGTATAAAATAAAGGGATGGCATTTAATGGTCCCTAAGGATCTTACCAGCTCTGACCTGTAACATTAGAAAATATACTTACATTCTATAGTTTGGTTAAGAACATAAGACCTGAAGCCAGACTGCCTGAGTTTATATCCAGAACCTACACCTTCTTGGCTGTGTAAATTTAAGGAAATTACTTAGCCTCTCTGTGCTTCAGTGTCCTCATTTATAAAATGGGAATAATAATAGCACTTGCTTTTTAGTATTGTTATAAGGATTGTTTCAATTTGTATGAAGCACTTAGAATATTACTTGACACATAGTAAGTGCTTATAAATGTTAGCCTCCCTTATCATTATAGGACCCCTTCCCTCTGTCATCCAGGGTAGAATATCTGGGATTTTAAGCTCTCATCTTTCGTTCCTCTCTAAAAAAAGAGACCACATAGTGGTTGCTTTCCTAAGCCTCTGAAAACACCATCACTTCCCTTTGGGAAAACCACCATCTGATTCTCTAAGGTAGCGCACCCTGGGGTTGCTGTATATAAGTCCTCAATCTGGACCTCTTTAGAAAATAATCTAGGATTTTGTCTTGCTGCCTCAACCTGGATGGTCATACCTATCTTCCCAAATGTGTCTCTATACCCTCTACCTGGTTTTTACCTTCTTCCAGCTGAGATGATCAATGGTGGGGAATAGAGGACGGTGAGATGGGAATAAGACAACCAGAGAAAAAGGAAGATGAGACCTTTTTAATCTCTGGTTACCCTTTCAGGATTTGTTTCCATGAGGGGTATCTGTGTTTTTGGGACCCCTTATGTGACCTATCCATGTCCCTGGCTCTTTTCCCAGTGATATATATAGTCAATTCAAACAAATGGATCAATGAATACTAAAAAATTAAATGGTAGCCCCTTCAAGATGATATTTATGTTTGAACTTTGGTCAAATTAATATAGAATTTTATGGTCAGAAGTACCCTTAGACATCATCTCATCTGTTCTCTACTTATGAAGTAGATTGAGGAAACCGAGGCCCAGAAAAGGGAAGAGACTTGCTCAAGTTCATATAGCAGAAATGGGGATAGAATCTAGGTAATGTAATACTTAGTTGTGAGCCCTTTCCTATATCAGTTTACCTCTGGGACATTTTTGGAGGCACAGTTTGTTAACCAAAAGGAGTGAATCCAAGCGTACTAAAGTGTAGATAGGTGAATAGAGATGTTTTGGGAGAATGAGGCCTTTTGGTTCCTCTGAAAATCACTTGTACGTAGTTTTCTGCTCTGCCTTCAAATAGGGCCAGCCTTGCTGATGCTCAAAGTAGTCCATGAGAGCCAGTATTTTAGGGCTTTATATCCCCAACTATACTGCCATTGCTGGGTGGGGCCAGAAGGAGAGGTCTTACAGCTGGATTTCCTGTCTCCAGGGCCTGGGAGGAACTTGTTACTCCAGAGTGGTACACAAGGCTTTTGACATCTGTTTTGGGGTGCTTGGTCATATTACCTAAAGGCAATGAAGAGATATGAATAGAATTGGTGGAAGAGTGAATCAGAGATCACTGTCTGGTTTTTTAAGCAGCTAGTCCATGGGAGTGGCAGAGTAATGAGAGCAAAGCACAGTGTGAGCCCCTGGCCAACAAAATAACCTAATAAATAGAGGTTACACACCCCAGAGAATAGAGTGGAGCTTCTGGAAAAATGGGGCACTAGTCATTCTGACCAAACAAGATCTTAATTTATGGTTAAGCAGAGCAAAATTAGAAACCTACTTCACACTCCTTCTAGACTTTCAAAAAATAAACCAAGTGAATTTCTTCCATGTGAAGGCATGGCAGAGAAATTTGCACATGGCCTTCCAAATATAGTTTCTAGGTCACTGCACTGATAGTTCCAGTCATGAACCACAAGGTAGAAGAATCTGGTGTCAACACAGCAGGCCAATGGTAGGAGAAGTATTGTCTGTATCAACATCAAGACCTAAATGGCTTGGTTTGAGTTTTGTATACTGGTCCCAATAGCTGACCAATTTATAGACCAGTTTTACCAGAAGATCTTGCACTTACTTTTTTCTTGCCTATATTTCCTTCCTATCTAGAACAGTCTTCCATTTATGACTCATTAGGTGGTTATTTTCACTCAGTTCAGTTCTCTCTTAAAACTTATCACTTCCACTTCTATAGGAGGTTTCCTTCAATGTAACGACAATAGAAGAGGAATCATAAAGGATTCTTAATCTTGTGTACAGAAGATTCTACAAAGAACATCTGGTATATCCTCCTGAGGCACCCACTCTTTAACTTTCAACTACCATTTATATTCTGGATATCCCCAGATCTATGTACCCTACTTCATCTCTAAGCTACAATTTCCAAGCTGTCACCTGGATGTGCATCATAGGCACCATAATGTTAACATGTCCAAGGTGGAACTCATCATATTATCTCTAAAAAAAGATTGTACTCTTGAGTTTTCAGTTTCACTTGGTAGCACCATTATCTATCCAGTCACTCAACCTAGAAACTACAGTCATCCTTGAATTACTTCCTTTTCTTACTTGTCAGATCCAAGTCGACTGGCAAGTCCTACTGGTTTTGATCTTCTAATATTTCAAACTCATCCACTTTTTTCTATTTTCATTGCCTTAATTCAAACACTCATCACTCCATATCTGAACTACTGTGGTAATCTCCTAACAATGTTCCTGCTTCTAAACTGGGCCCCTCCACTTGATCCTCTATACTGCAAAAATAATGTTAAAATATAATCCTGATTATGGCATTCTGGGTACATGAAACCCTCCAATGGCTACTTATTGCCCTTAAGATAAAGTTAAACTCCTTTGAAGACCCACAAGGCTCTTCATGATGTTGGCCCTGCTTATTTCATAAGCTTTGTTTGTTGCCACTCCTTGTGTTGTTCATGCTCCAGTAACACTGAACTGCTTAAAGTTCCTTACAGACACTATTTTGTTTAAAGTATTTGTAAGTCTATTTGTTTTGTCTTAATCTTCTTGGATCAGGCATTCCCTACTCATTATTTTGGCTGGCTAATTTTTTTTAATAAAAATATTTTATTTTATTTTTTGACGTCTTACTTTTATGTATTTATCTTTTTAATTTTAATTTTTTATTTTTTAAAATTTACATCCAAATTAGTTAGCATATAGTGCAACAGTGATTTCAGGAGTAGATTCCTTAGTGCCCATTACCCATTTAGCCCATCCCCCCTCCCTGAGGACTTTAAGAGACAAAACAGATGAACATAAGGGAAGGGAAACAAAAATAATATTTTTAAGTAATATCTATTTCCAACGTGGAGCTCTAGCTCATGACCCAGAATCAAGAGTCACTCGCTCTTCTGACTGAGCCAGCCAGGTGCCCCTGGACTTGCTTTTCTTTTATTTCATATGGAAAGATAAATCTTTTCAGAATGAGTGAGGTGGTACACCTGTGTGATTACAGAGCATCCTATCAATTTCTATATCATTTCTCTTAGTCGTACTGTAATTATCTGTTTACCTGTCTCCCCCACTAGATTAGATGGCTTTTGAAAAGATAGTGCTTACTTATCTGTATATCCTCAATGTCTATCACATTGACATATAATAGGTGCTAAATAATTGCTTTCTGAATGAATCAAATTTGGTTATTTTAAATTCAGCTATCCCTTTCACATCAAGTGCTTTTCCCACCCATTGGCTAGTTCTGTTTCTCACAACAAGACCATAAGGTTGTATGGGTATGTTTGTGTGTAAGCATCTTTTATAGAACTCTTTTTTTTTTGTGGGTGACACTTCTGAAATGTTTTTATGATAAGAGAAGGAAACTTGAAACTTATTTTGAAAACACAAAAACTGATATTCATAGATGTTATAAGACCTGCCTCAGTTCATGAAGCTAATTAATAGTGGAGTCAGAATCCTGATTTCTAGATTTTCAATCCTGAAATCTCCCACCACATTTCTGCTGTTTCTAAATCATGATATTTCAATATTTGGATAAATCAGAGGTCCTTAGGATGACTGAGTCTCTCTAACAGTTTTCTGATGCTTTACTTTTTTAAATGAAAGTAAAATTCATATAATATAAAGTTAACCATTTTAAAGTATACAATTCAGTGATATTTAGTAAACTTGCAATGTTGTGCAAACATAACTTCTATCTAGTTCCAAAATATTTTCATCACTCTATAAAGAAAATCAATATCAATTAAATAACAATTTTTCATTCTCCCGTCCCCTCTGATCCTGACAACAACTAATTCGCTTTGTGTCAAAGGATTTACCTATGCCATATATTTCATATAAATGAAATCAAACAATATGTGACCTTATGTATATGCCTTCTTTTATTTAGCATAATTTTAAATAAGTTTTTAAAATTCCAGTAGTTAACATACAGTGTTATATTAGTTTCAGGTGTACAATATAGGGATTTGATATGTTACTCAGTGATCATTATGATAAGTGTACTATTTAATACTTATCACCAAATTTACCCATCCCCACCCCTTCACACTCACTAGTAACCATCAATTTGTTCTTTATAGTTAATAACTTGTTTCTTGGTTTCCCTCTCTCTGTCTCTCTTTTTTCCGTTGTTCCTTTGTTTTACTCTTTAAATTATACATATGAGTGAAATCATGTGGTATTTGTCTTTGATGTATTTCACTTAGCATTATACTCTCTACCTTCACCCATGTTGTTGCAAATGGACAGATTTCATTTTTTATGGCTGAATTACACACACACACACACACACATATGTATATATATATCTCACATCTTCTCTATCCATTCATTTATCAGTACACATTTGGGCTGCTTCCATAATTTGGCTGTTGTAAATAATGTTACAATAAACATAAGGGTGCATGTATCATTTCAAATTAGTGTTTTTGAAATTATTGGATCATGGAGTAATTCTATTTTTAAATTTTGAAGAACTCCCACACTGTTTTCCACAGTGGCTGCACCAGTTTGCATTCTCACCAACAGTGCACCATGGTTCCTATTTCTCCACACCCTCTCCAACACTTGTTGCTTCTTGTGTTGTTGATTTTAGCTATTCTGACAGGTGTGAAATGATATCTCATTGTAGTTTTGATTTATTTTTCCCTGACGATGAGTGATATTGAGCATCTTTTCATGTGTCTGTTGGCCATCTGTATGTCTTCCTTGGAAAAATGTCTATTCATATCTTCTGCCCATTTTTAACTGGATTATTCATTTTTTGGGTGTTGAGTTTTAAAAATTCTTTATGTATTTTGGATACTAACCCTTTATTCGATATGTCATTTGCAACTATATTTTCCCATTCTGTAGGTTGCCTTTAAGTTTTGTTGACTGTTCCCTTCACTGTGCAGAGGCTTTTTCTTTTGATGTAGTCCCAATACTTTATTTGTACCTTTGTTGCCCTTGCCCCAGGAAACATATATACCAACAAAAGTCCAGGGCAAGATGCTTTTACAGTTGAATTCTACAGTTGAATTAATTCTTTAAAGAAGAATTAATCCTTATTCTTCTTAAACTATTCCAAAATAGAAATAAGGAAGGAAAACTTCTAAATTAATTCAAAGAGGCCAGCATTACCTTGATACCAAAACCAGATAAAGACTTCATTAAAAAAGAGAACAACAGGTAGGGGAGGGGCCAAGATGTCAGAGCAGCATGGAAGTTCTCAGCTTCTCTTGTCCCTGAAATGCAGGTAAATTGGCACCAAACCATTTTGCACACTTAGAAAATTGACCTGAGGATTAACCCAACAATGCATAACTTGAGCCACAGACCTTGGCAGGTATGTGGCACAGATAGGCAAACTGGGTGAGAGAGGAGAAGAGGGGGCTGTATTTGTGGACACATGACAGAGAAAAGGGGGAGTATCCAGGAAAAGCATTCTCCCTGAAAGTAGCTGGAGAGAAAGAGAAAGAGTGGGGACACCCACAAGTGACTGAATAGGAAAGGGAGAAAGGAGAAAGGAGAGGGTTTCAATACCATTAGGACTCTATAAACAGGGAAAACAGTCAGAAATTCTGGAGCTCAATACTTCACAGTGCTCTGGTGGGAATGACGACTGATCAGGAACAGGCAGTGAGGTCTGAGGGGTCCATAGGCCACACAGGGAGAGGCAATTTCTCTGCAAGGAGGACATTTGGTAGAGGCCATATGGCCTCCCCATAGGCAAAGGTCCCAGCAGAGCCCAGAGAACAGCCATGTTTGCTGGTATTGTAACAAAAATGCCAGGGGGCGGTGATTCCTGGTACCAGATGTGTGTTGTGTTTTATCATAATCTCTAAACCTCTGCTGCATTGCCATACCACAAACTTTCTGTGGGGCAAGAAGGCAGCTGGTCATTGCTCAATAAGACCGTCCCCCAGAGAGTCAGAGCGGGTCCAAGCCACAGGGCTCTCAGAGGTGAATGGTTTGGAAACACAGCCCCACCTGAGATATAATTCAGGAGGGAAGTGTCGGCTGGTGGGCTGACAGCTTGGACGTGAACAGAGTAGAAGTGGGGAAAATCTAGATTTTAAAATAAAGACTGGGTGGCTCAGTTGGGTAAGTGTCTGACTTCTGCTCAGATCATGATCTCATGGCTGGTGGGTTCAAGCCCCGCATCAGGCTCTGTGCTGACAACTCAGAGCCTGGAACCTGCTTTGGATTCTGTATCTCCCTCTCTCTCTTTGGTTGCTTGGTTGCTGGTCGGTGAGAGTGCAGAGTTCTGATACCGGAGAGTGGGAAGCTTGGTAATACCATTTTCACCTCTCCCACACATGCACAAACACTACATGCACATGTGTGCTACACCAATACACACTAGTAAGCTAAGCAGCACCACTTAGTGGAGAATGGAGCCATTACACCAAGCCCTGCCCAAATGCACCAACCAAGCTCAAGACTTAGAGGACCACCACAAGTCTCTCCTGCTTAGTACAGGCTTAGTACAGACTATTTCTTAGTACTATTTAGTACTTAGTACTAGTACTTAGTACTTAGTACTAGTACTAGTACTTAGTACTTAGTACAGACTATAGTGTGCTTCCTAGATAGACTTCTAAGGGAAATTGTATGTAATTTCATTCAGATTTCATTCTGCTTGCTGGTCCATTTTTTTCCCATTTCTTTTTCTTTTCTTATTCTTGGATACAGAAAGAGAAAACATTATTTTAACTTTCCATTTTTTGTAATTAAAATTATTTTGCAATATTTTTATTTTTTGTAAATTTTAAAATTTTATTTTACTTCCATCATTTCATTTTATTCTATTTTATTATATACATCTTTTTAAATTTTTAAACTTCTTACTTTTTCCCCTTTTCCTTTCTTTTCCTTTTTCCTCTATTCTATAAAACTTCTTCCAACAATCAGACCAAAACACACCTAGGATCTAGCTTCCTTTATTTAATGTTTTCATGTTGTTTTTAATTTCTTAATTTTTATTTTCTGTTTTATTAATTCTTTTTCTTCCTCCAAAATGACAAAATGAAGGAATTTACCCCAAAAGAAAGAACAGGAAGAAATGACAGTCAAGGACTTAATCAACATGGATAAGAGCAAGATGTCTGAACTAGAATTTATAACCACGATAGTAAGAATTCCAGCTGGGGTTGAAAAAAAGCATAGAATCCCTTTCTGTGAAGATAAAAGAAGTAAAATCTAATCCAGATGAAATTAATGTTATAACTGAGATGCCATGGAGGCAAGGATGGATGAAGCAGAGCAGCGAATCAGTTATACAGAAGACAAAATTAGGGAGAATAATGAAACAGGAAAAAAAGAGGGAAACTAAGGCAAAAGAGCACAATATAAGAATTAGAGATCTCAGTGACTCATTAAAAAGGAATAACATTTGAATCATAGGAGTCCCAGAAAATGAAGAGAGAGAAAAGGGGGTAGAAGGTTTATGTGAACAAATCATAGCAGAAAACTTTCCTAACCTGGGGATAGACACAGACATCAAAATCCAAGAAGCACAGACAACTCCCATTAGATTAAACAAAAACTGACCATCAACAAGGCATAAAATAGTCTAATTCACAAAATACACAAGGAAAGAACTATGAAAGCAGCAAGGGGGGAAAGTCCTTAACCTATAAGGGAAGACAGATCAGGTTTGCATCAGGCCTATCCACAGAAACTTGGCAGGACAGAAAGGAGTGGCAGGGTAGATTCA
The DNA here is from genome assembly GCF_046562875.1 of Panthera onca. Taxonomy (NCBI): domain Eukaryota; kingdom Metazoa; phylum Chordata; class Mammalia; order Carnivora; family Felidae; genus Panthera; species Panthera onca. The sequence continues at coordinate 67,163,924 of NC_138357.1, forward strand.
ACGTGCTGAATTGGAAAAATATGTAAGCAAGAATTCCTTATCCAGCAAGGCTGTCATTCAAAATAGAAGGAGAGATAAAGAGTTTCCCAGACAAACAAAAACTAAAGGATTTCATGACCACTAAACCAGCCTTGCATGAAATTTTAAGGAGGACTCTGAAGGGAGAAAAGATGGAACAAAAGAAAAAAAGACCAAAAGCAACAAAGACTGGAAAGGACCAGAGAACACCACCAGAAACTCCAACTCTACAGGCAACACAATGGTAATAAATTCATATCTTTCAGTACTCATTCTAAATTTCAATGGACTAAAGGCTCCAATCAAAAGGCATGAGGTAACAGAATGGATAAGAAAACAAGATCCATCTATATGCTGTTTGTAAGAGACCCATTTTAGACCTAAAGACACGTGCAGATTGAAAATAAGGGGATGGAGAACCATTTATCATGCTAGTAATGGTCACCAAAAGAAAGCCAGAGTAGCCATACTTATATCAGACAATCTAGATTTTAATATAAAGACTGGGTGGCTCAGGTGGTTAAGTGTCTGACTTTGGCCCAGGTCATGATCTCACAGTTGGTGGGTTCAAGCCCTGCATCAGGGTTTGTGCTGACAGCTCAGAGCCTGGATCCTGCTTTGGATTCTGTATCTCTCTCTTTCTCCCTCTGCCCCTTCCCCACTTGCACTCTGTCTCTCCATCTCTTAAAAATAAATAAACATTAAAAAAATTAAAATAAAGACTGTAAAAAGAGATGAAGAAGGGCATTATATCGTAATTAAGGGGTCTTTCCACCATAAGGACCTAACAATTATAAATATTTATGACCCCAATGTGTAAGATTGCAAATATACAAATAAATTAATCACAAACATAAAGAAACTCATTGATGATAATACCATAAAGGTAGGGGACTTCAACACTCCACCTATAGCAATGGATAGAACATCTAAACAGAGGGAGGAGCCAAGATGGTGGAACAGCATGGAAGTTTTTTGTCTGTCTTGTGTCCATGAAATACAGCTAGACCAACACTAAACCATCCTACACACATAGAAAACTGATTTGAAGATTAACACAACAATCTGTACAACCTGAACCACAGAATTCAGCAGGTACACAACGTGGAGAGGTGAATTTGGGGAGTGAGAAGCCACTGAGGATAAGGAACGCTTTTGCGGGTGGAGAGAGGATGGAGACTGGGGGGGGGGGGGGGGTAGAATATGGGAAAAGCACCCCTCTCCAAGAGCAGCTGGAGAGAAAGTGGAAAATTGGAAACAGCTGCAGGGACTAAAATAAAAAGGTAGAAAGGATAAACGAGAGGGTTTAAATTCCATTAAGACTGTAAACAAGGGGAGTGCAAAGGCTGCAACTCCACAGCTCGATACCTGGTGGTGCTCTGGTGGGAAGGGTGAATCCTCAGGAGCTGAGTGGGGTCTGGCAGGGTCTCGGGCTACATGGGGAATAGTGGTTCCACTGCTGAAAGGACACTTGGTAGAGACTGTTGAAGCCACCTGTTCCCAGCAGACCCCAGAAAATGGCCACACTCGCTGGTGCTGGAACAAGGTCATTAAGGGTGAAGCCTGGTGCCAGATGTGTGTTGTGATCTTCCATAATCCTTGAAACGCTGCTGCTACACTATCTCACGAACTTTTTCTGGGGTGGGCTGGCACCTTGCTGTAGTCTCGGGGCACCGGCAGCAGCAGGGTCCAGTAAGACCCTGGGTGCAGCTGACATTTGGCCATTGCTCATTGGGCCATTGCTTGGTGAGACCCTCCCACAGAGGGGTGGAATGGTTCAAAGCCGCAGTCCTTCAGAAGTAAGGGGCCAGGGAAAATAGCTGCATCTGAGACAAAACTTGGGACAGAGATACTGCTTGGGGCCTGGTCATGGAGAGTGAAAAAACGGGGAGTGGATGAGAGCTGAAGACAGAGGATGGGTGTGCGATTGTTGATTTTGGACAACAGACTGGGTAGCTGGGTGGTGCCATTTTAACCACTCCTGTGCATGCGAATATGCACCTACGAGTGCCACAACAATCCACCCCAGTAGGTTAGCAGTGCCATCTAGTGGAGAATGGAGCTGTTACACTGAGTCCTGCCCAAATGGACCAACTTCACTCTCAAGAACACAAGTCTCACCGCTGGCTTAGTTTATGGACTATAAAGCACTACAGAAACTGACTTCTAGAGGAAAACGAAGTAATTTCAATCCTACTTCAATCTGTTAGTAGGTTCATCTATTCTATTTTCTTTCTTTCTTTCTTTCTTTCTTTCTTTCTTTTTCTCTTTTACACTTCTTTTTCTTGAATACAGAAAGGGAAAAATTCATTTTTATTTTCAATTTTTATTAAAAATATTTTTCTTTAATATTTATTATTACTTTTTTACTTCTGTGTAAACTTTTTCAAATTCTATTTTACTTTCATCATTTTATTTTAGTCTACTTCAGTGTATTCACCTTTTAAAATTTTCAAACAATTTCCTTTTTCTTTTTTCTTTCTTTTTCTTTTTATTTTTTTTCTTTTCTTTTTCTTGAATGCAGAAAGAGAAAAAAATCATTTTTACATTATATTTCTATTAAAAATATTTTTATTTAATTTTTAACTGTATTTTTGCTTTTATGTAATTTTTTTCAAATTATATTTTACTTTCATCATTTTATTTTAATCTACTACAGTGTATTCACTTTCTCAAATTTTCAAACGATTTCCTTGTTGTTTCTTTCTTTTTTAATCTTTTCTCTCTTTTTCATTTCTTTTCTTTTTTCTTGAATACAGAAAAAGAAAGCATTCATATTTATTTTTAATTTTTATTAAAATATTTTTCTTTAATTTTTTTTTCTACTATATTCTTTACTTTTGTGTATATTCTTTGAAATTCTAATTTACCCCCATCATCTCATTTTAGTCTACTTCAGGGTATTCATTTTTCAAATTCTCAAATGATTTCCTCTTTTTTTCTTTTCTCCCTCCTCCTTTTTTTCTCTAATCTGTCAAACGATTTTCGACACCCAGACCAAAACACACCCAGGATCTAGCATTATCTATTCAATTTTTTTTGTGTGTGTGTTTAATTTTTAATTTTAATATTTTTAAATTTTAGTTTTATAAATTTCAATTTTTCTACCTCATTAATTCATTTTCTCCCTTCAAAATGACAAAACGAAGGAATTCACCCCAAAAGAAAGAGCATGAAGAAATGACAGCCAGGGATTTAACCAACACAGATACAAGCAAGATGTCTGAACTGGAATTTAGAATCAGGATAATAAGAATACTAGCTGGAGTCAAAAATAGATTAGAATCCCTTTCTGCAGAGATAAAAGAAGTTAAAACTAGTCAAGATGAAATAAAAAATGCTATAACTGAGCTGCAATCATGGATGGATGCCACAGCGGCAAAGATAGATGAGGCAGAACAGAGAATCAGTGATATAGAGGACAAACTTATGGAGAATAATGAAGCAGAAAAAAAAGAGGGAGATTAAGGCAAAAGAACATGATTTAAGAATTAGAGAAATCAGTGGCTCATTAATAAGGAACGACATCAGAATCATAGGGGTCCCAAAAGAGGAAGAGAGAGAAATAAGGGCAGAAGAGTTATGTGAGCAAAACAAAGCAGAAAACTTTCCTAACCTGGGGAAATACACAGACATCCAAATCCAGGAAGTACAGAGGACCCCCATTAGATTCAACAAAAACCGACCATCAACAAGGCATATCATAGTCAGATTCACAAAATACTCAGGCAAGGAGAGAATCATGAAAGCAGCAAGGGAAAAAAAGTCCCTAACCTACAAGGGAAGACAGATCAGGTTTGCAGCAGACCTATCCACAAAAACTTGGCAGGCCAGAAAGGGGTGGCAGGATATATTCAGTGTGCCGAATCAGAAAAATATGCAGCCAAGAATTCTTTATCCAGCAAGGCTGTCATTCAAAACAGAAGGAGAGATAAAAAGTTTCCCAGACAAACAAAAATTAAAGGGGTCTGTGACCACTAAACCAGCCCTGCAAGATTTTAAGGGGACTCTCTGAGGGGAGAAAAGGTATATATATATTATATTATATATATATATCAAAAGCCACAAAGATTAGAAAGGACTTTAAGGATTTTAGGGGGGACTCTCTGAGGGGAGAAAAGGTATATATATATTATAATATATATATATATATATATCAAAAGCCACAAAGATTAGAAAGGACCAGAGAACACCACCAGAAACTCCATCTCTACAACCATCATAATGGCAACAAATTCATATCTTTCAGTATTCACTCTAAACGTCAAAGGACTCAATGCTCCAATCAAAAGACATAAGGTAAACAGAATGGATAAGAAAACAAGATCCATCTATATGCTGTTTACAAGAGACCCACTTTAGACCTAAAGATACCTTCAGATTGAAAATAAGGGGATGGAGAACCATCTATTGTGCTAATGGTCAACAAAAGAAAGCCGGAGTAGCCATACTCATATCACAGAATCCACACTTTAAAATAAAGACTGTATCAAGAGATGCAGAAGGGCATTATATCATAATCAAAGTGTCTATCCACCAAGAAGACCTAACAATTGTAAACATTTATGTGCCAAATGTGGAAGAACCCAAGTATATAAATCAGTTAATCACAAACATAAAGAAACTCATCGTCAGTAATACCATAATAGTAGGAGACTTCAACACCCTACTCACAGCAATGGACAGACCATCTAATAAAAAAACCAACAAGGAAACAATGGCTTTGAATGACACACTGGACCAGAAGGACTTAGATACGTTCAAAACATTTCATCCTAAAGCAGCAGAATATACATTCTACTCCAGTGCACATGGAACGTTCTCCAGAATAGACCATATACTGGGACACAAATCAACACACCTAAGTAAGTACAATAAGATTGAGATCATACCATGCAAATTCAGACCACAATGCTATGAAACTCGAAATCAACCATAAGAAAAAATTTGGAAAGGTAACATGTACTTGGAGACTGAAGAACATCCTACTAAAGAATGAATGGGCTAACCAAACAGTTAAAGAGGAAATTAAAAAGTATATGGAAGTCAATGAAAATGATAACAGCACAACCCAAAACCTCTGGGATGAAGCAAAGATGGTCATAAGAGGAAAGTATATAACAATCCAGGCCTTCCTAAAGAAGGAAGAAAGATCTCAGATACACATTCTAACCTTACGCCTTAAGGAGTTGGAAAAAGAACAGCAAATAAAACTCAAAACCAGCAGAAGACAGGAAATAATAAAGACTAGAGCACATATTAATGCTATCGAAACCAAAAAGGCAGTAGAACAGATCAATGAAACCAGAATCTGGTTCTTTGAAAGAATTAACAAAATTGATAAACCAATAGCCAGTTTGATCAAAAAGGAAAAGGAAAGGACCCAAATAAATAAAATCAAGAATGAAAGAGGAGAGATCACAACCAACACAACAGAAATAAAAACATTAATAAGAGAATATTATGAGTAATTATATGCCGATAAAATGTGTAATCTGGAAGAAATAGACAAATTCCTAGAAACATATACACTACCAAATCTGAAACAGGAAGAAATAGAAAAGTTGAACAGACCCATAACCAGTAAGGAAATGTAATTAGTAATCAAAAATCTGCCAGAAAGCAAGAGTCCAAGGCTAGATGGCTTTCCAGGGGAATTCTACCAAGCATTTAAGGAAGAGTTAACACCTATTGTCTTGAAGCTGTTCCAAAAAAAAATAGAAATGGAAGGAAAACTTCCAAACTCTTTCTATGAAGCCAGCATTACCTTGATTCCAAAACCAGACAAAGACCCCACTAAAAAGGAGAACTATAGACCAATTTCCCTGATGAACGTGAATGTAAAAATCCTCAACAAGATATTAGCCAACCGGATTCAACAATACATTAAAAAAATTATTCACCATGACCAAGTGGGATTTATACCTCGGATGCACGGCTGGTTCAATATCTCCAAATCAATGTGATACATCACATTAATAAAAGAAAGAATAAGAACTACATGATTCTCTCAATAGATGCAGAGAAATGATTTGACAAAATACACCTTTCTTGATAAAAACCCTCAAGAAAGTAAGGATAGAAGGATCATACCACAAGATCATAAAAGCCATATGTGAAAGAAAGACCCACCACTAATGTCATCCTCAATTGGGAAATACTGAGAGCTTCCCCCTAAGGTTAACACCACAGAGATGTCCACTCTCACTATTGTTATTCAACATAGTCCTAGCCTCAGCAATGAGACAACAAAGTGAAATAAAAGGCATCCAAATAGTCAAAGAAGTCAAACTTTTACTTTTCTAAGATGACAGGCTACTCTACATGGAAAACTCAAAGACTCAACCAAAAATGGCTAGAACTGACCTATTAATTCAGCAAAGTCACAGAGTAGAAAATCAGTGCACAGAAAACAGTTGCATTTCTATACACCAATAATGAAGCAACAGAAAGAAAAAACAAGCAATTGATCCCACTCACAATTGTGCCAAAACCACAAAATAACTAGGAATAAACCTAACCAAAGTGGTGAAAAATCTATACACTGAAAACTATAGAAACCTCATGAAAGAAATTGTAGAAGACACAAAAAATGGAAAAATATTCCATTCTCATGGATTGGAATAACAAATATTGTTAAAATGTCAATAGTACCCAAAGCAATCTACATATTCAATGCAGTCCCTATCAAAATAACACCAGCATTCTTCACAGAGGTAGAATAAACAATCCTAAAATTTGTATGGAACCAGAAAAAAGGCTGCATAGCTAATATAATGTTAAAAAGAAAACCAATGCTGGAGGTCTCACAATTCCAGACTTCAAGCTGTATTATGAAAGTGTAATCATTATGACAGTATGTTATTGGCACAAAAACAGACACGCATATCAATGGAACAGAATAGAAAACCCAGAAATAAACCCACAAACATATGGCCAACTAATCTTAGACAAAGCAGGAAAGAATATCCAATGGAGTAAAGACAGTCTCTTCAGCAAACGGTGTTGAAAAAACTGGACATGCAGAAAAATGAACCTGAACCACGTTCTTACACCATACACAAAAATAAACTCAAAATGAATTAAAGACCTGGGGCACCTGGGTGGCTCAGTCCGTTAAGCGCCGACTTCAGCTCAGGTCACAGTCTCGCGGTCTGTAAGTTCGAGCCCCTCATCGGGCTCTGGACTGATGGCTCAGAGCCTGGAGCCTGCTTCTGGTTCTGTGTCTCCCTCTCTCTCTGCCCCTCCCCCATTCATGCTCTGTCTCTCTCTGTCTCAAAAATAAATAAACGTTAAAAAAAATTTAAAAAAAATGAATTAAAGACCTAAAAGTAAGACAGGAAGACATTAAAGTCCTAGAAGAGAAAGCAGGAAAACACCTCTTTGACTTTGGCAGCAGCAATTACTTATTCAACGCGTCTCTGGAGGCAAGGAAAACAAAAGCAAAAATGAACTATTGGGACCTCATGAAGATAAAAATCTGCACAGTGAAGGAAACAATCAATAAAACCAAAATGCAACTGATGGAATGGAAGAAGATATTTGCAAATGATATATCAGATAAAGAGTTAGTATCCAAAATCTATAAAGAAGTTATCAAACTCAACACCCAAAAAACAAATCATCCAGTGAAGAAATGGGCAAATATATATGAATAGACACTTTTCCAAAGAAGTCATCCAGATGGCTAACATACACATGAAGAGAGGCTCAACATCAGTCATCATCAGGGAAATACAAATCAAAACCACAATGAGATACCACCTTACACCTGTAAGAATGGTTAAAATTAACAACTCAGGCAATGACAAATGTTGACGAGGATGCAGAGAAAGAGGAACCCTTTTGCCTTGCTGGTGGGAATGCAAACTGATGTAGCCACTCTGGAAAACAGTATGGAGGTTCCTCAAAAAATTGAAAGGAGAACTACCCTACAACCCAGAAATTGCACTACTAAGTATTTATCCAAAGGATACAGGTGTGCTGTTTTGAAGCAGCACATGTACCCCAATATTTATAGCAGCACTATCAGCAATGGCCAAAGTATGGAAAGAACCCAAGTGTCCATTGACAGATGACTGGATAAAGAAGATGTGATATATACATATACATATGATTATATATATATGATTATATATTATATAATTATATATATTATATAAATTATATATTATACATTATAATTATATTAACTATATTATAATTATAATGTATTACATATTATATATAATGTATTATATATTATATAAAATTATAATTTATTATAATTATATTAATATTATAAATTATATATTATATAGTTATATATTATATATTATATATAAGAAGATGTGATAGATATATATATAATGGAATATTACTGGGTAATCAAAAAGAATGAAATCCTGCCATTTGGAACAACATGGATGGAACTAGAGTTTATTACGCTAAGTGAAATTAGTCAGAGAAAGACAAATATCATATGAATTCATGAATATATGGAATTTAAGGTACAAAACATGAACATAAAGGAAGGGAAGCAAAAACAATATAAATACAGGGAGGAGAACAAAACACAGGAGACTCTTAAATATAGAGAACAAACTCAGGATTCCTGGAGGGGTCTTGGGTGGGAGGATGGGGTAAATGGGTAATGGGTATTAAGGAGGACACTCATTGGGATGAGTACACCAGGGCTCATCACAACAATTAAGGTGCCCTCCTTAGTGCCCATTGCCCATTTAGCCCATATCCCTCCCGCCTCCATCCATCAACTCTCAGTTTGTTCTCTATAGTTAAGAGTCTCATGGTTGCCTCCTTCTGTCTCTTTTTTCCCTTCCCCTATGTTCATATGTTTTGGTATTTAAGTTCCACACATGAGTGAAGTCATATGGTATTTGTCTTTGGCTTACTTCGCTGAGCATAGTACACTCTAGCTCCCTCCATGTCATTGCAAATGGAAAGATTTCTTTCTTTTTGATGGCGAGAGATTTTATACTCCATTCTTTCTCCATTCATCAGTTGATGAACATTTGGGCTCTTTCCATACTTTTGTTATTGTTTGTAGTGCTGCTATAAACATTGGGGTGCACACACCCCTTCAAATCATAATTTTTTATCCTATGGATAAATAACTAGTTGTGCAATTGCTGGGTTGTAGGGAGGCTCTATTTTAAATTTTTGAGGAACCACCATACTGTTTTCCAAAGAGGTTGCAGCAGTTTGCATTCCCACCAACAGTGCAAAAGAGTTCCTCTTTCTCCACATCCTTGCCAATATCTGGTGTTTCCTGAGTTGTTAATTTTAGCTATTCTGACAGACATGAGGTGGTATCTCATTGTGGTTTTGATTTGTATTTCTCTGATGATGAGTGATGTTGAGCATCTTTTCATGTGTATGTTAGCCATCTGGATGACTTCTTTGGAAAAGTGTCCATTCGTGTCTCTTGCCCATTTATTCACTGGATTATTTGTTTTTTGGGGTGTTGAGTTTTGTAAGTTCTTTATAGATTTTGGACACTAACCATTTATCATATATGCCATTTCATAGGCTGTCTTTTAGTTGTGTTGATAGTTTCCTTTGCTGTACAGAATATTTTTATCTTGATGAAATCTAAATAGTTCATTTTTGCTTTTGTTTCCCTTGACTCTGGCAGCATATCTAGTAAGAAGTTGCTACAGTCAAGGTCAGAGATGTTGGTGCCTATGTTCTCATCTAGGATTTGGATGGTTTCCTGTCTCACATTTAGGTATTTCATCCATTTTGGATTTATTTTGGTGTATGGTGGAAGAAAGTGGTCCAGTTTTATTTTTCTGCATTTTTTTAAAGGTTTTGTTTTAACATTTATTGCACATTCATTGTAGGCAACTGCCAAGCCTCTAAAATACAAAGCTTTGCAGCACACAACTTCACTGTCAAGGGCTGTGGAGATATACCAACTATGAAAACAATTTTATGGAAACAGATGGGAAAGATCAGTAACTTGGGTGAGAGAAAGATGGCACTGGAGAGTTTGGGATGAATGGGTATTTCAGGATAAGCATAGGTGCAGGAGTGTGAAAACACATTCTACGTGAAAATCTCCTGTCCTCTAACCCCCATGCCTTTAATGGTGTTTTTACCTCTGTCTCCTCTATTTATAGTCTTCTCTCTTCATACTTTCAGTTTATTCAACACCCTTGCCTATACTTCACCCATTTTTCTGCCCAGTACAACTTTTCTGGGGAGCATTTTAGCAAAGGTACTTCAAAAGCATCAAAAGTCCAAACAAATGATCCAATAGTTTTACTCATAGGAATTTATACTAAAGAAACATGGATGCTTTCAAAATCTTAAGTTACTTTAAGTATTATTTATATTTGCATAAAAACTTACAAGTGTGACAGTAGGGAGCTATTGGATACATTAAAAATCATCCATTAGAAGAAATTATTAAACCATTAAAGTTTTTTTCAAGGAACATTTAATAACAAGGTAGATAATGTACACTTGTCTAACATAATACTTTTAGATCACTGAAGCTAAAGCAAAACATCCTGTTCATTGGGTGAAAACAGCCTGCTTAATGTTTGTGCACTGCAGTGAAATTTTAAAAAATACTGTAATTATAATTTCAGAATTTCAGAACTTGAGTGCCAATGTTTTCTTTTTCATATGGAAAAAGAAAATGCTTTTGAAAATCATTTGAAGCTTGGACGAAAATTCCATAGCTATATTCTTAGGATCACCTTGTAGTCTTAATGATACTGATGACACAAGGGAAGTTCAATCCAACCATTTAGAGAAGACATTCCAGCTTCATGATCTCATCAACCAGGAGAATGTTGGTGGCAATCACAGTGCAGGAATGAAGAATCTGTTTCTTTACACAATAGTTATCCCATATGTCTATTTCAGCTGGTACCAGTGGCTTACTTGTGTTCAAGTCCACATCCACAAGTTGACCTGATTCTTAATGTTCTGCTTGAACTTTAACTAGTGTTTCCTGAAGGTCAAAACCAGAGTTCTGAGCAAGAACCTTGGGAATAATGAGCAATACATCAGCAAGTGCTTGCACTCCAAGTTGGACCCTGCCATTTACACTGGGCTTATATTTAATCAAGGATTCTGCCACTGCTACTTCCGTTGCACCAGCATCTGGAACTACACAGCCATCATGAGTAACATTTTTAAAAGCCCTCAAGCCATCTCTTTTGCATCTTTGATTTGAATGATGTATGCTTTTTTGGTCCTTTGACTAAGAATGTGGCAGAGCGAGGATTGTTACATTTCTCAATAAAGGTGAATTTCTCTTTTCACAATGTAAACTCATAGACAAGCTTGAATGTCCCAAACAATCAGGATTTAGGTCAACAAGAATTTTTAGAGCTACTCCACCACAAGCAAAAATCAGCCTTTCCGTATTTCTTGTTTTAGCTCTACACAGAGCTACTATGCCTTGTTTTGCAAGAGCATCTAAAGAAAAGGGGTCAATTCCCTTTTGACTATTAAAAACAAATTCCTTATTTGAATCACCACAAACTTTATTTTTCAGTTCTAGTATTTTTTTAAACTCTATCTTCAATGAGTTTTCTTTCTGCTTTTACGAGTTTTTCTCTCTCTTCTGTACTCTTGTAAAAAACCCACAATTCACTTCTGTTTTTCATATTTTAATGACACATTGCATGAGGATGTATGCATGCATGAGGATGTATGCATCTTCTACTCTTTTTTTTTTTATATCAGATTGCGGTGCCCTATGGTCCAAAACAAGACCTCTGATTAAGCTTGTATTAGTTTCAGATTTATGTTTCATCTCCATGATCTCAACCATGAAGAGGTCAATGGATTCATCTTGTTTTTTAATGGACAAAATGGAACCCATCACAGCCTCTGTAAGATATCAGTAAGTTCAGCATGCATTTTAGTACGTAGAGAAGTTCTGGCCACATCTAGAAGTGTTCTATGTCCATTTCTTTGCTTACTTTGACTAGTTCCAAAAACTGAAGTGCCCTTTCCAGTGCATCTTCAAATTCTTCTGTTATTATTCTAAGATGAAGACCTTCAGAAATGTAGAGATCTGCTTGTTTCATTAGTTCTCCAATGATTAGGACATTGAATGTTATGTCACCAGTTATGTCCTCCTGGGCTATTGCTACTTTGGCTATTAAGGAGGCTGCTGTGTGCCGAATTTGCATTTCATAAAGCAGCACATCGCCATCTTTAGTAAGCTTGATGTCTCCAGCACCAGAAACAAGCATCTTCATGGTGCCCTTAGTCCTCAAGTTGGTCCTCAGCACGTAGTGCAGCCCCTGGGGTTGTGCTAATGTTGACTACCAGTGCCACCTGAGCTCTGGCCACCTCGGCCTTGGGGTTCAGAGTCTTCACAGCCGCCATAGCTAACCAGCACAGGAAGAAGAGAATACCCAGTGTGTGGAGTGCAAGCTGGCTCAGCCCATTTTTTCTGCATGTTGCTGTCCAATTTTCCCAGAACCATTTGTTGAAGAGACTGTCTTTTTCTCCCCATTGGATATTCTTTCTTGCTTTGTCAAAAATTAGTTGACCATATAGTTGTTGGCCCATTTCTGGGTTTTCTATTCTGTTCTATTGATCTATGTCTGTTTTTGTGCCAGTACCATACTGTCTTGATGACTGTAACTTTGTAACATAGTTTGAAGTCCCAAATCATGATGCTTCCAGCTTTAGTTTTCTTTTTCAGATTGATTTGTCTATTAAGGGTCTTTTGTGGTTCCATAAAAAATTTAGGATGGTTTGTTCTAGCTCTGGGAAAAATGCTGGTGGTAATTTGATAGGGATTTGATTAAATGTGTAGCTTGCTCTAGGTAATATTGACATTTTAACAATATTTGTCTTCCAATCATTGAGTATGGAATGTTTTTCCATTTCATTGTGCCATCATCAATTAGTGCCATTGTGCCATTCTTTCATTAGTGTTCTGTAGTTTTCAGAATATAGATCTTTTACCTCATTGGTTAGGTTTATTCCTAGGTATCATTGTTTTTGGTGCAATTATAAATGGGATCGATTCCTTTATTTCTTTTTCTGCTGCTTCATTATTGGTGTCTAGAAAAGGCAACAGATTTTGGTACACTGATTTTGCTCAATTTGTGTATCAGTTCTAGTAATTTTTTGGTGGAGTCTTTTGGGTTTTCAACATGTCATGTCACTCATGTCATGTGGGAGTGATGGGAATGTGACTTCTTCCTTGACAATTGGGATGCCTTTTATTTCTTTTTGTTGTCTGATTGCTGAGGTTAGGGTTTACAGTACTGTATTAAATAACAATGCTGAAGGTGAATATCCCTGTCTTGTTCCTGACCTTAGGGGAAAAGTCCTCAGTTTTTCCCCGTTGAGGATGATATTAGCTGTGGGTCTTTCATATATGGCCTTTATGATGATGAGGTATGTTCCATCTATCCTCACATTGCTGAAGGTTTTTATGAAGAATGGAGGCTGTACTTTGTCAAATGCTTTTTCTGCACCTATTGAGAAGATCATATGTTTTTTTCCTTTCTTTTATTAATATGGTGCATCGTGTTGACTGACTCATGAATATTGAACCACCTCTGCAGCCCAGGAATAAATCCCATTAGATTGTGTGGAATAATTTTTAAAAAAATTTTTTTAATGTTTATTTCTTTTTGAGAGAGAGAGGCAGAGCACAAGTGAGGTAGGGACAGAGAGAGAGAGGGAGACACAGAATCCGAAGCAGGTTCCAGGCTCCAAGCTGCCAGCACAGAGCCCGACGCGGGGCTTGAACCCATAGCTGCGAGATCATGACCTGAGCCAAAGTCGAAGCCCAACCGACTGGAATAGTTGTTTTAAAGTACTGTTGGATTCAATTTGCTAGTATCTTATTAAGAATTCTTGAATCATTGCTCATCATGGATACTAACCCTTTATCAGATATGTCATTTGTAAATATCTTCTCCCATTCCATCGGTTGTCTTTTAGTTTTGTTGATTGTTTCCTTCACTGTGCAGAAGTTTTTTATCTTGATGAGGTGCCAATAGTTTATTTTTGCTTTTGTTTCCCTTGTCTCTGGAGACATGTCCACTAATGAGTTGTTGTGACTGAGGTGAAAGAGGTTGTTGATCGTTTTCTCCTCTAGGATTTTGATGGTTTCCTGTTACATTTAGGTCTTTCATCCATTTTGAGTTTATTTTTGTGTATGGTGTAAGAAAGTGGCCCAGGTTAATTCTTCTACATGTCTGTCAAATTTTCCCAACTGGAGTTTTATTTGTTGGGAAATTATTGATTACTGATTGAATTTCTTTGCTGTTTATGGATCTGTTCTTATTTTCTATTCCTTCTGAACAATGTCTCTTCTTGTATCCACAGCTTCTGTCAGATCTCTGCCTTTACCCTGTCTGTATCCAAGCTGTTTGCCTGTCACATGGCACAGTACTCCTGTGTTTTATCTCAGGCATAATGGCTGGGTTTCAAAATTCCAAATTATAGGGACCCTGTGTGGCACAAACATGCACTGATCCTCTGGGGGAGGGTCTCATCATGCTGTAGCTTGTGATGTTTTTTTCCACAAAAAGTTGTAGAATCACACAGGGGCTTGGAGTTTATGGTAAAGCCCAGCAAAAAGCTGGCACCCAGCTTGCTGCCATCAGCGGGGGTTTTCATTCCTATGGCAATGATTGGAGCAGCACATTGGCACCCACTAGCTCTTTATTTCCGAGAGGCCATGCCACATCTCCCAAATGCACTCTAAGAAAGGGAGCTGTCTCTCCCAGTGCAACCAATGGGGTCCGCAAACCACGCTGTCCACCCCAGGGTCTCTGTCCTCCTTCCCTACAGGAAGGAGGAGCACCAGTATGCCAACCAGGCTCCACACACCTGTGGCTCAGACTTCTAAGCTTCCATATTTGAGCTCCATTGGTTGTAAAATCTTGAAATAATCAGCCGCTATAGTTTTCCCAGCCAGTGGCTTTGGGGAAGTGTTTCTCTTGTGCAATCCCTGCACAATGCCTTCTCTCTGTTTCTCTTTCCTCTCCTGTGATCAAGGCTCCCACCCTTCTACAGAACCTGTGGTTCTTTTCTTCCCAGAATCATGTCTCTACACCTCCTACCTTCCATGAACAAACTGCAATTTGTTCTCTCAGCATTCACATAGATTACTTGGGTGTTAAGAATGATTTGATATTTATCTAGCTGTTTTAAGAAATGGGGCAAGCATAGGGGCCCTCTAATGCTCTGACATCTTAACTCCTCCCCCTGACTGATTCTTTTTAAACTCTTTTATCACTGTGGTGTCTCACTGATGTCTTCTATTCTTTTCTCAAACCCAGTGAATATTCTTATAATTGTTGCTTTAAATTCTCCATCAGGCATGTTACTTCCATCTGTTTTTCTTAGTTTTCTGGTCGTGGCCTTACCTTGTTCCTTCATTTGGGATAAATTCTTCTGGATTTCCATTTTATCTAAGTCTCTCCCTTCTTTTCTGTGTTCAAAAAGCCAGTTATGTCTCTTGCTCCTGAAAGTAATGGCATTTTGAAGAAGAAGTCATGTACTGCCCAGGGCCTGGAGCTTCAGAGTCTGTCTCTGGTGTGTACCGTTTGTGGTCTCCTGTTGTGTTCAGGCTGCTATATCCTTTTGGCCAGTCATCTGCAGAAGTTCTCTTTGCCTGCTGTGGAAAGTTTGTCCCTGGTCCAAACGTGACAAGTTTTGATAAGGTGCGCTCTGGTATGCTTGTGAAATGAGACCTGAAACTACTTCCACTAGAACTGAGGCCATGCAGAACTCTCTGGTTATGATACATGATGGGGGATGAGGTTTGTGCTAGTCTTCCAGGGGAGGGGCTCACTATGCTGAGACTGAGTTTGACTGAGAAAAACAGTCCTGTCAGAGAACAGTGAGGTGAGGATTGGTGTAAACAATTTAGGCAGCCAGTGTCCATGCTGAACTGCTTTCCTCAGGTGGCTCTGTGCTTATGCTGAAGGTCAAGGGAGGAAAATGGCACCAGCCATCACCTTGTATCCAGTGAGGCATCTCTGTGAGTGTTGTTGCTAACTGAAATTCTCCTAGAATAGTGAATGATTTCCCTCCTGTGGTCTGCGGGCATTCTTCAGATCACTGTTTCCACACTCTATGTCCCCAAGTTGTTTTCTTGCCTTCTCTCCAGGAATAAGGCTGTGCTTTCCAGGCTTTATCCCAGACAAGCCTGCTGACCATTAAGTCTCCAGGCTTTAAGCCCTGCTGTTTGAAAGAACTCATGAAATTCAGCCCTTCTCATTTTCCAAGCCAATGGCTTTGGGGAAATGTTCTCCTTGTGCACTCCTCTGTATACTCCTTTCTATTACACCCTTCTCCATGACCACAGCTACCTCCCCTCCTGAGCACCCATGATCCATTTCTTCCCTAAACCATATGTGTTCACATTTCCTACTTTCTTGAACGTGGCTTCTTGTCTCTCTTTAGTTTGTTGGGGTTTGTTTTGTCAGTCTTCAGGTCAATTTATGAGGTATTTAGTGTGACTTGATAGTTATCTAGTTGCGTTTGTGGGCTGAGATAAGCCTAGGATCCTACTTGGCCACCATCATCTTCTCCTATATCTTGAAATTTAAAGTGAATTTCTTATAAACAGCCTATTTTTGGATCTTCTTTTTTAATCCTTTCTTCCAGGGATTGGGGGATTTAATCCACTTGTATTTAAAGTAATTGTTCATAGTGAGTGATTTAATATTGCCATTTTGTTTGTGGTTTTCTGTTATAGAAGAAGAGACAAAGTTTCCCAGACAAACAAAAACTAAAGGAGTTCATGACCACTAAATGAGCCTTGCAAGAAATATTAAAGCAGACTCTTTGAGTGAGGGAAAAAATACCAAAAGCAATAAAGACTAGAAAGGAAGAGAACATCACCAGAAATACCAACTTTACAGGTAACAAAATGGCACTAACTTCTTATCTTTCAATAATAACTGTGAAAGTAAATGGACTAAATGGTCAGATCAAAACACATACGTACTATCAGAATGGATAAAAAAAACAAGAACCATCTATATGCCTCCTATAAGAGATTCACTTGAGACCTAAAGATATCTGCAGATGGAAAGTGAGGGGATGGAGAACAATTTATCATGCTAAAAGACACCACAAGAAAGCTGGAGTAGCCATACTTATATCAGACAATCTAGATTTTAAAAGAAAGACTGACAAGAAATGAAGAAAGCATTATATCATAACTAAGGTGTCTATCCATCAAAAGGATCTAACAGTTGTAAACATTTATGCCCCAACTTGGAAAACCACACATATAAATTGGTTAATAACAAACAAAAGAAACTCATAGATAATAATAAAATAATAGTAGAGAACTTTAACACTCCACTTACAGTAATGGGGCAATCATCTAAGCAGAAAATCAAAAAGGAAACAGTGGCTTTGAGTGACACCCGGGACCAGATGGACTAAACATATATTCAGACGTTTCATCTGAAAGCAGCAGAATACACACTCCTTTTGAGTGCACATGGAACATTTTCCAGAACAAATCATATAATAGGTCACAAACCAGGCCTCAATCAGTACAAAAAGACTGAAATCATGCCATGCATATTTTCTGATCACAATGCTATAAAATCTGAAGTCAACCACAAGAAAAAAAAATTTGGAAAGACCACAAATACATAGAGACTAAAGAATGAATGGGGGTAATGAGAAAACTAAAAAAGAAATAAAAAATACATGGAAGAAATTGGAAATGAAAACATGGCAGACAAAAAACTTTGGGATGACGCAAAGGAAGTCCTAAGAGGGAAGTGTACTTCAATACAGGTCTACCTCAAGGAGCAAGAAAAGTCTCAAATACACAAACTAACCTTACATCTTAAGGAGCTATAAAAGGAACAGCAAATAAAATTCAGCAGAAGAAAGGAAATAATAAAGATTAGAGCAGAAATAAATGACATAGAAAGAAAAACAACAATAGAACAAATAAATGAAACTAGGAGCTGGTTTGTTGAAAGAATTAATAATATTGATAACCCCCTACTCAGACTTATCAAAAAGAAAAGACATGATCCAAATAAATAAAATCACTAATGAAAGAGAAGAGATCACAACCAACACCCTAGAAATGCAAACCGTCATAAGAGGATATTATGAAAAATTATATGCCAACAAAATGGGCAATCTGGAAGAAAGGATTAATTCCTAGAAACTAAAACAGGAAGAAATAGAAAATTTTAACAGACTTATAATATGCCAGCCATCATGTAAATAATTTTTAATATATTCTTAAAATTTAAATCCTAGTTAACATACAGTGTAATAATGATTTCAGGAATAGAATTTAGTGATTCATCACTTATGTATAACACCCAGTGCTCATTCCAACAAGTGCCCTCCGTAATGCCCATACCCTATTTAGCCTATTCCCCCACCCAAACCCCTCTGGTGACTGTTCTCTGTGTTTAAGAGTCTCTTAAGGTTTATCTCCCAATTTGTTTTTATATTAGATTTGCTTCCCTTCCCTTATGTTCATCTGGTTTGTATCTTAAACTCCACATATGAGTGAAGTCATATGATATTTGTCTTTCTCTGACTGACTTATTTACCTTAGCATAATACACTCTAGTTCCATCCACGTTGTTGATTATATATATATATATATATATATATATATATACCACATTTTCTTTATGCATTCATCAGTCGATGAACATTTGGGCTCTTTCCATACATTGGCTACTGTCAATGTGCTGCTATAAACATTGGGGTGTAGGGGCACCTGGGTGGCTCAGTTGGTTAAGTGTCTGACTTTGGCTCAGGTCATGATCTCGCAGTTCGTGAGTTCCAGCCCCATGTCAGGCTTTGTGCTGACAGCTCAGAGCCTGGAGCCTGTCTCAGATTCTGTGTTTCCCTCTGGCTTTGCCCCTTCCCCACTCGCACTCTGTCTCTCTCTCTCTCAAAAATAAAGATTAAAAAAAATTAAAAAAACAACATTGGGGTGCATGTGCCTCTTCAAAACAGCACTCCTGTATCCTTTGGATAAATACCTAGAGTCCTAGGGTAGTTCTATTTTTAATTTTTTGAGGAACCTCTGTATTGTTTTCCAGAGTGGCTGCACCAGTTTGTGCAAAAAGGGTTCCCACCAGCTGTGCAAATGGTTTCCTCCTTTTCCACATCCTTGCCAACATATGTTGTTGCCTGTGTTGTTAATTTTAGCCATTCTGACAGGGGTGAGCTGATATTTCATTGTGGTTGTATTTCCCTGATGATTAGTGTTGTCGAGCATGTTTTCATGTGTCTGTTAGTCATCTGGATGTCTTCTTTGGACAAGTGTCTATTCATATATTTTGCCCATTTATTCACTGGATTATTTGTGCTTTCATTGTTGATATTTATAAGTTCTTTATAGATTTTGGATACTAACCCCTTTATCTGATATGTCACTTGCAAATATCTTCTCCCATTCCATCAGTTGCCTTTTAGTTTTGTTGATTGTTTCCTTCTCTGGGCAGAAGTTTTTTTATCTTGATGAGGGCCCAGTAGTTCATTTTTGCTTTTGTTTTCCTTGCTTATGGAGACATGTCAAATAAGAAGTTGCTGCAGCCGAGGTCAAAGAGGTTGTTGCCTGTTTTCTCCTCTAGATTTTGATGGCTTCCTGTCTTACGTTTAGGTCTTTAATCCATTTTGAGTTCACTTTTGTGTATGGTGTAAGAAAGTGGTCCAGGTTCATTCTTCTGCATGTCACTCTCCCGTTTTCTGAACACCATTTACTGAAGAGACTATATTTTTCCATTGAATATTCTTTCCTTCTATGTTGAAAATGAGTTGGTCATACATTTGTGGGTCCATTTCTGGGTTCTCTATGCTGTTCTATTTATCTATGTGTCTATTTTTTGCCAGTACCATACAGTCTTGATGATTACAGCTTTGTAATACAGCTGAAGTCTGACTTGTGATGCCTCCAGTTTTGATTTTCTTTCTTAGGATTGCTTTGGCTATTCAGGGTCTTTTCTGGTTCCATACAAATTTTAGGATTGTTTGTTCTATCTCTGTGAAGAATGCTGGTGTTATTTTGATAGGGATTGCATTGAATATGTAGATTGCTTTGGGTAGTATCAACATGTTAACAATATTTGTTCTTTCAATCCATGAGCATGGAATGTTTCCATTTTTGTGTGTGTCTTCTTCAATTTCTTTCATAAGCTTTCTATAGTTTTCAGTGTATATATTTTTCACCTCTTTGGTTGGGTTTATTATTAGGTATTTTATGGGTTTTGGTGCAATCATATATGGGATCAACTCTTTGATTTCTCTTTCTGTTGCTTCATTATTGGCATATAGAAATGCAACCATTTTTTTACATTGATTTTATATCCTGTGACTTTGCTGAATTCATCTATCAGTTCTAGAAGCTTTTTGGTGGAATCTTTTGGGTTTTCCATGTAAAATGTTATGTTGTCTGCAAAGAGTGAAAGTTTGACTTCCTCCTTGCTGATTTTGATGTCTTTTATTTCTTTGTGTTGTCTGATTGCTGAAGCTAGCACTTCCAACACTATGCTGAATAACAGTGGTGAGAGTATATATCCTTGTTCTGTTCCTGACCTTAGGGGGAATGCTCTCAGCTTTTCACCATTGAGGATATTAACGGTGGGTCTTACATATATGGCTTTTATGATCTCGAGGTATGATCCTTCTATCCCTACTTTCTTGAGGGCTTTTATCAAGAAAGGATGCTTTATTTTGTCAAATACTTTCTCTGCATCTATTGAGAGGACCATGTGGTTTTTATCATTTTTTTTTAAATGTGATGTATCATTCATTGCAGATAATGAACAAGTCCTCCATCCCAGGAATAAATCCCACTTGATCTTGGTGAATAATTCTTTTAATGTATTGTTAGATCCGGTTGGCTAGTAACTTGTTGAGAATTTTGGAATTGAGTTTCATCAGGGATATTGGTTTGTAATTCTCCTTTTTAGCATGGTTTTTGTCTGGTTTTGACATCAAGGTAATGCTGGCCTCTAGAATGAATTTGGAAGTTTTCATTCCACTTCTCTTTTTTGGAACAGCTTCAAAAGAATAGGTGTTAACTCTTCTTTAAATGTTTGGTAGAATTCCCCTGGAAAGCCATGCAGCCTTGGACTCTTGTTGGGAGATTTTTGATTACATAACCATTATCAATTTTCTTAATGGTTATGGGTGTGCTCAATTTTCTATTTCTTCCTGTTTCAGTTTTGGTAGTTTATATGTTTCTAGGAATTTTTCCATTTCTTCCAGATTGCCCAATTTGTTGGCATATAATTGCTCATAATATTCTCTTATTAATGTTTGTATTTCTTAAGTGTTGGTGGTGATCTCTCCTCTTTCATTCGTGATTTTTATTTGGGTACTATCATTTTTCTTTTTGATAAGTCTGCTTAGGTGTTTATCAATTCTGTTAATTCTTTTAAAGAACCATCTCCTGGTTTCATTGATTTGTTCTTTTTAAATTTTGATATCATTAATTTCTGCTCCAATCCTTATCATTTTCCTTTTTCTGTTGGTTTTGGGTTTTATTTAATGTTCTTTCCCCAGCTCCTTTAGGTGTATGGTTAGGTTGTGTATTTGAGACCTTTCTTCCTTCTTTAGGAAGGTCTGGATTGTTATATATTTTACTCTTATAGTTACCATTGCTGCATCTCAGAGGTTTTGGGTTGTCATGTTTTCATTTTCATTGGCTTCCATGTACTTTTTAATTTACTTTTTAATTTATTGGTTAACACTTTCATTCTTTAGTAGGATGTTGTTTAATCTCCAAGTATTCATGGTCTTTCTATCCAGCTACTTTCAGGAAGAGTGCTTTTCTTTCACAATCCTGATTTGCCACACTCTCCTCCTTGATTTTCTCTGCCCTCTCTCTGCAAAAACAACTTCCTACCCTCCGCAGCTTTTCTCTCCCCCAGTTCACCTCTGCACACCATGTATATGCCAAGTTCTATGGCTCAAGGTATGCAAATTATTGTGTTAATCCTCAGATCAATTTCATAGGTGTGCAAAATGGTTTGGTGGTGATCTAGCTGCATTTCAGGGATGAGTCAAGCTAGAGTCTCCATGCTGCTTCATCATCTTCTGAAAAATTTAAAGTGTAGAATTTTAATGGTCAGTAAACTTGACTCAGGGAGAGCCTGGAGGTCATTTCACTACTCTTGGAGAGATGCAGGGAAACAGCCCATGGACACACAGTATGGAAAAAGGAATATAAAGAGTGACTGGATTACACAGTAGAGAAGTTATTTGCTCTTCTCAGAGAGTGTCCCAGAAAAGCAACAATCTTAGAGAGACCTCTCCAGGAACAAAGGAACAGGCATGGGCTATTTTCCTCCCTGTCCATAAGCATAAACATAAGCATAAGCAGCACAGGACTGCCTGCAGGAACCAGGAGAGTGCCCACACTTGATACTTAACTTGATTACGCCAAGCCACACCACTTGCACTCCAGTGGAAACACCTTTCCAAGTCATACTTGCCTCAGAGCTAGCATGTCTGGCCCCCTCCCCCTGAATAATGGCCCAAACCCCAGCCTAAACTGCATCTCCCAACCTGGGACTTTTGCAGGGCCTTAGTTTCAGCGGATGTGGCAACAGTTCTCATTTCACAAGCAGACAAGAGGACAGGTAGTTAAAACTCATCACATTCAGGTAAGGGAAAAAACACTGTCCACAACATTGAAAAAGCCACTGCAAATGACTGGACCGAGAGACAAAGTGGCCAGGACACAAGTGCAGAGCACATGCAATGCAACATATATTTGAGACATTCCATGAAGCACCAAGTGCTGGGGCTCAGGGAACACTACACTGCAGGGCACTACAGGTTCTCTTCTTCATAACGTCATCCCTTCAAGAGCAGCAGATGTAGCTGACTTTTCCAACAGACAGAAGTGGGCAAAGGGACTTACACAAAATGAGAAGACAGAAATTTATCCCATTTGAAAGAATATAACAAGGCCACAGTCAGAGACCTAAGTGAAACAGATATAAGTAACATGCCTAATAGATAATTTAAGGTAATGATCATAAAGATACTCACTGGTTTTGAGAAAAGTATGGAAGGCAGCAGTGAGACCATTAACACAGAGGTAAGGAATAACATATCAGAGATAAAGGGCTCAATAAATGATGTCAGAAACATGGTTGATGGGACAAAAACCAGGCTAGAAGAAGAAGAACGAATCAGTGACCTAGAAGACAGAATAATGGAGTGTAATCTAGCTGAACAAAAGAGAAAAAGAATTATGAACATGGGAATAAACTTAGGGAACTCAGTAACTCCATCAAGAAAAATAACATTTGCATTATAAAAGTCCAAGAAGAAGAGAGAAAGGGGGAAGAAAATTTATTTGATGAGATAATAACTGAAAACTTCCCTAATCTGGTAAAGGAAACAAATATCTAGTTCCAGGAGGCACAGAGAACCTCCAACAAAATCTACAAAAGAAAATCCACACCAAGACATATTACAATGAAAATGGAAAAATATAGTGACAAAGAACAAATCTTAAAAACAGCAAGGCAAAAGAAGACAGTTACATATGAGGGAAACCTCATGAATTTATCAGAGGATTTTTCAGCAAAAACTTTCCAGGGCAAAGGGAGTGGCATGGTATATTCAATGTGTTGAAAGGGAAAAATTTGCAGCCAAGAATACTCTACAGAACAGAAGGAGAAATAGAGTTTTCCAAACAAAGCAAACAAAACTAATGGAGTTCATGACCACCAGAACAGGCCTGAAAGAAATATTAAAGGAGTATCACTGAGTGAAAAGGGGAGACCAAAAGTGATAGTGTAAAGACAGGAAACACAAAAGTGGTAAAAACGAATATTTCTTTAAAATGCAGTCAGAAACTCATACACAAAAAGGATATAAAATATAATAATATATACCTAAATCAAGGAGAGGAGAGAAGAAAACAATGTGTTCAAACTTGAATAACCATCAACTTAATATATACTATTTGCAGAAGAGATTATATGCAAACATAATGTTAGCCATATATCTAAAACCACTAATAAACATGCAAAGAAAAAAGAGAACAAAATCCAAATATATTACTAAATAAAATCAGTAAAACATGAAAGAAAAAAGCAAGAAAGGATCAGAGAAAACTTCAGAAACCATCACAAAACGAATAATAAAATGGGAATAAATACATATCTGTCAATAATTACTTTGAATGTAATGGACTAAACGTTCCATTCAAAAGACATAGTGTGTCAGAAAGTATAAAAACAAGACCCATCTAAGTGCTGCCTAAAAAAGACTCATTTTAGTTTTAAAGGCACCTGTATATTGAAAGTGAGGGGGTGCAGAAACTTATCATGTAAATGGATGTTAAAGAAAGCCAAAGTAGCAATACTTATATCAGACACACTAGACTTTGAAAGAAGACCATAACAAGAGACAAAAAAGGGTACTATATAATAATAAGAGTGACAATCCAACAAGAAGATAAAACAATTGTAAGCATTTCTGCACATAACATGAAAGCACCCAAATATATAAAATAATTAAGAACAAGCATAAAAGAACTAATTGATAATAATACAATAATAAGGGAATTTAACACCCCACTTACATCAATGGACAGATCATCTAAACAGAAGAAGGAAACAATGGCCTTGAATGACACACTGGACCAGATGGATTTAATAGTTATATTCAGAATGGTCCATACTAAAACAGCAGAATGCACATTCTTTTAAGTGTACATGGATCATTCTCCAGAATAGATCACATATTAGGTCAAAAAGCAGGTATCAACAAGTACAAAAAGATTGCAGACATACAATTCAGTTTTTCTGACAACACTATGAAACTAGAAGGCAACGACAAGAAATATTCTGGAAAGACCACAAATACATGAAGGCCAAACAACATGCTACTAAACAATGAATGGGTCAACCAGAAAATCAAAGAATAAATAATAAAGAAATGGAAACAAACAAAAATGAAAACAACAGTCCAAATCCTTTGGGTTTTAGCAAAAGAGGTCCTAAGAAAGAAGTATATAGCAATACAGGCCAACCTGAGGAAGCAAGAAAAATCTCAAACAACCTAACCTTACTCCTAAAGGGGTTGGAAAAAGAACAACAAACGAAGCCTAAAGCCAGAAGAAGAAAAGGGAAATAATAAAGATTAGAACAGAAATGAATTACATATAAACTAAAAAAAACACAATAGAACAGATCAATGAAACGAAGAGCTGGTTCTTGGAAAAATTATTAAAATTGATAAGCCTCTAGCCAGACTTATCAAAAAGACAACACAAAGGACTCCAATAAATAAAATCACAACTGAGAGAGGAGAAATACTAACACCTCAGAAATACAAATAATTATAAGACAATTATTATGAAAACCAATATGCCAACCAATTGGACAACCTGGAAGAAATGAATAAATTCTTAAAAATATGTAACCTCCCCAAACCGAAACATGAAGAAATAGAAAACTTGAACATATGGATAGACTGCAGAGAAATTTAATCAGTAATAAAAAAAAGGGGGATGCCTGGGTGGCTCAGTCCATTGAGCATCCAACTTTGGCCTAGGTCATGATCTCACAGTTCATGGGTTCGAGCTCCGCATTGGGCTCTGTGCTGATAGCTTGGAGCCTGGAGCTTGCTTCTGATTCTGTCTCTCTCTCTCTCTAGCTCTCTGCCCCTCCCCCATTTGCTCTCTGTCTCTGAAAAATAAACACTAAAAAATTTAAAAAAGAAAGAAAGAAAGAAAGAAAGAAAGAAAGAAAGAAAGAAAGAAAAAGCCCAGGACCAGATGGCTTCACAAGTGAATTCTATCAAAAATTTAAAGAAGCGTTAACACCTACTCTTCTCAAACTATTACAAAAAATATAAAAGGAAAGAAAACTTCCACTTCCAGTCCGTGATGCCAGCATTACTCTGAGACCAAAACCAGATAATGAAAAGGTGCTCAACATCACTCATCATCAGAGAAATACAAATCAAAACCACAATGAGATACCACCCCACATCTATCATAAAGGCAAAAATGAACAACTCAGGAAACAACAGGTGTTGGTGAGGGTGCAGAGAAGGGGGAACACTTTTGCACTTTTGGTGGGAATGCAAATTTGTGCAGACACTCTGGAAAACAGTATGGGGGTTCATCAAAAAATTAAAAAGAATTACTCTATGATCCAGCAATTTCATCACTAGGTATTTATCCAAAGGCTACAAAAATGTTGATTTGAAGGGGCACATGCACCCCAATGTTTATAGCAGCACTACCAACAATAGCCAAATAATGGTAAGAGCCCAAATATTTATCGACTGATGAATGGATAAAGAAGTGGCATATATATATGAATATATATGAATATTATTCAGCAACCAAAATGAATAAAATCTCACCATTTGCAACAAATGGATGGAACTAGAGTGTAATATGCTAAGCAAAATAAGTCAGTCAGAAAAAGATAAATATATTATTTCACTCATCAGTGGAATTTAAGAAATAAAACAGATGAACATAGGGGAAGGGAAGAAAAAATAAGATAAAAACAGAGAGGGAGGCAAACCATTAGAGACTCTTAAATAGAACAAACTGAGGGTTGCTAGAGGGGAGGTGGATGGAGGGATGGGTTAAATGGGCGATGGGTATTAAGGAGGGCCTTTTTAGGATGAGGTGTTCCATGTAAGTGATAAATCACTGGGTTCTACTCCTGAAACCAATACTACACTCTATGTTAACTAACTTGAATTTAAATATATAAATAAAAAAAAAACAGATAAGGACACCACGAAAAACGAACTGCAGGCCAATATCCCTAATGGACATGGATGAAAAAATTCTCAATAAAGTACTAGCAAACCAAATCCAAAAAAATTTAAAGAAATCATTGGCTAGGGATACCTGGGTGGCTGAGTCGGTTGGGCGTCCAACTTCGGCTCAGGTCATGATCTCAGGTTTATGAGTTTGAGCTCCACGTTGGGCTCTGTGCTGACAGCTCAGAGCTGGAGCCTGATTCAGATTCTGTGTCTCATTCTCTCTCTGCCCCTCCACAACTTGTGCTCTGTCTCTCTTTGTCTCTCAGAAATAAATAAATGTAAAAAATGTTTTTAAGAATTCATTGGCTAGTATCAAGTGGGATTTATTTCTGGGTTGCAAGTGTAGTTCAACAGTCGCAAATCAATTTGATGCATCACATTAATAAAAGAAATGATAAGAACCATATGATTATTTCAGTTGATGCAGAAAAAGCATTTGACAAAATGCAACATCCATTCATGATAAAAACTCTCAACAAAGTCAGTTTAGAGGAAACATACTTCAACATAATACATGCTATAAATTAAAAACCCACAGTTTATATCATCCTAAATGCAGAAAGACTGAGAGCTTTTCCTCTATGGCCAGGAATAAGACAGGGATGTCCATTCTCACCACTCGCATTCAAGATAGTACTTGAAGTCCTAGCCACAGCAATCAGACAATAAAAAGAAAAAAAGCATCCAAATCGGCAAGGAAGAAGTCAAACTGTCACTATTTGCAAATGACATGATACTATATGTAGAAAACCTGAAAGACTGTACCAAAAAACTGCTAGACTGATGAACGAATTTAGTAAAGTCACAGGATACAAAATCAACATAGAAAAATCTGTTGCATTTCTATAGAGCAATAATAAAGCAGAAGAAAGAGAAATTAAGAAAACAATCCCATTTACAACTGCACCAAAAACAATAAGACACTAAGAATCAACCTAACCAAAGAGGTGAAAGACCTGTACTCTGAAAACTGTAAAAAACTGATGAAGGCAATTGAAGATGATAGAAAGAAATGGAAAAACATTCCATGCTCCTGGATTAGAAGAATAAATATTGTTAAAATGTTTATACTACCCAGAGCAATCTAGACATTTAATGCAATTCCCATTGAAATACCAACATATTTCAAAGTTAGTGGAAACTATCTTCCAATTTTATAGGATCACAAAAGATCCAGAATAGCCAAAGTCACCTTGCAAAGGGAAAAAAAAATCTGTAAGCATCATAATTCCTGAATTCAAGTTATATTACAAAGCTGAAGTAATCAAAATAGTATGGTGCTGGCACAAAAATAAACAAAAAGATCAATAGAAAACAATAGAAAATCCAGAAATAAACCTAAAATTAGAGTCAATTAATTTTTGGCAAAGCAGGAAAGAATATCCAATGTGAAAAACAATATCTCTTCAACAAATGGTTTTGGGTAAACTGGATAGCTACGTGCAAAATAATGAAAATGTACTAGTTTCTCACACCATATACAAAAATAAATTTATTTTTTCCATGTAATTTTTATTCATTTATTTTTATATTAAATATAATTTATTGTCAAATTGGTTTCCATGCAACACCCAGTGCTCAAGACACTACGTGCCCTCCTCAATGCCCATCACCCACTTTCCCCTCTCCCACACCCTGCATCAACCCTGTTTGTTCTCAGTTTTTAAGAGTCTCTTATGGTTTGCATCTCTCCCTCTCTGTAAATTTTTCCCCCTTCCCCTCCCCCATGGTCTTCTGCTGAATTTCTCGGATCCACACAAGAGTGAAAACATATGGTATCTGTTTTTTTCTGTATGACTTATTTCACTGAGCATAATACTCTCCAGTTCCATCCACGTTGCTACAAATGGCCAGATTTCATTCTTTCTCATTGCCAAGTAGTATTCCATTGTATATATAAACCACATATTTTTTATCCATTGGTCAGTTGATGGACATTTAGGCTCTTTCCATAATGTGGCTATTGTTGAAAGTGCTGCCATAAACATTAGGGTACAAGTGCCCCTATGCATCAGCACTCCTGTATCAATTGGGCAAATTCCTAGCAGTGCTATTGCTGGGTCATAAGGTAGATCTATTTTTAATTTTTTGAGGAACATCCACACTGTTTTCCAGAGCGGCTGCATCAGTTTGCATTCCTACCAAAAATGCAAGAGGGTTCCTGTTTCTCCACATCCTCTCCAGCATCTTTAGTCTCTTGATTTGTTCATTTTAGCCACTCTGAATGCATGAGGTGGTATCTGAGTGTGGTTTTGATTTGTATTTCCCTGATGAGGAGTGAAGTTGAGCATCTTTTCATGTGTCTGTTGGCCATCTGGATGTCTTCTTTAGAAAAGTGTCTATTCATGTCTTCTTTCCATTTCTTCACTGGATTATTTGTTTTTTGGGGTGTGGAGTTTGGTGAGTTCTTTATATATTTTGTATTCTAGCCCTTTATCCAATATCTCATACAAAAATAAATTTAGAATGGATTAGAGACCTAAATGCGAGACCTGAAACCATAAAATCCTGGAGGAGATAGGCAGTAACTTTTTGAGAGCTCCTGTGGCAACTTTTTCTACATATGTCTCCTGAGGCAAAGGAAGAAAAGGCAAAAATAAATCCCTGGGACTACATCAAAATAAAAAGGTTTTACACAGCAAAGGAAACAATCAACAAAACTGAAAGTCAATATTCAGAACGGGAGAAGATGTTTGCAACTAAAATATTTGATAAAGGGTTAGTACCTAAAATATATTAAAGACATAAAATTCAACACTCAAAAACAAATAATCCAATTAAAAATAGGCAGAAGGCATGAATAGACATTTTTCCAAAGAAGATAAGATGGCCAACAGACACATGAAAGATGTTCAACATCACTCGTTATCAGGGAAATACAAATGAAAACTACAATATCACCTCACACCTGTCAGAATGGCTAAAATCAACAACACAAGAAACAAAAGTTTTGGCGAGGACGTGAAGAAAAGGGAACTCTATTACACTGTCAGTGGGACGTGTGAAAAGATGCTTAATATCAGTGATCATCAGGGAAATGCTAATAAAATCTACAATGATACATCACTTCACACCTGTCAGAATTGCTAAAGTTAACAACACAGGTGTCAGCAGGTCTTGGTGAGAATGTGGAAATAGGGAATACCTCTTACACTTCTGGTGATTATGGAAACTCCTGCAGCTTCTCTGGAAAGCCACATGGAGGTAGCTCAGTTAAAAACAAAACTACCTTACTATCTAGAATTTGCACTACTACGTATTTACCCAAAGGGCATGAAAATACTAATTCAAAAGGATAACATGCACCCCGATGTTTATAGCAGCATTATCTGTAATAGCCAAATTATGGAAACAGCCCAAATGTCCATTGACTGATGAATGGATAAAGATGTAGTATATATTTACAATGGAATATTATTCAGCCATGAAAAAGAATGAAATCCTTCCATTTGCAATGATGTGCATGGAGCTAGAGATTATTATGCTAAGCAAAATAAGCCAGCCAGAGACAGAGAAATACCATATTATTTCACTCATATGTGGAATTTAAGAAAAAAATACAGTGATCATAGGGGAAAAAAGAGAGGAAAACCAAGAAACAGACTCTTAACTATAGAGGAGAAACTGATGGTTAACAGAGGGAAGGGCAGTGGGCTAGAAGGATGGGTTAATAGGTGAGGAGTTTAAGGATTGCCCTTGTTGTGATGAGTCCAAGGTGTTTTATGTAGCTGTTGAATTACTGAATTGTACACCTGAAGCTAACATTATACTGTATGCTAACTAACTGGAATTTAAATACAAATTAAAAAATAAAGATTTATGGTTACCAGAAGCAAGGGGTGGTGGGACGGGGAATGGGATGAAGGTAGTCAAAAAGTACAAATTTCAGTTATAAAAGAAATAAGTACTAGGGATGTAATGTATGTTACTATGGTTAACATTGCTGTGTGACATATGTGAAATTGGTTAAGAGAATAGAATCCGAGAATTTTCATTAAAAGGAAAAACTATTGTTTTCTTTTTCTTCTTTTTTTGTATGTCTAGGAGAAGATAGATGTTAACTAAACTTATTGAGGTAGTCATTTCATAATAAATATAAGTCAAGTCATTATGCTGTACAAATTGAACTTATACAGTGTTGTATGTCAATTATGTCTCAATAAAACTGGGAAAAAAATTAACGGCCAAGCAGATAAATACTAAGCAGAGATAGGGACATGTCCAAAGGACACAGGATCCAACCTGAAAGCTTGCCATGGCCAAATCTGGAAATACTTGAACTATAAACAAATATGAGTATTATGTTATATTCTAATGGAAAATGCCCATATATCTTGCTGATATGAAAAATGATTGAATTCATCAATAAATAATAAATAACAATAGTTTCTCAGCAAATAATTCTAATAAATACATGTAGAAAAAAGACAAATAGAAAACCAGCAGTATAATATCACAGTAATAATTGCTGAGGGCAAAATTCACTCATGAAAGCTTAAATTAGTGGGAGAAACTGGATATATCTGCATAACCTCAAAGTGTATCTTTCTGAAGTCTATTAATTACTCTGGTAGTTTTAACATATTCCCCAAAACTCTATTATACTTTTTTCTTCAGACAGTGGAGCTTAATTCCATATTACTCAACTGTAGGCTAGACTTAGCTGAACTTAGACTCTTTTAAAGAAAAGTAAATGTCAAGGGAAAAAGAGAACATTTATAGTGGAGAAATCTGGCAGAAATCACCTTAACCAAGTCATCAAGATTAACATTTTTTCCATCTTAACCAAGTCATCAAGATTAATATTACTTTTCATAATTTTTTAAAAGTTTACCTATGTTTTTTTGAGAGAGACACATAGCATTAGTGGGGGAGGGGCAGAGAGAGAAGGAGACACAGAATCCGAAGGAAGCTCCAGACTCTGAGCTGCCAGCACAGAGCCCAATGTAGGGCTTGAACTCACGAAGCATGAGATCATGACCCGAGCTGAAGTCGGACACTCAACTGACTGAGCCACCCAGGCGCCCCAAGATTAGCATTTTTAATAAGTCATGTTGATATTCATTTACCCTCTGATAGGAAGTATTGAGAAAGGAACATCAAAGAAATGAGAAAATATCAGAAAAATCCATACTGGCAGGCAATCTGTAATATACCTGGACGGTACTTTTAAAAAATTGTCAAGATCTCGACAGACAAGGAAAGACTAAGAAAGTGTTACTGATTTGAGAAGATTAAGGAGATATGCCGACTGAATGCAATATGGTGTTTATGATTGGGTCATGAGGCCAATAAAGATTTTAGTGGAAAAAAAACAGAATAAAGTTTGTGGTTTAGTTAGTAGCATTATACCAATTATTAGTTTTGATAAATGTGTTTTGTTTATAAAATGCTACCCTTAATGAAAACTGAGTGAAAAGTATATGGGTAATCTCTGTAATATCATCTTTGAAACTTTTCTCTAAATCTAGAATTGTTTCAAATAGAAAAAATTTAAGACAAACATAAAAAGTAGAGATACTGACGACTTGAACAATAAATAGAATACACTTAAATGATTATCTGTATAGAAAGTTCCACACACGACCAGTAGAGACTTTTTTTCTGCACATAGGGAATATCCATAAAAATCAATAATGCACTAAGCCATAAATAAAACCCCAGAAAACTCCAAAGGGTCACTATCATCCAGATTACTTTTTGACAATAATTTAATAAGAAATTTGTAACAAAAAATAGCAACAAAATCACATGTGTTGGTTTATTAAATTATATATTATTAATATACCTTTGATACTTTTAATGCTTAAGTTAAAGAAAATCATAAAGGATATAAATAAATATTTAAAACAGTATGATAATTAAAATAGTACATGTCAAAAATTTATCAGACAGGGGTGCCTGACTGGCTCAGTCAGTGGAGCTCACAACTCGTGATTTCATGGTTGTGAGTTCAAGCCCCACACTGGGTGTAGAGATTACTTAAAAATAAAATCTTAAAAAATTAGTCAGATAGATCAAGCAGTATTTAGAGAAAAGCATGCAGCTTTAAATAAATAAATCATATATAGTACCTAAATTATATAAACATTCAATTTAGGAAGTAGAAGAAGAGGAATAGGGCAAGTCTAAAAAATAAAAGAAGAAATTAGAATGATCAAGATAAAATAAATTAGAGAATCAAAATGGAGATAAATAATACCAAATTATGGTTGTTTAAAAATAGTAACAGGATAGATGGATCTCTGGTGAAACTTACAATATAATGTGCACATAAAACATATACAATGAAAAATAGGAAATTAATTTTGACATAAGAGAACTTTAAAACCAGTAGAGTGTCATGAAAAAGCAATGGCCATAATTTGAAAACCTAGGTGAAATGGATAAATTCCTAGGAAAATATAAAATGCCAAAATTGACTTAAGTAAAACTAAAGAATTTTAATAGACTGATAAGTATTAAAGAAATTGATAAGTTAATCAAAGGTCTCCTTTCTCCTGAAACATCAGCTATAGATTGTGTTACCAAACATTTTTGTTTGAGGTATAATTGACATACAATGTTATACTAGTCTCAGGTGTACATATGTATATTTTGCTAAATGGTCACTACTATTTCCAATTACTACCTGTCACCTCAGAAAGTTAATACAGTATTATTGACTATGTTCCTCATGCTATACGTTACATCTCCACAACTTACATGTACATGACTGTTAAACAACTTGGGGTTAAGGGTCCTGACATCCACACAGTCAAGAATCTGCATGTAGGTTTTGACTCCCCCAAAACTTTACTAATAGTCTACTGTTGACAAGAAGTCTTA
Organism: Panthera onca; assembly: GCF_046562875.1. Lineage (NCBI taxonomy): Eukaryota > Metazoa > Chordata > Mammalia > Carnivora > Felidae > Panthera > Panthera onca. The sequence goes on from NC_138357.1 coordinate 67,197,533, forward strand.
CTGATAGTTGATCAACAGTTTATTAACTTTTGATTAACACATATTTTGCATATGTATTATGTACTATTCTTAGTATTATATACTGTATTCTTATAATAAAGTAAGCTAGAGAAAAGAAATGTTATTAAAAATACCACAAAGGAGAGAAAATACATTTCCAGTACTTTACTGTAAAAATGTGTATATAAGTGGTCCCATGCAGTTCAAATGGGCAGTATTTAGGGGTCAACTATATTTATTTTATAACTGGATATTTGTAATTCTTAAACCCTTTCACCCATTTCATGTCCCTAATGCCCCTCCCCTCTGGCTACCACCAATCTGTTCTCTGTTTGTATGAAATGGGATTGTGTTTTGTTTTGCTTGTTAGATTAAACACATAAGAGAAATCATGTGGTATTTGTCCTGTTCTGAATTATTTCACTTAGAATAAAACTCTCAAGGTCTATCCATGTTATCACAGATGGCGAGATATCATTTTTTTCTGATATATATCCATTATACATATATATTTCACATATCTTTTCAAATTAATATTTTTGTTTTATTTAAATAGATACCCAGTAGTGGAATTGCTCAATTGTAAGTACTATCTTTATTGTTAATTTCTTGAAAAACCTGCTTTCATAGTAGCTGCGTCAATTTCCATTGCCACCAACAGCGCATAAGTGTTGCCTTTTAAACACATCATTGCCATCACTCGTTTTACCTTGTCTTTTATATAGCCATTATGTCTTCTTTAGATAAGTGTCTATTCATGTTCTCTGGCCATTTCTTCACTGGATTATTTGTTTTTTGGGTGTGGAGTTTGGTGAGCTCTTTATAGATTTTGGATACTGGCCCTTTGTCCGATATGTCACTTGCAAATATCTTTTCTCATTCCATTGGTTGCCTTTTAGTTTTGTTGATTGTTTCCTTTGCTGTGCAGAAGCTTTTTATCTTCATAAGGTCCCAATAGTTCATTTTTGCTTTTAATTCCCTTGCCTTTGGGGATGTGTCAAGTAAGAAATTGCTGCGGCTGAGATCAGAGAGGTTTTTTTCTTGCTTTCTCCTCTAGGGTTTTGATGGTTTCCTGTCTCACATTCAGGTCCTTTGCCATTTTGAGTTTGTTTTTGTGAATGGTGTCAGAAAGGGGTCTAGTTTCATCCTTCTTCATGTTGCTGTCCAGTTCTCCCAGCACCATTTGTGAAAGAGGCTGTCTTTTTTCCATTGGATATTCTTTCCTGCTTTGTCAAAGATTAGTTGGCCATACGTTTGTGGGCCTAGTTCTGGGGTTTCTATTCTATTCCATTGGTCTATGTGTCTGTTTTTGTGCCAATACCATGCTGTCTTGATGATGACAGCTTTGTAGTAGAGGCTAAAGTCTGGGATTGTGATGCCTCCTGCTTTGGTCTTCTTGTTCAAAATTACTTTGGCTATTCGGGGTCTTTTGTGGTTCCATACAAATTTTAGGATTGCTTGTTCTAGCTTTGAGAAGAATGCTGGTGCAATTTTGATTGAGATTGCATTGAATGTGTACATAGCTTTGGGTAGTATTGACATTTTAGCAACATTGATTCTTCCAATCCATGAGCACGCAATGTTTTTCCATTTCTTGGTATCTTCTTCAATTTCCTTCATAAGCTTTCTATAGTTTTCAGCATACAGATCTTTTACATCTTTGGTTAGGTTTATTCCTAGGTATTTTATGATTCTTGGTGCACTTGTGAATGGCATCAGTTTCTTTATTTGTCTTTCTGTTGTTTCATTATTAGTGTATAAGAATGCAACTGATTTCTGTACATTGATTTTGTATCCTGCAACTTTGCTGATTTCATGTATCAGTTCTAGCAGACTTTTGGTGGAGTCTATCAGGTTTCACATGTATAATATCATGTCATCTGCAAAAAGTGAAAGCTTAACTTCATCTTTGCCGATTTTTATGCCTTTGATTTCCTTTTGTTGTCTGATTGTTGATGCTAGCACTTCCAACACTATGTTAAACAACAGTGGTGAGTTGGACATCCCTGTCGTGTTCCTGATCTCAGGGAGAAAGCTCTCAGTTTTTCCCCATTGAGGATGATATTAGTTGTGGGCTTTTCATAAATGCCTTTGATGATGTTTAATATGTTCCTTCTATCCCGACTTTCTCGAGGGTTTTTATTAAGAAACGTTGCTGAATTTTGTCAAATGCCTTTTCTGCATCGATTGACAGGATCGTATGGTTCTTATCTTTCCTTTTATTAATGTGATGTATCACATTGGTTGATTTGCGAATGTTGAACCAGTCCTGCATCCCAGGAATGAATCCCACTTGATCATGGTGAATAATTCTTTTTATATGCTATTGAATTCGTTTGCTAGTATCTTATTGAGAATTTTTGCATCCATAGTCGTCAGGGATATTGGACTATAGTTCTCTTTTTTTACTGGGTCTCTGTCTGGTTTAGGAATCAAAGTAATGTTGGCTTCATAGAATGAGTCTGGAAGTTTTCCTTCCCTTTCTATTTTTTGGAATAGCTTGAGAAGGATAGGTATTATCTCTGCTTTAAACGTCTGGTAGAACTCCCCTGGGAAGCCATCTGGTCCTGGGCTCTTATTTGTTGGGAGATTTTTGATGACTGATTCAATTTCTTCGCTGGTTCTGGGTCTGTTCAAGCTTTCTATTTCCTCCTGATTGAGTTTTGGAAGCGTGTGGGTATTTAGGAATTTGTCCATTTCTTCCAGGTTGTCCAGTTTGTTGGCATATAATTTTTCATAGTATGCCCTGATAATTCCTTGTATCTTTGAGGGATTGGTTGTAATCATTCCATTTTCATTCATGATTTTATCTGTCTGGGTCATCTCCCTTTTCTTTTTGAGAAGCCTGGCTACAGGTTTATCAATTTTGTTTATTTTTTCAAAAAGCCAACTCTTGGTTTCGTTGATCTGCTCTAACGTTTTTTTAGATTCTATATTGTCTATTTCTGCTCTGATCTTTATTATTTCTCTTCTTCTGCTGGATTTAGGCTGTCTTTGCTGTTCTGCTTCTATTTCCTTTAGGTGTGCTGTTAGATTTTGTATTTGGGATTTTTCTTGTTTCTTGAGATAGGCCTGGATTGCAATGTATTTTCCTCTCAGGACTGCCTTCACTGCGTCCCAAAGCGTTTGGATTGTTGTCTTTTCCTTTTGGTTTGTTTCCATATATTTTTTAATTTCTTCTTTAATTGCCTGGTTGACCCATTCATTCTTTAGTAGGGTGTTCTTTAACCTCCATGCTTTTGGAGGTTTTCCAGACTTTTTCCTGTGGTTGATTTCAAGCTTCATAGCATTGTGGTCTGAAAGTATGCATGGTATGATTTCAATTCTTGTATACTTATGAAGGGCTGTTTTGTGACCCATTATGTGATCTATCTTGGAGAATGTTCCAAGTGCACTCAAGAAGAAAGTATATTCTGTTGCTCTGGGATGCAGAGTTCTAAGTATATCTGTCAAGTCCATCTGATCCAATGTATCATTCAGGGCCCTTGTTTCTTTATTGACCGTGTGTCTAGATGATCTATCCATTTCTGTAAGTGGAGTGTTAAAGTCCCCTGCAGTTACCACATTCTTATCAATAAGGTTGCTTATGTTTGTGAGTAATTGTTTTATATATTTGGGGGCTCCTGTATTCGGTGCATTGACATTTATATTTGTTAGCTGTTCCTAATGGATAGACCCTGTGATTATTATATAATTCGCTTCTTCATCTCTTGTTACAGCCTTTAATTTAAAGCCTAGTTTGTCTGATATAAGTATGGCTACTCCAGCTTTCTTTTGACTTCCAGTGGCATGATAAATACTTCTCCATCCCTTCACTCTCAATCTGAAGGTGTCCTCAGGTCTAAAATGAGTCTCTTGTAGACAGCAAATAGATGGGTCTTGTTTTTTTTATCCATTCTGATACCCTATGTCTTTTGGTTGGCACATTTATTCCATTTACATTCAGTGTTATTATAGAAAGATGTGGGTTTAGAGTCATTGTGATGTCCGTAGGTTTCATGCTTATAGCGATGTCTCTGGTACTTTGTCTCACAGGATCCCCCTTAGGATCTCTTGTAGGGCTGGTTTAGTGGTAACGAATCCCTTCAGCTTTTGTTTGTTTGGGAAGACCTTTATCTCTGCTTCTATTCTAAATGACAGACTTGCTGGATAAAGGATTATCGGCTGCATATTTTTTCTGTTCAACACATTGAAGATCTCCTGCCATTCCTTTCTGGCCTGCCAAGTTTCAGTAGAGAGATGGGTCACGAACCTTATAGGTCTCCCTTTATATGTTAGAGCACGTTTTTCTCTAGCTGCTTTGAGAATTTTCTCTTTATCCTTGTATTTTGCCAGTTTCACTATGATATGTTGTGCAGAAGATCGATTCAAGTTACGTCTGAAGGGAATCCTCTGTGCCTCTTGGATTTCAATGCCTTTTTCCTTCCCCAGATCAGGGAATTTCTCAGCTATGATTTCTTCAAGTACACCTTCAGCACCTTTCCCTCTCTCTTCCTCCTCTGGAATACCAATTATGCATAGATCATTTCTCTTTAGTGCATCACTTAGTTCTTTCATTTTCTCCTCATACTCCTGGATTTTTTTATCTCTCTTTTTCTCAGCTGCTTCTTTTTCCATAATTTTATCTTCTAGTTCACCTATTCTCTCCTCTGCCTCTTCAATCCGAGCCATAGTTGTCTCCATTTTATTTTGCAGCTCATTGATAGCATTTTTTAGCTCCTCCTTGTTGTTCCTCTGTCCCTTGATCTCTGTAGCAAGAGATTCTCTGCTGTCCTTTATACTGTTTTCATACCCAGCGATTACTTTTATGACTATTATTCTAAATTCACTTTCTGTTATATTGTTTAAATCGTTTTTGATCAGTTCATTAGCTGTTGTTATTTCCTGGACGTTTTTCTGAGAGGAATTCTTCCGTTTCGTCATTTTGGATAGTCCCTGGCATGGTGCGGGACTCTGGGGCACCTCCCCTGTACTGTTTTGAATAACTTGCGTTGGTGGGCGGGGCCCACCAGGGGGCAGGGCAGTCAGACCTGATGCCTGCCCTCAGCCCACCGCTGGGGCCACAGTCAGACTGGTGTGTGCCTTCTCTTCCCCTCTCCTAGGGGCAGGATTCACTGTGGGGTGGGGTGGCCCATCTGGGCTACTTGCACATTGCCAGGCTTGTGGTGCTGGGGATCTGGCGTATTAGCTGGGGTGGATCGGCAAGGTGCACGCGGGCAGGAGGGGTAGGCTCAGCTCACTTTTCCTTCGGGGATCCCCTTCGGGAGGGGCCCTGTGGCACCAGGAGGGAGTCTGACCCGCCGGAGGGATGGATCCGCAGAAGCACAGCATTGGGTGTTTGCCTGGTGCAAGCAAGTTTCCTGGCAGGAACTGGTTCCCTTTGGGATTTTGGCTGGTGGATGGGCAAGGGAGATGGTGCTTGTGAGCGCCTTTGTTCCCCGCCAAGCTGAGCTGTCATCCGGGGCTCAACAACTCTCCCTCCAGTAGTCCTCCAGCCCTCCCGTTGTCCCAGCAGAGCTGTTAGCTTATAACCTTCCAGATGTCAATTCCCGCTTGCTGTTGGTACACACTCCATCCAGCCCCTCTGCTTTTGCAAGCCAGACTCAGGGGCTCTGCTTAGCTGGCGGGCCGCCCCTCTGCCCTGGCTCCCTCGCGCCAGTCAGGGAAGCGTGCTCCACCTCTCCCCCCTTCCTACCCTCTTCCTTGGGCCTCTCGTCTGCGCTTGGCTCAGGACACTCCGTTCTGCTAGTCTTTTGGCAGTTTTCTGGGTTATTTAGGGAGGTGTAGGTGGAATCTAAGTGATTAGCAGGAAGGGCAGTGAGCCCAGCATCCTCCTACCCCGCCATCTTCCCTCCGCTCCAGTAATTCTATTTTTAATTTTTAAAGAAACCTCCATATCATTTTCCAGAGTGACTGCACTTGTTTGCATACCCACCAACAGAACATGAGGGCTCCTTTTTCTCCACATTCTCACTAACACTTGTTGTTTCTTGTGTTTTTTATTTTGGCCTTTCTGATCAGGTGTGAGGTATCTCATTGTGCTTTTGATTTGCATTTCTCTGATGATGAGTGATGTTGAACATCTTTTCATGTGTTTGTTGGCCATCTGTATGTCTTCTTTGAAGAAATATCTGTTCATGTCTTCTTCACATATTTAAACTGGATTATTTGTGTGTGTGTGTGTATTGAGTTTTATAAGTTCTTTATATGTTTTGTATACTATCAGATAAGTCATTTGCAAAAATCTTCTCTCATTTAGTATATTGTCTTTCAGTTTTGTTGGTTGTTTCCTTTGCCATGCAGAAGGTTTTAATTTTGATGTAGTCCCACTAGTGTAGTTTTGCTTTTGTTTTCCTTACTTCAGGAGACATATCTAGAAAGATGTTGCAAGGGCAGATGTCAGAGAAATTATTGCCTGTACTGTCTTCTAGGATTCTTCTGGTTTCAGTTCTCACAGTTAGGCCCTTAATCCATTTTGAGTTTATTTTTATGTATGGTGTAAGAAAGTGGAACAATTCCATTATTTTGCATGTTGGTGTCCAATTTTCTCAACACAATTTGTTGGAGACTGTCTTTTTCCCATTGGATATTCTTTCTTGCTTTGCTGAAGATTGATCATATAATTGTGGGTTTATTTCTGGGCTCTCTATTTATCTATGTGTCTACTTTGTGCCAGTGCCATATTATTTTGATTACTATAACTCTGTAATATAACTTGAAGTCTGGACCTGTGATACTCTCAGCTTTGTTTTTCTTTTTCATAATTGCTTTGGCTATTCAGGGTCTTTTGTAATCCCATTCAAGTTTTAGGACTGTTTTTTTCCATTTATGTGAGAAGTGTTACTGGTATGTTGATAGGGATTTCATTAAACTCTAGATTGCTTTGGTTGTAGTGTGACCATTTTAACAGTATTTATTCCTCCAATCCATGAGCATGGAATGTTCTTCTATTTGTTTGTTGTCTTTAATTTCTTTCACCAGTGTTTTATAGTTTTCAGAGTACAGGTCTTTCACCTCCTTATTTAAGCTTCTTCCTGGATGTTTTACTATTTTTGGTGCAGTTGTAAATGGGATTGTTTTATTAATTTCTTTCTGCTGCTTCAATTTTTTTATGAACATGTTCCACTCTGTCCTTCCAGAAACCAGGTGTCTACACCTGAATGCAGACTGGTATCTTCAATACAACTACTTCACTGGCAATACTGGTTGGGAAAATTTAGTTAACATGTCTCAAAGCTCTTCTACCTTGTTCCAGTCACATTTTCCTTGATTCAGCATTTACTTGTTTGCTATAAGCCTTTGATTATTTTTCAGAGTTCTGAAAAAATTGATACTAACAGTTTCTGCTCATTTTTTTTTTTTGTTTCTATGGAGGGATGGACACTTGGAACTCCTTACTCTGCCATTTTCACTGATGTCATCACTTCTGGTGCATTTTTACTAAGAGGGCATTCAAGGCCCTCAAATACTATTATTTATTTTTGTAACCTCATTTCTACCACTTATATTTAAGCAGCCTATACTTCAGCCAAACTGTATTTACTGCTTTATCCATATGCTTTATATGCTTTCCTTTTTAGTGAATTGCTTCATGTTGTTTCTTCTGTTTAGAATCTATAGTCAATGGAGTCTATGCATCAATGGAAGAAGGTCAAGCAGTCCAAGAACATATATATACAAATTACATGGAAAACTTTGTGAGCCTGGAAATATGTGATTTTTTTTTCTGGAGGAGAGGGTCTTTAGATTCTCAAAGGAATGTGATTAACGACAAGAGGTAATAATTAGTGGCTCAGGCTATTCTTCTGCCCTATTTTCCTCTTTTAAAAAAAAAACCTTACCCATTCTTTAGGGCCCAGCTTAAATGTTACTTCCTTTGTGATACCCCTCACTTCTTTTTAAATAATTTTTTTGGTTTAAATCTCAAGACTCACTTTATTTCTAAACTCTTAAGGTACTTTTCATTTTCCATTGTGTATTATAGTTATGAATACATTTTTTAGAAGAAAGAGTTTTGGAGTTGGACATATATGAGTTTGTATCTTATTTTTATCACTTGATAGTTTTGTGGCCTTGGACAATACACTGACCTCTCTTAAGCTTTACTGGTAAAAAAAAGAAGTGACGATAACATCTATCCCATGATGGTGTTTTGAGGATTAAGTTAAATATGATAAGATATGTTAAGCACCATATTCTTCTTGGAAAATAGTAGATGCACAATAAATGTCAATTCTTATCTCACTTAGTAATGTTTTCTTCTGCAAGTAGCAGAAAACCTAACAGTTATTTAAACCATAAGGACATTTTTGTTTACTTATCAAGAAGTTTGGATGTGTTGGTTCTAGGGTTTATTCACTGGCACAATGATGTCATGAAGGGCTTAAATTATTTCCATCCTGTTCCATCATTTTCAGCATATGTATTTTTGTCTTCATTCTTATTGTCTCATGAATGTAACATAGCTACTGCAGCTGAAGGCGTGAAATTCTTACATGTATGTGGAAAAGGGCCAGAGTTTTAAGGTTTTTTTTTCATTGGGCTGGAGGAACCTAGCAAAGTCTTCTATAGAGCCTTCCAAAAGACTTCCCCTGGTAATGTAGGTAAAGAAGTTTCCCATTGCTCTTTTATCTATTTCTTCTTCTACTATGAGATCCTGAAGGACAGAATCCGTGCCTTTTTTCTTTCCATAAACCCAGCATGTAGTATAGTACTTGACATATAGTAGGTGCTTCCTGGCTGCTCAATCAATACAAACCGAACTGGTTGTGGTAGGTGTGTTCTCTGTGAGTGGTCATTACTACTATTGTTAGGAAAATAAGTGTTAAACATATGAAGTATATAAAAATTTGCAGTTCTTAATTCTTAAAGAAGTCTTTCAGATCATTGACCTCTGGGCAGAGAGGAAAACTGCATTGCCATGCTAGGCTATCAATCTTGTGTGTGATTTCCACACCTTGTTTGGATTTGGTAAAAGATCTTTGTTTTGGCTTTAATCAGTGACATTTACATGAACTTGGTACTCTTGTTTGTTCTAAATGATCTATTGATGTGTTTGAGGGGGTTATCTCCTGGGTCTTGATGAGGTCAGAATTTCCTTCCTCCTGAATGACTCCAAATGTTGGTTACACATCTCATTTGAGCACCAGGTATGAGAGATGCAAGGAGTCATGACCTGTTTACCCTCTGGTCGAAGGAACTCATCTATATTTCAAATGCAATGAAGAAAATGTACTTTTGGGAACATAGATAGTCAAACAGCGAGGGAGAACAGCTTTTATTTTTTTCCATCCTTCAAGATTAAAAATAAAATCTTCATCAATTTATAAGTTTAATTAAAGAATCTCTGCTCCTAGTCTCAGTTGGATTATTGCAAAGACTTCCTACCTTGTCTTCCTACTTTCATTCTTCTGCCCTGTAGTCTGTTTTGTGAGAGACAATTTTTCTAAAAATAGCTTTCATCATGTAACTTCCTTCTCAAAAATACTTCCTGGTGCATATAGGTTAAACCCCCAAATTCTAGGCCTATCACTCAGGATTTTTTGCAGTTTTGTGTCTTCATGCCTTTCCAAACTCATCTCTCATGTATTCTCTAGTCAAAACAGTCTCTTTACTGGTCCCCAAATTACTCACTCCATCCCACTATCCTCTTACTTAAGTCCCACTCACTATTCAAGCTCAACTTCTACCTTCTCCATATCATCTTCAGACCATATAAGTTTCCTTACATTCCTTTAGCACTTGTGGCTTTAGCACAAATGGTGTTTGGCACAGTTTTCCCCATGTATCTGTTTCAGACCCCTAACTTGACTACAAACTCCTTAAAGGAAAGGCTTATTTTCCTCCTTTTCTGTGTTCCCTTCAACACCTTGGCCTGCTCAAAAACTTTTCTATTTCCTGCCACATGTTCTTATTCTGTCCACATGTGGATTAATAAATCAGAGGGTAAGGTAGCACAGAAAGGTGGTAGAAGCTAGTTTGCAATTCAACAATATGTCATTAAACCTGTTCATGTGTAATTAAGGAGGCACTATTCTTATTTACTTATTTTTGTTTGTTCCAAATTTTTATTTAAATACTAGTTAGTTAACATACAGTGTAATATTGGATTCAGGAGTAGAATTTAGTGATTCATCACTTACATGGAACTCCCAGTGCTCATTATAACAAGTGTCGTCTTTAATGCCCATCACCTATTTAGCCCTTCTCCCACCAACCTCCTTCCTTCAACCTTCAGTTTCTTCTTTGTATTTAAGAGTCTCTTATGGTTTGCTTTCCTCTCTCTCTCTCTTTTTTTCCCTTCACGTATGTTCACCTGTTTTGTTTCTTAAATCCCACATATGAATGAATTCATATAGTATTTTTCTTTCCCTGACTCTTCTTTATCCATTCATCAGTCAGTGGACATTTGGGCTCTTTCCCTAGTTTGGCTATTGTTGATAATGCCAAACACTGGGGTACATGTGCCCCTTTGAATCAGTACTTTGTGTCCTTTGGGTAAATACCTAGTGTGGCAATTACTGGGTTGTAGGGTAGTTCTATTTATAACCTTCTGAGGAACCTCCATACTGTTCTCCAGAGTGGCTGCACCAGTTTGCATTCTCACCAACAGTGTAAGAGGGTTCCCCTTTCTCTGCATCCTCACCAACATCTGTTGTTTTCTGTGTGGTTAATATTAGTCTTTCTGACAGGTGTGAGGTGGTATCTCATCATGGTTTTGATTTGTATTTTACTGATAATGAGTGACATTGAGCATCTGTTCATGTGTCTGTTAGCCATCTGGATGTCTTCTCTGGAAAACCATCTATTCATGTCTTCTGTCCTTTCTTAACTGGATTATTCAATTTTTGGGTGTTGAGTTTGAGAGTTCTTTATAGATTTTGAATACTGACCCTTTATCAGATATGTCATTTGCAAATATCTTCTTTCATTCCATAGGTGCCTTTCAGTTTTGTTGATTGTTTCCTACACTGTGCTGAAGTTTTTATTTTGATGAAGTCCCAATAGTTCATTTTTTATTTTGTTTCCCTTTCCACCAGAGACATGTCTAGTAAGAAGTTACTCTGGCCGAGGTCAAAGAGGTTGGTGCCTGTGTTCTCTTATAGGATTTTGATGGGTTCTTTTCTCATATTTAGGTCTTTCATCCATTTTGAATTTGTTTTTGTGTATAGTGGAAGAAAATGGTCCAATTTTATTCTTCTGTATGATCCTATCCAGTTTTCCCAACACCGTTTGTTAGAGACTTTTTTTTCCATTGGATATTCTTTACTGCTTTGTCAAAGATAAGTTTGCTATATAGCGGGTCAATTTCTTTTTTTTCTATTAAGTTCAATTGATCTATGTGTCTGTTTTTATGCCAGTACTATACTGCCTTGATGACTACAGCTTTGTATTATGGCTTGAAGTCAGGAATCGTCATGCCTCCTTTTCTTTTTCAGGATTGCTTTGGCTATTCATGTTCTTTTGTATTCCATACAAATTTTAGGATTGTTCTAGCTCTGTGAAAAATTCTAGTGGTATTTTTATGGGGATTGCATTAACTGTGTGCTTACTTTGGGTCATATAGACATATCAACAATGTTTGTTCTTCCAGTCCATGAGCATGGAATGTTTTTCCATTTCTTTGTGTTCTCTTCAATTTCTTTCATAAGTGTTCTATAGTTTTTAGAGTACATATCTTTTACCTCTTTGGTTAGGTTTATTGCTAGATATCTTATTGGTTTTGGTGCAATTGTAAATGGGATCGATTATTTAATTTATTTTTCTGTTGCTTTATTATTAATATATAAAAATGCAACAGATTTCTGTACATTGATTTTATACACTGAGACGTTGCTGAATTCATGTATGAATTCTAGCAGGGTTTTGAGTCTTTTGAGTTTTCTGTAGACAGTATCATGTCATCTGCAAATAGTGAAAGTTTGACTTCTTTGCTAATTTGGATGCCTTTATTTCTTTTTGTTGTGTGATTGCTGAGGCTAGTATTTCCAATACTCTGCTAAATAACAATGGTAAGAGTGGACATCCCTGTCTTGTTCCTGGCCATAGAGGAAAAGCTCTCAGTTTTCCCCATTTAGGATAATATTATATGTGAGTCTTTCACATATGGCGTTTGTGATGTTGAGGTATGTTGCATCTGTACCTACTTTGTTGAGGGTTTTTTTTTTTTAATCAAGAATGGATGCTATATTTTGTCTTAAAGACTTTTTCTGAATTCTTGAGAGGATCATATGTTTCTTATCCTTTCTTTTGTTAATGTGGTGTATGATGTTGATTGATTTGTGAATATTGAACCACCATTGCAACCCAGAAATAAATCCTGTTTTATTGTGGTTAATAATTGTTTTAATGTACTATTGGCTTTGATTTGGTAGTATTTTGTTGAGAATTTTTGCCTCCATGTTCATCAGGGATATTGGCCCGTAGTTCTCCTTTTTAGTGGGGTCTTTGTATGGCTTAGGAATTGTGGTAATGCTGTAAGAAGGCACTACCTTAGTCTAACAATTTTATATTATCCTCTTTATTGTCAGCCCTTAACATCATATTTAAAGCATCTTCTGTGTTGCTACACAGTCTTCATAATTATCCTTTCTAATGGTTGCATAATAACTCACTGAGCTTTCAGTACTGCTTATATTTTCTTTGTAAGGTTATGGATTAGTATCCATTCTTGCAGTGTAGAGAGCAATAGGTTTTATATCCAGAGCACCTGGCCTTAGACTTGTGGTTCTCAAAGTGTGATCCCCAGATAAGCAGCATCAGCATCACCTGGGAAATGTTGGCAATGCAGATTCTCAGGCCCACACCAGACATACTGAATCAATAACTCTGGGGATGGTGCCCAGAAATCTGTGTTTATTAAATATTTATTAAAGTCCTTCACATGATTCTGACGTATACTCAGATTTGGGAATCACTGGGCTTACTAGAGGATTAAACCCACTAATAATGCATTTATACCAGCTCAAAGCATATTATAGAAACAGCTAAAAAGAGTCAGAGGACGTATACTCAAATTACATCATCTTCTGATCTCAGCTAAGAAACATTAGTTTACCTTTTGAGTCTCCATTTCTTCATCTGTTAAAAGGGACTAATGGGGAGTGCCTGGGTGGCTCAGTCAGTTAAGCACGCAACTTTGGCTCAGGTCATGATCTCATGGTTTGTGGGTTCGAGCCCTGAGTCGGGTTCTGTTCTGACAGCTCAGAGCCTGGATCCTACTTTGGATTCTGTGTCTCCCTCTCTCTCTGCCCCTCCTCTGCTTGGACTTTGTATCTCTCTCTCAAAAAATAAATAAACATTTTAAAAAATTAAAAAAAGGGACTAATGTAATTACCTACCTTATAGGGCTATTGTGATGATTAGATGAGACAATGTATGTGAATGCTGTATGTAGATTATATAGTAGACTATACAAATAGTTTATTTTTCTCAACTTTAGGCCTAGTACCTCTATGAAGTTAATTTCAACCCAGAGTGACCTTGCTTTTATAGGATAAGAGTGGCTCATACCACTTCTTAGAGTCTAACACCTCTTCATAAATCTGGAAGAAATCTAGTTGCTGTGGAAGCAGCAGAAAAAGAAAGACTGGTGGGGGTTGAAAGCAATGATTTGTTCTTTGAAATATCTTTGGTGGTAGCCATCTTGAGCCTAAGCCATTATTCATGCAAGGCTGGTCTTCACTGCTGGGCCTCGCCTTCGGGGAATTTATTTTATTTTTGCTGTTTAGAGAAGAATGAGAAGACAGCTTTATGTTGGGATATAGGATTGGGAAGAAAACCAGATAGCTCTATGGACTCTAATATATATGTAGAAGGGGAAGATTAATCATGGGAGTCTGAGAGGCACTGGGTCACAAAGTACAGATGTTTCAGAGAAGAAATACTGTGTGGCAATAAGTAGAGATGTTCTCCCTATACCTGTATGCAATAAAGTGTGATTTTGGTGCCCTAAGAACTCTAGAAAATCCAGAATGCTTTGGGAAAAAGAAAGTTTACAGCTTTGGAGTACCTGCAAGAAACCTCACCTCCCCACAGTGACAGTGGGGAGGTGCTGCTTGCAAATAGCTTTAAGAGCTGTGGGCATTGCTTGTGGGTAGGGACATTTACAAATCTTTATAGGCTCTGGGGTTTGAAGTTTCCACTAATTATCATATCAAACATAATAAAATGCATCCATAGTACACATGAAATACAATTGTTTTGCAATAAAAATTAGAAATTTTTTTAAATGTTGCTTTTGAAATTATTTGGCTGCAACAAACTCCTTTAATTTACAATCGGCTATGATTTGTAAGTAATCATCATGCATACTTGGGAATTCTTGTGAAGTGAGAAAATAAAACCCACAAATTGTTTTCAAATGTAGTGCAACTTTTTATGAACATTAAAAGTAATGGTGATTGAAGTTTGCATATACATTAAGCATTTATTTCCACATTGCAGGGTTTTTTTTTTTTTTTGTATTTTGGAGCCAGAAAGGATAAAATGACTCTAATTATGGAATTTGATACTAAACTGTGTGAGCACTGGTGGTGAACACATGTGAGATACCCCCAAGGACTCCCAGAAATGCTTGTGAGAAGTTTTCAAGGGCTTGAAGTCTTCCATTATGCAGGTATGAACCAGAGCTAATGAAACATTGGTTATTGGTTTCGGATGACCCCTGTCAGTGCCTGTAAACAGGTGACACTTAGAGAAAAGTTATAGACCTAAAAATTGTGACAATGGATTGTCCTATGTGTAGGCAGTTACTAAGCAGCTCAAAAAGAACCCAGATAGTGAAAAAGCAAAATAAAACAAATAAGAAATATTGTGGGCTCTTATTGAGGACTATGGAGAATGCTTGCTCTTTCTCTTGGTCAGATTTGTTGCTTCAGGGGGTGGGGATTCTGGGCCAAAGTTACCCAAACCAGAAACCTGGGAGTCATCCTTGATCCTTTCCTCTTCCCTTAATCTCTATGTCTAATCCTTCATTTAAGTTTTCTGGATTTTACCTGTAAAATGCTGAACCCATTAACTTTTTTTGGCCTTCACTGCCAGTACTCTGGTCCAAGATACCATCATTTCATCTCCTGAACTATTGCAACAGCTTCCTAAACTGTATCCTTGTTTCTACACTTACTTTACTACTTATATTTGCATACAAAAATCCATATACATTGTAGCTACTATCCATTGTATCTACTATCCATCTTATACATAGTATCCACAGTTATCTTTTTAAAATGTAGCCAGGTCATGTTATTTTTTTCTTAAAAGCCTCCAGTGTCTTCCCATCCTTTTGGAATAAAGTCAAAAGATCCCCTATGTAATCTGGCCCCTGCCTATCTCACTAGCTTCATGCCTTACCACTCTCCTTGGGACCCACTATGCTCCAGCCACATTGGCCTTACCTCAAACCATCAAGCTACTTTCTACCACAAAGCCTTAGCACATGAGTTTCTCTCTGCCTGGACTAGTCAACATCCCACCTTACCCATGCCTGAATCAATCTTTCTTTCTTTCTTTCTTTCTTTCTTTCTTTCTTTCTTTCTCCTCCTCTTTTTTTTTTACTTTTTAAAAAATGTTTATATTTGAGAGAGAGACAGAAACAGAGTGTGAATGGGGGAGGGGCAGAGCAAGAGAGGGAGACACAGCATCCAAAGCAGGGTCCAGGCTCCGAGCTGTCAGCACACAGCCAGACAGAGGGCTTGAACCCACCAACTGTGAGATCATGACCTGAGCTGAAGTTGGACACTTAACCGACTGAACCACCCAGGTGCCCATGAATCTTCTTTATACTTTGAGTCTCAGTACAATTATCACCTCCCTCAAAGTCTTTCTCTGGTTACACTCTAATGTAGCTCCCATATTATTCTCTTGGTTAGTCACTCAAGTAAACTACACAATGGCAACTATGATTTTCTTGCTCATATTTGATCACATTCTAGGTGCTCATAAATACCTGTTGAATGAGTTAATACAACATATATTGAGCTTGTTTACTAGTTATTTACATGTGTATGCCTTAGTTCCATCCCATGAACTAGAATTCAATCAGCACAAATTGATCCATTGAGGCAATGTGTGAGATATTAATAAAGGAACGAGACCTCCTGGGAAGCCAATTGCCTTGTAGATGGAGTGTATGTGTAGGGCCCCATCTTTCTCCTCTTTGTTCTGTGGGCTCAGTGAATAGCCCACAGAGGGCCTAATTTTCACCTGATTCTTCAGCAATATTTGAGAAATTAGGCTGCAGAGAAGGGAGAAAAATGGAAAATTTTCAGGTATCAAACAGGGTATCATCTCCATGGAAAGATTTGACATCTACTTATACACGCATCTTGGGAAATGGAGGCTCACTCACACCATTTGATTGTTCACAAACTCATTCTGTTTTGAACTTCCAGCTTGTATTTGACTTTGGTTTGGAAATAGAAAATTAACATGTGCAACAGTGCAACAGGATTTCCCTTTTCCACATCTTCACCAATATCTACTCTTTATTTGTTTCCTGACAGGTGTGAGATATCTCATTGTATTTTTGATTTGTATTTCGCTAATGATAATTGATGATGAGTATCTTTTCATGTGTCTGTTGACTATCTGTTATTTCTTCTTTGGAGAAATGTCTGTTCATGTTTTCTTCCCAGTTTTAATTGGATTATTTGTTTTTTGGGGGTGTTGTTGAGTTGTATCAGTTTTTTTTATATAGTTTTGATACTAACCCTTTATCAGATATGTCATTTGCAAACATCATCTCTTATTCCATGTGTTGCCTTTTAGTTTTGTTGGCTGTTTCCTTTGCTGCGCAGAAACCTTTTATATTAATTTAGTCCTATTCATTTATTTTTGCTTTTGTTTCCCTTGCCTCAGTGGATGTATCTAGAAATATGTTGCTGTGCAGTGTCAGAGAAGTCACTGTCTGTGCTCTCTTCAAGGATTTTTATGGTTTTAGTTCTCACATTTAGGTCTTTCATACATTATGAATTTATTTTTGTGTATAATGAATTAAAGTGGTCCAGTTTCAGTGTGCTTGCGTGGCTCAGTCGATTAAACCTCCAACTTGTGATTTCAGCTCAGACCATGATCTCACTATTTGTGAGACCTACCCCTGCATCAGGCTTGCACTGAGAGCAGGGAGACTGCTTGGAATGTTTTCTTTCATTTCTCTCCCAGTCAAAATTGCACCAACATTCTTCTCAAAGCTAAAACAAGCAATCCTAAAATTTTTATGGAACCACAAAAGACCCTGAATAGCCAAAGTAATATTGAAGAAGAAAACCCAAGTGGGAGGCATCACAATCCTAGATTTTAGCCCCTACTACAGAGCTGTAATCATCAAGACACAACATGGCATTGGCACAAAAACAGACACAATGGAAGAGAATAGAGACTCCAGAATTGGACCCACAAAGGTATGGCCAAATAATCTTTGACAAAGCAGGAAAGAATATCCAATGGAAAAAAGACAGTCTCTTTCACAAATGGTGCTGGGAGAACTGGACAGCAACATGCAGAAGGATGAAACTAGACCACTTTCTGACACCATTTACAAAAATAAACTCAAAATTGATGAAGGACCTGAATGTGAGACAGGAAACCATCAAAACCCTAGGGGAGAAAGCAGGAAAAAACTTCTCTGACCTCAGCCGCAGCAATTTCTTACTTGACACATCTCCAAAGGCAAGGGAATTAAAAGCAAAAATGAACTATTGTGACCTCATGAAGATAAAAAGCTTATGCACTGCAAAGGAAACAATAAAACTAAAAGGCAACTGGGGCGCCTGGGTGACGCAGTCAGTTAAGCGTCCGACTTCAGCCAGGTCACGATCTCGCGGTCTGTGAGTTCGAGCCCCGCGTCAGGCTCTGGGCTGATGGCTCGGATCCTGGAGCCTGTTTCCGATTCTGTGTCTCCCTCTCTCTCTGCCCCTCCCCTGTTCATGCTCTGTCTCTCTCTGTCCCCCAAAAAAAAACCGTTGAAAAAAAAAAACTAAAAGGCAACCAATGGAATGGGAAAAGATATTTGCAAATGACACATCAGATAAAGGGCTAGTGTCCAAAATCTATAAAGAACTCACCAAACTCCACACCTAAAACAAATAATCAAGTGAAGAAATGGGCAGAAAACGTGAATAGACACTTCTCTAAAGAAGACATCCAGATGGCCAACAGGAACATGAAAAGATGCTCAATGTCACTCCTCATCAGGAAAATACAAATCAAAACCACAGTTAGATACCACCTCATGCCGGTCTTCCTTAAATGTTTGGTAGAATTTGTCTGTGAAGCCATCTGGTCCAGGAATTATCTTGGGAGTGTTTTGATTACTGCTTAAATTTATTTGCTGCTTATTGGTTTTTCAAATTTCGTATTTCTTCCTGTTTCAGTTTTGTTAGTTTATATGTTTTTGGAATTTCTCCATTTCTTGTGGGTTGTCCCATTTGTTGGCATACAGTTTTTTATTATATTCTCTTATAAATTTGTGTATTTCTGTAGTGTTGGTTGTTATTTCTCCTCTTTGTGATTTTATTTTTTGAGTCCTTCTCTCTCTCTCTCTCTCTCTCTCTCTCTCTCTCTCTCTCTCTCGATAAATCTGGCTAGAGGTTTATCAATTTTATTGATTTTTTCAAACAACCGACTCCTGGTTTCCTTGATCTCTTCTATATTTTTTGTTTTTTTACTTCAATGTGATTTATATCTGTTCCAGCCTTTAGTATTTACTTCATTCTGCTGTCTTTAGGTTTTGTTTGTTGTTCTTCTAACTCTTTAGATGCAAGGTTAGGTTGTTTATTTCAGATTGTTCTTGCTCCTTTGAGGTAGGCCTGTATTGTTATAAACTTTCCTCTTAAATCCATTTGTGCTACATTGCAAAGGTTTTGGGTCATTTTGTTTTCATTTTCATTTGTTTCCATGTCCTTTTTTCTTTCTTCATTTATTTTCTTTTTTTTTCAGTATATGAAGTTTATTGTCAAATTGGTTTCCATACAACACCCAGTGCTCATCCCAAAAGGTGCCCTCCTCAATACCCATCACCCACCCTCCCCTCCCTCCCACCCCCCATCAACCCTCAGTTTGTTCTCAGTTTTTAAGAGTCTCTTATGCTTTGGCTCTCTCCCACTCTAACCTCTTTTTTTTTTCTTTTTTTCCTTCCCCTCCCCCATGGGTTTCTGTTAAGTTTCTCAGGATCCACATAAGAGTGAAACCATATGGTATCTGTTTTCTCTGTATGGCTTATTTCACTTGGTAACACAATCTCCAGTTCCATCCACATTGCTACAAAGGGCCATATTTCATTCTTTCTCATTGTCATGTAGTACTCCATTGTGTATATAAACCACAATTTCTTTATCCATTCATCAGTTGATGGACATTTAGGCTCTTTCCATAATTTGACTATTGTTGAGAGTGCTGCTCTAAACATTGGGGTACAAGTGCCCCTATGCATCAGTATTCCTGTATCCCTTGGGTAAATTCCTAGCAGTGCTATTGCTGGGTCATAGGGTAGGTCTATTTTTAATTTTCTGAGGAACCTCCACACTGTTTTCCAGAGTGGCTGCACCAGTTTGCATTCCCACCAACAGTGCAAGTGGGTTCATGTTTCTCCACATCCTCTCCAGCATCTATAGTCTCCTGATTTGTTCATTTTGGCCACTCTGACTGGCGTGAGGTGATATCTGAGTGTGGTTTTGATTTGTATTTCCCTGATAAGGAGCGACGTTGAGCATCTTTTCATGTGCCTGTTGGCCATCCGGATGTCTTCTTTAGAGAAGTGTCTATTCATGTTTTCTGCCCATTTCTTCACTGGGTTATTTGTTTTTCGGGTGTGGAGTTTGGTGAGCTCTGTATAGCTTTTGGATACTAGCCCTTTGTCTGATATGTCATTTGCAAATATCTTTTCCCATTCCGTTGGTTGCCTTTTACTTTTGTTGATTGTTTCCTTTGCTGTGCAGAAGCTTTTTATCTTCATAAGGTCCCAGTAATTCATTTTTGCTTTTAATTCCCTTGCCTTTGGGGATGTGTCGAGTAAGAGATTGCTACGGCTGAGGTCAGAGAGGCCTTTTCCTGCTTTCTCGTCTAGGGTTTGGATGGTTTCCTGTCTCACATTCAGGTCTTTTATCCATTTGAGTTTATTTTTGTGAATGGTGTGAGAAAGTGGTCTAGTTTCAACCTTCTGCATGTTGCTGTCCAGTTCTCCCAGCACCATTTGTGAAAGAGACTGTCTTTTGTCCATTGGATTCCCCTTCCTGCTTTGTCAAAGATTAGTTGACATACTTTTGTGGGTCCAATTCTGGGGTTTGTATTCTATTCTATTGGCCTATGTGTCTGTTTTTGTGCCGATACCATGCTGTCTTGATGATGACAGCTTTGTAGTAGAGGCTAAAGTCTGGGATTGTGATGCCTCCTGCTTTGGTCTTCTTCAAAATTACTTTGGCTATTCAGGGCCTTTTGTGGTTCCATATGAATTTTAGGATTGCTTGTTCTAGTTTTGAGAAGAATGCTGCTGCAATTTTGATTGGGATTGCATTGAATGTGTAGATAGCTTTGGGTAGTATTGACATTTTGACAATATGTATTCTTCCAATCCGTGAGCACGGGATGTCTTTCCATTTCTTTATATCTTCTTCAATTACCTTCATAAGCTTTCTATAGTTTTCAGCATACAGATCTTTTACATCTTTGGTTAGATTTATTCCTAGGTATTTTATGCTTCTTGGTGCAATTGTGAATGGGATCAGTTTCTTTATTTGTCTTTCTGTTGCTTCATTGTTAGTGAATAAGAATGCAACTGATTTCTGTACATTGATTTTGTATCCTGCAACGTTCCTGAATTCATGTATCAGTTCTAGTAGACTTCTGGTGGAGTCTATCGGATTTTCCATGTATAATATCATGTCATCTGCAAAAAGCGAAAGCTTGACTTCATCTTTGCCAATTTTGATGCCTTTGATTTCCTTTTGTTGCCTGATTGCTGATGCTAGAGCTTCCAACACTATGTTAAACAACAGCGGTGAGAGTGGGCATCCCTGTCGTGTTCCTGATCTCAGGGAAAAATCTCTCAGTTTTTCCCCATTGAGGATGATGCTAGCTGTGGGCTTTTCATAAGTGGCTTTTATGATGTTTAAGTATGTTCCTTCTATCCTGACTTTCTCAAGGGTTTTTATTAAGAAAGGTGCTGGATTTTGTCAAAGGCCTTTTCTGCATCGATTGACAGGATCATATGGTTCTTCTCTTTTTTTTTATTAATGTGATGTATCACGTTAATTGATTTGCGAATGTTGAACCAGCCCTGCATCCCAGGAATGAATCCCACTTGATCATGGTGAATAATTCTTTTTATATGCTGTTGAATTCGATTTGCTAGTATCTTATTGAGAATTTTTGTATCCATATTCATCAGGGATATTGGCCTGTAGTTCTCTTTTTTTACTGGGTCTCTGTCTGGTTTAGGAATCAAAGTAATGTTGGCTTCATAGAATGAGTCTGGAAGTTTTCCTTCCCTTTCTATTTTTTGGAATAGCTTGAGAAGGATAGGTATTATCTCTGCTTTAAACGTCTGGTAGAACTCCCCTGGGAAGCCATTTGGTCCTGGACTCTTATTTCTTGGGAGATTTTTGATAACTGATTCAATTATTTCGCTGGTTATGGGTCTGTTCAAGCTTTTTATTTCCTCCTGATTGAGTTTGGGAAGAGTGTGGGTGTTTAGGAATTTGTCCATTTCTTCCAGGTTGTCCAATTTGTTGGCATATAATTTTTCATAATATTCCCTGATAATTGTTTGTATCTCTGAGGGATTGGTTGTAATAATTCCATTTTCATTCATTATTTTATCTATTTGGGTCATCTCCCTTTTCTTTTGGAGAAGCCTGGCTAGAAGTTTGTCAATTTTGTTTATTTTTTCAAAAAACCAACTCTTGGTTTCATTGATCTGCTCTACAGTTTTTTTAGATTCTATATTGTTGATTTTTGCTCTGATCTTTATTATTTCTCTTCTTCTGCTGGGTTTAGGCTGCCTTTGCTGTTCTGCTTCTATTTCCTTTAGGTGTGCAGTTAGATTTTGTATTTGGGATTTTTCTTGTTTCTTGAGATAGGCCTGGATTGCAATGTATTTTCCCCTCAAGACTGCCTTTGCTGCGTCCCAAAGCATTTGGATTGTTTTATTTTCCTTTTCGTTTGTTTCCATATATTTTTTGATTTCTTCTCTAATTGCCTGGTTGACCCACTCATTCTTTAGTAGGGTGTTCTTTAACCTCCATGCTTTTGGAGGTTTTCCAGACTTTTTCCTGTGGTTGATTTCAAGCTTCATAGCATTGTGGTCTGAAAGTATGCATGGTATAATTTCAATTCTTGTAAACTTATGAAGGGCTGTTTTGTGAACTAGTATATGATCTATCTTGGAGAATGTTCCATGTGCACTCGAGAAGAAAGTATATTCTGTTGCTTTGGGATGCAGAGTTCTAAATATATCTGTCAAGTGCATCTGATCCAAGGTGTCATTCAGGGCCCTTGTTTCTTTATTGACCGTGTGTCTAGATGATCTATCCATTTCTATAAGTGGAGTGTTAAAGTCCCCTGCAATGACCACATTCTTATCAATAAGGTTGCTTATGTTTGTGAGTTATTGTTTTATATATTTGGGGGCTCCTGTATTCGGCGCATTGGTATTTATATTTGTTAGCTCTTCCTGATGGATAGACCCTGTAATTATTATATAATGCCCTTCTTCATCCCTTGTTACAGCCTTTAATTTAAAGTCTAGTTTGTCTGATATAAGTATGGCTACTCCAGCTTTCTTTTGACTTCCAGTGGCATGATAAATAGTTCTCCATCCCCTCACTCTCAATCTGAAGGTGTCCTCAGGTCTAAAATGAGTCTCTTGTAGACAGCAAATAGATGGGTCTTGTTTTTTTTATCCATTCTGATACCCTATGTCTTTTGGTTGGCACAATTAGTCCATTTACATTCAGTGTTATTATAGAAAGATATGGGTTTAGCGTCACTGTGATGTCCGTATGTTTTGTCCTTGTAGCAATGTCTCTGGTACTTTGTCTCACAGGATCCCCCTTAGGATCTCTTGTGGGGCTGGTTTAGTGGTAACGAATTCCTTCAGCTTTTGTTTGTTTGGGAAGACCTTTATCTCTGCTTCTATTCTAAATGACAGACTTGCTGGATAAAGGATTCTTCGCTGCATATTTTTTCTGTTTATCACATTGAAGATCTCCTGCGATTCCTTTCTGGCCTGCCAAGTTTCAGTAGAGAGATCGGTCACGAGTCTTATAGGTCTCCCTTTATATGTTAGAGCATGTTTTTCTCTAGCTGCTTTCAGAATTTTGTCTTTATCCTTGTATTTTGCCAGTTTCACTATGATATGTCGTGCAGAAGATCGATTCAAGTTACGTCTGAAGGGAGTTCTCTGTACCTCTTGGATTTCAATGCCTTTTTCCTTCCCCAGATCCGGGAAGTTCTCAGCTATTATTTCTTAAGTACACCTTCAGCACCTTTCCCTCTCTCTTCCTCCTCTGGAATACCAATTATGCGTAGATTATTTCTCTTTAGTGCATCACTTAGTTCTTTAATTTTCCCCTCATTCTCCTGGATTTTTTTATCTCTTTCTCAGCCTCTTCTTTTTCCATAATTTTATCTTCTAGTTCCCCTATTCTCTCCTCTGCCTCTTCAATCTGAGCCGTGGTTGTCTCCATTTTATTTTGCAGCTCATTAATAGCATTTTTTAGCTCCTCCTGGCTGTTCCTTAGTCCCTTGATCTCTGTATCAAGAGATTCTCTGCTGTCCTCTATGCTGTTTTCACGACCAGGAATTAATTTTAAGACTATTATTCTAAATTCATTTTCTGTTATATTGTTTAAATCGTTTTAGATCAGTTCGTTAGCTGTTGTTATTTCCTGGACGTGTTTTTGAGGGGAATTCTTCCGTTTCGTCATTTTGGATAGTCCCTGGAGTGGTGTGGAACTTTGGGGCACTTCCCCTGTGCTGTCTTGAATAACTTGCGTTGGTGGTCGGGGCCGCAGTCAGACCTGATGTTTGCCCTCAGCCCACCGCTGGGGCCACCGTCAGGCTGGTGTGTGCCTTCTCTTCCCCTCTCCTAGGGGCAGGATTCACTGTGGGTTGGCGTGGCCCTTCTGAGCTCCTTGCATACTGCCAGGCTTGTGGTGCTGGGGATCTGGCATTAGCTGGGTTGGATCAGCAAGATGCACGGGGGCGGGAGGGGCAGGCTCAGCTTGTTTTTCATTCAGAGATCTGCTTCGGGAGGGGCCCTGAGGCAACAGGAGGGAGTCAGACCCGCCGTTGGAGGGATGGATCCACAGAAGCACAGCGTTGGGTGTTTGTGGGGTTTAAGCAAGTTCCTTGGCAGGAACTGGTTCCTTTTGGGATTTTGGCTGGGGGATGGGCGAGGGAGATGGTGCTGGTGAGCGCCTTTGTTCCCCACCAAGCTGAGCTCTGTCCTCCGCGACTCAACAACTCTCCCTCCTGTTTCCTCCAGCCCTCCTGTTGTCCGAGCAGAGCGGTTAGCTTATAACCTTCCAGATGTCAATTCCCGCTTGCTTTCAGAACACACTCGGTCTGGGCCCTCCACTTTTGCAAGCCAGACTCCATGGCTCTGCTTGGCTGGCGGGCTTCCCCTCTGCCCTGGCTCCCTCCCGCCAGTCCGTGGAGCATGCACCGCCTCTCTGCCCTTCGTACCCTCTTCCGTGTGCCTCTCATCTGTGCTTGGCTCCGGAGACTCCGTTCTGCTAGTCTTCTGGTGGTATTCTCGGTTATTTAGGCAGGTATAGGTGGAATCTAAGTGATTAGCAGGACGCATAGTGAGCCCAGTGTCCTCGTATGCCGCCATCTTCCCAGGATCTCTTCATTTATTTTTTTGCTTGACACAGTCATTGTTTAGTAACGTGTTATGTAACGTCTATGTATTTGTGGTCTTTCCAGATTTTTTTTCTGGTTGACTTCTAGTTTCATGGTGTTGTCATCAGAAAAGATGCATGCAGGGGCACCTGGGTGGCTCAGTCGGTTAAGCCTCTGACTTTGGCTCAGGTCATGATCTTGCATCCATGGGTTTGAGCCCCACATCAGGCTCTGTGCTGACAGCTCAGATCCTGGAGCCTGCTTCAAATTCTGTGTCTCCCTGTCTCTCTGACGCTCCCCACTCACGTTCTGTCTCTCTCTCTCAAAAATGAGTAAACATTACAAATATTTAAAAAAAGACAAGATGCATACATGGTATGACTTTGATCTTTTTACTTTGTTTAGCATTGTTTTGTGGTATAATATGTGATCTATTTTGGAACATGTTCCTTGTGTACTTGAAAAGAATGTGTATTCTACTGATTTAGGATGGTATGTTTGGAATCTGTTAATTCCCTCTGTTCCAGTGTGTCATTCAAAGCCATTGTTTCCTTACTGATTTTCTGTTTAGATAATTTGTCCATTGATATAAGTATCATGTTAAAGTCTGCTACAATTAACTCTGAAAAATGAGAACAAACTGAGGGTTGATGGGGGTGGGAGGGAGGGGAGGGTGGGTGATGGGTATTGAGGAAGGCACTCAATGAGCACTGGGTGTTGTATGGAAACCAATTTGACAATAAATTTCATATTGAAAAAAAAGTCTGCTACAATTATTGTATAATTATCAATTACTTTATGTTCGTTATTAACTATGTTATATATATTGGTCTTCTATGATGGGTACATAAATATTTACTATTATTATATCTTCATGTTGGATTATCCCCTTTATTGTTATGTGGTGTCCTTCTTTGTCTCTTGTTACAGTCTTTAACACCTAGTTTGTCTTATAGAAGTTTTGTTACTATGGTTTTCTTTTGACATTTGTATGATAGATATTTCTCCATCCCTTTACCTTCAATCTGCAGATGTCTTTAGGTCTAAAATGAGTCTCCTGTAGGCAGCATATAGATGTGTCTTGTTTTTTTAATGTTTACTTCTTTTGAGAGAAGGAGCACGTGAGCAAGTGGGGTAGGGGCAGAGAGTGAGGAAAAGAGAGAATACCAAGCAAGCTCTGTGCTGTCAGCACAGAGTCCTTTGTGGGCTCGATTTCATGAACAGTGAGATCATGACCTGAGCCAAAATCAAGAGTTTGATGATTAATCAACTGATACACCTAGGTGCCCCTCTTTTTTTGTCTCCTCTTTTTCTTTTGATTGGAGTGTTTAGTCCATTTACATTCAAATTAATTATTGATATATTTGTATTTATTGTCATTTTAGTATTCATCTTGTTGTTGTTTCTGATGATTTTCTCTTATCCTTTCTTGTCTTTCTTTCTTTGCCATGGTTTGCTGATTTTCTTTATTGATATATTTGAATTTCTTTCTCTTTTTTTTAATATCTATTAGTGGTTTTTGATTTGTGGTTGCCATTATGTTTGTATATATCATCTTCTGCATATAGCAGTCTATATTAAGTTGATGGTCCCTTAAGTTTGGACCCATTTCGTCCTCTCTTTCTCATGTTTTAGGTATATGTTGTCATTCTTTACCTCATTTTATTTTGTGAGTTCCTTTGTTACAGAAATATTTACTTTTACTGTTTTTGTGTTTCATAACTTAATATTGTCAGTTTTGGTCTCTCCTTTCTACTCAAAGAATCTCTTTTAATATTTCTTGTATGGATGGTTAATTGCATGAACTTCTTTAGATTTTGTTTGGAAAATTCTTTATCTCTCCTATTCTGAATAATAACATTGCTGGTTATAATATTCTTGGCCGCAGATGTTTTCCATTCTGCACTTTGATTATGTCATGCCAGTCCCTCTGTCTTGGAAATTTTTGCTGAAACCTGCTAGCATTATGGGATTTCCCTTATATGTTACTGTTTTCTTTTGACTTGCTTCTTTAAAACTTTTTTCTTTATCACTATATTTTACCAATATAATTATAATATATCTTAGTGTAACTCCACTTATGTTTATCTTGTTGGGTATCTCTGTGCCTCTTATATCTGAATATATGCTTCCTTCCCCAGATTAGGTAAGTTTTTTGCTATTATTTCTTCATATAAATTTTCTTCCCCCTTTTCTCTCTCTTCTTCTTTTGGGACTACTATATTGCCAATGTTATTACATTTGACAGAGTCACTGAGTTCCTTAAACCTATTCTAATTTTGTATAATTTTTTCTCTCTCTTTTGTTCAGATTGATTACTTTCCATTACTCTATCTTCTAGGTCATTAATTCATTCCTTTTTCTTACAGCCTTCTGTTCATTCCATCAAGTGTGTTTCCCATTTTGTTTATTGAGCCCTTTATCTCTGCTATGTTATTCCTTATTTCTGTGTTAAAGGT
Organism: Panthera onca; assembly: GCF_046562875.1. Lineage (NCBI taxonomy): Eukaryota > Metazoa > Chordata > Mammalia > Carnivora > Felidae > Panthera > Panthera onca. Next base: position 67,224,832 of record NC_138357.1, read on the forward strand.
CTCACTCATGTCTTTCAGTGTTTTCTTAAATCCATTGAGTATCCTTATGATCAGTGTTTTAAATATTTACTCAGACATGTTACTTATATCTGGCCTTGTCCTGTTCTTTCATTTGAGATAAATTTCTCTGTCTTGTCATTTTGTGTAAGTCTCTGTGCCTATTACTGTGTGTTATGAAAATCAGTTACATTTCCTGTTCTTGAGGGTAATGGTCTTATGAAGAAATCCTGTAATGCCCTGCCATGTAGTGTCCCCTGTTCCCCTGGTACTGGTGGTTCTGAGAGTGTCTCCAATGTTTGCTGCATGTGTTTGTTCTTTTGTTCTGTCCACTCTATCCCTCTGGCCATTTGTCTGCAGAGGCTCTCTTTGTTTGTTGTGGGCAGTGTTTAGATCCTGGTCTGCATGCGGTACTAAGTGTGCTCTGGTCTTCTTGTGAAATGAGGCTTGTCACCACTGCCACCAGTACTGAGGCCTTGCAAAACTCTCAGGTTTGGATATATGGTGTTGGCAGTGGTTTGGGCCAGTTTTCTGGGGGAGAAGGCCCACCATACTGGAACTGGGGTAAGAGTGACTGGGAAGGGCAGAAAGGTAGGTAGTGAGTGTTGGCACTGTGGTGTTTCCCACAGGTAGCCCTGTGGTTATGCTGAGATATGGGGGAGCAAAATGGTTACAGCTAGTTCCTCAGTTCTGGAGGGTTCTCTTTATGACTGCTGCCTCTCCGGAATGCACTCAAAAAAAAAAAAACAAGTAACCTACCCACCATGAGCCCCAGTTGCTCTTCAGATTGATGTTTCCATACTGTATGTCCATGGATTGTTTGTCTGCCTCTTTTCCAAAAGTAATGTAATGCTTTCTGGACTCTATCCCAGTCAAACCCACTGACCTTTAAGACTCCAGGCATTAAACCCCACTCATTTCCGGAAGTCATGTAATTCAGCCCCTCTTATTTTCCAAGCCAATTGCTATGGGGATTCAGTGTTCCTGTGCACTCCCCTGTGTGTTAGTTTGTCTCTCTTCCTTGTACATGACTGCAGCTCCCTTTCCGTGTCAGTGGCCACAATCTGTTTCTCTTCTAAACTGTATCTCTACACTTCCTCCCTTCTTTGATGTGGCCTTTTCTCTGCCTTTAGTTGTAAAGTTTGTTCTGCCACTCTTTAGGTCAATTTCTGGCGTATTTAGAATGATTTGATAGTTATCTAGCTGTGTTCATGGAAGGGGCTGGGCCTAGGGTCTTCCTACTCCTCTGCCATCATCCAAGTCAAAAGCAACTCTAGTTTTTAAAGGAGGCAAACAGGGGCACCTGGGTGGCTCAGTCGGTTAAGCGGCCGACTTTGGCTCAGGTCATGATCTCACAGCCCGTGAGTTCGAGCCCCGTGTCGGGCTCTGTGCTGACAGCTCAGAGCCTGGAGCCTGCTTCTAATTCTGTGTCTCCCTTTCTCTGACCCTCCCCCGTTCATGCTCTGTCTCTCTCTGTCTCAAAGATAAATAAACGTAAAAAAAATTAAAAAAAATAAAGGAGGCAAACATTTCTGAACTTTTTAATGTTTATTTATTTTTTAGAGAGAGGGGGGAGGGGCAGAGAGAGAGGGAGACACAGAATCTGAAGTAGGCTCCACGCTCTGAGCTGTCATCACAGAGCCTGATGCGCAGTTCAAGCTCAAAAATTATAAGATCATCACCTGAGCAAAATTTGGATGCTTAACCAACTGAGCCACCCAGGCACACCTCTGAATTTTTAGTAAAGGCTAAACATGGTTAGATTAAAAAAGCAATGTTATATTTCCAACCTGAAGATTAGAACCACATGCAACATTGAAATCCTTTCTGTTTTTAATTTTTGGTAAAATAACCCTTATTTCTTCCTATGAATCTTGGGTTGCAATGAAGGTCTTATTTTCTTTTACCAAAAAAGGACTATATATTTCCCTGATCTCTTATGTCTTGTGTTCTTCATGGTAGTATGATTTATGTTTAGAGTTGTGTTGTATTTTTACGGCTTAGGCATTCAGTATCAAGAAGCTATGGACCATATGACATTTAGAGTTCTGGGTCATGTTAGTTAGCCAGAGTTTCTCCACTGTAGGAACAATAGGCAAAATACTGCCTTATATTCTTAGCAGGTAGTTTTTTCTGAATCCTCCCTGAAGCAATATTTTGTTGTTGTTATTCTTATCTATTCTGACCTCCTCTTCTTTGGCTCCATTGTACTGAAAAGTGAAATGGATTGTGTAAGAGTGAGGAAAAGAAGACTGATATTGGATAGTGTGTGATGAAAAATGCCTTTTCTTTCTGGTAAGATGGATTGCTGACCGTCAAAAGGATTGTGTTTTTATTCTCAGATCTCCCTGTTCCTACCTCCAATGCCAATAAACACACACACACACACAGACACACACACACACACACACACACACACACACACACACACACGTAAGGCCTTCTGTGAGGGCTTAAAATAGACCTGTTGGGGGTACATTTTCATCATTATTTGCCTCTAGGTAGAGTTCCTTAGACTCCACTTCTTCCCAGAGTGCGATTTCTCAGGCAAGATTCCAGTTATCCTCTGTAGATACCTATCTGATCTGCTGAATATCTTCATCTGGAAGAAACTAATCTATTGCTTTGTGTGCCAATCAAAGGATGAGGAAAAACATATGCATTTCTTTTTTTAAAGCTTTTAATTTTAACTCCAGTAAAGTTAACATACATTGTTGTATTAGTTTCAGGTGTACAATACAGTGATTCTACAATTCTACACATTACTCAGGCTTCATGATGATAAGTGTACATTTTAATTCCCATCACCTATTTCACCTATGTCCTCACCCACCTCCCTTCTGATAACTATCAGTTTGATCTCTATAATTAAGTCTGTTTCTTGGTTTGTTTCTCTCTCTCCATGCTTTTTTTCTTTTACTTTGTTCATTTGTTTCTTAAATTCCACATATGAGTGAAATCATATGGTATTTGTCTTTCTCTGACTTATTTATTTGTCATTGTACTCTCTAGTTCCATGTATGTAATAGTAAATGGCAAGATTTCATTCTTTTTCTTAAGTTTACTTATTTATTTTGAGAGAGCAAGAGAGAGCAAGTAGGGGGAGAGCAGAAGGGGGGGGGAGAGAGAGAATCTTAAGCAGGCTCCACGTTGTCCCCGCAGACCCCAAAGTTGGGCTTGATCTCATGAACCATGAGATCATGACCCAAGCCGAAATCGAGTCAGATACCTAAGTGACTGAGCCACCCAGGTATCCTGATTTTGTTCTTTTCTTTTTTTATGGTTGAGTAATACTCCATTGTGTATATATATATATATATATATATATATATATATATACACACACACACACATACATATAATATATATTATATACTATATATATGTATATATACATTGTGTATATATACATTACACACACACATATATACATTATATATTATATTATTATGTGTAGTATATGTATATATTATATGTATATATACATTATGCACACACATATATATACATTGTGTGTGTGTGTGTGTGTATATATATATATATATATATATAAAACCTCTTCTTTATACATTAATCTATTGATGGACACTTGAGCTACCATAATTTGGCTATTGCAAATAATGTTGCTATAAATATAGGGGTGCATATGTTCCTTAAAATTAGTGTTTTTGTATTCTTTGGGTGAGTATCTAGTCGTGTGATTACTGGATCATAAGGTAGTTCTATTTTTCACTTTTTGAGGAAGCCTCATACTGTTTTCAAGAATGGATGCACCAGTTTGCATTCCCATCAACAGTGCAAAGAGTTCCTATTTCTCCACATCTTTGCCAAAACTTCTTGTTTATCCTGTTGTTGATTTTAGCCATTCTGACAGGTGCGAGGTAGTACCACATTGTAGTTTTGATTTGCATTTCCCTGATGAAAAGTGACGTTGAGCATCTTTTCATGTGTCTGTTAGCCATGTGTATGTCTTCTTTGGAGAAATGTCTGCTCATGTGTACTGTCCATTTTTTTAATTGGATTGTTTTGTTCTTTGTGTGTTGAGTTGTATCAGTTATTTATATATTTTGGATATAACCCTTTGGATACTAACCCTTTATAGGATATGTCATTTGCAAATGTTTTCTCCCATCCAGTAGGTTGTTTTTTAGTTTTGATGATTGGTTACTTAGCTGTTCAAATATTCTGTATTTTTATGGAATCCCAATAGTGTATTTTTGCTTTTGTTTCCCTTGCCCCAGGAGACAGATCTATAGATCTTTTTTTTTTAATTACAGATGTTGCCACAGGGGATATCAGAGAAACTACATCCTTGCTCTCTTCTAGGATTTTTACTGTTTCATATCTCACATTAGGTCCTTAATCCATTTTGAATTTATTTTTGTGAATGGTGTAAGAAGATGTTATACTTTCATTCTTTTGAATGTAATTGTGCATTTTACCTAACATCATTTATTGAAGAGACTGTGTTTTTCCCATTGGATATTCTTGTCTTCTTTATCAAAGAATAATTGGCTCTAGTATTATGGGTTTATTTCTGTTTTTTTTCTATTATCTTCCATTGATCTATGTGTCTATTTTTGTGTCAGTACCATACTGTTTTGATAATTATAGCTGTGTAATCTGGAAATCTGGAATTGTGTTGCCTCCAGTTTTGTTTTCTTTTTCAAGATTGCTTTGGCTATTCAAGGTATTTTATGTTTCCATACACATTTTAGGAGTGTTTGTTTTAGTAACGTGAAAAATGCTGTTGGTATTTTGATCAGGATTGCATTACATCTGTAGATTGCTTTGGGTAGTATAGACATTTTAGCAATAGTTGTTCTCCCCATCTGTAAGCATGGAATATTTTTTTTCCATTTGTTTGTTATCTTCAACTTCTTTTATCAGTGTGCTATAGCTTTTAAAGTACAAGTCTTGGGGCACCTGGGTGGCTCAGTCGGTTGGGCGGCCGACTTCGGCTCAGGTCACGATCTCGCACTCTGTGAGTTCGAGCCCCGCGTCAGGCTCTGTGCTGACGGCTCAGAGCCTGGAGCCTGTTTCAGATTCTGTGTCTCCCTCTCTCTCTGACCCTCCCCCGTTCATGCTCTGTCTCTCCCTGTCTCAAAAATAAATAAACGTTAAAAAAAAAAAATTTAAAGTACAAGTCTTTCACCTCCTTATTTAAGTTTATTTCTAGGTATTTTATTCTTTTTGGTGCAATTTTAAATGGGATGGCTTTCTTAATTTCTCTTTCTGCTATTTATCATTAGTGTATAGAAATGCAACATATTTCAGTATATTAATTTGGTATCCTGAGACTTTACTGAGTTCATTTTTCAGTTCTAGTAGTTTTTGGTGGAATTTTTAGTTGTTTTTTTTTTTTTTTTCTATACAGTATCAGGTCATCTGCAGATAGTGACAGTTTTAAAATTTCCTTACCAGGTTTGATGCCTTTTATTTACTGTATTGTATTGTATTGTATTGTATTGTATTGTATTGTATTGTTTTATTTTATTTTATTTTATTTTATTTTATTTTATTTTATTTTATTTTATTATACTTTTGTTGCCTGATAGCTGTGGCTAGGGTTTCTAAAATTGGTGAGGGTGGACACCCTTACCTTGTTCCTGATCTTAGAGGAAAATTGAGCATGATGTTAGCTGTGGGTTTTTCATATATGGCTTTTATTATGTTGAGGTATATTCCCTCTAACTCTAGTTCGTTGAGAATTTTTATCATGAATGGATGTTGTAGTTTGTCAAATGCTTTTTCTGCATCTACTGAAATGATTATGTGGCTTTTGTCTTTCTCTTGTTAGTGTCATGTATCACATTGATTTTCTAATACTGATCCACCCTTGCATCCTGGGAATCAACCCCATTTGATCATGTTAAATGATTTTTTGATGCATTTTCGGATTTGGTTTGGTAATATTTTGTTAAAAATTTTAGCATCTATGTTTATCAGAGATATTGGACTGTAGTTTTCTTTTTTGGGGGTGTCTTTATCTGTTTTTGGTATCAGGGTAATGCTGTCCTTGTTGATTGAATTTGAAATCTGTCCTCCATCTTCTATTTTTTTTTTTTTTGGAATAATTCAAGAAAATAGGTATTAACTTCTCTTTGAATGTTTGGTAGAATTTACCTGTGAAGCCATCTGGTCCTGGACTTCTATTTGTTGGCAGTTTTTCACTTACTGGTTCATTTTTATTTCTAGTAATCAGTCTCTTCAATTTTCTATTATTTCCTGATTTGGTTTTGAAAGATTATATCTTTCTAGAATTTATCCATTACTTATAGGTTATTCAATTTGTTGGCATATACTGTTTCATAATATTCTCCTATATTCCCTTGTATATCAGTGGTGTTGGTTTTTATTTTTCCTCCTTAATTTTATTTTATTTATTTTATTTCTCCGCCTAATTTTATTTATTTGAGTCCCCGTTTGTGTCTTTTTTTTTTTTGTGATGAGTCTGGCTAACGTTTTATAATTTTTTGACCTTTCTAAAGTATCAGGTCCTGGTTTCACTGACCTGTTACATTGGGTTTTTTTAGTCTCTATTTTATTTATTTCTGCTCTAATCTTTATTATTTTCTTCCTTTCACTGGCTTAGGACTTTGCTTGTTCTTGTTTCTTGCTCATTTATGTAGGTCTGTATTGCTATAATCTTCCCTCTTAGAACAGTTTTGGCTGCATTCTAAAGATTTTAGTCTGTTGTGTTCCATTTTCACTTGTCTGCATGCATTTTTTATTTATTTTACTTATTTTTTATTTTTAAATTTTAACTTGTTTTATTTTCTATTTTTTAAATTTACACCCAAAACTAAAAGGCAACTGACAGAATGGGAGAAGATATTTGCAAATGACATATCAGATAAAGGGTTAGTATCCAAAATCTATAAAGAACTTATCAAACTCAACACCCAAAAAATAATCCAGTGAAGAAATGGGTAAAAGACATGAATAGACACTTCTCCAAAGAAGACATCCAGATGGCCAACCAACACATGAAAAAATGCTCAACATCACTCATCATCAGGGAAATACAAGTCAAAACCACAATACATACATTTTTAAATTTCCTCTTTGATTTATTCATTGACCCATTTATTGTTTAGTCATATGTTATTTAGCTTATGTATCTGTGGCCTTTCAGATTTTTTTCTTGTGGTTTATTTCTAGTTTCACAGTGTTGTGGTTTGAAAAGATGCATGTTATTTCAATCTTTTCAAATTTGTTGAGATTTGTTTTGTGACCTAACATGTGATCTATTCTGGAGAATGTTCCATGTGCACTTGAGAACAATGTGTACTCTGCTCTTCTGGATTGGAATGTTCTGAATACATCTGTTAAACCTATCAGTTGCAGTGTGTCATTCAAAGGCAATTGTTTGATTTCCTTGATTATTTTGTTTAGATGATCTGTCCATTAATGTAAGTGGGGTGTTAAAGTTCCCTACTATTATTGTATTATTATCAGTGAGTTCCTTTATGCTTGTTATTCATTGTTTTATATATTTGGATACTTCCATGTTGGGTTCATAAGTATTTGTAATTGGTATATTTTCTTCTTGGATTGTACCCTTTATGGTTATATGGTGTCCTTTTTTGTCCCTTATTATAGTCTTTGTTTGAAAGTTTGTTTTGTTTGATGTAAGTATTGTTATCTTTAGGTTTCTTTTCACTTCCGTTTCTATAATAAATGTTTTTCCATCCCTTTACTTTTTCTGTTTTTAAATATGAAATTTATTGTCAAATTGGTTTCCATACAACACCTAGTGCTCATTCCAACAGGTACCCTCCTCAATACCCATCACCCACCCTTCCCTCCCTCCCAACCCCTATCAATCCTCAGTTTGTTCTCAGTTTTTAAGAGTCTCTTATGTTTTGGCTCCCTCCCTCTCTACCTTTTTTTTTCCTTCCCTTCCCCATGGACTTCTGTTAAGTTTCTCAGGATCCACATAGAGTGAAACCATATGGTATCTGTCTTTCTCTGTATGACTTATTTCACTTAGCATAACACTCTCCAGTTCCATCCATGTTGCTACAAAAGGCCAGATTTCATTCTTTCTCATTACCACGTAGCATTCCATTGTGTATATAAACCACAATTTCTGTATCCATTCCTCAGTTGATGGACATTTAGGCTCTTTCCATAATTTGGCTATTGTTGAAAGTGCTGCTATAAACATTGTGGTACAAGTGCCTCTATGCATCAGCACTCCTGTATCCCTTGGGTAAATTCCTAGCAGTGCTATTGTTGGGTCATAGGGTAGATCTATTTTTATTTCTTTGAGGAACCTCCACACTGTTTTGCAGAGTGGCTACACCAGTTTGCATTCCCACCAACAGTGCAAGAGGGTTCCCATTTCTCCATATCCTCGCCAGCATCTATAGTCTTCCTGATTTGTTCATTTTGGCCATTCTGACTGGCGTGAGGTGATATCTGAGTGCGGTTTTGATTTGTATTTCCCTGATGAGGAGCGATGTTGAGCATCTTTTCACGTGCCTGTTGGCCATCCGGATGTGTTCTTTAGAGAAGTGTCTATTCATGTCTTCTGCCCATTTCTTCACTGGATAATTTGTTTTTCAGGTGTGGAGTTTGGTGAGCTCTTTATAGATTTTGGATACTAGCCCTTTGTCCGATATGTCTTTTGCAAATATCTTTTCCCATTCCATTGGTTGCCTTTTAGTTTCCTTGATTGTTTCCTTGGCAGTGCATAAGTTTTTATCTTCATGAGGTCCCAGTAGTTCATTTTTGCTTTTAATTCCCATGACTTTGGGGATGTGTCAAGTAAGAAATTGCTGCGGCTGAGGTCACAGAAATTTTTCCCTGCTTTCTCCTCTAGGGTTTTGATGGTTTCCTGTCCCACATTCAGGTCCTTTGCCATTTTGAGTTTGTTTTTGTGAATGGTGTCAGAAAGGGGTCTAGTTTCATTGTTCTGCATGTTGCTGTCCAGTTCTCCCAGCACCATTTGTTAATGAGACTGCTTTGTGTTCCTGCTTTGTCAAAGATTATTCTTTCCTGCTTTGTCAAAGATTAGTTGGCCATACTTTTGTGGGTCTAATTCTGGGTTTTTATTCAATTCCCTTGGTCTATGTGTCTGTTTTTGTGCCAATACCATGCTGTCTTGATGATTACAGCTTTGTAGTAGAGGCTAAAGTCTGGGATTGTGATGCCTCCTGCTTTGGTCTTCTTCTTAAATATTACTTTGGCTATTCAGGGTCTTTTGTGGTTCTATACAAATTTTAGGATTGCTTGTTCTAGCTTTGAGAAGAATGCTGGTGCGATTTTGCTTGGGATTGCATTGAATGTGTAGATAGATTTAGGTAGTATTGACATTTTAACAATATTTTTTCTTCCAATGGATGTGCATGGAATGCTTTTCCATTTCTTTATGTCTTCTTCAATTTCCTTCATAAGACTTCTATAGTTTTCAGCATACAGATCTTTTACATCTTTGGTTAGGTTTATTCCTAGGTATTTTATGCTTCTTGGTGCAATTGTGAATGGGATAAGTTTCTTTATTTGTCTTTCTGTTGCTTCATTATTAGTGTATGAGAATGCAACTGATTTCTGTACATTGATTTTGTATCCTCTGACCTTGCTGAATTCATGTATCAGTTCTAGCAGACTTTTGGTGGAGTCTATCGGATTTTCCATGTATAATATCATGTCATCTGCAAAAAGTGAAAGCTTGACTTCATCTTTGCCAATTTTGATGCTTTTGATTTCCTTTTGTGGTGTGATTGCTGATGCCAGAACTTCCAACACTATGTTAAATAACAGTGGTGAGAGTGGACATCCCTGTCATGTTCCTGATCTCAGGGAGAAAGCTCTCAGTTTTTCCCCATTGAGGATGAAAATAGCTGTGGGCTTTTCGTAAATGGCTTTGATGATGTTTAAGTATGTTCCTTCTATCGCGACTTTCTCGAGGGTTTTTCTTAAGAAAGGATGCTGAATTTTGTCAAATGCTTTTTCTGCATCAATTGACAGGATCATATGGTTCTTATCTTTTCTTTTATTAATGTGATATGTCACATTGATTTGTGAATATTGAACCAGCTATGCATCCTAGGAATGAATACCACCTGATCTTGGTGAATAATTCCTTTTATATGCTGTTGAGTTTGATTTGCTAGTATCTTGTTGAGAATTTTTGCATCCATATCATCAGGAATATTGGCCTGTGGTTCTTTTTTTTTTTTGCTGGGTCTCTGTCTGGTTTAGGAATCAAAGTAATTCTGGCTTCATAGAATGAGTCTGGAAGTTTTCTTTCCCTTTCTATTTTTTAGGACAGTTTAAGAAGGATAAGTATTATCTCTGCCTTAAAAGTCTGGTAGAATTCCCCAGGGAAGCCATCTGGTCCTGGACTCTTAGTTGTTAGGAGATTTTTGATAAGTGATTCAATTTTCTCTGGTTATGGGTCTGTTCAAGTTTTCTACTTCTTCCTGTTTGAGTTTGGAAGTGCGTGGGTGTTTAGGAATTTGTCCATTTCTTCCAGGTTGTCCAGTTTGTTGGCATATAATTTTTCATGGTAGTCCCTGATAGTTGCTTGTATTTCTGAGGGATTTGTTGTAATAATTCCATTTTCATTCATGATTTTATCTATTTGGTTCCTCTCCCTTTTCTTTTTGAGAAGCCTGGCTAGAGGTTTATCAATTTTGTTTATTTTTTCAAAAAACCAACTCTTGGTTTCATTGATCTGCTCTACAGTTTTTTAGATTCTATATTGTTTATTTCTTCTCTGATCTTTATTATTTTTCTTCTTCTGCTGGTTTAGGCTGTCTTTGCTGTTCTGCTTCTATTTCCTATAGGTGTAATGTTAGATTTTGTATTTGGGATTTTTCTTGTTTCTTGAGATAGACCTGGATTGCAATGTATTTTCGTCTCAGGACTGCCTTCGGTCCATCCCAAAGTGTTTGGATTGTTGTCTTTTCATTTTCATTTGTTTCCATGTATTTTTATATTTCTTCTCTAATTTCCTGGTTAACCCATTCACTCATTAGTAGGGTGTTCTTTAACCTCCATGCTTTTGGAGGTTTTCCAGACTTTTTCCTGTGGTTGATTTCAAGCCTCATAGCATTGTGGTCTGAAAGTATGCATGGTATGATTTCAATTCTTGTATACTTATGAAGGGCTGTTTTGTGACCCATTATGTGATCTATCTTGGAGAATGTTCCATGTGCACTCGAGAAGAAAGTATATTCTGTTGCTTTGGGATGCAGAGTTCTAAATAGATCTGTCAAGTCCATCTGATCCAATGTATCATCCAGGGCCCTTGTTTCTTCATTGATCCTGTGTCTAGATGATCTATCCATTGTTGTAAGTGGAGTGTTAAAGTCCCCTGCAATTACCACATTCTTATCAATAAGGTTGCTTATGTTTGTGATTAATTGTTTTCTGTGTTTGGGGGCTGCTATATTCGGTGCATATGCATTTATAATTGTTAGCTCTTCCCCATGGACAGACCCTGAAATTATTATATAATGCCCTTCTTCCTCTCTTGTTACAGCCTTTAATTTAAAGTCTAGTTTGTCTGTTATAAGTATGGCTACTCCAGCTTTCTTTTGACTTCCAGTAGCATGATAGATAGTTCTCCATCCCCTCACTTTCAATCTGATGGCTTCCTCAGGTCTAAAATGAGTCTCTTGTGGACAGCAAATAGATGGGTCTTGTTTTTTTTTATCCATTCTGATACCTTATGTCTTTTGGTGGGAGCATTTAGTCCATTTACATTCAGTGTTATTATAGAAAGATATGGGTTTAGAGTCATTGTGATATCTGTAGGTTTCATGCTTGTAGTGATGTCTCTGTTACTTTGTGGTCCTTGCAACATTTCACTCACAGAATCCCCCTTAAGATCTCTTGTAGGGTTGGTTTAGTGGCGATGAATTCCTTCAGTTTTTGTTTGTTTGGGAAGACCTTTATCTCTTCTTCTTTTCTGAATGATAGACTTGCTAGATAAAGGATTCTCAGCTGCATATTTTTTCTGTTCATCACATTGAAATTTCCTGCCATTCGTTTCTGGCCTGCCAAGTTTCAGTAGATTGAATCATCACTAGTCTTATGGGTCTACCTTTATATGTTAGAGCATGTTTATCCCTAGCTGCTTTCAGAATTTTCTCTTTTTCCTTGTATTGTGTCAGTTTCACTATGATATGTCACACAGAAGATCAATTCAAGTTACATCTGAAGGGAGTTCTCTGTGCCTCTTTGATTTCAATGCCTGTTTCCTTCCCCAGATCAGTGAGGTTCTTGTCTATGGTTTGTTCAATACACCTTTAGCACCTTTCTCTTTCTTCCTCTACTGGAATCCCTATTATACGGATATTGTTCCATTTGAGTGCATCACTTAGTTCTCTAATTCTCCCCTCATACTTCTGGATTTTTTATCTCTCTTTTTCTCAGCTTCCTCTTTTTCCATAATCTTATCTTCTAATTCCTCTATTCTCTCCTCTGCTTCTTCAATCTGAGCTGTGGTCGCCTCCATTTTATTTTGTACCTCATGTATAGCATTTTTTAGGTCCTTATGACTGTTTCTTAGTCCCTTGATCTCTGTAGTAATAGATTCTCTGCTGTCCTCTATGCTTTTTTTCAAGCCCAGTGATTAATTTTATTACTATTATTCTAAATTCATGGTTCGTTATATTGCTTAAATAATTTTTGATCAATTCGTTAGCTGTCACTACCTCCTGGAGTTTCTTTTGAGGAGAATTCTTTTACGTCATTTTGGATATCCCTGGAGTGGCGAGGAATTGGGCACTTCCCCTGAGCTGTCTGGAGTAACTTGTGTTGGTGGGTGGGGCCGCAGTCAGATCCAATGTGTGTCCCCAGCCCACCGCTGGGGCCACAGTCAGACTGGTGTGTACCTTATCTTCCCCTCTCCCAGGGGCAGGACTCACTGTGGAGTGGTGTGGCCCCTGTCTGGGCTACTTGCACATTGCCAGGCTTGTGGTGCTGCTTCTATGGGATCTGGCATATTAGCCGGGGTGTATCTGCAAGGTGCACAGGGGTGGGAGGAGCAGGCTTAGCTTGCTTTGCCATCAGTGGTCCCCTGCAGGAGGGGTCCTGCAGCACCAGGAGGGAGGCAGAGCCTTCAGAGGGATGGATCCTCAGAAGTACAGCATTGGGTGTTTGTGCGGTGCAAGCAAGTTTGGTGATGGGAACTGGTTCCCTTTGGGATTTTGGCTGGGGAATGGGAGAGGGAGATTGCGCTGGCCAGCACCTTTATTCCCCGTGGAGCCAAGTCTGTCTTCTGAGGCTCAACAACTCTTCCTCCTGTTGTCCTCTCGTCCTCCCGCTCTTGGAGCAGAGCTGTTGACTTCTAACATTCCAGATGTTAAGTGCTGCTGGCTGTCAGAACTCATGGGGTCTGGCCCCTCCACTTTTACAAGTCAGACTCTGGGGCTCTGCCTTGCTGGTTGGGCTGCCCCTCCTCCGCCTGGCTCCCTACCACCAGTCCATGTGGTGTGCACAATCTCTGCACCCTTCCTACCTTCTTCCTTGGGCCTCTTGTCTACGCTTGGCTCCAGACAGTTCATTCTGCTAGTCTTCTTGCTGTTTTCTGGGCTATTTAAGCAGATGTGGGTGGAATCTAAGTCCATCCCTTTACTTTCAATCTTCATGTTTCTTTAGGTGTGAAGTGAGTCTCTTGTCGGCAACTTATGATTGTGTCTTTCTTATTTATTTATTTATTAAAAACATTTCTATTTAAGTTCCAGTTTGTTAGCATACAGTGTAATATTAGTTTTGGGTGTGCTATATAGTGATTCAACAATTTCATACATCACTGTGCTCATCACAGCAAGTGCATCCTTTAATCCCTATAACCTATTAACCCATGGTCCCACCCTCCTCTGCTGTGGTAACCATCAATTTGTTCTCTTTAGTTAAGAGTCTTTTTCTTGTTCTCTCTCTCTCTCTCTTTTACCCTATGCTGATTTGTTTTTTTTTTAATTAAATTCCACGTATGAATGTAATCATATAGTGTGTGTTCTTTTTGTTCAATCAGTCACCCTATGTCTTTTTATTGGAGCATTTAGTCAATTTACATTCAAAGTAATTCTTTTTAGATACGTATTTATTGAAATTTTTTTATTTGTTTTCTTTTGTTGTTTTTGTAGTTCTCTGTTTCTTCTCTTGTTCTTTCCGTGTGCTTTGATTATATTCTTTACTGATATGCTTGGATTCGTTTCTTTTTATTTTTTGCATACATATTATAGGGTTTGGATATGTGGTTGCCATTAGGTTGACGGACAACATCCTATGCATATAGCAGTCTATATTAAATTGTTGGTAGCTTAAGTTTGAACCCATTCTGAAAGCATTAAATTTTATTTTCCCCTAACATTTTATGTATATGATGTCATATTTACATCCTTTTATTTCATGAATCCCTTGAGTGAGTTTTATAGATATAATTGCTTTTACTACTTTTGTGCTTTAACCTCCATATTGATTTTATAAGTAATTAATCTACTACTTTTATTGAGTTTCGATTTAACTGAAGTTTTCCCCTTTCTTTATTTTCTTACTTCTCATTTTGGCGTTTTTCCACTCAAAGAATTTCCTTTAACATTTCTTGTAAGGCTGGTTTAGTGGTGATCAACACTTGTAACTTTTATTTGTGTGGGAAACTGTTTACCTATCCTTAAATTCTGAATGATAGTCTTGCTGGATACAGTATTCTTGGTTGCAGTTTTTTTTTTCTTTCAGCACTTTGAATACATCATGCTACTCCCTTATGGCCTGCAAAGTTTCTGCTAAAAAATCAGTGGATCACCTTATGTGATTTCCCTAGTATGTAACTGTTTTCTTTTCTCTTCCTGATTTAAAAATTATTTTTTTATCACTACTGTTTTTCCATTTTAATTATGTTTGTGTGAACCTATTTGGGTTGATCTTGTTGGCAAATCTCTGTACCTCCTGGATCTGGATGTCTGTTTCTTTGTCCAGACTAGGGACATTTTCAGCTATTATTTCTTCAAATAAATTTTCTTCACCTTTTTTTCTCTCTTCTTCTTTTGGGGTCACTATAATGGCAAGGTTATTATGCTCTATGATGTTGTTGAGTTCCCTTAACCAATTTTTTAAGTTTATTTATTTATTTTGAGAGAGGGAGAGAGAGAAAGAGAGAGAGGCAGGGAGGGACACAGAGAGAGGGAGAGAGAGAATTCCAAACAGGCTCTGCACTGCCAACACAGAATCTGATGCAGGGCTTGAACTCATGAACCTGAGCAAAAATCAAGAGTTGGACTCTTAAATGACTGAGGTACCTAGGCACCCTTCCCTTAACCTATACTTACTTTTTATTCTTTTTTTGTTTTTGTTTTTCAGCTTGGTTGCTTTTTTAGCACTTTTTCTTCTAGCTCACTGATTTGTTCTTATGCTTCCTCTAATCCACTATTGATTCCCTGCAGAATATTCTTAATTTCATCTATTGAGTTCATCATCTCTGATTGGTTCTTTTTAATATGATGTATCTCTTTGTTGACGGTCTCACCGAGATTTTCCACTCTTTTCTCAAGTCCAGTAAGTATATTATGAGCAGTAGGTTGAATTTTCTATTGATCATATTACTTATCTGTTTCATTTGGCTATTGTGCTGTGATTTCATCCTATTCCTTCATTTAGGACATATTCCTCTGTGTCCTCATTTTGCTTAACTCTCTGTGCTTGTTTCTGTGTATTAAGAAAGTGAGCTATATCTCCTGCTTTTGAAAGTGGTAACCTTACCAAGAAAAGTTCCTGAAATTCCCTGTAGAATTATGTCCCCTGTTCACCAGAACCAGGTGCTTCAGGGGTGTCCTGTTTGTGAGTTGTCTGCATTTTACTATTGTGGCTGAACCATATTTCCCTTCATTCAGCTGCAATGCACCACTTTGCTTGCTGTTGGCAGAGTTTGTTCCCTTTGTTGTTAAGGACCAGTCTTGGGCTACATTGGGCCTGTACTTGGGTCAAACCTGATGCCTGCCTTCAACTCATTTTCTGGGGCGGTGTTGCCACAAAAGTACAGGGTGCTCTCCCTGTATTGTTCCTTGAGAGGATGGTCTGCAGTTAGATCAGATGTCTGTCTGTTCGGGTTGCAATGACTGCAACTATAGGTCTTTATCCTTGTGCTTCCCCCTGTTAGTGGGTGGGGTAGCAGTCAGATCAAATGTTTTCCTCCAAACCACTGCTGGGGCTGAAGTTGAATTCATGTGTATGGTTATTTCTCCCTTTCCTGGGCAGGAGTCACTTTGGAGTGGTGCTGGTCATTGTTATGGCTATTTGCAGAATAAGATGTATCAGGAACCACTTTGGATGGACTACTGCCAAATGGGGTGGTTTATATGGGTAGAATCCACAGGAGAATGAAGTGTGCAGAGTACATGGTGTTAGCAAGGTAGGTGGAGAGTGTCATGCTAGTTCCCACAGGTGTCTAGCCATCTAGGCTGGGTGGGGAGAGAAATAGTGCCCACCAGCTCTTTCATTTGGGAAAAGTCTCCTAAAGATCACTGCCTTTCCTGTGCACACCCTGAGTTTAGTAAATAAATCTCCTTATATATTTTAAGCGCTTTTCAAACTACTGATTCCATGCTGTATTTTGGAGGGGTTGTTTATTATACTGTCTCTTTAAGGGTATGTACTCAGTTCCCTATCACCCTCTGGCTGTCCCAGACCTAAGTCTGCTGATTTTTAAAATACTCAGAGTGAAACCTGCTGGTTGTTCAAACCTGTAAAGTTAAGCCTCACTGGTTATTGAAGCCAAGTATTATAGGGATTCATCTTCCTATTGCAGGTACCCCACGTCTGGGGTGCCTGATGTGGGGTTTGTTCCTCTACCTTCTCAAAGCTTATAGTGTCCCTCCTGTTTGTGGTTAGTCTTACCAGGAGTTTGGTTCCAAACTGTGTCTCTGCCCATTCTACCCTTTTTGATGTGACCCCTCTACAGTTAACTGTGGTGATTGTGTTCTGCCAGTTTTGGGGTCATTTTCTGTGTTAGTTATCCTGATGGGACAAAGTGAACTTAGGGTCCTCTTTTTTTTGTTTTTGGTTTCCTCTCTTATTTTAGTGGGTTTATCTGTTATTAGCTTCTCGAGAAAGGGTACATGAAAAGCATTTAATTATTTTCATTCTTTAATGTCTGAAAAAGTTTTAAATTCTGCATTCACACTTAATTGGTCCTTTAGGAGATAGAGTTTCACGTTGGAAATAAATGTCCCTTAGAATTTTTAAAGCATTGCTTAACTGTTTTTCAGCCTCAGTGTTGTTATTGATGAGTTCATTACCATACTGATTCTAGATAAAACCTTCTTTTGTCTGTAGAAGTTTGTGGTATTTTTGTACCCAGTGGTATGAAATTTTATGATTATACACCAATGCGGGTATATTTTTACCCATTGTACCAGGAATTTGTGGACCCTTTCATTCCAGTAATTCATATTCTTCAGTTCTGGAAAAATTTTAAAAATTCATTGATTATTTAATCCCCATTTTTTCTCTTATTTTTCTGTGAGTCATATTATGTGGTTATTGGGCTTCCATGACAGTAGTCCTCTAATTTTCTTGTCTTTTATGTGTTTTCTTTTTCTTTCTCTCTTTGGCATGTGGAAAATTTCCTTGGTTCTATCCAACCATCAATGGTGTTATCTTCCTTAGCATCAAGCATATTCTGAAAGCATTGACACTCCCAGGAAAATCTTAAACTGATTCTTCTGAAATGGTCAATGTTCATCTCCAAGGGTGGTGTTAGGAAATTTTGTGCACCTAAGGTGTAATAGCTGAATGTGCAGGCTAACTAGTATTATAATTAAAATGTGGGACTTATTCTCAAAAAATGGTCTTTAAGAGTTGTGTGGGTGGGTAAAAATTTTTAGGAAAATGTTTGGATGGAAAAGAGAGGTGTTAGAGACAGGAACCTGTGTCTCTAAACGGAAGAGGATTGATGATTAAAGCAAGGAATGAGTGATATCTACAGGATTACTTTCTCTTTGTATCTTATGAATATTTTCAAGGCTCACACTGTGTACAGTATTAAGCCTAAGACAAATAATTGGTCTAAATCAAAACTTGGCTAACCTTAGACTGAGATTAATTGTGCAAATATTTATTTCATTCCCACTATTTATTTATTTACTCAACAAATATTTACTGAGTACTTACTATACATCAGGAACTCTTCCAGGCCATGAAGATATAGTGATAAAAATGCCACAATTCTGACTTCATGGAGCTTATTAACTGCCAAACACGGTTCTAGAGGTAGAGAATATAGTGTTGAACATGATAGCAAAGTCCCTATTCTTGTGTAGCTTATATTATGGTTTTATATGGGAGTAGACTGGTAATAAAAAAAGGAAGATAATGTTAGATAATGATTAGGTTTAAGGTAAAAGAAAACAAGGTGATATGATATAGAGTAACTAGGTGACATTAAACTGAAATTTGGATGATTAGAAGAACCCATCCATGTGAAGTCTGGGGAAAAATCTTTATAGACAGAGAAAGAACTAAGAGTGTTACATGTCAGTGGGACAGAAAGGCTAGTATGGCTGAAGCATAGTGATAAAGAGGTAGTGGTATGACATGAAATGGGGTAGAAATAAATCAAGTAGGGTCTAGTTGTTTGTGTTAAAATATTTTGATTTTTAAATGATAGTAATAGATAGCTTTTGGAGGTCTTTAGGGAGAGTAATTAAATAATCTAACTTATATTTGAAAAAGATGACCTTCACTGCTCTTGTAGAATGGACCATACTGAGGTAACAATGTAAGTATGCAGACCTGTCAGGGGGCTATTGTGGCAATCTAGGCAAGAGAAATTATTGGATAGGGTATTAGCCATAGATATGGAGGAATGTAGATGGATTTGAGATATTCTTTCAAGGAAAAATTCATAGGAAAGTCTGGCAGATTTGGTTTAGGACTATAGGAAAAGAAGAGAATCAAGGCTTATTCCCTTTTTTGTTTGTTTGAGTGACCTGATGGATAGTAGTACCATTTCATGAGGTGGGAAAGGCTGGAGGAAGATCAGGTTTTGTGTGTTTGTGACATCAAGATTTCTGCTTGGGTATGTTAAGTTTGAGATGCCTATTGAATATACAAGTGGTGAGATAAATTAAGTAGTTGGATATATAAGTCTGGAGTTCAGGAATATAGTTAAAAGAGTCCCATCCCCATATAGATGGTTTGTATATGGTTGTGCAGCTGCATAAAATTTTCTAGAGAGAAAGTGTGGATGGGAAAGAGGGGTTTCAAACACTGAGACATACCAACATTTAGAGATTGAACAGAGGAAGAGAAATAAGTAAGGGAAATGAGGAAAGGCCAGTTAGGTAAAAGGAGACCCAGGTGAATATTGTGACAATAAGATAAAAGAAAAAAGTATTTCGAGAATAAGAAAGAGTGATTGCTTCCCAGTGCTTGAATAAGGACAAAGAAGTTTCTACCTATTAGTAATATAGATGCCATTAGTGACCTTGAAAATAATAATTTTAGTGGAATTTTAATTTTTAATTCCAATTGGAGTGGATTTGAGTTTAGAAAC
Source organism: Panthera onca (assembly GCF_046562875.1). Lineage (NCBI taxonomy): Eukaryota > Metazoa > Chordata > Mammalia > Carnivora > Felidae > Panthera > Panthera onca. The sequence goes on from NC_138357.1 coordinate 67,244,342, forward strand.
TTAGGTAAAGTAGTGGATACAGCGACTCTAGGTGATAGTTTAAAGATGTTTTTCTGTCGTAAAGAGCAGAGGATTTGGGCAGTAGCAGAAAGGGAGCATGGAGTCATGAGAGGGTTCTTTTTTCCTCATTTGCATGCTGTTAGGAATGATCACTAGACCAGAATAAGATAATAATGTAGAAGAGAGTGAGTCCAGGTTTCAGAAGATCCTGAACTAGAAAAAACTTAAAGACTTAAAGAGAGACCACGGACATATGAAAAACCCACAGCTAACTTCATACACAATGGTGAAAACCTGAGAGCTTTTCCTCTAAGATCAGGAATGAGACAAATATGTCCACTCTAACAGCTTTTATTTGACATAGTACTGGAAGACCTAGCCACAGCAATCAGACAAGAGAAAGAAATAAGAGGCATCTATATTGTTTTTTAAAGTAGGCTTCACGCCCAGCATGGAGCTTGAACTCATGACCCTGAGATCAAGACCTGAGCTGAGATCAAGAGTCAGACATTCAACTGACTGAGCCATCCAGGCTCCTCAGAAGTGTCTATATTGTTAAAGAAGAATTTAAGCTGTCACTATTTGCAGATGACATTATATTATACATAGAAAATCCTGGACTCCACCAACATTACTAGAAGTAATAAATTAATTCAGTAAAGTTGCAAGATACGAAATAAATACCCATACATCTGTAGTATTACTATACTTTAATAACAAAGTAGCAGAAAGGAAAATGAAGAAAACAACTTTATTTACAATTGCCCTCAAAAGAATAAATACCTTGAAATAACAAAAAATGTGAAACACCTGTACTCTGAAATCTATAAAACATTTGATGAAAGAAATTAAAGTGACACAAAAAAATGGAAAGATATTCCATTTTTATGGATTAGAGGAATTAATATTGTTAAAATGTCCACATTACCCAAAGCAATCTACACATTCAGTGAAGTCCTTATTAGCTCACTCTCTGCGCCATCTTGGTTTTGCATTCCCTGCACAAAATGCCTGGTGAAGTCCCTAAAACCTCGCTACAGAGTAGGAGTTTCCACAGCTCCAGGCTGTGAGACAGGGTCTGGAACAGAATCTGACAGTGATGGGGCGCCTGGGTGGCTCAGTCGGTTGGGCGGCCAACTTTGGCTCAGGTCATGATCTCACCGTTTGTTGAGTTCAAGCCCTGCGTCGGGCTCTGTGCTGACAGCTCAGAGCCTGGATCCTGCTTCCAATTCTGTGTCTCTCTCTCTGCTGCTGCCCTGCTCACACTCTGTCTCTCTCTCAAAAATAAATAAAGATTTTTTAAAAACTAAAAAAAAAGAATCTGACAGTGATGAATCAGTACCATACCTAGAGGAACAGGATTCCACACTGGCAAATATGCAATAAGCTCAACTGGCAGCAGCAGCTGAAATCAATGAAGAACCAGTCAGAAAAGGCACAACAGAGCCAGAGTGAAAAGAAGGCATGGAAGGCTATGTCCAAACTGAGTCTTCAACAGGTTACAAGAGTCACTGTCCAGAAACCTAAGAATATTCTCTTTGTCATCACAAAACCAGATGTCTACAAACACCCAGCTTCTGATATCTACATAGTTTTAGGGGAAGCCAAGTAATTGGATTTATGTCAGGAAACACAACTAGTAGCTGCTGAGAAATTCAAAGTTCAACGTGAAGCTGACTTCAACATTCAGGAAAACACACAGACTCCAACTGTATGACAGGAAAGTGAAAAGGATGAGGTTTTTAGAACAGGTGTAAAGGTTAAGGACATAGAATTTGTCACGTCACAAGCAAATGTGTCAAGAGCAAAGCCCTGAAGAACAACAGTAATGACATTGTAAATGCTATTATGGAATTACCAACATAACCATCTGAAAATGGGGATCATTTGTTGGTGTTTCAAAAGAATAACTGAAGCTTGGTTTGAAATTTGTACTGTTTCTATCATTAATAAAGTTATGGCTTCTTGTTGGATAAAAAAAGAAATCCCTATCAAAAGACCAACAGCATTTTAAACAAAACTAGAACAAATATTAAAATTTGTTTGGAACAACAAAAGACCTCAAATATCCAGATCAATTTTGAACAACAACAACAACAACAACAACAAAACAAATCTAGAGGTATCACAATCCCAGATTTCAAGATATACTACAAATCTGTAGTCATCAAAACAGTATGGTACTGGCCCAAAAAATAGACATGTAGTTCAATGGAACAGAGCAGAAAGCCTAGAAATAAACCCATGATTATATGATTAATTATTAATCTTCCAAAAATCAGGCAAGCATATACAATGGGAAAAAGACAGTCTCTATAACAAATGGTGTTGGAAAACTGGTCAGCTACATGCAAAAGAATGAAACTGGGCCACTTTCTAACACCACACACAAATATAAACTCAAATGGATTAAAGACCTGAAACCATAAAACTCCTAGGAGGAAACATAAGCAGTGATTTCTTTGACATCAGCAGTAGCAAAATTTTTCTATGTATATCTTCTCTGGCAAGGGAAATGAAGGCAATAATAAACTATTGGGAATATACCAAAATAAAAAGCTTCTGTGCAGCAAAGGAAACCATCAACAAAACAAAAAGGAAACCTATTAAGTGGGTGAAGATTTTTGCAAATGATATATCTAAAAGGAGTTAATATCCAAAATACATAAAGAACTTATACAACTCAGCACCAAAACAAAAAAAATTGATTAAAAAATGGCCAGAGTACCTGAATAGACACTTTTCTTAAGAAGACATATGGATGGCCAATAGACACATGAAAAGATGCTCAAAATCATTAAACATCTGGGAAATGCAAATCAAAACCACAAGGAGATGTTACCTTATGCCTGTTAGAATGGCAAAATAAAATATAAGAAATAACAAGTGTTGGTGAGGAAGTGGAGAAAAAGGAACCTTCATATAGTATTGGTGGAAATGTCAATTTGTGCAACCAATGTGAACAATATGGAGGTTCCTCAAAAAATTAAAATAGAAATACCATTATGATCCAATAATTCCACTGTTGGACATTTTCAAGGAAAATGAAACACTAATTCAAAAAGATATATGCACCCTTATGTTTATTGCAGCATTATTTATAATAGCCAAGATATGAAGCAATGTAAGTGTCCATCAATAGATGAATGGATAAGAAAGATGTGATATATATATATATATATATATATATATATATATATATAAATATATGCCATAAAAAAGGTTGAAATAATGCTATTTGACACACATGGATGGTCCTAGAAGGTATTATGCTAAGTGGAGTAAGTCAGACTGAGAAAGACAAATGCCATATGATTCTACTCATAAGTGGAATCTAAAAAGAAGCAGAAGCAGGCCTCTGAATATAGAGAACAAACTGATAGTTTCCAGAGGGGATGGTAGTGGAGGGCTGGGAAAAATTAGTGAAGAGAAGTGGGAGATACTGGCTGTCAGATGTGGAATGAATAAGTCACAGGAATAAAAGGCACAGCATAAGGGGAAAAAAAAGAGACCATGGTCAAGCCTGTTAGCACTTTCTTGCACTTAACCTTTGCAAATATTCCTTTTATTCTTCTACTTCCCTGACTTAGACAACTGTAATTTTCATCATAAAGAATAGGGAAGTCTTGATCTGTAAGATATGCAATGTAATCTGTGTCCCTGACTTGCCTAACCTACTTTTTACTACCTCTAGTTTTACAAACCTGGTTATTTTGGGGCTAACAGTGTTATCGCTGGACTTGTAGGATGGCATGCTAAATCATATACAGGCCTCGTGGACATAGATTCATCACATTTGATATCTATAATGCTCTACATTGTGTCTGTGAGTTAAGCTTTATATATTTTGTGACCTAATAAAGAGATAATCATCTAGATGATTATTATAGTTACCATTTATTGGTTGCTTACCATGTGCCAAGCACTTCATGAATTGGGGTGTGTGTGTGAGTGTGTGTGTGTGTGTGTGTGTACAGGTATATGTGTGTACATGTGTATAGTTTTGTTAATTCTTGCCACAATTTTTTTTTACATTTTTTTTTAATTTTTTTAACATTTATTTATTTTTGAGACAGAGAGAGACAGAGCATGAACGGGGGAGGGTCAGAGAGAGAGGGAGACACAGAATCCGAAACAGGCTCCAGGCTCTGAGCCATCAGCACAGAGCCCGACGCAGGGCTCGAACTCACAAACCGCGAGATCGTGACCTGAGCCGAAGTCGGACGCTTAACCGACTGAGCCACACAGGCACCCCTTTACATTTTTAAAATATTTATTTTTGAGAGACAGAGACACACAGTGCAGGCGGGGAAGGGAAGGCGGGGGGAGACACAGAATCTGAAGCAGGCTCCAGGCTCCGAGCTGTCGGCACAGAGCCCAATGCGGGGCTCGAACCCACAAACCATGAGGTCATGACCTGAGCCAAAGTTGGACACTCAACCAACTGAGCTACCCAGGAGCCCAATCCTTGCCACAAATTTATTAAATTGGTACTATCATTATTCTCATAATATAAATTAGGAAACTGGGGTATAGGGAATTTGAGTACCTTACACTGTATCATACATCAAGGAAGCTTATGCCTAGGTTTGTGATTATGAAAGTCATGCACTTTATCACTGATATATATTGCTTGAATTATTCTTTATTTAAAAAAATATAATTTATTGTCAAATTGGCTAACATACAGTGTGTAAATTGTGCTCTTGGTCTTTGGGGTAGATTCCTGTGGTTCATTGCTTACATACAACACCCAGTGCTCATCCCAACAAGTGCCCTCCTCAATGCCCATCACCCTTTTCACCTCTTCCCCACCCCCATCAATCCTCAGTTTTTTCTCTATATTTAAGAGTCTCTTATGGTTTGCCTCCCTCCCTCTCTGTTTGTAACTATTTTTTCCCCTTCCCTTCCCCCATGGTCTTCTGTTAAGTTACTCAATATCTACATATGAATGAAAACATATGACATCTGTCTTTCTTTGACTTATTTCACTTAGCATAATACCTTCCAGTTCCATCCACGTTGCTGCAAATGGCATGATTTCATTCTTTCTCATTGCCAAGTATTATTCCATTGTATATATAAACCACATCTTTATCCATTCATCAGTTGATGGACATTTAGGCTGTTTCCATAATTTGGCTATTGTTGAAAGAGCTGCTATAAACATTGGGGTACAAATGCCCCTATGCATCAGCACTCCTGTATCCCTTGGGTAAATTCCTAGTAGTGCTATTGCTGGGTCGTAGGGTAGTTCTTTTTTAAAAATTTTTTTAGACAAAATATCTTTTATTCTGAATTAAACAAAATCAAAATTCTAAAAAAGTAGTGCTTATAAGATACCCTGAAATATTTTTAGTTGTGTAAATTTTCTTTAAACCTGAATTAGCTCAAATGTGTCAGTATAATATCTTTTTTTATCTGTATGGAGACCAAAACAACTACAACCACAGTAACACTTGACAGAATTTTGATGTCTGAGAACCCCTGGACATTGGACAGCATCCAATTAAAATATCAGTGTCACTTTCATTTATCAAAGAAAATATCTTATCAAGCTCCCAAAACAAATTTGAGGAGTTGAGTTTGAAGAGAAAGACCAAGGTAAATCTGGGAACACAGTTTTCATCTGGTGAAAGTTGAAATCCACATATACATTCTAATCAAAGACCTGTCCTATGTAGGATTTTTCAAGTTTTTAAAGAGTCTACCAGGCCAAATCCTTTGCTGTCTTTACTGCTTTTGCTTTGCTTTTCCCCTTCCCTTTTTCTCACTATGCCTTCAGCCTTTTCCTTTGTCTCTGGTTCATCCATATGGGGTATTGTCCATGCTGGTCTAGAAGACTCTTTTTGGTTCTCTTAATATCAGTTTCCATCTTCATGTCATCTTTTTCATCTTGTACCACACAGTCAGTTTTCTCTTGACAATGTTTAGGTACCACCACAGTTGCTATCTCTTGAACATCTTTCATTAAAACATCATTATCTATTTTAAGAATACTTTTAAGTCTGCTGAGCTCCTGGGGGGCACCCTTTTATCTCTTTTCAGAATGCATCTTCCTTTTCCACTTACTCCATAAGGTTTTAGCTATATGTTACCTGGAAAGCAGGAAAGTCAGAAACTCGCAGATGGCATGCAGACCACGCTGGCTGGAAGTCTTCTCTATTTTTAATTTTTTGATGAACCTCCACACTGTTTTCCAGAGTGGCTGCACGAGTTTGCATTCCCACCAGCAGTGCAAGAGGGTTCTCATTTCTCCACATCCTCGCCAGCATCTGTTGTTTCCTACGTTGTTAATTTTAGCCACACTGACCCATGTGAGATGGTATTTTGATTTGTATTTCCCTGATGATGATTGATGTTGAACATCTTTTCACGTGTCTGCTGGTAATCTGGATGTCTTCTTTGGAAAAGTGTCTATTCATGTCTTCTTCCCATTTCTTCACTGGGTTATTTTTCAGGTGTTGGGTTTGGTAAGTTCTTTGTAGATTTTGGATACTAACCCTTTATCTGATATGTCATTTACAAATATCTTTTCCCATTCTGTCAGTTGCCTTTTTGTTTTGTTGATTGTTTCCTTTGCAGTGCAGAAGCTTTTTATCTTCATGAGGTCCCAATAGTTCATTTTTGCTTTTAATTCCCTTGCCTTTGGAGATGTGTCAAGTAAGAAATTGCTGCGGCTGAGGTCAGAGAGGTTGTTGCCTCTTTTCTTCTCTAGGGTTTTGATGGTTTCCTGTCTTACATTCAGGTCCTTCATCCATTTTGAGTTTATTTTTGTGGGTAGTGTAAGAAAGTGGTCTAGTTTCATTGTTCTGCATGTTGCTGTCCAGTTCTCTCAGCACCATTTGTTAAAGAGACTGTTTTTTTTTCTTTTGGATACTCTTTCCTGCTTTGTCAAAGATTAGTTGGCCATACATTTGTGGGTCCAATTCTGGGTTCCCTATTTTATCCCATTGGTCTATATGTCTGTTTTTGTGCCAGTACCATACTGTCTTGATGATTACAGCTTTGTAGTAGAGGCTGAAGTCTGGGATTGTGATGCCTCCCACTTGGGTTTTCTTTTTCAATATTACTTTGGCTATTCGGGGTCTTTTGTGGTTCCATACAAATATTAGGATTTTTTTTCTAGCTTTGAGAAGAATGCCAGTGCAATTTTGATTGGGATTGCATTGAATGTGTAGCTTGCTTTGGGTAGTATTGACAGTTTAATAATATTTATTCTTCCAATCCATGAGCATGGAATGTTTTTCCATTTCTTTGTGTCTTCTTCAATTTCCTTCAACAGCTCTATAGTTTTCAGCATATAGATCTTTTACATCTTTGGTTAGATTTATTCCTAGGTATTTCTTGGTTCTTGGTGCAATTGTGAATGGGATCAGTTTCTTTATTTCTCTTTCTGTTGCTTCATTTATTGGTGTGTAGAAATACAAACGATTTCTGTACATTGATTATGTATCCTGCGACTTTGCTGAATTCATGTATCAGTTCCAACAGACTTTTAGTGGAGTCTTTTGGGTTTTCCATGTCAAGTATCATGTTGCTAAAAGTGAAAGTTTGAATTCTCTTTGCCAATTTTGATGCCTTTTATTTCATTTTCTTGTCTGATTTCTGAGGCTAGGACTTCCAACACTATGTTGAACAACAGTAGTGAGAGTGGACATCCCTGTCATGTTCCTGATCTCAGGGGGAAAGTTCTTATTTTTTCCCCATTGAGGATGATATTAGCTGTGGGATTTTTATAAATGGCTTTTATGATGTTTAGGTATGTTCCTTCTATCCTGACTTTCTCGAGGGTTTATTAAGAAATGATGCTGAATTTTGTCAATTGCTTTTTCTGCATCTATTGACAGAATCATATGGTTCTTATCCTTTCTTTTATTAATGTGATGTATCACATTGATTGATTTGTGAATATCGAACCAGCCCTGCAGCCCAGGAGTGAATCCCACTTGATCATGGTGAAAAATTCTTTTTATATGCTGTTGAATTTGATTTGCTAGTATCTTGTTGAGAATTTTTGCATCCATTTGCATCAGAGATATTGGTCTGTAATTCCCCTTTTTTGTGGGTTCTCCGGTTTTGGAATCAAGGTAATGCTAGCTTCATTGAATGAGTCCAGAAGTTTTCCTTCCATTTCTATTTTTTGGAACAGCCTGAGGAGCATAGGTATTGCCTCTGCTTTAAATGTCTGGTAGAATTCCCCTGGGAAGCCATGTGGTCCAGGACTCTTATTTCTTGGGAGTTTTTGATAACTGATTCAATTTCTTCACTAGTTATGGGTCTGTTCAAATGTTCTATTTCTTCCCCTTCTAATTTTGGTAGTGTGTGGGTGTCCAGGAATTTTTCCACTTATTACAGGTTGTACAGTTTGTTGGCAAAAACTTTTCATAGTATTCTCTGATAATTGTATTTCCGAGGGGTTGGTTGTGATATGTCCAATTTCATTCGTGATTTTGTCTATTTGTGTCCTCTCTTCTTTTTTTTGACAAGTCTGGCTAGGGGTTTATCAACTTTGTTTATTTTTTCAAAAACTAGCTTTTAGTTTCATTGATCTGTTCTACTGTTTTGTTTGTTTGTTTTGATTCTATATTGTTTATTTCTGCTCTGATATTTATTATTTCTGTTCTTCTGCAGGCCTTGGGGTTTCTTTGTTGTTCTGCTTCTAGTTCCTTTAGGTGTGCTGTTAGATTTTGTATTTGGAATTTTTCTTGTTTCTTGAGATAGGCCTGTATTGCAATGTATTTTCCTCTTAGGGCTGCCTTTTTTTGTATCCCAAAGGGTTTGGACTGTTGTGTTTTCATTTTCATTTGTTTCCATATTTTTGTCTTGTTTTATTTCCATATATTTTTAAATTTCTTCTTTAATTGCCTGGTTGACCCATTCATTCTTTAGTAGGATGTTCTTTAACCTCCATGCATTTGGAAGTTTTCCACACTTTTTCCTGTGGTTGATTTCAAGTTTCACAGTATTGTGATCTGAAAATGTGCATGGTATGATCTCAATTCTTTCATATGTATTGAGGGCTGTTTTGTGACCCAGTATGTGATATGTCTTGGATAATGTTCCATGTGCACTTGAGAAGAATGTTTATTCTGCTGCCTTAGGATGAAAAGTTCTCCATATATCTGTCAAGTCCATCTGGTCCAGTGTATCATTCAGGGCCACTCTTTCTTTATTGATTTTCTGTCTAGATGATCTGTCCATTGTTGTAAGTGGAGTATTAAAGTCCCCTGTGATTACCACATTCTTACCAATAAGACTGTTTATCTTTGTGTTTAATTGTTTTATGCATTTGTGTGCTTTTAACTGGGTGCATAAACATTTATAATTGTTAGCTCTTCTTGATGGGTGGACCCTGTAATTATTATATAATGTCCTTCTTCATCTCTTACTACTGCCTTTAGTTTAAAATCTCGTTTGTCTGATATAAGTATGGCTACTCTCACTTTCTTTTGAATTCCAGTAGCATGATAGATGTTTCTCCATCCCCTCACTTTCAATCTGAAGGTGTCCTCAGGTCTAAAGTGGGTCTCCTCTAGACAGCAAATAGATGGGTCTTGCCTTTTTTTAATCCATTATAATACCTTATGTCTTTTGATTGGAGCATTTATTCTAAGGGGCTAAGTCCAGAGAACTAATGACAATTCGAACCTTTAACTAAATCTGTAAAATACAAATTGAATCAGACCATATTTGAGGTTTTTGTACCTGCTATTTCCCTATGGGTTGTTTTGATGGGCTCCAGACAAAGTCAATACATATTAGAGCTGGTATGCTGGCAAGGCCCAAGGACTTCCAACATTTCTTTTGATTCTCATATGATTTTGGAAGGATCTCCTTATGTTAAAGAACATGGATAATATCGTCATCGGAGTTCTGTAAGAAAATATATGGTCTTTTAGGTTGGCTCTTGAATCTCAGGACTCTGAAGAACTGGCCCCAGCTTAATTTCACCTGTTTTTGACTTTCAATAAATCACTGATATAAACACTTAGCTGGTATTTCTTGGCTTTCTGACTCCTGACTGAAGATACATGTGTTCTGAAGTAAAATTTCACTCCAGACTTATACTACAGAGACTTCTATTCTGGCATCTCTATTGCCACCTCCTGGAGTGAGGAAGCTCTCCCTCAGCTAGATAACTGCTTAAACATAATAGCCACAGGGCAAAAGTCTTTTAGCAGCATAGAAAGCTATTTACATAAAGTATGAACCTGTAAGTAGCCCATTCTATTCTAGGTAAATCAGAACCCTTCCATCCCACCTGAGTAGATAGAAACATTTTTGAATTTTAGTTCTCTTTATAGCCCCAGCTATAAAGCTCACAGTGAAAGGCTGTTGCCTATGATGCAACTAGACCTGAGCTGTGTAGCTGGGCTCGCTTTTTAAGGCTCTGTCATACTGGGAAAGCTGATGAGGCAAGTGATTGGTGGAGAGGAAACAAAGAGCAGTCCAGGTAGTTATGGAGTAAGTCATACATCATTTCCAAAGTTTAGATTAATTCTATGGCTCAAGAAGAAAGGTAGATTAAGTAAGGAAATGAGAATGAGGAAATAGAGGTTATGCACAAATACTGAACAATGAATATTACTTTTCCCTCATTGTTAGACTTTAGGGTGACCTCTGGGTAAGTCTGAACAAAAGTGGGCCAGTCAGAAAACTGGGCTTCCCTGATGTTTCTGTACTCCTTCTTTGCCCTGGTTGATTCTATTCTCAGCCACCATGGGCTGGATGACCTCCAGTCCCTTGCCCTTTGGCTTAAGAGTCTTTGGGCAGACCAAATGGAATATTCATGTGCAAAGTTGGTGAAATAAATCAAGTAGGAAAAAAATCCATTTTGGTGTGGTCATTGTGTCAGCTTTTATTATTTCAGTTCAGCATGGCTGCATATATAAATCTCCTTTAAGGAACCAGAAAAAGGATACATGAAATAACATTTTTAAGAGGCATAGTCACCTGCTTCTAATAATAATTACTACTTGCAAAGCCTGGAAGTGTTTATTTAAGATGTTCTTATTTTTTGAACGATTGACTGGTTCTCTTATTTATACATATAAGAAAAAAAGCAAATAGGGAGAGGAAATTGTTGCTGCAGAAACATGAAAGTCACATTTTTGGCACTGTTCCCTGGTTGATGTCATTTTAGGGAATGTGCTAAAGGCCACTATTTTCCAGAGGAAAACTTTTTCTTTTTCCATAGAAGACTGTTTGTGGGCACTTATTGCCCACTCTGAAGTCAGGCCAAAACCAAACTAAGCCCTTTTCTGTCTTGTTTGGCAGTACCAGGTCAAGCCCACCTGAAGTAGGAGTCCAAAAGTTTTGCTGGTCACTGTGCCCAGCCATTCCATGAACCCTCTTATACTTTCTGAATCTTCTCTTTAGGGGTTTCTCAGCTGCCTGAAATTTTCACAAGTTACTGGGAAGATTAGTTTTCCCTTGTGTGTGAAAGCCCTAAGGGTTCCCAGGGGTATGTGTGTATAAGGGTAATCCCTGAGCTGACTCCTGAGGTACCACAGTGCTTTGTGGGTAGAGGCTTGGATCCAGCTATTCTCATTCCTTCTTACTCTTAAGTGGTCCAAAGCAAAATGGGATATTGACCCTACTGCCACCTGATAGTAGTCCTATCCCTGTCCCCAATTCCCTTGCCCAGCCTGTCTTCATGCTCCCATTTGAAGCTGCTTTAGAGACCTTTTGAAAACCACTTGTCATGGTTTAGAGGACTTTACTTGGATCCATCTAACATAAAATAAAAAGATCATGAAATTGCCCATAGTTTAGTGTGGGCCACAAAAAGTCAGGTCTGGGTTCTCACTATTTCCCCCATCCTTTCAGCACACAGGCAGACACTTGTACTTCAGGATCATTCTCACTTCCACATCTTTATTCTCCCTTAATGAACACTTTGCACAAAACTGCTCTCATCACTGGCTCACTATTGTACCCTCATCTGGTTAAGGCCTCTGCTTAGCTTTTAAACCTTCTAACACTTTACTCCAGCTTTGATCTCCTATTCCCCAACATTCATTCTTTCCCATATTTATAGCGATTTCATTAATTTCATAATTGAAAGGCAAAGTTAGGAAAAATAGTGCTTTATGGAAGCATTTATACAAAGCATAGTGGCCCAAAAGAAGCTGCAATTAATTCTGCTTTGGGAAGTCAGAGAAGGCCTTGAAGATGAGATGATGCTTCAGTGTGAGTCTCTAGGGCTCAGAATGAGTCCATAAGGAAAACACGTAAGAAGGAGAAGACATATCCAGGTGTCTTATTATCCTCATATTCTGCTGTAAGTTTCCTTGGGAACAGCCACATCAGGAACTCAAGCTCAGAGAAAGGAGCTCAGCTTAGAATCATATCACACAGAGTATGAACAGTAGGGAATAGATCCTTAGAGAATGTTTACTTCAAGTCATTTATTTTACTCATGAAGAATCTGAAATCCTAAAAGGTGAAGGAACCTATCCAAGGCCACACAGCTAATTAGTGGCAGAGGTAGAACTAGAGGTAGAAGGACTGCTCCATTCCCATTCCAGGGCTAATTCCATGTTGCTTTGTGTCCTTATCATGTCCCAGTTGGCCCTTTGATCATTTCCTGTGAGAGGTCCCATCAACCACCCTTCACTCACAGATTGTTCCCTTTCAAGTCTGGGCAGCAATGTTTGTTGCTACCAGTTTCCTATGTGGCAATAGAAAAATTACATTTCTTTTCTGGGCCTTAGTTTCTGTTTCCCCATCTAAAAATGGGTGAGGGTTAATTAATAGGTTTCTATGTCTAAACCTTAATGAGGGTTAATTAATAGGTTTCTATGTCTAAACCTTAATGAGAGGGGCACACAGCTAGTAGTTTGTACAGGAGCTTCACTTTTTTGTATATTTGCTGGAGTGAAGTACAGAGATCTGAATGGGGCTGACTGAAAGTAGTAAAAACACGTAGTGGGACTGAGACACTGAAGGATTCCTACAGGCTTGGAAGAAGATATATTACTCCAAGTGTAGTCCTTTTATTTATTAAAAAAATTTTTTTACATTTATTTATTTTTGAGAGACAGAGACAGAGAACAAGTTAGGGAGGGTAAGAGAGAGGAGACACAGAATCCGAAGCAGGCTCCAGGCTCTGAGCTGTCAGAACAGAGACCAACACGGGGCTCAAACTCACAAACTGTGAGATCATGACCTGAGCTGAAGTCGGATGCTTAACTGAGCCACCCAGGTGCCCTCTCTTATTTTTAATATAATATAAATGAAGTCCAAGCTTGGGGTAAGTTCTCATAGATAGAAAGTATCTTGGCCTTGAACCCAGGTCTTCTGATTCAAAGTCCAGTACTTGCTTTTTTTTTTTTTCAAAGTCCAGTACTTTCTAACAACCCATCCTACCTCATTGAACTGGTTATGTCCTGTACAGGGCAGTTCTAAAAAGACAGGAGCTCAGGAGCCTGTTACAAATAGAGTTCAGTAACACTGTGGGCCAGAGTATTTGTAGCTGACAATTATGAAGGGAAAGAGTTCAGAGCTTTGAGAGCAGGGGAGGGTGCAATTGCTTCCTCAGGCCATATTTGGTAATTTTGGGAACTTTCTTGAGCCTGAACTTCAAGATGTAGTTCGGGGAGGGGGGTTCAGGGTCTGGTTATCCTTACTTTTTCCTTTCTAATTGCTTCCTGTTCATACTGTCTCTTCTCTTACCTCCATATGACTAGTCCACCCTTTTCTAGTCATTAAACAAAGACGATCAGTTTTGGGGTTATCTTACCTCCATTTTCCCACTACCCCTCACAGTAACTATCAATGAAACAAAACATCTCACAAAACACTTTTGAATTTGTATTTACTTTTAATTACATGTTGCCTGAGATTAAATGTTTTTGCGCTCTCCCAGATTGCTCTGGTGGGAAGAAAGAAGACAGTTAAAGTCCAGCTTCCCCTTTGGAAAAGAACCTGGCTTTAACGATATGGGCAGTGTCTTACTCATCACTATACTTTCTAACTCCTTTTATTCTTTGGGTTGGTTCATGTGGTCTTTAAGCCATTGGTGCTTATTCTCTGTGGATGGGTGCTTATGCCCTCTTTTTGGAAGATGGAGGAGATTGGTTTGGTTATGGACATGTTGAGTTTGAGAGGTTTATTCTATGGCTGAACAGAGATGTTGAATAGATTCCAGATATCTAAGTCTGGAATTTAAGAAACAGTTTTGGCTAGAGATATAATTTTAGCGTTGTCAGCAAACAGATACCATTTTAAGAAATCTGAACTGATGAAATAAATTAGGGACTAAGTGCAGAGGGAAAAGAGGTTCCATGAAAATTCTCAGGCCACAGTTTATCAATGAGCTAGGAAGCTGTGGAAACTCATCTCCTTGGAAGAAGAAGCTTTGTTCTTTTTCCCAGATTGGTATTATTGGATTTCAAAGTGTGGTGCAATAGAAAAAGTGAGGCCACTGGTTCATTTTATACCTTGGGTAAGTCATCCGCATCTTCTGGATCTCAGTTTTTTCACCTGTATAATGAGAGGATTGGATGAGATGATGTAATATTCTATAATGGTTTATCACTTCTATTAATGGAATCAGCAAAGTCCTGCTAATGTGTTTGTTACCTGTTGGGGTGACAAACATGTAAAGGCACGTTGTAAAGTGACAGAACCTATGTAAATGATAATTGCCATGGTTATGGTTATGTTCTCCTTTATTTGTGGGGTGTTAATGTCTAAACATTATTGCATAAAGGAGTCAAGCACAGGTAGGTTTTTCTTCTGGCTCTGGCTCTAAGTTGCTATGTGAATATGTTCCTTTGAATATTAACCTTTCCTTCTCTGGTTCTTTTTTTCACATCTATAAAATGAGAGGTTTTGGTTTATGTCAGTGATTTTTAATATTTTTAAAAGCTGAGAATTTCATCTTAAACATGAAATCAGTGTGGCTTCTATGGTTGAAAAAGCAAGTTGAATAGGGGCTAGAGGCTCTGGTCACCTCAGAGGCATACCTTGAGCCACTTCTAGGACCCCAGGACACCAAGGAATGTAGTTTGATCCTTGACTGAGCTTTCAAAGCCCTTTCAATCCTGACATTCTGTAGTTTGAGGGTTCCCTTGGTATCATATAAAGTTCAGAGGTCAGCAAAGTTTTTCTGTAAAAGACCAGATAGTAAGTATTTTAGGCTTTGTAGTCCACTTCTCCTTCCTTGTCCCTCCTTCTTCCTTCCTCTTCTGTCCTCTTTCCCCTACCTTCCTTCCTTCCTCCTCCTCCTTCTTCAAACCTATTTAAAATGTAAAAAAAACATTCTTAGATTGTTGGACACTACAAAAACAGGTCATGGACAAAATTCAACATATGAACCACTGGTTACTGACCCCTGGACAATCTACGGTGTGACCCCAGCAATGCTCCCCTGCACACATGAACAAGTGCACACTGAGAAGAGTATAGATTATCTTCCATCCCCAATAGGACCTATGTACAGCCTGCAATTTCCAAACTGCTTTTGGCTGGGCCTAGGGAGGGTGGGAGAAGGTACAAGTCACAGGTGGAGCCTGAGCCTTAGGCCCATTTGGAACACTGCTTAAAGCAAACCATTTCCCTTCCCCCACAGTCCTCTTGGCTGAGCTGGGCCATTACATGTACACACAGCATCAAAGAAGGCACAGCTAGTAACAGAGGACCAATGTGTCTCTGTACCAAAAAGTGTGGCTATTTGTTGCAAACACAGTTGGGAGGGGTGGAGGCAAAGGGGATCATCCAACATCAGAGTCCAGGCAGAGAAGAGGAGATGCCTAATTGGGATAAGATCTGTCTCTGCAGAGCAATAACACTGCCACCTGGTTATGAGCATCTTAGCTTTGCAGAACCCAAAGGGCTTTTCCAGACAACATTTAATTCATCTTCACTGCACCCTTGGGAAGGAGAATAGAAGGGGAGGAGGTTTAACTGTTGTGGTAAAGAAAGAGCTATGACTTAGGAATCAGGAGCCACAGCTTGGTCCCTGACTTGTGAGGTAAACTTGGACAAGTCTCTTCTGCTCTCATTTGTAAAGTGGTAGCATTGGATCAGATCAGTGGTTATCCCCAGACCAAAACAAGAATATCATCTGGGAATTTTTAAAAAATTCAATTTTTAAAGCTTCATCTCAGACCTGGTGAATCAAACACCCTGGAATTGGAGCCCAAAATGTTTTAACAAGACTTCCAGGCAAGGAGAACCATTAGATTAGAATAATCTAAAACCTTTCCACCTTTGATTTCCTGATTGTATGAGATAATGGATGTAAAAATACATTCTAAACTGTGCTTTACACATTTCAGGGATGATGATAGTGACAATGACAATAATGATGATAACAATGATACTCCTGTTGATATTAAACCATACTTTGGCAGTCAGGTTGGTTCCCTAAGCCAAGAACTTTTTACCCCACCCGCATGGAATTTCTCCCAAGTCTTGTAAGACAGAGATATGCCTGCAGGAGCTTATATCTATGTGAGTAGGTAAATTAGGTAAAACAAGCTGTTCCAGACGGTTGGTTGACAGAGAAAAAAAATCACAGGACCACTATTTTGAAGATCCACAGAATAGGCACAGCCAGTATTAAAGATTGGTGTGTGTGTGTGTGTGTGTGTGTGTGTGTGTGTGTGTGAGAGAGAGGGAGTGAGAGACAGAGAGAAAGAGAGAGAGAGAGAGCGTGCTCAGGTGTGGGCTGGGGGGTTGTGGCATTGGAAATAACTCTTAGTATTAGTAGTAGTAAGGTCTTGAGGGATGGAGAGAATTTAAACACTTTCCAGGAAGATAGGAGAACATTATAATGTATGAATGTGAAGCAGAGGCACAAAAGAAAAAAAGTTGTATGACTTCAGCTTGTTATAACATTAAGACTAGAAAGATCCTTATATTTATCCAGAGTTGTGGGTGATCTCCTGGGTGTTGGCTGTAACACCAGTCATATCCTTCCCATTCTGAAAATATACTAGAAAAAAAAGTGAATATGGAGGACCTAAACTTTGTTCTAGAATATAAAAATTAAGTCATTCACAAACATTTATACTTTAGTGACAAATGTATTTTAACACGCTTTCAAGTGATCTTAATATCCCATACATTATGGTTGAATAAATGATTTCTACAAGTCACACAGAAAATTAATGGGACTGGAACCCAGTTCTCCCGACTTCTAGTCTGGTGCCTTTCCTTTGTAATCTGTATTTGCTCAGAAGTTTTTGGAATGGAGAAGTTTAACCAAAATAAAGTTTAAAAAGCACGTGTTAGAGGTACAGCTGGAGGGAGGCTAGGGTGAAACTGTAGAGAACTTGAAATGCCAGCCTGAAATTTTTGAATTTCTCCTGTAGGTAATGGGACATGGCTAAAGGTTCTGGAGCTATGGTATGGCATCACCTGCGATTTAGGAATGTTACTCAAATGGTTTAGTGCAGCAGTACCTGGTGGATTGGACTGGGAGAGTACTTGGTGGGAGCAAAACAACTAAGGAGTAGCTCCAAATGTAGGCTAGAAATGCCATAGACTTGCCCCCCCTTCCATGCCATGAATGCATTTGTATTTTTAACAGAAGAAACAATATAAGTGCAAAAACATGGGTTTTCTCCTGGGATTTCAGCCACTCGTTATAGGGATATTTGGGAGCTGGAGTCTTCCTGACCCTGGAAGATCATACTGGAGATCTCTTCCTTGGACTGCACTCTAGGCTAGCCCTTGCTAAAGCTCAGTGCTGCTCTCTGGTTTCATTCTGCACCCAGATTATTATGTATTATGAGTCAGGGGCCCAGAGTTTAGGAGATATTATGCTGTTCCTTTCATTCTTTTCACAAAGCCCCAGGCTCAAAGAAGTCACTTATCCATGTTACCATGCCAGTTGCATCACCCAATTCCTTCCAGAGACCCTAGCTACAAGCTTCATAATTTACAGCTTCTGAAGTTCATTCCTACCCATTATCTCATTTCATTCTCATTAGATCCTTATGAGACAGGCAGGCTTATTACAGTTTAATGAGATGAAAGTGAAGAGCAGAGTAGGGAAAGCAACTTGTTATTCAGCCAGCGAGTGGTACAGCTTACTAATTCTGCCTTCTAGGCAATATTCCATGATTTCATTTGCATTGTTAGGGTTGTGGTGATCATTTTTATGAGTGTGCTAAGAGCTCTGTCAGATCTCAAACAAGGCTGGGGCAGAGAAGGAAACAGAAGATCAGGAAACCAAATTTCTTTTCATTTCTAGCCCAAGGTCCCTCCCTCAATAATATACTGCCTCCCTTGAATGTACTGACAGACCTCAGTGGGAAAAATCTTTGGATCTGCCTGATCATAACCTTGTACTCGCTGCCTGTCTGATGCCAGTGATACTCTGCATAAGAATATGTCACCTTTGCCTGCAGCCTGTCATGTTTCCTTTTTGCCATTCTCTGTCTTCATCCTGGCAGCTGGAACAAAGATGCAACCTAGGAACTCCCCTTACATGGGCTATCCCAAATGGAGAGGATCACAACTCCAAATCTTCCTTGGACAGTATGAAAAGCCAATCATTGAGAGACCAGGTCACCACTACACGTAGTCAGCCTTTAAAATATAAATGGCACAGAGTCTTTAGCTGAAGCTGCTTTGGCCAGACGTTTCCAGGACTCTGACTAGGTTTTCAGTGTGAGCCAAAGGCAACACCAACCAGAGTAGCATTAGCCTGGCTTTCAGAGTTCATACAATGTCATGCTGTCTAGATTTTCATCATGAATGTTCCCGAGACTCAAACGCAAAGGGAATTGGGTTGATTTCAACTGGAAAATATTCCTGCCATCTCAATGTTCTCTGGAATAACCTGCTTGCAGCTGTCATGGGGCGGCCCCCTCCCTGTAATGCGTGGCTTTTCCAAGGCTCAAGCTCCAGGGATCTGGAGAGGGAGAGAAGGAGGAGACCAGGATTATGTACCCCCCCAAGCCTGGCTAGTGCTTGCATTTTTCAGGCCTGAAATTGGGTCTCTGGGGTTGGAGCTGGGGGTGAGGAAGAGGGTTTCATGGAACAAGCTCCTGCTGGGTGGATCCCTGCTTGCAGCTGGTTGCATTTCTTTGACTGACTTCCAACAGGAAGAATTCATCTCCTGATGAAGAAGCATATTTCCATGGATAGAGAATCTAGCTGGCTGGGAGGTAGGAGACCTGGGTTTATGTCCTGGCTTTGTCATCAACTTGTATTGTGGCTTTAAGCAAGTCAGTATCATCTCTATGCCTCAGCTTCTTCCATTTAAAGTGGAGCTACTACTACCCGCTGCTTACATATATGGAGTAAAAACAAGGTGTGGGGGACATTGATGAATGTGCTAGGGGAAATGAAAGGATGCTAGGACTTTATTCTTATTTCTTAAGACCTAGGGAACTAAACTAATTGCTCTTATTTCCTTTCTCCTTGTCCTATGATGTTGGTAAAATGGCAGAGTATGGGAAAGTCTCCAAGGATTTAGGTAGTCATAGGGCAAAGGAAAGAATGGTGGTATAAGCAGTAGCATAACCCAACATGCAAGTGGGTATACCCTAAAATCTTCTCAAGGAGATGTTGACAGCAAGCTGGAAGCAAAATCCTGTGATAATGGAAAATAAGATGTTGGTATCAGGGGTGACACATAAGGTGTCAGGAAGAAGGAGAGTGCCTTTTACCATTATGTCCTGGATTGGTGCTAATCCCATCTAGAAATTGCCTTCATTGGTTGACTGGATTGTCAGCGCCTTGGTCTAGCTTTGGTATCTCCAAGCCTCTTTTTCCCTTTGTTTCAGGGTTTTACTTGGCCTGCATACCTGGAAGGGGATTTCAGAAAGTACAGAGAACAAAGAGATTCTGCCCTTGCATCAGAGGTCACTTTGGTTCTACCTGTGCTCTGGCAGTCCTATTTCTGACTTACTGGCCTCTTGAGATCTAGACATATGCTGTCCAGTATGGTAGCCACTAGCCAGATGAACAGCCCCGCATTGCTCATGAGAGGGCCTGGATAATAATATAGTTGCTTTGGCAGTAGCCCAGCAATACTGTGAGATCTCAGGGCTCATATACTGAGAGTAGAGTAGGATGCTTTCTTCTTCTTCTTCTTCTTCTTCTTCTTTTCTTCTTCTTCTTTCTTCTTCTTCTTCTTCTTCTTCTTCTTCTTCTTCTTCTTCTCCTTCTTCTTCTTCTTCCTCTTCTTCTTTTCTTCTTTTTACAGGGGCTCTTGTATGAAGCATTTTAAACCAAACCAAACAAAAAAAGGTAAAGAAAACTTAGGAAAGTAACTGGACTAGGAATTTTATTACCTGTTGGTCATATAATTACATTTTCAGTGAGCTTAAATCCATAAGTTATCTTCAGGCCTCCTGTTTTATAGCCCTTTGTAGGATGGAAAGAGTATTCACAGCCATTATTTCATTTGAGTCTTCCTAATAAGTTGGAGGCAAGTATGTCAGGAGTTGTTATATTCATTTGATACACAAAGAAACTAAAGCTTAGTAGAGTGAACTGATGGCCAAGGCCCTCTAGTTATTAAGTGATAGTGCCAGGCTAAAAATGGAAAAACCTTGGGAGCATCCTTGACTCCTTTCTTTCTATTTCTAGTCAACTGCCAAGTCTGGATGATTTATGTTTTTTTTTTTAATATGAAATTTACTGTCAAATTGTTTCCATACAATACCCAGTGCTCATCGCAATGGGTGCCCTCCTCAGTACCCATCACCCACCCTCTTCTCCCTCCCACCCCTCATCAACCCTCAGTTTGTTCTCAGTTTTTAAGAGCCTCTTATGTTTTGGCTCCCTCCCTCTCTAACCTTTTTTTTTTCTTCCCCTCCCCCATGGTCTTCTGTTAAGTTTCCCAGGATCCACGTAAGATGATTTTTTTCTTTACTTCATTTTTGATCAGTCCATTTCTCTTCATTTTCACTGTCACTATAGCCCAAGCCCTTCAGTCAATTTTCCAGATAGCAGTCAGTGTGGTATTTTGAATATGTTAAGCTGATCATGATACTTTCTTGTATAAAGCCTATCTAATTCCTCTTTATGGTAAAGAACAAGCTCTTGAATCTGGCCTACATAGTGCCATATGGTCTGTATGGCTTAGCTGTCCATTAACTCTATTGATTCCCATTCCTTTCTTGCATTCTATTCTTCAATAACTTTGAAACTTTTCAAGACTTTTGAAGATTCTGCCTCTAGTCTGTACACATGCTATTTCTTCTGCTTGCCTCACTCAATTACCCCACTCCTCTTCACTTGGTAACCCCCTGCTTATTCTTCAAGCCCTAAGTTCTGATATTGCCTTCTCTAAGAACCTTCCCATCACCTCTCTCCATATTCAGCAATGGGTTAATTGCCTCTTCTCTGAACTCCTATTGCACCCCAGACTGCTTGTTAATATAGCTGTTATTATGCTATATTATACTCATCTGTTTACTTGTCTGTCTCTTTTGGTAAATTGTAAGTGCTATAAGATCAAGAACTATGCCAATTTAACTCTTCACCATGTCTCTAGCATGTAGCACAGGGCATGACATATAAAGGATACTTACAGATATTATTTGATTAATTGAATGAATAACTGAATAACTGAATGATGGATCCCAGGTAATCAGCCCTGCAATCCAGTGTTTTTTCTACTTGGAAGCAACATATTTTAATACAAAGATGGTCACCTAACCTTCAGGCCACCATATTCTTTTCTTTTTAAATTTGTTTCTTTATTTTGTGAGAGAGAAAGCATGGGAGAGGGGCAGAGAGAAGGAGAGACAGAATCCCAAGCAAGCATTCAGGCTTCACATCAGCAGCACAGAGCCAATGTGGGGCTCAAACTCACGAACCATGAAATCATAACCTGAGCCAAGATCAAGGGTAAGATGTTTAACTGCCTGAGCCACCCAGGTGCCCCCAGGCCACCATTTTCAGTGAATATTTAAGACATGTTTACTAGTAATAGTACCTTAATATTGGAGGAAAGGGCTTGGCATCTGCTGTGTGCCAAACACACTGCTGAATGATCTGCATTCAATGCATCCATCGATTCATCAGTTGGAAGAAGGGATAGAAAAACAATAAAACATATAGTATGTTAGAAGGTATTAAATGCTAAAACATGGATGAAGGATGGCTATGTGTGTGAGGGTTATAATTTTAGATAGGGTTTGAGAATCAGAGTGACATGATAAGAGCAGGAAAAACTGAGGGGATAAAGGATAAGGGAGAGGCAGAAAAAACTCCAGGGTTTTGAGCCTGGCAAAATAGTGATTCATATAGAAACATAGAGTAACTTGCTGTCTCAGATGAGGTTTCCCAGCACGAAAACATTAATTAAAAAGTATCCAAGTTGAAACACGATGGGAGAGTCCAAATGATGTCTTTGAATTGTGGTTACATCTAGGTCTCCTAGGTGCAAATGATCATCTGAGAAAAGTTAACGTGCAAACTTAGATGAAACAAGGCAGCTTGATTATAGTAGAAATGGCATGAGGCAGAGAGTTAGGAAACCGATTTTTAGGCTACCTCTGCTGTGAACTTAATTTGTGACTGGACATTTTCCCTCTCTCTGGGCCCCAATATCATCTATGAATCAAGATACTTGGTTGGATAGATGAGTGGCTTTTAAATTATTCTCTATGGTACACCATAGGTGTGGAGAGCCCTGTCAGGGCCTATTGAAGTGGATATGGATGTGATAAAAACAGCCAGAACTATTGGTCATCCTTCTGCTTTAACAGAGTCAATCACTAGACTAGATGGTATCTGAGGTACCTGCTATATCAGGTACTCTGTGACTCTGGTCGTCTGGCAATAGCACTGGAAACCTTTGCTCACCTCTTCTTACAGCTTATTCAAGAATTTGTGGAGGTTTCCTGAGTAATATGGGTATTATAGGGATGAGGAAGGATCAAAGGGATAGGGCTGTATCCTATGGCATTGGCAGTTTTCTCTTAGTGATTACACAGAACAGTAAAGAATAATCCTCAGGCTTAGGGGTTGGAGGAGCTTCTGTGGTGCTGGTTATCAAACACTAGGCCTTTCCAACTGGGCCAACCTTGATGTTGATAATATTTTCTGCTAGTGCAGCCTTGGCTCTCAGACTCAAATGTTGTAGAACTGCTGGGCTTTAGTTAATAAGACAGGGCTGCCCTACCCATGGGAATAGGGCAAGTCATAAAGACTACCATATGTGAACATCTTTTGAGTTGGTGGCCAACTTCTTAGTGGAATTTGAGCATTCGTGGCTGCATGAAATTACACAGTTACCAGTCCCTTTTCTCTGGTTGCTCATGAGAAGTAAGGCCAGTTCAAGGAGCAGGGGTAATAATTCCTTACCTCTGTGGGCTACATCTTGTTTTACATAATTGTCTTCAGTCGAGGCTCTCATTTGAGTTTCACATAAATCCTATGGGGTTGATAGTGCATGGATTCTTATTCTCATTTGATACATCCCGTCTTTTCATCTTTTAAGACCCAGCTTGAGCTTTACCTCCTCTATAGTAATTCCATTCTCACACTGTCCCTCAACTGCTCAACCATAGTACTTAAACTATATTCATGTGTAGTCATTTTATTATTCTTGTTTAAGTCTCTGATTGTTTCATGTGTAGATGTTTGTGTTCCCCCAACAAGCCATTATCATTTATAACAAAGCCTTCTGATTTTTCCCTGTTTGAGCTTTTACTACCGTCCCTATAATCTACTCTCAATATAGAAGCTAGAGTGTTCCTTTTAAGATACATGTCATATCATAACACTTCCCATGATCAAAACTTCCCACTTTCACTCAGAGTAAAATCCGAAATCTTAACAATGGCCTACAAGGTCCTTCCATGCCCTTCATCTGCCTGTCACCTCTGACTTCCTGTCTTTGGAAGGAAGAAATTTGGAAGGAATTCTCCCTTTGCTTGCTCTGCTTCAGTCACATGAACTTCATTGCAGTTCCTTTCATGTATCCAGTGCATTCTTTCTCAGAGATTATGTTTTTTCTGTTCCCTATGCCTGGAATTATCTTCCCCCAGATACATGGTTGGCTCCTTCACGTCTCTAACCAAATGTTACTTTATAAAAGAGGACTTTTTTCATTATCCTATGTAAAGTATTAATGATACACCTTTGCACTCTCCTTCTTGTCCTGCTTTATTTTTATTGCATTCATTGACATATTATGATTTTGCTTACTTGATAATGATCTATCTCTCCTCACTAGGATATTAGTTGCTTGAGAACAAGGATTTTCTTCTGTCCAATGTTATAGTTCTAGTTTCTAGAACAGTGCTTGGCACATAGTAGATATTTTTTAAAATTCTGTTGGATGAAGAAATAAATAAAACCATAAAAAGCCTAAGGGCAGACACTTTTCAATTCTCCTATTGATGTTCCTCATTGTAGACACACTTGTCTTAATAAAACAATGGAAGTTAGAGCAGAAAAGACATTTAGAGATCTGTTGTCTATCTCTCTCACTTAATAGATGGTAAGACTGAGGGGAAGAATATTGCCCAGAGCCATATAACAAGTTGTTGACAGAGTCAAAAGAGTTCGAGTAATCTAGGCTTAGATCCACAATTTTTGCTACTATACATGCTAAGCACATAAATTGGTTTATCTTCCAACTACAGGGCAAAGGTAAGGCATTGTCAGTCTGGAGAAGTAAGCTCCGGGCAGATTAATGTGGAAGTTAGAAGCATTTGGATTTTATATGAACAGGAGTTTCCCCAGATATTTTCCTCTGTGGTTTTGAAGAGCAATAACAACTGGGCCAAGTATGACATAAATACCTGACTTATTAAACCAAAAATAACAGTCTTTCAATAAATCAAGTAGCAAGGCTTTTCTGAATGCCTAACATGTGCCTAGACCTGTGCTGGATGCTTAAGAGATATGAAAATGATCAGCATTGATTTCTACTTTCTAGGAGCAGTCTAGCAGTGAAGGCAAGACTCATCTTTCCGAGATAAGCAGATGCCAAATTGTGACATGTGACAATAAGAACTGTTGAGAATAACAGGGCATTACTGAGGGCTAAAGCAGTTCAAGAAGGCATTATGGAAGAAAGGAGACATATTTGCACCTATTCAATGTTGCAAAACTGTCAGTGCTTTGTCTTCCTTCATTTAGAAGTGTTCACTTGCATCCATGGATCTGACCCTATCTCTGTGGCTCTTTGGGGAAGGATGATGTGTTTGATGGAGTTACCAGGCAGGCCTCATGCTTCCTCGTCTTCTCAGTCCTCCCAAATAGAATCTGCTTTAGTTCAATACATATTTACTGAGTGCCCTGTGTATACCAGGTACTGAGCCAGGGGCTTGGAATAAAAATATAAATATGCCATGGTCATTTACCTGTAGTAGGTCAAAGTCTAACAGGTAAGATGGATATACACAGATGTTTATAAAATAATTCAATATTAAAAAATTAGTTTATTTATATTCTCCTCAATTTATTATTTTTAATGTTTTAACGTTTATTTATTTATATTGAGAGAGACAGAGTGTGCGAACAGGGAGAAGCAGTGAGAGAGGGAGAGAATCCCAAGGAGGCTCAGTGCTGTCAGCACAGAGCCTGACATGGGGCTCGATCTTACAAACCATGAGATCATGACCTAAACCAAAATCAAAAGTCAGATGCTTAACTGACTGAGCCACCCAGGTACCCCTATTTATATTTTCCTTCTAAAAAAAGGGATTTAAGGTGGCAAACATGGTAAGTTCTGCTTATGATCAAATTGTAATGAGATCCCAGATGAGAGAAGAAATGATGTAAAAGTGAATTAGCCAAAGTTTCCCAGACTAGGTGATATTTGAATTGAACTCAGACAATGATTAGGAGTTTTCTAGGGAATTGGGAATGGGAGATGTGGGTAGGGGGATACATTACAGATAAATGGAAAATTACAAAGGTTGGCATTGCCTGACTTGTTTAGGGAATGGTTAGGTGCTCTGTGTGTGTACAGCAGATATGGTAAGTGTCTTGCATGATCATCACTACCAGCTCCTCCCATGTATGTGGCAGAAATTTTTAATCAGACATAACCTGGGTAGGGTTTAGAATCCTTCTGAGCACAGGATTCCAAATGACCACTTGCAGTCAATTTGAATTGATTTATGAGATGAGACATATTTGCCATCCTTGACTGACTGCAATGCTTTTAAAGTTACAGATTTTCAGGAAACAGAATCTCATTGGGATTTTAACAAGCTACTCCCTCATCTCTTCCCCCCTGCCATGATTCTGATGTAATGAGATCATGGATCTGTATTTAGTAGCTACTATGCTATATCATGTTACTGAATTTAGATTTTTCTCCTGCCATCAGAAATTTTAAATCAGAAAAGTGGTCTATTTTTCAGACACCCACCTTTGGAATTAGCATAGAGTATAGACAGAAGGAAGGAAAAACTCATAGCAAGGAGACTTACTATGCAACTGTAATATTTCAGGCAAGGGATAATGAATGCAATGCCTAGGAGGAGAGGATAAATTAGAGAGATACTAACTAAGAGAGATAACAGAAAAGTAGTAAGTGCCAGAAGCCAGGCGTTTTAGGGAATATCATAGAGGGAGAAAAAATTTTCAGGTGAAGCAGGGAGGTATTATATGGGGGAAAGATTCATAAAGATATAATTTGAACCAGGCCCTGAAAGATAGTTGGCACTTGACATTGGGAAAGGGTGGAATTAGGCCATTTCATACCTCTGTAGCACAAGAGCAAAGATCCAAAGGTAGAAAAATCACAAGCCATGTATAAGAAGCAGTAAGTAGTTCAGTTTGGCAGGCTTTAGTCTGGCATTGAGAGGTGACATTTTCCCTATCATCATCCCTGTTCTTAGATGGCTTCTCTCACCATCCAGCCTGCAGGTGCTCAGGAAACATAAATTGGTGTTAATATTAACTAAAGTTTGGTTGAATGTGGACAGTCTCTCAACTGCAAGAAAATCATTCTAGTGCTGATTCTAAGAGCCAGATCTGGGTTGTTCCCACTACCATTTGTCAGCCGTGAACACCACTGAGGAAGGATGGCTAAGGAAGGATGAAAGCTGCTTATTATCTAACAGGGAGTGGGGAGAAGAGGCCTACAGCCATAAAAAGTTCTTGCAGGCACATCCAGCACACATAATGGTAATCTCTGAAGCTCTCTGAAGGAACCCCCCCCCCCATCTATCCCTAGGCAAAAAGAATTATGAAAAAAAATATTCTCTTTCAATTCAATTAAATTATATAACAACTTGATTTTCACAAGATATCACATTCTCAAAGTGTTGCCTCAGACAATGTATTTTCTATTTACTATAACCTTGTAATGGATGTTTATGACTGCTCTAATTGTGAGGGTAAAGAAACTAAGGTTCAGAGAGGTTACAGGGCTTGAGCAATATAGGGATAAAGGATATAAGGATATAGCGTTAATAACTTTCCATGTCAGGCTCCAATCCATGTTTTCTGCTGCCATCTACAATTCCTAAACTTTTCCACTGCACAAGGAGGTATGAAAGATCAAAATGGCATCAAACTAACATATTAATCTAACCCATTCTTTTGAGAGAGAGTCAACAATAATTCATTTCAACAAATACTTTCTTAGCATCTATTCTGTTTTAGGCATTGCACTAGGTCCCTAAGATGCAGACTGAGAAAACACAGTTCTTACCCTCAAGGAGCTCACGGTCTAGTGGGGTAGACACATATACAGATAGTCACAAGCTAATAAGCAAAGTGATACTGGAAGAATGTATAAAGCACTCTGGGAGTTCAGAAAAGGGTGAACTACTGTACAGAGAGGAATTGGCAGTTGAAAATAGTCAAAGCCCTCAGTTAACACAATTAACTTCCTATGTAGAATTGCAGACTTGGAGATGGGGCAGAGAGGAGAGAATTAAATGAGTATATTTTTTGGACCTTCCTGAAAAATACCTTTGTGCTGCCCTGATTGAAAAGTTGGCTGCACTTGTAGTGGCCATTATTGTGCTGCTACTGTCTGGGCTGGATGCAGTGGGACCATGGCTTGTCCTAGCAACCTCCCTTGATTGACTTTTGCCAGGTCTGGTGCAATGTGTTGGGTGCTGGGATAGCAGACTGTGTATTGCCATTTGCAGTTGTTCTGCGTGTGCCTGGAGCTGGAGTCAGTCAGGTCCATGAACCCTCAGAGTTTACAATAAGAATGGGGCCTGTCAGGCATCATTCTACCTACCAGAGGAAGGATAATTGAACTAACATTGATTGAATACTTAATATTTCATTTCAGTTCAGATCAAACATGCTTATGGTGTGTCTTCTATGTGCTTGGCATTTAATAAAGCACCACAGATTCTCCTTACAGTGGGAGAGACAATAGGTAAAGAAGTAACTGTAAATATATAATCCAGTGTGATATGTTATACAGTAAAGTTATGTATAGTGAGCTCTGAGTGCACAAAGGATAGAACAATAAATTCTGTTTGGAGATTCAGAACAAGCTTCATTGGGGGAACTGACATTGGGACTGAGCTCTTATCGATGAAATATACCAAGCACTGTGTTAGGTGCTTTAGAAGAGTAATTATTACTCAGGATGATTTTGGTTGCAAAGTACAGAAAACTCAACTTAAACTGGCTGAAACAAACTAGAGACTTATTGACTCATGTAATGGGAAATCTACAGTTAGGGCAGGCTTTAAGCATGGTTTAGTCATGACTGCTCCTTTTCTTTATGATTCTCTTGACTCTGCACTCTTCTGTGTGTTGGCTTTGTCCTCAAGCTGGTTTCCCTTACGATTACAAGAGAGAAAACAGTGGCAACCAGTGCTGATGCTTCTTTTATATCCAGTGAGGTAGTGAGCATTGTTTCTCACACTATGACACAAAAGTGAAACTTAGTGGTTTAGGACAGGTAAGATTTACAGCAGGATTTATTAGGCATGGGAAGTCTTCCAAAAATTATTTTAAAAGCACTTAAACAGTTTAAATATCTTGAGGGTAGCCTTATTTTCAGGTTATGTTTCTTTTTTGTATAATTTTTGCTTTTATTTTTTATTTTTTTTTCAACGTTTTTTAATTTTATTTTTGGGACAGAGAGAGACAGAGCATGAACGGGGGAGGGGCAGAGAGAGAGGGAGTCACAGAACCGGAAACAGGCTCCAGGCTCCGAGCCATCAGCCCAGAGCCTGACGCGGGGCTCGAACTCACGGACCGCGAGATCGTGACCTGGCTGAAGTCGGACGCTTAACCGACTGCGCCACCCAGGCGCCCCAAGAGTAATACTATTTTTATAGCAGAAAAATTTTTCCTATCAAGGTATTCTTCACACCTTGCATATGCAATGAAAATAGTGGACAAAGTTAATTATACGAAGGAAGTGTTGCAAATGGTTTACGAGCAGTCTCTGAAGTCTGCCATATCTAGGCTCTCAACTCTGCTCTGCCATCACTTAGCTGGGCACCTTGGACAAATTAATTCATCTCTTGGAGACTTAGTTTACTTATCTGTAAAATGGAAACAATATTAAGACCTACCTCATAAGGCCTGAAGACTATGAGATAATCCACTTAATGTATATAGCACAAGTTCCCAAAGTTTCTTGGTTCACTGTACCCTTCCTGTGTCAGTAATTATTTTCACAGCATCCAAGCCTAAAGAAATATTTAAAACTTTTGTGTATTAAGTAATTAAGTACAAACAACCTAATAATAGTAGTTCATGTTGTGCCCAACAGAGGTTGCTGCGTTTCCCTCAAAAATGTAAGATATTTTACAGTAAGTACCCTTGTAAGTTGGCACCTGGGGTACCTTGGTGAATAGTTTGGGAATAGAACACTGCCAGGCACATAGTTGGTGCTAAGTACATGGTTTTTATTATTATTGTAAAATATCTGTGATTATTATTAGAAGGGATCTGGGTACCAAAGAGGATGCTGACCTAGTAGTTTGACTCAGATGTTGAATATCCCTGAGGAGAGACATGTCACTTTTTGGTAGTAATCTATTCTAGTCATAGGTTTTTTTCTAAGTCAGCACCAACTCACCCCAGTTTGAGAGGGAAGAGTGATTTCTATGTGCATAGAGAAGAAAGCTTTATTCTCAAAGCAATGCCATTTTCTAGCTTCACTACTGCCAAGATTTTCCGACTCCACTACTCTTACTCATCAGTCAAAATTCACTCTTTCAGAAGAGACTTCTGTATGTTAGATAAAAAAATACTTTGCTCTGTTTCTGACTGGCCTCTCCTACATTTCTTTTCCTTCTCCTTCCTCTTCAACCTCTCTCCATGTCCCTCTCAACTAGTGTTTGAGACTTGGCCCCATCCCCATAATGGTGAAGGGAAGCTGGAAAGTTAATTCAGGAAAAATGATTGGTTGAACTCTGTTTTGAATCTCAGCTTGACCGGTGAGCCAGTAAGAACAGTGGGTACTGACAATTCATTCCTGTATACCTCTTTCCTCTCCTCTGAGGGAGCATAGGAAGGCAATTCAAACAGAGAGACTCTAGAAGGTGGCCTGTGGGCTTTGGCACCCTTGAGAGGCTGAGGAGAAAAAAGGTAAGGGGTGTGCTGAATTTCCAACTCTTAGCAATTTAGGCCCATGAGGGATCTTTGACATTTTCCTAGAGGCTAGAGCTGACCTGAGTTCTATTTGGTTGTTTAGATTCACTGAAGGGAAATCTGATATCAGAGGTATGAGAAGGAATGAAAGAGGAGACCTGTCCATGCACTGTTGACTCTGGGCCTCTTTGGTGCTGGCCAGCAGAGGTCGGGAACGGCTGGCTGGCTTTTAGCCCCGGTCAGCCGGCAGCGTTTGTTTTGGCTGTTGGAGGAAACAGCACTTTGTGGAAAGCCAGCCTTCCCAGCCAAGGGCCTATTTTCATCTTGAATCTGTTGAGTCCAGCCTGAAGTCTGAGTCCAGGATCAACAGAGGCCATGGAAAATGGGACTGGATGCCTGGCAGCCAGAACTGTGGGCTTTGTCCCACATGGCATTTTGCCCTGAGCTTATGAAGGCAGGAATGATGGGGATCTGGGCCTTGTGGAATTAAGGCCAGAAAGAGCTAGCTGCTCTTTGCATGGTCATTGCAGCACGGGATTGGCTGTAATATATCACTATGCTTCATCCCTTCCCAGGTTATCAAGTCTAGGAAGGTGGATGTATGGCTAGAGCTTACATAGCTCCAAAAGTGCCTGAGCTCTCCTAAATGGGGGTCTCCACACACTGAGGGACCACTAGATCATTGGATCAATATCCTTATCAACCAACCGTGGGAACACAGAAAGGTATCAGTTAGTATCCCTTTTTTTCTGAAATCTCAAGGTCTTTCTGGGGAAACAAACCCATTCCACAAAGAGATACTTTTCATATTAGACAGAGTACAGTGAGGCTCATGTGAGTAGCACAAAGA
Organism: Panthera onca; assembly: GCF_046562875.1. Taxonomy (NCBI): domain Eukaryota; kingdom Metazoa; phylum Chordata; class Mammalia; order Carnivora; family Felidae; genus Panthera; species Panthera onca. The sequence goes on from NC_138357.1 coordinate 67,275,657, forward strand.
AGTGCTAAAGGAGTTCAGAGGAGGGCAAGAGTGCTAGAAGGGATATGGGTTTATGTTGGGCCCGGAAAAGTGAGTAAGAATGAGATAAAGATGTGATGAGAGTTTTCTTATTCTCCTAAGGCAGAAATCCTTTGAAACTGACTCAACACATATCTTTGACTTACTGTAGAATCCTGGTTTCCAACAAGATTATGTTCAGATTAGGATATTTGTATCCTGAGTGACCTTAGGATACTGAACCTGAATGACCAAAATGATTTGAACTTGTCAGACACTACGACTTGTCTAGGGCTTAAATAGAAATAGAGTGATGTCTGGAGGTATGAATCATATTTCTCAAGTTCTTCCTGTACCCTGTATCCCAAACTGAAACTCAATACTGGCTCATCCATTTCTTTCGGGATGTATTTGGCATTAAAGGCCTTTCACACACTGATCTCAATCTTCCCTTTCAGCTGTTCTCTCATTCTTTTTGGAGATTCCCAGCAATTTCATACCAGCTAAATCTCCTCCTTATCCCCTGAAGCCCGTAATAATTGGCTTAAAGTTATTTGTAGGCTCAGAAAACTTTGGTACCAGTCCCCTCCATCTCTTTGAGAATTTGGGATTCTTTGTGAGGTCTAGGTCTCTTCATTCTCTTTCATATCTAATGTTACCATTAGATTCTTAAGCAGAGTCCTATGAAATGCTAATTCTTTGTTGCTGTATATCAGGAGTCAGAACACGTATTCTGTAAAGGGCAAGATAGTAAATATTTTAGGCTCTGAGAGCCATAGAGTCTTGGATGCAACTACTCAACTCTGCTATGGTAGCAGGAAAGCAGCCACAGATAATATGTAAATAAATGAATGTGGCTATACTCCAATAAAACTTTATTTATGGTGTAAAATTTGAATTTCATATAATTTTTACATATCACAAAATATTTTTCTTTTGACTTTTTCAACCACTGAAAAATTTAAAAACTATTCTTAGGTCAAACTCTTCACAAAAGTAGGTGACGGTTGGATATGGCCAGCAAGCCCTAGTTTGCTAACCTTTGCTTTAGAATACAGAACTCAGACTCTGGGGTAGAAATTATTTGGCTCAAAATTTTAAAAAATGATCAGAATTATAGAAAAATGGAATCTATTCTCTAGTAAGTTAAAACTACTCATGTTTCAGGGCGCCTGGTAGACTCAGTCAGTTAAGTGTACAACTCTTGATTTCAGCTCAGGTCATGATCTCACAGTTGGTGAGATTGAGCCCTGAGCTGGGCTCTGCATTGACAGAATGGAGCCTGCTTGGTATTCTCTCTCACTCTATCTCTCTGTATCTCCCCTGCTCTCTCTCTCATTCTCTCTCAGGAAATAAACATTTTAAAAAAACTACTCATTTTTCACTGAAGATCTTAAAGCGCCACTGGCTAAGGATGTCATAGGAGGACTCAAAGATTTTGTGTGGGCTTAGACTTGATGTTTTCTAGGTCTACAGGACTTTGCTTTTGTGAATTTTTCTTCTTCCACATATCCATCATTTCCAACTACTTGAAGTCTTTCTTTAATTTTTGAAAGTCTGTTACCTTTCTCCTACTTTTCCCCACCTAGCATTTATGATACTGTTTCAATTTGCTCCCCATTTTTTTATGTGTGTATATTATTTCCATTCCAGAAACCCAGGAGTTAATGTCAAAAGGACGAGGTTCATCAGGCAGCAGCTATATTGTTGCCTAGAAACCATCAGGGGCAGCTGGAAATTACTGCAGGGGCCTTTTTGGGAAGATGGTCTGACCCAAACTTCAGGGCAGAGTAAAGAGCAAAAGAGATTAAACATGTAATTTCCCTTTGTTAATAATAAAAACAGGTTTGATTCTGTTTTCAGCATATTATATCCTTTTTTAATTTACTAAAAAGAATCTAAAATTCTTTAAGAAATTTCACCTTTTTTGCTCCCCTCCATTCCACGGTGGTTTGATCCTGCTTCTTAGAACAGCATCCCCTTTCTGCCACTTCACAGTAGTCTGATCCTGTCTCACAGACTACTAGTCCCTTTATGTTCTTACTTTCCCTTCTCCTTCTTTCTATGCTTATCCCATAGTGGTTTGATGACACCTTATAGAAAAGCATACCTGGTTTGATCTTATCTGGAGAACATCAGTATCTTTTCTCCTCCTGTCTCACACCAATAATTTGTTCCTACGTCATTAAGCATCAGTTTCTTTTAGCTCCTCCCCCGGGGTCTACAGTGGTTTGATCCTACCTCACAGACTATTAGGTCCTCTCTGATTCCCCCCTCTAGCATCACCAGCACAAATGGTATGGTCCTTAGCATCAGGTCCTTTTTGTACCCCACACTGATCTTCTAAGCAGATTGAAACTGCTTCATCTCATTCCTGATTCAAGTTGATCCCTTCAGTGGCTTGTTCTTGAATTAACAATATAAAACTGGCCAAAATGGGTTTAAAGTGGTCAGAACTTACTCATGACCAACTCAATCTTTCCTCGAAAAGGAAAAATCAGTTCTGACCAGTTAAAATCTATTTTGACCAGTTCAAACTAATTCTGCAGAGCTGGAGCCTGAGGTTGGTAGACTCAGGAAGATGGCTGAAGATGATGCTGATTCGAGCCAAAGCAAGGAATCAGGTACTTACAGAAGTTGAAAATGGGCTGAGAACTAGGAAATAAAAGAGATCAAATGAGAGAGGAAAATACAGGAGCCCGGGTTGGTGGAGGAAGGCTCAAAGGGGATTAGTTGCATCCAAACCTATTTTTTTGAAAGGTGAGAGGCCATTTTGAGGCGGTAATGCAGGATCTTGGGCTCTGCCTTTGTATGTCTGGGAATCAGTATGGAAGCTGATACCATCTAGCAGCCCCATCCAGCAGAGCTGAGACTGAGTTGTGTGTGGCCCCAGTGATGCCTGGTTCTGCAAGCCAGCCCCAGGGGCCATTCTTTGTGTTTGGCCTCATCTCAGTTTGCAATTACTAGAGTTCTAAACCACAAATGACAACCTTCCCACTCCTTTAACTGTGGATGGTCATGATGCTTTTTAGCTATTTAGAGATCCTATTTAGGTTAGAAGAAAGGATTGGTAAACCTTGAAGAAAAAAGCTAATTACAGTAGGTAAATCATGAAATGAATGAATCAGTTAACTAGAATTGAGTTGATTACTATAACTTGCAATTTTTCAGAGAGGTATGTAAGAGAAGGTGGCAGGTTGAGAACAGTATCTAATATTTGCCTGTGAGACTGGTTATCTATCTCCTTATTGTTGTTGACTGAAGTAAAAATTGGCCTGTGTTGTCTGGATTTCTCCCAGGTGGTTGTTCTTCTGTCCTTTGTGGGGACTGCAGTAGGGATTGAAAACAAATGGAATCTGAAAAATGGAATTTTCATAGATTTTAGCATTTCTAATTTGTGCAGAATTTCTGCAGTGGGACAGTGGCAAGAGGCCAGATGCTTTGATGATGAGTGACAGAATGCTGCAAGATTGAGGGTGGGGCTGGAGCTCTGGTTTGGTGTAGTATGTCTCAACATCTCTTCTGCAGATGAATGAGGCTCTATGGCTGTTTACCTATCAGGTAAAAAAAGGGAGGATTAGAATGGCATAGGAACTTAGCTGCCTGGGAGGGAATTTGATCCTTTTGTGAAAGAATTTGGCTTAGAATCCTATAATTTGAAAGATGTCTTTTAGGAAGAAGGATTCAGTTAGCCATTGCCTATTTTTTGACAGGAAGAAAGGTGGCCTTTTTAATCAAAGCAGTTGAATGGCACTTCCAAATGTCAAGGTAAAATAAAATATCAGAACATTTGGAGTCAGATAACCCAGGTTTTGAATCCAATTTCTTCTATTTGCTATGTGGACCTTGAACAAATTATTTAACCCCCTAAAGACTTACTTTTTTCATTTGTAAAATAAAGTTAATATTATCTTTCCTAAAAAAAGAACCTTAAAGTTTAATGCTTCTTGGAGCAAAGTAGCTGCCATTCAACATTTTTGTATGATTAAATTATGTGGCAGAGGTTATTTTTGTGTATGTGTGGAAAAATAATACATAATTTAGTTTGATAAAGACAGTTTTTTTTAATTGTCAGCAATGATGTATACCCAGATGAAGCTATTGTACTGTTATGAGGAGCTAAGGAGAAATTGTTCATTGAAGTGCTTTATAAACTAGAAAGTGCATATAGATATCAGAAACTGTTATTTTTATAATAATATGTTGATCATTAAAGTGACACTTGGAAAATCCACGGCATAAAATGGCTTTCAGTGTTTCGGACTCATAGATATCTCTGGTTCCAGATTCACTTCCTACTGAATCTTGTACCTGTGGCCACCAGAAGCCCTGAGATGTGGTATACATGATCATAACCTGTGGTGACACAAGGTGGGGGATAGGAGGTGGAAGAATCATGTCAGAGATATAGGTGATAGATGTGGCCTGGTGGGTTATAACAAACTGTCTTTCAACCACAAACATCTTGAAATTATTTAATTCAAAGCAAACCTGTATTACTTCACCCAGATTCTGTCACCCTCCCTGAAAACAGTAGGATCAGGTAAAGAAGCAACAGGAAGGGCAATAATGTGGACCTTCATGAATATGGAAGTCCTGATTCTGACATTCATAACAGTAGAGCTTGAGTTGGAAAAAACATTAAATTTCAGTGTATTTTTGGCTTCATTAGGGAGCTGCGTCCTGCACTCAGATTTGTGGGTTTGGAAATGTGGCCTTTTTAAATAGGGTAATTTGGTTAATAGATGTGTATGTGATAGTTTCAGTGTACATGTATTACAGCAAGATGCATGACAAAGATTTTTATTTTTATGACATCCTGGTTAACAAGATGGAGAAAACACGAACTGTAACAGTGTTCCTTTAGTTGGAATCTGCAAGTTTTTTTTAAGTATTATTATTTACTGAGTACTTACTATATACCAGGCATTGTGCTAAGTACTTTATGCATTAGTCATTTAATCCTGACAACAGCCTTATGATCTATGTGTAATTATCTCCATCATACAGATAAGGAAACCATTTACAAAGGGCACTGATAATTAATTCTATGTTTCTCTGGAGGAGAAGTTCTTTATAAATGCGAAAGGGAGGATGAGGGCACATTTTCTGAGGGGTTTAACAGAATCACCCGGATGAAAGTTTTTACAAACCATGTAGGCCCTTCCCCCATTATAGTACTCCCCTTAGAAGGCCTGCCCCTCCTTGGGTATTTATGATGTTTTGTGAGCTACTGTGATTGATGTAAATGGGTGGTAGGAAGGGCCTTAAGGTGTGTTGAAGGCAGGAAAAAGATTGAGATTCACTATTGCAAAGAGAGATCCTTGGTAGTAAGCTGTAGGTCTCTGTACCTGGCTGTCTTGGTTTCAATATTTTAATTAATGATTTGATGGATATGTAGAAAAGTATGCTCACCAAATTTTAAGAGAGAACTGGAGTGGGAGGGGAAGTATATATACTGGATACCAGGCCATATGTTTTCATTCTTATGTGGATCCTGAGAAACTTAACAGAAGACCATGGGGAATGGGAAGGGGGAAAAAAAGAAAGGGAGGGAGCCAAATAATAAGAGACTCTTAAAAACTGAGAATAAACTGAAGGTTGAGGGGAGGTGGGAGGGAGGGGAAAGTGAGTGATGGGCATTGAGGAGGGCACCTGTTAGGATGAGCACTGGGTGTTGTATGGAAACCAATTTGACAATAAATTTCATTAAAAAATAAAAATAAAAGGATACCAGAACTAAGAACCCAAGAAGAATTTACTAGAATGTAAAGATGGATAAAAAACAAAAATTTTAACTTGAAAAAATGTGACATTATTTATAAATTTAATAAAATTAAAACAATCAGCAATTCTATAGGATGGGTATATGTTTGATAAGGCTTCCAGGGAAGTTAGTGCAAACTCAGGCTACATTAATAGTAGTAGAGAGTCTAGATTGAAGGCGGTACTTATTCCACTCTTTTCTAAGTTTGAATGAACCACACCTCAAGTATTTGTGCCTAGTACAAAGATAAAATAGAGGTTAAAAAGAGAAGCTTGAAGGATGGAGTGGGGCATGATTGCTGTCTTCCAGTATCTACAAGGTTGTCATAAGAAAGAGGATTATATTTGTATGATGTGATCCCAAGGGACAAAAATAGGATTGTTAGGTGTAAGTTGTTTATGGCAGAGCTGACTGAAGATGAATTGGGCTGTGTTGGAAGGGAATGAGTTCCCTATCATTGGAAACTTTTAAGCAGGAACTAGCTGACTACTTATTAGGAATTTAAGTTTTTCTATAAAACCTCAAATGCAGCCTTAATTGCTACAATTCAGTGCATTGAGACAATTGCCATGAGCATTTTTTGAATGTCATCTGGTTGATGGAGAGGTTGGTGATCAGAAATGAGAAGTATCAGATAACCTTGATAATAACCAGTTAATCTAAGGAAACCCTGGGGTTAGCTGGTGTTGCTCAGCCAAGTATGACACTGAAGGAATAAAGCATTTACTAAGCATCTTGTATATGACTTTCCTGGCGCTTTTACACACATTATTTCTTAATTCTTGCAACAATCATGTGAATTGTGTATTATTAGCATTTCTTTTACAGATGAGAAAATGGAGGCTCAGAAAGGTTAAGTGACTTTCCCAAGTTCATGCAGCTAGTGAGTGACATTGGGGGAGCATATCAGAACCCTATGTAGGGAAAGATGTGACAGAATTTCTACTTTTTACCTGATCGCTTCTCCAGTTGAGTAAAGAGTTGATATTGCCAGAGGCAAGTCAGAACTGTGTGGACAAGTGTGTCATGCTGGGCTGGGTGCCTGGAGTAGATGAGAATATCATAAAGATATATGATCAGTCTCTAGTCCAGCAGGTCCTGGAGGATAGTGTTGGAATGCAACTGAGCTATTACACAGGCTAAATGGCATGACTGTTTATTCATAAGTCTGTACCTTATATGGAACACTGTCCTCCATAGACTCGCATAATGGCACAGCTGTCAAGGGACATACAGATTTTCAAAGTCCAGAGAAGTCTATCTATTTTGAAGAACAGAAAACTGTGGTCCAGAGAGGGGACGGGACTTTTCAAACTTGTTCCACTTAATAATTGTGCCCCTGATATTGCCAGGAACTTATTTTTTTAAATGTAGTTTAGCAAATATAGGATTAGAGCTGCTTAGAGCAGATTTGTTTTTCAGAAATGACCAACTCTCCTATGAAATGTGCTACTCTGTTTCAGAGCTATGAGATAGATATGTAATGTTCTGGTTTCCTCCCCACTAATATTATAGAAATCAGCATTCATAAAAGTGGAAAGAGCATAAGCATAGACAGGTTGGATTTAATTCCTTTAACTGGAACCCATGGGAAATTCTTTAGTTTCTTTGAGCCTCAGATTCATTATTTATGAAAATGTGAATAATAATAGTTTGATTTTAACCATGTGGAGTTTGAGGTGCTTGTGGAGAGTCCAGGTGGAGAGAGTAAGGAAGGGCTGAATGAATCTCAGGAGAATGACTGCGTCTGGAGATACAGATTTGAGAATCAACAGCCAAGGAGAAGGTAAATAAAGCCACATGCATGGATGACATTGCCTGGCAGAGGGATTTTTTCCCACATGATGGCTCTGTAACTATTTGAGGTTGACAATCATGTTATCACAATTCAATTCTCTAGGCTTGCCATCCCTAGATCAAAGATAATTCTGAATGTCTTGAATTCCAGACTCTTCATCAGCCAAATTGTCCTTTTGAGGATATATCATATTTTGGTTTTATACACTATACACTTGATGACTCTGATGCGGGTTGTCCTTGACAGTACCCTGAGAAATATTGTCCTATGGCATAAAGAGAGCTGCATTTGAACCATTCTAGTCCCTGGCATTGACTTCGCATCTAGCTCCATGCCTGGTCTTGCTTCACTGCAGAATGCAGCCACAAAGTGGTTGTTGGATATCACCAGCCCTATCTCATTTCTGGATATCCAACTCTTGGATTTAGTGCAAAAGGTAAAACTTTTTTCCCTTGCTTTTTCATTTTTTGAAGCTTCTTAGGTACTCTGGAACTGGCTTACCTGTATTTAGAAAGGCATTTCATTGGGAGCTAGAGTGACAGAAGGCTCAAAAGGTAAGGTTCATTGACTGGTGACTGGTGGCTTCTTACCTCCCCCTAAAATTTAATACACCATCCACCAAAATAAATTTCAGGTATAATAAACAGTTTTATGCAAAATATTAAAGACTTAAAAATAGAAGAAAATGTAGATAAATGAATCATTTCCTCTTTGCATATGCTTAAAATAATATATGATATCACAAAGGAAAAGGTTATATTTTTCACATATAAAAACGAAAACCTCTTTAAATCTAAAACATGAAAAACATTGAAATACAAATAATAAACTGGAAAACTGCAACAAATATGACAAATGCAGTTGATACTCATTTGTGGATTTTATATTTGTGAACTCATCTACTCACTAAAATTTATTTGTCACACCAAAGTCAATACCTGTGGTACTTTTGTGGTCATTTGTTGATATATACAGAGTGGCAACGTTTCAATTGCCTGATATGCATGTTTTCAGCTGAGGTCTTCAAGCTGAGGTCCAACAAGGTAATTCTTGTCTTCTTATTTTAGCTCTCATATTGTAAATAAGCGTACTTTTCACAGTCTATTTAGTGCCACATTTTTTACATTTTTGTGCTTTTTCTTGGTGATTTTCCTGTTTAAGATACTCCCCAAGTGGTGCTGAAGTGCTATGTAGTGTTCCTGAGCACAAAAAAGCTGTGATGTGCCTTACAGAGAAAACACATATGTCAGATAAGCTTAGTTCAGGTATGGGTTACAACGCAGTTGGCTGTACGTTCAATGTTAATGAATCAACAATGCATATTAAATAAAGTATCTTTAGACAGAAACACATAAACAATGTATGTATTGATTTATTGACAAAAATGTTGTGGCTGATTCTCACAGGAACCTAATTCTGTATTTCCCCAGGAACAATGGTTCAGTATTTATTAATTTAGTGTTTGCAGTGACTTTATAAAACATAACTACCGTGAATAATGAGATACATGATTACATAATTATGATTACTATATAACTATATGACATGCTAAATATATAAAAATGAAAAAAGAGCAAGATCCCAGGCCAAAAAAAATGGGCAAAGGAGATACATAGGTAATTTGCAGAAAAGTGAAAATAAACCATATATATTAACATTATTGAAAAAACTCTTCCATTTTGCTAGTAACCAAAGAAATCAAATTGAAGCAATGATGGTGTGTCATTTTTTGTTGCCTATAAAATTAGAAAAAGATGGGAAAGATTATACTGTATGCTGGTTAGAGTGCAGTGAGATAGTCATTCTTGTATATTGCCAGTGGATTAAATTGATATGTTATTTGGGGAAGTAGTTTAATGATACATATCAACAGCTCTAAAAATCTTTATATCTTATGATTCAGAAATTCAACTTTTAAGAATTCTCCTGAGAAAATAGAGATTCAGATAAAGATTTATGTATCTTCAGTATGACATTTGTGAAAATGAGAATGGGAATAAGAATCACAATGCCCAAGAATAGGGGAATGGATATACTGTGAATAGAAACAGGATAGAAGACCTATAAAACTATTAAAAATATTTTTAAAGAAAGTTAATGAAATGTGAAAATGTTCATGATTTAATCAATATGAGCATATTATGAAATATATGATAAAGTTAAATTATGGTGAAATTATATATACGAAAGCTAAATTAACCTGGAAATAATTAAGTTTATTTAAAAGTAAAGCATATTTTTGTCTATGTGTCTTTAATTTGTACGTACAAACTAGGGGAGGAAGGGATCTCTTTACCTGCTGCCTGGTAATCATCATTTTAACCTTATTTAGTTGGGCATACTTTAGGAGGTGGGACAATGGTTTTTTGTTAGAATGGGAACTGGCAATCACTGGGCTGGACCAGACCAAGAAAGGACAGAAGTTGAACTCCCTCTCTTATCCTTTCCCTCCCCCTTCGCTCATCTTATCTTTCTCTCCCACTCTCTCTTCCTTTCCCTCATTCTACTTCTCTCCCTCTTTCCTTCTTTCCCTTCTTCTTTCCCTCCCTCCATCTTTGGTAATGCAGAGAAAAGAAGCATTCATTCAGATTCGGGATAATATAATATTCGGGATATTATTATGGGCAGGATCTTGGAAGGCTTCAAGAAGAAGGTGACATTTGAGCTGAGTAATAAGGATATTCAGGATTTTTCTAGGTAGAAAATGCAGGGCAGATCTTGACTTTCTTAGCTTTTAAATGTCAGTGATGCTACCATAGATTGTAAAATCAATGCCTTTGAGAGACAGTGAGAGTGATTTTCCTTTGGTATGGCTGCACCCAGAATTTTCTAGTGCTTTTCCTCAGATTCCAGGTGAATTATCATATTCTGATGCCTTGATGTTGAGATCAATAGAGGATGGACACAGAGAAAAAATCAAGAATTCTACACCATTTTGATGAATCAGGTATGTAGAGAATGGATTAAGGATGGGGAGATATTGGGGACAGAAAGAGAAGAGGACAGATATTTCTTGAGAACAAAAATTTGTTGTAGTGTTACAGTTCTTTCTTGTTTGATTTTTTTTTAATTTTTTTAACATTTATTTATTTTTGAGACAGAGAGAGACAGAGCATGAACGGGGGAGGGGCAGAGAGAGAGGGAGACACAGAATCGGAAGCAGGCTCCAGGCTCTGAGCCATCAGCCCAGAGCCCGACGCAGGGCTCGAACTCATGGACTGCGAGATCGTGACCTGAGCTGAAGTCGGACGCTTAACCGACTGAGCCACCCAGGCGCCTCTTATCTTGTTTGATTTTAATGAGTATACTTAACCCCATAAGGTAGGAAATTATTCCAATTTTACAAATGACAAGTAATAAGGGCCTAAAGGAGGGTGAGATAGTGGAGGTAGTGAGGAATGGATGTATGTAATTTACATTAATTTTTTTTCAATGTTTATTAATTTTTGAGAAGAGAGAGACAGAGTTAAAACAGGGGAGGGGCAGAGAGAGGAGACACAGACTCCAAAGCAGGCTCTAGGCCCTGAGCTGTCAGCACAGGGCCCGACACGAGGCTCAAGCTCACAAACTCTAGATCATGACCCGAGCCAATGTTGGATGCCTAACTGACTGAGCCACCCAGGTGCCCCTTTACATTTTGGAAGTAAAAATGAATGTAGCAGTAGCAAGGGTGGAGAAATTATTAATCAACTTAATTGTAATTGCAGATAACCGTTAGGGCTCTGCTTAGTTCACAGGGTTGTGCCAAAGTTAGATGCTCAGAAGCTTTGAGGTTTGACAACTTGGGAGGATGGAAAGGCTACTAATGGGAGTGGGGACTGAGGAGTAAGACTATTTTGGAGGAAAGATCATATTTCCTAATTCTTTAACACCTCTTCCTGTACTTGTCAGTTCATCCTTCTCATGGCAATTACTATTGTTTTTTTACCATGTGTATAGAGACTCCATCTATGCAAATATCTGTAAATGCATGGATTATTCCTGGAGTGATACACAAAAAACTTTTGACAGTGATTGCCTGCAAAGGGAGGGCCTGGGCAGGAGTGGGAAAAACACTTACTTTTCACTTTGTATCCTTTGTATCCTCTAAACTCTGTATCATATGCATGTGTTATCTGTGTAAAAGAAGAAAATTATGAAACAGACTACAGAAAACATAGAAAAAATTCATACTCCCCCAAGACATTTACATCTCCTGTACTTTAATCTCAGAATTTCCCCTGTGTCATATGGTCTTATTTGTCTATGATGCTTTTCTCTGACAAACCCATATCTTATCCTTTCTGACCATTTGATGTAGAAGCCAGTGGGAAAAAGGAAATTTGAGCTAGCAAATATAGACTACTTTTATAAAAGATAAGTGGAGAAAGCAATGCTTTGGGGTAAAGTGAGACTTTGGGGTTAAAAGAGGGCTTCTAATTTTTGTATTTCTTTATTTGTGGCTAAGATTGAATTTTGTACCTGTTTATAGGTGGAGGGGAAAAAGCTTGGACAAAAGGGAGAGAAGTTGAAGATAAAGGAAAAGGCTATTAGCTTACTCAAACTATCAGCAATATTGAGATGGAGTTGCAAATGAATGTGTTTATAGGGAACTATTTAGAAGTGATTTTTTAAAAAAACCCAAAAAGATCTCTGTATGGAACCAGATCCCAAAGAAGGCCCTCTGTGGCCATTTACAATAGCAGCTCTTGGGTCTGATGAGATCAGGCATTCCTTCAACAAATGTTAAATGATTACTATGAGTAAGGCACAATATACAACAAGGGTGGTGTGGCTTAATTAAATGTACTGACTTGTTATTCACTAAAGGAAGAAAGTTTCTGTAAGAATGAAGATACTTGAATATAATTCTGGTGGTGGGTTATGAGAGTCCAAGTGGTGTGGATTCTAACAGAACCGCTACAGTGCTTGGTTCCTAGTAGGTGTTCAGTAAGTGTTTGTGACATAATTCGTTTATTGAGCACCTCCTATCAATCAAGCACTGTGCTAGGCTCTGAGACCACGTAGATAAGTTAGACAAGGTCTTGCTTTTTGAGGTGCTTAGGTTTAGTGGTGGTTGCAATAAAGTGATGAGGTTTTAGACAGAGGTACAAACAAGGGTAGAAGGTGACCTACTCCAGAAACAGAACCAGCTTGCAGTGTGTTGAGGGGTAAATATGGACAGAGGAAGTGAAGACAGTGAATGTAGACTGTTCTTTTGAGAATATTGGTTGGAAAGAAAAGGAGACAGAAGGCAGCAAACAGAGATACAGGGTTCAGGGACTGTTTCTTAAATAATGAGAGGTCTGAACATATTGTATAGAGGAGAAAGAAATAGCAGAGAGGGAAGGAGTGAAGATTCAGAAATAAGGGCAATGATTAATGAAAAGACATATTGGAAGGTATAGGAAGGGTTGGGAGATAAAGCTCATCAAGAATTCTTGGAAAAATTGTTGTGTGGCACTGAGAATTTTTCTGAAGCCAGAGACCATGAATTTTTGGGTGACACTAAGTCAAAATATTGTAACTTAAGAGAATGAAAAAGGTAGTGGTTGAAATAATGGTTTTTAGGGTCAGGTCGGTCAGGGAAGAAAATTAGGCTGAAGGGGACCAATACGCTGGGAGCAAATAGGGGACCAATGAATATCAGTAATAGGTATGAAGAAGTAAAAATTCTTTAATGTGAAAAATAAGCACCTAGTGACTGGGATATATGAATTTAAGATTTTAGAGGTGGAGCAGTTCTGAGTGGTAAAAAGATCATGGATGAGACTGTGGTTGTTGACAACTAAAACAGGGAAAGGTCACTGGAATTGAGCCAAGAAAGTAGTAGTCTGTGGTTTATCTTCATGGATGTTAAAGTCCCTCCATGATGAAACAAAAACTTGCATCAGGAGCCAAACATTCAATTTATTTCTGGGAGAAACCAGGAAGTAGGCAGATGCCAGTAACAAGACTAACTAGTAAGAGAAAGCTAGTGAGTGTTTCACTTGTCATTCACTTACCATTCTAGATAAAGAGATAAGTGAGAGAAGATGTACTGAGTATCTTTGAGTTTGGCTTCCCATCCTCAAAGGGCTTCTAAGGGAATGAGATAGCAGACTTAGGATTCAGATATTTGACCTGTGACTGTGGAGTCCAACCTGTCCCAGCAGTACCAGCTTCCTAAAGGTCTAGCCTGCAGGGTAAACCAGTGTAGTGTTTGTGGCTAGCCAGTAATGTGGAATTCCTCAGAAGCAGTGAGAGGTGTAGGAATGAGGAGGAACTAAATCAGACAAAGGAGATGCAAGCAGTATGTTCTGGGCTGAGTAATTTCTCGGAAAATGTGGTAGCTGCCAGTCTGTCCATTCCATTTCCCATACTGTTCTTTAGGAAAACAGTAATGAGTAATAACATATAAAAGTTTATCTCCTTGATGCCATGAGGGGAACATTAGGTAGTGAAGCTAGGTTTTACTTGTGTCCAGAAGAGCTTTTGAAGTAGTTTTGGTTACCAATTGATTCCAGAGTTTAGATCCTGGTGAGAGAAGCATCCCAGAGGGAGAGTAGTAACAATGTAGAGGTTCCCAACTTTGGAGGTACCTGAAAGGAAAACCCAGAGAAAATAGGGAATGGCTTCAAGAAGCCCCAGGCTATCTTAAGTAACAACAGCAAACAGCAATACAAATGATGACAGCAGCTAACACTTATATAGCACTTACTCTATAGTAGGCACTGTTTTAAGCACTTTATGCATATTATTTTTTTTTTAGGAATTACAACAATCCTGTGAGAGAGGTACTAATATCCCAATTTTCCTAAAAGAAGTACACATTGTTATCCAAGGATTTATTCCCACTCTACCCCTACTGTGGTAACTTGGGTCCTGGGTATATATTCTATATTTTATATTACACATAGAGAAAAATATAGACATTTGTCACCACTCCTACCTATACCTTTATTTGAATGGGGGTATAACACATAGAGAACAATATAGAGACTGCTGCTTGGCTGAATCTTTAGAGATAGTTTTGGCTACATAGTTTAGACCATGCTGTGGGAATCAGGTGTTGCTCTGAAGCAAACCTGACAGATAGAAGCCTTCACAGAAGTTTTTTTTAAAGTTTATTTATTTATTTTGAGAGAGAGAGAGAGGGAGCAGAAGAAGAGCAGAGAGAAGAAAGAGAGAGAGAGAGGGAGGGAGAGAATCCCAAGCCTGCTCTGCACTGTCAGCATGGAGCCCAATGTGGAGCTTGAACCCACGAACCATGATATCATGACCTGAGCCAAAACTTAAAGTCGGACGCTTAAACAGCTGAACCACCCAGGCACCCCAGAAGTTTTTATAACATCTAAAATTATAATATATATATATACATATATATATATATATATATGTATATATATACATATATATGCTTGTAAATATGTAGATTATTTCTGGAAGGTGACACAGGAGCTTTTAACAGTGTTTCCCTCTAGTGAGGTTAACTCTGTGCATGTATTACTGTGTACATGTTTACCGTGTGCATGGATTATCCTTTTGAAACTAAAAATAATACAAAAAACACAGATAATAAAAGAGAATAACTTTCCAAATACTTTTCTGAAAATTCCATTTCCTCCTTTACGTTTTCTCCTAAATAACGCTTTAACACTCCATAATAGGAGTTAGAGTAGGGGAAATAAATATAATAGGAAAAAACTTGCTGCTGCAATATTTGCCGTTTTTTTCCTAAGAGGGCTTATTGTATCTTATGATATTTAAAATAGTTCCATAACAAACCTCAAAAGTATACATTTTATATTTTATATTACACATACAGAAAAATATAGACATTTGCCACCATTCCTACTTATACCTTTATTTGAATGGGGGTATAACTAGATCTGAAGTCTACTGGGTGTTTCCTTTAATATAAACATTCTATATCAATTAGCCTGAGGGCATAAACTAAAGAAAACCATTATGTAGCTCTCTAGCCATTCAAAAGAGTTCTCTACACCCTTGGAATTCATTAAAAATTATTATTTTTTTTTAATTTTAGACCTCAACACACTCTTGCCCCATATACACTGGCCTAGTTTTGCCTGTGACCCTTCACTTTTCTCAGTGCTATTTTTTTTCTATGCTTCAAAGTCATATACCAAACCCCCTTAAAATGAAAATATTTTCCTGGTTCAATCCCCCTAAACAACCCAGAGCCTGTCTCTATTTCCAATCCAAATCCTCAGCCTCATTTTTAATTGTTAGCCTGAAGGAACTCTTTATTATAGTTAAATTTAAAGGTGAATTAAATGATCTCTAAAGTCTTTGGTTTACTTAAAGCAAATATTTCACATTCCAAAGGACAATCCTCCCTCTTGGCCCTCTTTTTACACCTTCATTAGGAATTATGGTGTCAGAGATTGAGTGTACTTTTTTATCCCCCCAGAGGCATCTCAGGGAATTCACATTGTTTTAACCATAGATGTTGTTAACATTAACAGTGAAATATCTGGTCCTAAAGAAGCTGATGTTTGGGTGGAGGTCTTTCTAATGTCCCCCTTTAGCCTATAAACAGTGATCCTTTACCAGCCATAGACAAGGAAAAGACCAACAAAACAGAAAGTTTATCATTCTCCTGGAGCTTCCCTTGATACTCTTGTACCATCCCCCACCACACCTCAACATTACTTTTACCCTCTTGAAGTTACTGCCCAGAGCTGGTTTGCTCAATCTGGTAACTATGTAGATTACAGCCCCATTGTTGAAAAGGCCTCCAACATACAGAACACTTAAAGCCACTGTGCTCTTGAACTAGTGGATTTCTTCTGGCTCCAGTTCCCAGGTTAAAGGCTTCACCTCATGTATTTATACTGCCCCCAAAGTACTTGCTGATGACCTCAGAATCAGGCTGAGAATTCTGGGAAAATGAAACCCTTATGCTTTACCCTAAGGCAAAACTCTGTCCTTCTTACCTTAAGTGCCTGATTTTTATTAACCACTTTCTTTTTTTTTTCTTGGTGAAAATTAATATTATCCTTAAGGAAGATAAGTCACATGGTCTCAAGACCTTGGCTGATATATAGGAAGATAGGAAGAGCAGCTCTCTGACACTGTGGAATGGATCTACTAGTCAGCAAATTGCTTCAGGTTAAGGCCCTAGAGCTGGAACACCATTAAAAATCAGGCTGGGTTGGAAGGAATCCCTTGCTTGGAAGGATGTGACAGGATTTTAATGGAATTGTCTCTGGCTTCTCTTCTAAACAGATGGCATGATAATGAAAGGGAACTGTAGAAAGCTCTGGTAGGATCTATAATGATGTTCTTTCCTCTCCCTAGCTTCAAAAGTGATCCAGCTTTATCCTAGCTCACAGAGTCTGCTTGGCCCCTGGTGTCAACCTCAATTGACAGCTGGAAAAGCCCTCAGATGACTGAGTCACATTATTAAAAGAAGGCTTTAAAGGTCATCTAATTCACCTCATTCTTCTCTCCCTCATCCCTAGCTCCCATGCAGGATTATGCCTGAAATAAACTCTTAACTGCCTAACTTGTCAGAACTTGTCAGGAAAGGTGGATTGCCACTTCCATTTTCACTCTGAGAAACTGGAGTGCAAGAAAACAAAGGAATTTGGGGACCCAGCTTCATCTGCCAATTTGGCTGCACTTGGGGTTAAGCTTGGAATGTCAGAGTCCCAGAAAACATACCTAAACAGAGAGTAAACAGTTAAGATGAGAGTGTGAAGACAGAATGGGGCCTTCGACTAGGACACTTGTGTTCTTGGTCCTGAGTTGTGTAGCTTCCAGTGTCTTCCTGGTACCTTCTATGTACATGAATATCTCCTTTCTAAAAGGTCTTTTTCCCTACGTTCCCTAGTTTTCCACTCACTTCTTACCGTGGTTCCCAATAACTCCCTGAGTTTGGGGACAGAGAGCACAGGAATACATGCATATACGTATACACACTCTCCTGATGCTAGGAACTAGATCTTAGGTAAGGACTTCATAAAACATTTCTCCTCTACTCATAGCCAGCCAAAGTGATTTTAATGTGGATAGTTGTATGTAAGAAAGACATTAAATGATTTACTAACTGCTTTTGTATTCCAACTAATCTTCAGTTTAATGAATATGACTTTTGGAGGAATAGAATTCTCAAGAAAGCTAGTAGACCCTCTGGAATTACCACACAGAGTCTTCTGGTCATTCTTGTGAGGTAGCACAAAGATTTACAGGGGAGCTATAAAATCTCACAGATGCCCAAGGACATTGGCAGTAAGGCTAAGAGGGAAGAAGTGAGAGTATATTTTTTTTCTTTTTGCCCCTTATATTGTTTTAAATTTTTTATGTTTATTTATTTTTGACAGAGAGAGAGAGAGACAGAGCATGAGTAGGGGAAGGGCAGAGAGAGAGGGAGATACAGAATCTGAAACAGGCTCCGGGCTCTGAGTTGTCAGCACAGAGCCTGAGGCGGGGCTCGAACTCACAGACCGCGAGATCATGACCTGAGCCGAAGTCGATGCTCAACGAACTGAACCACCCAAGCGCCCCTCCCCTTATATTGTTTTATAGTTACAGTGAATTCATCATCATGCAGAATGTATTTAGAATTTTTAATTAACAGAATGGTATGTAAAAAGGAAAAAAAGATAAAAATATTGGGAAGGAGAAAATTATTTTCAAAACATAAGTGGAAAAGAAAAAAGGGAAAAAAGGAGGAAAAGAGAAAATACTTAAAGCTAACAGAGAAGAGAAAAGAGGGAAGGGAAAATGAGAGTAGAAAGACAATAGGAATGAAAAAAAGGAAACTGAAAGAAATTTAAAAGAAAAGGGAGGAGGAATTAATTTTCAAAAGTTAAACAAGTGAAAAAAAAAGAAGAGAGAATGTCAAAAAAACACAGGAACAATCGTGAAAGAATGTCCATTAGCCAAAACTGAAACAATTGGAGCAACAAAATCGATAACACAATACTGGATTCTAAATCATTTATTTGGAGACCTGCCCCCCACCCCCAGGAGGTACAGCTTAATCTTTTCTATTCTAAATATAGACTAAACTTAATTAGTTGATTTCAAAAAGTACAGTTTGGAAGAGGGTAAAAAGTAATTTTATAGTGGAGTATCTTGGCAAACACATCTTGGCCAGATATTTGAGGTTAACATCAATAGTGATAAATCCTCTATTGCTATATAGTTCCTTCTTATGACTGTATTTGCTCTATCACAAAGGTTTTGGACCATTGTGTTTTCATTATCATTTATTTCCATGTATTTTTTTAATTTATTCTTTAATTTCTTGGTTGGGCCATTAATTCTTTAGTGGGATGTTCTTTAGCCTCCATGTATTTGTTGCCTTTACAATTTTTTTCTTGTGATTGACTTCATGTTTCATAGCGTTGTGATCAGAAAATATGCATGCTATGATCTCGATCTTTTTGCACTTGTTGAGGCCTGATTTGTGACATAGTATGTGATCTATTTTAGAGAATGTCTCATGTGCACTTGAGAAGAATGTGTATTCTGCTGCTGAAGGATGAAATGTTCTGAATATATCTGTTAAGTCCCTCTGGTCCACTGTGTTATTCAAAGCCATTTTTTTTTCTTGTTGATTTTTTCTTTAAATGATCTATCCATTACTGTAAGTGGGGTGTTAAAGTCCTCTACTATTATTGCATTTTTATCAATGAGTTCATTTATGTTCGTTATTGTTTTATATATTTGGGTGTTTTTAAGGTGGGAGCATAAATATTTACAATTGTTAGATATTCTTATTGGATAGTCCCCTTAATTATGATATAGTGCTCTACATCATCTCTTGTTACAGTCTTTGGTTTAAAATCTTGTTTGTCTGATATAAGTACTGTTACTCTGGCTTTCTTTTGACTTCCATTTACATGGTAAATATTTCTCCATCCCCTCACTTTCAATTTGCATGTGCCTTTAGGTCTAAAATGAGTCCCTATAGGCAACTTATAGATGGGTCTTGTTTTCCTTTTTTTTCCATTCTGAAGCCCTATGTCTTTTGATTGGATTATTTAGTCCATTAACACTCAGAGTAATTATTCATAGATATGAATTTAGTACCATTTTATTCATTGTTTTGTCATTGTTTCTGGATATTTCTCTGCTCCTTTCTAGTCTTAGTTGCTTTTGGTCTTTTTTTCCCACTCACAGAGTTCCCTTTAATATTTCTTGCAGGGCACATTTAGTGGTCACAAAATCTTTTTGTTTGTCTGGGAAACTCTATCTTTCCTTCTATTCTAACCATGCAGGATAGAGTATTCTTGTCTGCATGCTTTTCCCATTCAGCATGTTGAATATATCATGCCACTCCTTTCTTGCCTGCCAAGTTTCTTTGGAGAGATCTGCTGCTAACCTTACTTGTCTTCCTTTGCAACTTAGGGAGTTTTTTTTGTCTTTCTGCTTTTAAGATTTTTTCTTTATTTCTATATTTTGCAAATTTAACTATGATATGACTTGCTGTTGAACTACTTTTGTTGACTTTGATGAGAGTTCTTTGTGCCTCCTGGATACTAATGTCTGTTTCCTTCCCCAGATTAGGGAAGTTTTCAGCTATAATTTCCCCAAATAAACCTTCTTCAAGAAAAATTTGAATACACAACCTAACCTTATACCTAAATGAGCTAGCAAAAAACAAAAACAAAAACAAAAACAAAAACAAATGAAGCTTGAAGCCAGCAGAAGGGAAATAATAAAGAATAAAGCAGAAATAAATGATATAGAAACAACAACAACAAACAGTACAAAAGATCAATGAAACCAGGAGCGAGTTCTTTGAAGGAATTAATAAAATTGATAAACTCTCATCAGACTTATCAAAAGGAAAAGAGAAAGGACTCAAATAAATGAAATCATGAATGAGAGAGGAGAAATTAAAACCAACACCACAGAAATATAGCAATTATAAGAGGATATTATGAGAAATTATATGGCAACAAATGGATGAATTCCTAGGAACATATAAAGTACCAAAGCTGAAAGAAGAACAAATAGAAAACTTAAACAGTCCAATAGCCAGCAAAGGAATTGAATGAATAGTCAAAAATCTCCCAGAAAACAAAAGTCCAGGGCCAGGTGGCTTCCCAGGGGAATTCTACCAAACATTTAAAGAAGAGTTAATAACTTTTCTTCTCAAACTGTATCAAAAAATAGAAATGGAAAGGAAACTAAACTCATTCTATGAGGCCAGAATTACCTTGATTCCAAAACCAGCCAAAGACCCCACTAAAGAAGAAGACTATAGGCCAATATTTCTGATGAATATGTATGTAAAAATTCTCAACAAAATACTAGCAAATCAAATACAACAGTACACAAAAAGGATCATTCACCATGATCAAGTGGGATTTGTTCCTGGGTTGCAAGGATAGCTTAATATTCACAAATCAAACAACATAATACATCACATTAATAAAAGAAAGGATAAGAACCATACGAACCTTTCAAAAATGCAGAAAAAGCATTTAACAAAGTACAGCATCCATTTTTGATAAAAACCCTCAACAAAGTAGGGACAGAGGGAACATACCTCAAAATCATAAAGCCCATATGTGAAAAACACACACCTAATATCATCCTCAATGGGGAAAAACTGCAACCTTTTCCTCAACGATCAGGAACAAGACCAGGATATCCACTATCACTACTGTTATTTAACATTGTACTGGAAGTCCTAGCCTCAGCAATCAGACAACAAAAAGAAATAAATATTGCCAAGGAAAAAGTTAAACTTGCACTATTCACAGATGACATGGTACTCTATATAGAAAACCCAAAAGACTCCAGCAAAAAATTGCTAGAACTGACACACAAATTCTGTTAAGTTGCAAGATACAAAAATCAATGTATAGAAATCTGTTGCATTTATATATACCGATAATAAAACAACAGAAAGAGAAATCAAGGAATCGGTCCCATTTACAATTGCCCCCAAAATCATAAGATACCTAGGAATAAACCTAACCAAGGAGGTAAAAGACCTGTATTCTGAAAACTATAGAACACTTGTGAAAGAAATTGAAGATGACACAAAGAAATGGAAAAGCATTCTATGCTCATGGATTGGAAGAACAAATACTGTTAAAATGTCTATATTTCTGAAAGTAATCTACACATGTAATGGAATCCCTGTCAAGATACCACCAGAGTTTTGCACAGAGCTAGAACAAACAATTGAAAGTTTTGTGTGGAACCACAAATGTCCCCAAATAGCCAAAGCAGTCTTGAAAAAGAAAAACAAAGCTGGATGCATCATAATTTCTGATTGCAAGGTATATAACAAAGCTGTAGTGATAAAGACAGTATGATACTGGCACAAAAACAGACACACAGATCAATGGAACAGAATATATAACACAGAAATGGACACACAACTATATGGTTAACTGATCTTTGACAAGCAGGAAAAAATATCCAATGGATAAAAAGTCTCTTCAACAAATGGTGGGGGAAAATTGGACAGTAACATCCTGAAGAATGAAACTGGACCTCTTTTCTACACCATACACAACAATAAATTCAAAATGAATGAAAGACCTAAATGAGAGACAGAAAACCATCAAAATCCTAGAGGAGAAAACAGACAGCAACCTCTTTGACCTCAGCTGTAGCAACTTCTTACTAGACACGTCGCCAGAGGCAAGGGAAACAAAAGCAAAAAATGAACTATTAGGACTTCATCAAGATAAAATGCTTCTGCCCAATGAAGGAAACAATCAATAAAACTAAAAGGCAACTGTTAGAATGGGAGAAGATATTTGCAAATGACATATCTAATAAAGGGTTAGTATCCAAAAATATATTAAGAACTTATCAAACTCAACAACCAAAAAACAAGTAATCCAGTTACAAAATGGGCAGAAGACATTTTTCCAAAGAATACATACAGATGACTAAGAGGCACATGAAAACATGCTCAACATCACTGATCATTGGGGAAATGTAAATCAAAACTACAATGAGACATCACCTCACACCTGTGAGAATGGCTAAAATTAACAACACAGGAAACAATAGATGTTGGCGAGGATGCGAAGAAATGGGGACCCTCTTTCACTCTTAGTGGGAATACAAACTGGTGCAGCTATTTTGGAAAACAGAATGGAGGTTCCTCAAAAAGTTAAAATAGAACTACCCTATGATCCAGCAATTGCACTACTAGGTATTTACCTGAAGACACAAAAATACTGATATGAAGGGATACCTGCACCCTGATGTTTACAGCAGCATTATTGACAACAGTCAAATTATGGGAAGAGCTCAAATGTCCATCAACTGATTAATCTATAAAGAAGATGTGATATATCTATCTATATCTATATCTATATCTATATCATCTATATCTATCCATCCATCTAATGTAATATTGCTCAGCCATGAAGTCTTGCCATTTGCAACAATGTGGATGGAACTAAAGAATATTATGCTAAGTGAAATAATTCAGAGAAAGACAAATACCACGTGATTTCACTCATTTGTGTAATTTAAGAAACAAAACAAATGAATATATGGGAAAAAAAGGAGAGGCAAACCATAAAAAAAAGAAAACTCAACTATAGAGAATAAACTGAAGGTTGCTGGAGGGAAGGTGGGCATGAGAATGGGTTAAACAGGTGATGGGTATTAAGGAGGGCACCTGTGATGAACACTGAGTGTTTTATGTAAGTGATGAATCACTAAATTCTGCATCTGAAACTAATATTATACTGTGTATTTAACCAACTAGAATTTAAATAAAAATGTGAAACTAAAAATAAATAAATAAATAATAAAAATATTAAAAAAAAAATCTATGGCTGACCAAAAAAGTAGTGGTAAGTCATGTTGATAGCATGTATGTACCCTCTTTTTTATGGGATGAGAAGAACCCTTCACTTGTGGTCTCCCTCCCAACATATTACCCACATCTAATCATGAATAAAACATTAGAAAAATCCCAATTAAGGAGAATTCTATGAAATACCTGACCAGTACCTCAGAACCCTCAAGATCATCAAAAACAAGGAAAGTCTGAGAAACTGTCAAAGCCAAGAGGAGCCTAAGAAGATATGACAACAAAGTGTAATATAGTACCGTGTATTGAATGCTGAAACAGAAAAAAAGACATTAGGTAAAAACTAAGGAAATCTAAATAAAGTATGGACTTTAGTTAACAATAACATATTAGAATTGGTTCATTAATTGTAACAAATGTACCATACTAATGAAAGTTATCAATATAGTGGAAACTTGGTATTGAGTATATAGGAACCTTTTGTATTATCTTTGCGAGTTTTCTGTAAATCTAAAATGATTCCAAAGTAAAAATAGTACTAAAAAGTTAAAAAAAAGAGAGACAAAAAATTAAGAAAAATGCATTTAAATAATAAAGAGGAGATAAAAAAATATATATTTTTAAATAAAGAAACAGAGGGGTGCCTGGGTGACTCAGTCTATTGTGTCCAACTCTTGATTTTGGCTCAGGTCATGTGGTGGCAGCACAGAGCCTGATTGCGATTCTCTCCCTCCCTCTCTCTCCACCCTTCCTTTGCTCAATATCTCTCTCAAAATAAATAAATAAACATTAAACAATTAAATTAAATGTACAGAAGAAAAGGAAAACTTTAAAGAAGAAGAAAAATCCTAAATTATAAATTTCTTTAAAACTCCCAAATAAAAATAAAAACATAACAAAACCACAAATCCAAAGAAAGGGGGGAAAGCATAGAAAACAAAAATACAAAAAGAGAGGAATAAAAAAAAAAGCAAAGAAAGCCCAGGAAAAAGAGTTAAAACCCCAAACAAAAAAGAAACTAATAAACCAGAGAAAAACCTCATAAAACAACAAAGCAAACAAAACAAATCAAAAAGCCCATAAAAAAAATCTGAAAACACATAAAAGTAAAGTCAATCCCTCCAAAAAAATAAATTTCCCCAAAATACAACAGAAAAGGAAAAACAATGGGAAAATGAAGGAAAGGACAGAGATCATCATCATCATCATCATCATCGCCAGCAGCAGCAGCAAAAACAACAAAGGGAAAAAATACCCAAGCACTAAAAAGATAAAAAGAAAAAATCCCAAATGACAAAAAGCACAAAAGAAAGAAAACCAAAGCAAAAATAAAATACTTAAAGGAAAGGGGAAGCCCCAATAACTATAAAAATCAAAGTTTGGGAGAGATAAGAAGTGATTTGCTTTCTGTGTGTAGGTGTATGGAGTGGGAGAAGTCCCCACAAAATGCGGCTGTCCACAGCACCCTTTGGGAGCCATTGGAAGGACTGAAAAAGGCATGTTATTGTAACATAGGCAGACAGGCATTTAAGTGGCTCATTACCACCATATTAACTCTTTTCCCATGTGAGTCTGGGAAGGTGTTTTACCCAAAACCCCTGAGCCCAGGGTCTAGAGATAAACCTGTTATCGATGGGCCAGGTCTGAGATCTATATTGGAGTGTGCCTGTCCAGATAGAGATACTGGTTTCTCTTTCAAAGTTGATTTATTGTGAATGAAAGCAGTTGCTGGCTGGGCCACAGCTAAGTGACTAAAATGTAGTTCCTCCTGGTACTGTGCTGAGTCAGGGCCCTGGAAGTTGGTAACCACTAACCTAACCAGGAGCCAGAAGGCAGTCTGGTTTAAAAAAGATGTGATTCCTGACCATGTAAAGGGGTACATAGATAGTGTCCTAAACATCTGGAATCCTAAATAGCAGCAATCCCAAGCAGTGACAGTTCCAAATGGCAGGAATATTAAAGAAATTTGGGTTTGGCTTTGGAGTACATTATGTGATAGTTTTGGTTAGTATTATTTACTCTACCTTTAAAATACTGTTTGGCTAGGTTGATGTTAAAATCTGTTTGGATTATCAGATTGGGTCTTGATTTAGTGGTGGAAGGTAATAGCTAGGATGAAACATTGTATTTAGGTAATCCATAAGTCAAATCATCTCAATGAGAATCACTGAAAATTTGATAATACTGATAATGATGATGATGCTTGTGTGTCCATTTTGATACACCAGTTCTCTCCTCTGGCCTTTATCTGGCTAGAGATGGTAACAACGGTTGGCTACAGTGATAAGGCTGTTGGGCCACCTATCCCTCACAAATCACACTAGTGAGTAGCCAAGAGCCAGAGGCCTTTATATTCCCAGTAACCTTTTAATCCTTCTGGGCCCTGGGGTCTCGTGCTGCTTGGGCCTGACACCTAGAGTGGTGATGCTGGGCGCTTTGGGGACAGATCATGCATACCACAATGTCATTGGCCAGCTGAAGGGGCATACCTAGAAACTGAGTTAAGATGTACAATGGATAGAAATGTGGACAAGAGGAATAATTATGGAATCTAGAATGAAATTCTAAGCTTTAGTCCTGGCTCAATCCCATGTGAACCAAGTTGTCTTGGGCAAGTCAGTTAACATCTCTTAGCTTCTTCTACACAATATACCTACCTCATAGAAATTGAGTGTGTCTTTTTTCCTCATGATAAAAATTTGAATTTAATCACAAATGAAAAAAAAAAAAAAAAAATATATATATATATATATATATATATATATATATATATATAGTGAAAAAGCTATTACCTATTAAATCAGGGTAGTATGATAACTTGAATTTACCATAACAAAAACCAGGATGATGCATTGATCACAAACCAGTTTGTTTCTCCATGTTCTGCCATGTGCATTTTTTTCTAGTTTGTCTTCCACCCCACACCCCAGCCAAATCAGTCTCTTTCTGACACTTTGTTCACTATGTGACACTCCACTGGCATATTCAGTGGGTACAAAACCTTTTGGGTCAGAAGAGACCTTGGATTGAGTGATGATATCCTGCCTGACGCCAGGGGATCAGACTATTCTAGTAGTAGAAGACTTACAGTTTTCATGCACCAAATGTTTTCCAAAAAAATGTTCAGACTTCACATGGGACTGCCAATTTACTATTTTGCCAATTAAAGACATCATAAAATAACAAGTATTCTCTGTGCTTATCATCATTTCATAAAATAAGAGATATTTTAACATCAAAAAAGAATGTACATAATGTCAAAATTAAAAAGTTAAAAATTTTAACTTTATAAAACAATCACAACCTAATCCTTGTATTTTTCATATTTCCCTTGGACCAGTGATGTTTATTAAGAACTGATATTTAGGAACTACCCCAGTAGATCTTCGTTCTAGTTTTGACTCTGCCACTAATTTGCTTGTGACATTTAGTCAAGTTTTTTCTCCATTTTCCTCAGTTTCCTCATTCCTAGGATGGAGACAATTAGATTAGATGAGATCCAAGTTCTTTTCTAACTCTAATATTCAGTATACTGTAATTTGTAGAGGTTCTTTCTAGTCCTTGGAATCTGAGTTTGTGCTGAAAAAAAAAATAAACAGAGGACTTATAATTACAGAACCCCAAACCAGGTAGCCAGCAATTCACATTCCTGACATGCACATAACAGAGCATTTGTGCCAGCCATGATGTAAGACATCAGGACTTTCCCTTTTCATATATATATATTTTTTTATATTGGAGGGGGTAAAGGTTATTTTTTTTATATCAAACTGTTGCTTCTCTAACATTTTCTACAATCACTTCATTCTTCTGTTTTGCTTCATTTTTACAAAGGCCCTCCTCTGGTATGCATGTCCATTTGGGGTTGGTTGATATATAAAGATTTTTTACCTCTTATCTGTTTTTTCTCCCTTTTGTTCCTATCCCCTAATATGCACTTTCCCTGAATCCTTGCATATTTATTTTTTCTTTCTTTTTTCTTCTTTAAACAGAAAGCATGACCTCAGCTGTTGGCATGGTCCATTATCTGAATTCTTGGCAAAATCCCAATGGAAGAATGTTGGGCTACAGTGGGTTCTAGGAAGCTAGAGGAACTATAGAATTAATTAGCAACATAATTTTGAGCTTTACCTGCCTTGTAGAAGTGTACTAGTGTTTGTACTAGAAAGAACTTTCTGGCCCAAACCCTACTCTTCTGTTCTAAGAATACTTGGATTTTAAATGCAACATTTTGAGCAAAATGGTCACTTTATTGGCAACCTCAACTTCACTAGTCCTGGGCAAGAAATACAAGAGCAAACTCAGGACTTCAAGGCTACTACTGTCTTGGAATTTAAGGAGAGCTTAGTCTACACATGTTTTAAGAGATCCTAGGTCTGTGAAGATGAAATTCTGTTTTCTTGCCTCCACTCTTGCCTCCCGTGCCTTTCTTCATTTATTGTTTTCTTGGCATTTGTTTGTGTGACATCCAAAGAGTGGGTCACTGAAAAACAAACAAACAAACAAACAAACAAACATGGCATTCAAGAGGCAGCTCAAATTATAGTGGTGTCTTTTTAACAAATTTATTTAAAAATAAGCCAAAATCATATAATCCAAAATTCAATTTGGATTCAATTTCTTTAGTTGTTCACTATTGAGAGTGATGCATTGTTTTGTCTCTGGGAGGGCCTGAGCTGAGGCCATTTTTCTGTGATCTACAACCTGCCCCTCCCAGTGCCTGCCTTCCCACCCCAGCCTTCTTCATTGCCCTAGAACTGAGCTTTCACAGCCTGGGGTAGTGGGATTGTGGCACATTGCACTTCTGGGTTCTTCCAGCTGTATTCTCACCGGGAAAAATCAACTTTGAAGTGAAGCTGGGGACCTGCCATGAAACTGAAAAGGGGTTATTAAAAATGGTATTTTTCAAACCACAAGTGATGTTTTGCTAACAGAGGATAACAGGTTACTTGGAATCTGAACTGCTTTGGGTTTTGGATTAAATTGCAAAGTTGGCTCAGATTTCAGACCCCCAGGGTCTTGAGGGCTGAGGACACAATTGAAAGCATATTAAATGCTGGCTGCATCTACACAATACCAACCAACTAGTTAAAAAGAGAGAACTCAGTAAAATATGTTTATTTAGTGTCTTGAACACAGAAACATAAGTTTGAATTTAGCCTTGTTCTCTTTTTCACTTAGTTTTATTTTGGATTTATTTATTTAGTTTTATTTTAATAAATTCAGACTTAAATATTTTGAATATGGAAATAGCCTGTTTCTAACTGCAAGTATCATATTGTTTAGAATTCTACTATAATTCTCCCTCACATTCCTACCCCCAACAGCTTCCAGTTGTGATGATTCTATCTTAAGAACAAAAAAAGGATTCTATAGCTTTCTTTACAACATCACTATCTCATCCCACTCCTCCAGATGTTTTCCTTAACAAACTAAGACAATATCTGAAATTTGCTTATTAGCTTTAACTTTTTGTTCATTTAGATTCTAAAAGGAGTTTTAGTTTCCAAGGCTCCTCATTTCAGTATTTGTCTGTGGCTTATCTAGGCCTTTCGCATCATCTCCTCTGGCACATATTTGATAACCCCTGCAGCATGAAAAGGCTTTCTGTCCTTGTGTCCTTCTGTTGGGTTCTTAGATGTGTTCCCTTCTATAGTTCTGTCCCCAAGAACTTTCCCAGCCTCATGTTCTCTGATTCCCCTTCACTGGGCCACTTGCTCTTGCTTTAATATTGTTGGGATATATTATCTGAAGACTGCATCTGAGCCTTGGCTATGGCAGTTTTGAGCCATATTCTCCAGGGTACCCCTCAGTCACCTGACAAGCTTTGCTTGATAAAATTCTTAGGGAAAAGTTGCTGTTATTTTATTTTCAGCTTGGAAACTGGTATTTCTTTCCTGGAAACCTGCAGTTTTGAGCTACTCTTACTTTGAACGTGGCCACCTGGACTTCTGTTGTGGACCTAGCCTTGCATTGCCTACTACTGCTCCCCATTCTTAGGCCCAGTGGGTACCCCAAGAAAAATGGCTTAAAGAACTATGGCCAAAGCTTGTTGAAGTTGGTGGAGGTTGGGGATGGAATAAACAATAATTTCCAAGTGTCTAATACCACATGGATGTTTTCCAAATTCAGAATCCCAGAAGTGACTTAAATTATTAGGCTTGAAGAGGACCTTAGAGATCTTCTAGTGCAACCTACTCATTTTTGTGATGAGGTGACAAAAGTAGATGTAGGGATTTGGTCAATGTCACAGAGCTAGTTAGTGGGAGAAATGGGATAAGAACTTTGATCTGTAAAATAAATTGTCTAATGTTATAGTTAGTAAGTATTGGTGCTAAGATTCAGTCCATTGTTATTTCAACTCCCAAGCAACTCTTTCCACTTTTCTTCCCAGTCTACTTAATAAAATAGAAGTAACAAAATAATAAGTACACAGAAAACACCAAATCAAGTAGTAGAAATTTTTAGGCCTTGATATCCCAGCTATATCATCTTAGGTCCTGCCCTGACCCCCACAGCTTCCTCTCTGCATGGAATATCTGAGATATGGTTTCTCTTTTCGGTTTCTAAGACAATCCATGGAAGGAAGGTGAAGGTGGTTTTCTGCCTTTACAGAACGCCAGTGCTGGCCTGAGGCCAACTTTACTGTTTCTCCCAGGCAGATTCCACAGTAAATGGGGGTAGGAGGAGGTGCATTGGCCCAGACTGTTTTTATTTGGTCTGCAGTGTGGGAGATCAGACGTTCTGAAGAGAATTGAAAACACTTCTTTCTTTGGATTCCTGGGGCTGTGTAGGGGGAGAATGGGCCCCACTTGGCACAGAGTTGATTACAACATTCAAAAAAGCTCCAATATTGTTGCCCAAGGCTAAATGGAAAGTTTTCCTTCCAGTCAGGGCTGATTCCTAAGCCCCACACCTTCTTAAGCCTTTGATTAAAAGACACCTGCCCCAAGGAGACCAGCAAACAATAAAGCTGTGAGGGGTTGCTCAGAAAACCCCTGAGGGTGTATCAGCAGTAGTGGAACCTGGTTTGTAGGAGTACAATGATTTGGCACCTCTTCTGGGTCTCTAAAGGTTCAAAACCTAGGTTCGTTTTTTTTTTTTTTTTTTTGCTGAAAATTTAAAAAACTTTCTTTGAATCTGCTGGAAGTAGAGTTTTTCTGTTTTTGACTCATTTATATGTACTGAACTTATAAAAAATATCACTTTGTTGAATGCCACTGTGTCCAAAGAATTAACCTATCTCCTTCATATTTCATTTGAGGTAAGAATGCCAACCATCATACCTTTTATCATCTCTTCTTATTCCAAATGTTTCAAGGAGACTAAAGACTGAAGATTGCCATATTACTGATGACCATTTCAGGGGAAATGGTGGCTAAGGAGGAGGTGTTGGAAGAAATTTATAATTAATGCAAAGGGAAAAAATAATGTCTCCCAAATAGAACTTCAGAATTATTGGGAAGGAGGGGGAATTTGTAGGTCCTTTGTTTTTTTGTTTTTTTGTTTTAATATATGAAATTTACTGTCAAATTGGTTTCCATACAACACCCAGTGCTCATCCCAAAAGGTGCCCTCCTCAATACCCATCACCCACCCTGCCCTCCCTCCCACCCCCCATCTACCCTCAGTTTGTTCTCAGTTTTTAACAGTCTCTTATGCTTTGGCTCTCTCCCACTCTAACCTCTTTTTTTTTTTTTTTTTTCCTTCCCCTCCCCCATGGGTTTCTGTTATGTTTCTCAGGATCCACATAAGAGTGAAACCATATGGTATCTGTCTTTCTCTGTATGGCTTATTTCACTTAGCATCACACTCTCCAGTTCCAGCCATGTTACTACAAAAGGCCATATTTCATTTTTTCTCATTGCCACGTAGTATTCCATTGTGTATATAAACCACAATTTCTTTATCCATTCATCAGTTGATGGACATTTAGGCTCTTTCCATAATTTGGCTATTGTTGAGAGTGCCGCTATAAACATCGGGGTACAGGTGCCCCTATGCATCAGTACTCCTGTATCCCTTGGATAAATTCCTAGCAGTGCTATTGCTGGGTCATAGGGTAGGTCTATTTTTAATTTTCTGAGGAACTTCCACACTGCTTTCCAGAGCGGCTGCACCAATTTGCATTCCCACCAACAGTGCAAGAGGGTTCCTGTTTCTCCACATCCTCTCCAGCATCTATAGTCTCCTGATTTCTTCATTTTGGCCACTCTGACTGGCGTGAGGTGGTATCTGAGTGTGGTTTTGATTTGTATTTCCCTGATAAGGAGCGACGTTGAGCATCTTTTCATGTGCCTGTTGGCCATCCGGATGTCTTCTTTAGAGAAGTGTCTATTGATGTTTTCTGCCCATTTCTTCACTGGGTTATTTGTTTTTCGGGTGTGGAGTTTGATGAGCTCTTTATAGATTTTGGATACTAGCCCTTTGTCCGATGTGTCATTTGCAAATATCTTTTCCCATTCCGTTGGTTGCCTTTTAGTTTTGTTGGTTGTTTCCTTTGCTGTGCAGAAGCTTTTTATCTTCATAAGGTCCCAGTAATTCACTTTTGCTTTTAATTCCCTTGCCTTTGGGGATGTGCCGAGTAAGAGATTGCTACGGCTGAGGTCAGAGAGGTCTTTTCCTGCTTTCTCCTCTAAGGTTTTGATGGTTTCCTGTCTCACATTCAGGTCCTTTATCCATTTTGAGTTTATTTTTGTGAATGGTGTGAGAAAGTGGTCTAGTTTCAACCTTCTGCATGTTGCTGTCCAGTTCTCCCAGCACCATTTGTTAAAGAGACTGTCTTTTTTCCGTTGGATGTTCTTTCCTGCTTTGTCAAAGATGAGTTGGCCATACGTTTGTGGGTCTAGTTCTGGGGTTTCTATTCTATTCCATTGGTCTATGTGTCTGTTTTTGTGCCAATACCATGCTGTCTTGATGATGACAGCTTTGTAGTAGAGGCTAAAGTCTGGGATTGTGATGCCTCCTGCTTTGGTCTTCTTCAAAATTACTTTGGCTATTCGGGGCCTTTTGTGGTTCCATATGAATTTTAGGATTGCTTGTTCTAGTTTCAAGAAGAATGCTGGTGCAATTTTGATTGGGATTGCATTGAATGTGTAGATAGCTTTGGGTAGTATTGACATTTTAACAATATTTATTCTTCCAATCCATGAGCAGGGAATGTCTTTCCATTTCTTTATATCTTCTTCAATTACCTGCATAAGCTTTCTATAGTTTTCAGCATGCAGATCTTTTACATCTTTGGTTAGATTTATTCCTCGGTATTTTATGCTTCTTGGTGCAATTGTGAATGGGATCAGTTTCTTCATTTGTCTTTCTGTTGCTTCATTGTTAGTGTATAAGAATGCAACTGATTTCTGCACATTGATTTTGTATCCTGCAACTTTGCTGAATTCATGGATCAGTTCTAGCAGACTTTTGGTGGAGTCTATCGGATTTTCCATGTGTAATATCATGTCATCTGCAAAAAGCGAAAGCTTGACTTCATCTTTGCCAATTTTGATGCCTTTGATTTCCTTTTGTTGTCTGATTGCTGATGCTAGAACTTCCAGCACTATATTAAACAGCAGCGGTGACAGTGGGCATCCCTGTCGTGTTCCTGATCTCAGGGAAAAAGCTCTCAGTTTTTCCCCGTTGAGGATGATGTTAGCTGTGGGCTTTTCATAAATGGCCTTTATGATCTTTAAGTATGTTCCTTCTATCCCGACTTTCTCAAGGGTTTTTATTAAGAAAGGGTGCTGGATTTTGTCAAAGGCCTTTTCTGCATCAATTGACAGGATCATATGGTTCTTCTCTTTTTTTTTGTTAATGTGATGTATCACGTTGATCGATTTGCGAATGTTGAACCAGCCCTGCATCCCAGGAATGAATCCCACTTGATCATGGTGAATAATTCTTTTTATATGCTGTTGAATTCGATTTGCTAGTATCTTATTAAGAATTTTTGCATCCATATTCATCAGGGATATTGGCCTGTAGTTCTCTTTTTTTACTGGGTCTCTGTCTGGTTTAGGAATCAAAGTAATACTGGCTTCATAGAATGAGTCTGGAAGTTTTCCTTCCCTTTCTATTTCTTGGAATAGCTTGAGAAGGATAGGTATTATCTCTGCTTTAAATGTCTGGTAGAACTCCCCTGGGAAGCCATCTGGTCCTGGACTCTTATTTGTTGGGAGATTTTTGATAACCGATTCAATTTCTTCGCTGGTTATGGGTCTGTTCAAGCTTTCTGTTTCCTCCTGATTGAGTTTTGGAAGAGTGTGGGTGTTTAGAAATTTGTCCATTTCTTCCAGGTTGTCCAATTTGCTGGCATATAATTTTTCATCGTATTCCCTGATAATTGTTTGTATCTCTGAGGGATTGGTTGTAATCATTCCATTTTCATTCATGATTTTATCTATTTGGGTCATGTTCCTTTTCTTTTTGAGAAGCCTGGCTAGAGGTTTGTCAATTTTGTTTATTTTTTCAAAAAACCAACTCTTGGTTTCGTTGATCTGCTCTACAGTTTTTTTAGATTCTATATTGTTTATTTCTGCTCTGATCTTTATTATTTCTCTTCTTCTGCTGGGTTTAGGCTGCCTTTGCTGTTCTGCTTCTATTTCCTTTAGGTGTGCTGTTAGATTTTGTATTTGGGATTTTTCTTGTTTCTTGAGATAGGCCTGGATTGCAATGTATTTTCCTCTCAGGACTGCCTTCGCTGCATCCCAAAGCGTTTGGATTGTTGTATTTTCATTTTCGTTTGTTTCCATATATATTTTAATTTCTTCTCTAATTGCCTGGTTGACCCACTCATTCGTTAGTAGGGTGTTCTTTAACCTCCATGCTTTTGGAGGTTTTCCACACTTTTTCCTGTGGTTGATTTCAAGTTTCATAGCATTGTGGTCTGAAAGTATGCATGGTATAATTTCAATTCTTGTAAACTTATGAAGGGCTGTTTTGTGACCCAGTATATGATCTATCTTGGAGAATGTTCCATGTGCACTCGAGAAGAAAGTATATTCTGTTGCTTTGGGATGCAGAGTTCTAAATATATCTGTCAAGTCCATCTGATCCAATGTATCATTCAGGGCCCTTGTTTCTTTATTGACTGTGTGTCTAGATGATCTATCCATTTCTGTAAGTGGGGTGTTAAAGTCCCCTGCAATGACCACATTCTTATCAATAAGGTTGCTTATGTTTATGAGTAATTGTTTTATATATCTGGGGGCTCGGGTATTTGGCGCATAGACATTTATAATAGTTAGCTCTTCCTGGTGGATAGACCCTGTGATTATTATATAATGCCCTTCTTCATCTCTTGTTACAGCCTTTAATTTAAAGTCTAGTTTGTCTGATATAAGTATGGCTACTCCAGCTTTCTTTTGGCTTCCAGGAGCATGATAAATAGTTCTCCATCCCCTCACTCTCAATCTAAAGGTGTCCTCAGATCTAAAATGAGTCTCTTGTAGACAGCAAATAGATGGGTCTTGTTTTTTTATCCATTCTGATACCCTATGTCTTTTAGTTGGCGCATTTAATCCATTTACATTCAGTGTTATTATAGAAAGATATGGGTTTAGAGTCATTGTGATGTCTGTATGTTTTATGCTTGTAGTGATGTCTCTGGTACTTTGTCTCACAGGATCCCCCTTAGGATCTCTTGTAGGGCTGGTTTCGTGGTGACAAATTCCTTCAGTTTTTGTTTGTTTGGGAAGACCTTTATCTCTCCTTCTATTCTAAATGACAGACTTGCTGGATAAAGGATTCTCGGCTGCATATTTTTTCTGTTTAGCACACTGTAGATATCGTGCCAAGCCTTTCTGGCCTGCCAAGTTTCAAAGGAGAGATCAGTCACGAGTCTTATAGGTCTCCCTTTATATGTGAGGGCACGTTTATCCCTTGCTGCTTTCAGAATTTTCTCTTTATCCTTGTATTTTGCCAGTTTCACTATGATATGTCATGCAGAAGATCGATTCAAGTTACGTCTGAAGGGAGTTCTCTGTGCCTCTTGGATTTCAATGCCTTTTTCCTTCCCCAGTTCAGGGAAGTTCTCAGCTATAATTTGTTCAAGTACCCCTTCAGCACCTTTCCCTCTCTCTTCCTCCTCTGGGATACCAATTATGTGTATATTATTTTTTTTTAGTGTATCACTTAGTTCTCTAATTTTCCCCTCATACTCCTGGATTTTTTTATCTCTCTTTCTTTCAGCTTCCTCTTTCTCCATAACTTTATCTTCTAGTTCACCTATTCTCTCCTCTGCCTCTTCAAGCCGAGCCATCGTGGATTCCATTTTGTTTTGCATTTCGTTTAAAGCGTTTTTCAGCTCCTCGTGACTGTTCCTTAGTCCCTCGATCTTTGTGGCAAGAGATTCTCTGCTGTCCTGTATACTGTTTTCAAGCCCAGTGATTAATTTTATGACTATTATTCTAAATTCACTTTCTGTTATATTATTTAAATCCTTTTTGATCAGTTCATTAGCTGTTGTTATTTCCTGGAGATTCTTCTGAGGGGAATTCTTCCGTTTGGTCATTTTGGAGAGTCCCTGGCGTGGTGAGGACCTGCAGTGCACTTCCCCTGTGCTGTGGTATATAACTGGAGTTAGTGGGCGGGGCCGCAGTCCGACCCGATGTCTGCCCCCAGCCCACTGCTGGGGCCACAGTCAGACTGGTGTGTGCCTTCTCTTCCCCTCTCCTAGGGGTGGGATTCACTGTGGGGTGGCGTGTCCCGTCTGGGCTACTTGCACACTGCCAGGCTTGTGTTGCTGGGGATCTGGCGTATTAGCTGGGGTGGGTAGGCAAGGTGCATGGGGGCTGGAGGGGCAGGCTTAGCTCGCTTCTCCTTAGGTGATCCACTTCAGGAGGAGCCCTGTGGCAGCGGGAGGGAGTCAGATCCGCTGCCGGAGGTTTGGCTCCGCAGAAGCACAGAGTTGGGTGTTTGCGCGGAGCGAGCAAGTTCCCTGGCAGGAACTGGTTCCCTTTGGGATTTTGGCTGGGGGATGGGCGGGGGAGATGGCGCTGGCGCCTTTGTTCCCTGCCAAGCTGAGCTCTGCCGTCAGGGGGCTCAGCAGCTCTCCCTCCCTTTGTCCTCCAGCCTTCCCGCTTTCCGAGCAGAGCTGTTAACTTATGACCTCCCAGACGCTAAGTCGCGCTTGCTGTCGGAACACAGTCTGTCCGGCCCCTCCGCTTTTGCCAGCCAGACTCGGGGGCTCTGCTTGGCCGGCGAGCCGCCCCTCCGCCCCGGCCCCCTCCCGCCAGTCTGTGGAGCGCGCACCGCCTCGCCGCCCTTCCTACCCTCTTCCGTGGGCCTCTAGTCTGCGCTTGACTCCGGAGACTCCCTTCTGCTAATCCTCTGGCGGTTTTCTGGGTTCTTTAGGCAGGTGTAGGTGGAATCTAAGTGACCGGCAGGACGCGCTGTGAGCCCCGCGTCCTCCTACGCCACCATCTTCCGGAACCTGTAGGCCCTTTGAACGAATCTGCCTTCATGTGAGACTATTTCTGGAAATAGCCTCCTGTTAATCAGCATAGAGACTTATTTTAAAATGTTAATGATTATTTATACCCCATGTACTTTCAAAAATTATTTTCAATTGATGATAGTAAGGATTTTGATATGATGGGAGGTCATTGCAAAGAGGCTCCTTATGCCACTGGCCCTGATGAGGTATTTACTTAGATACAAAGCACATTGGTCTAGTTGTCTTGGTGATAGACAGGTTGGCAGCAAGAGCTGTCTGCAAAGCTCTGAGGTGGGGTTGAGCTGTCTGTAAAATCTCCATTCAAGTTTGGCTAATTGAAATTAGGAAGAAAATTAATGTAGAAAGAAGGCAAAAATATTATACCTCCAGTCAGGTTTTGCATGCCTGTCAATGTACTGGATAAAAAAAAATGGTTTGGGGAATTCCTGTTCTATTATTTTTACTATGTTATTGTTATGCATGACCTGGAACATTAGCTTATAAGACAGGGTTATCAGTTATGGCAATATGCCATTTTCCCAAGGACCCCAAGTGAAGTTAAGCTGTGTCACTATCCACACTTCATTATAGCACCTGAGGCACAGAGGAAGCAAGGAGCATGTCTTTGGAACGTGAGCTCACAAGCATCAAGATAAGAAAGATATATCTTTAGCCAAGAAAGGAAGCACTGTGTTCAGGGTCAAAAGAAACCAAGAGACATGTCTTTAACCTCAAGTCTATGAAACTCCAGAAATTGTATGCAAAAAATTTCATGTGCCTATGTATATGTGCATTTTTTGGGGAGTCCTTAATTTTGACCAGATTATCTAAGGATACAAAATCCTCCAAATTTAAGAGTCACTGTTACATAAATTCAGATTTATAGGCTTGGCCCTGGTTAGTTTATTTTCCTGGTATTTAGGTATTCGTTGACAGGTGAATGGTGGAATCCTATGTTTCACCATGTAGATCCACTAGCTAGACATGCTCTAGTTTAGAATAGTTGGGTGTGTAGATCATTTAGCATATTATACTTTAGGTAAAATAAAAGCATAAATATTAATCTTTATTTTTTTGTAGATATGCCATAATTCATATATAGAATCAGATCAACAGAAATACAAACACATATACAAATTAAGAACTTTCTTATCTATTTTTATGTCATTATTTAATTTCATCCCACCTTCATTGCTTTAAGTTTTCTTCACTTACATGGAGTATTATATCACCCCTACTTCTCCATTTTATTAAAATTTTTTTAAAATGTTTATTTATTTTTGAGAGAGAGAGAGACAGAGACAGAGACAAAGAGACAGAGAGCAAGCAGGGGAGGGGCAGAGAGAGAGGGAGATACAGAATCCGAAGCAGGCCCCAGGCTCTGAACTGTCAGCACAGAGCCCAAAGAGGGGCTTGAACTCATGAACTGAGAGATCATGACCTCAGCCAAAGTCAGATGCCCAACCAACTGAGCCACCCAGATGCCCAACCTACTTCTCCATTTTATAAAGTTACTGTGCACCTCTCTGTATGATGTTGGCATTAGTAGATTCTCATTTGATAATAATTTTCCTTACTCTGATAAATGTTCTTAGTTATCATGAACTAATTAGTCTTTTATTCTGGTCCCCTATCTTTTCTAAATCAACTAACATCTACTGTCAAAAATTCAAAGCAGAACATTTTGATCTGGTTATTTTGGTGAAACTGTTTCAACTAGGAATGGTTATTATTGTTTTAAACTTACCAGTTGATATTTAGAGCACACATCTCTACCTAACTCCAATCCTAGTTATCTTGGTCTTTCACTTTCTCCTTTATTAATTTTTTTATTTTAAAACTTTTGATAAGTATATTACCTTTATATTTAGACAAAAAGAATTAAAGAATATATATGTGTTAGAACCAGCAAGGTTAACTTCTAAGGAAGCGTTGATCATGTTTTTTGAAACCCTCAATTAAAGGAACATTATAATGTTAAATATATGTATATTACTGAGATGCCTGAGACTACTGTTAGAAATTCAACTAAAGATTTCCTGTATAGCCTGGATCTCAGAATAAGAGATAATAATGTGACTAAAATACCTTCTCTCCCCAGTGTCTTTGACTTTTAGGGGAAAAATAAGGTCATTTGAAATGTCTATCAAAATACAATTAAATTCTTAGAAAGTGAGAAAATAGCTTATTGAGTATAATTGTTGGCTCTTTATGAGATGACCACAGGTGGTCAACACACCATTCTCGGTATATGAAAAACATAAATATGCCAAATTCCCACTCCACGTTTGAACCTTTTTCCAGGGGTAGAGGCTGGCATTAGGGTGACTGACTGT
The DNA here is from genome assembly GCF_046562875.1 of Panthera onca. NCBI lineage: Eukaryota > Metazoa > Chordata > Mammalia > Carnivora > Felidae > Panthera > Panthera onca. The sequence continues at coordinate 67,314,720 of NC_138357.1, forward strand.
CAGGAATGGGGTAAGGTCATTTGCTTTACACATTACTTGGTAATTTATAAAACAGCTGAAAGTGTAATGGTGTGTTGTTTTAGGCACATCAAAATGGCTGGGTTAATTATCTGGGTCAAAAATTTCCTGGTATCAAAATGACTGAATAAAAATCTGAACTGATTCTCAGCTGAAGAGCTACCTCTTTCAGAGGGCTTTCTCACAGTGAAACTGAAAACTCTGAATCAACATGTCGAGGTATGAATGATACATCTAAACATGTTATCACATTTATGGAATGGTCTATTAAGGATAAAATTGATAAGATTCCTTCTCACAGTGACTGAAAACTCTGAACCAATATTTTAAGGTGTAAATCATACATTTAAAAATGTTCCTTCCATGGGACACCTGGGTGGCTCAGTAGGTTGGGCATCCGACTTTGGCTCAGGTCATGATCTCACAGTCCATGAGTTCGAGCCCCGTGTCGGGCTCTGTGCTAACAGCTCAGAGCCTGAAGCCTGCTTCAGATTCTGTGTCTCTCTCTCTGCCCCTCCTCTGCTCATGCTCTCTCTCTCTCTCTCCCCATCTCAAAAATAAATAAAAACATTAAAAAATGTTCCTTTCAGTCCATCTTGAGTATATCATATTAATAAGCTATTATTTGCAATTTTATTTTCCCACAAATTATCCCTCAGTCCAGGGTTTCTGTGTTTGCTTTGGGTAAGTACATTCAATATACCAGGAAAGAGAGCATCCTGTTACTTTGGATGTGGGAATCTTTAAGGAACTCTGTGTCCCCTTTCCCTCTCCCCTCACCCCTAAGCATTTCTGTCTATTCTTTTCAGCTTATTAAGTGGGGGTGAATAGAATCTGTTAAATCTGGTTGTTTGATATACTGCATGAATTGATTGACAGAACTGATAAATGGTTATGCTAAATTAATTAGCTGTGAGGCAGAACTGACTTGTTGTTAGCCCGAGTTCTCTATTTGACTGAAGTAATTGCTTAATTAACTGGCAGAATGTTTCCTTGACCAAGTTGACTTAATTTCTCTTTATATTGACTTGAAAAATGGGCTTGACTGTTCATATGAGTGAATCAACTCTTTCCTTGTTAGACAGGTAACTAATCTGTTAAGACAAAATGATTAATTTGATAGCACCATGTTGATTATAAGAAAAGTTAGAAGTGAATTAAAGAATTTGGACATTTTTGTCTCCTTGGAGTGTAAGAGTTCAAAAGGAATAACTTTGAAATTTTGATTGAGAATTTTTGGGCTAGACATCATGTGTCTCCTATCTAGGCCTATTAACTATCCAGAGATGACCATTGGGCTGATGAATGGGAGGCTTGTGCTGCACTTCCCTTTTTGGAGAGTGCAGTTTTCTGAGAATAACACCAACTCTCTGCTAGGCATTGACTTATTCTTGGAATCAGGTGAAAGTTAAAATTAGTTATTGGGAATTGTGTGTGATCTGCAGAAGTGACAGAAATAGGTCATTTCAAAAGTAACATAAAAAATAAGTACATCAGGGGTGTCTGGGTGGCCCAGTCTGTTGGGAGTCTGTTGATCTTGGCTTAAGTTATGATCCCAGGGTTGTGGGATCAAGCCCCGCACATCCATGCTCAGCCTGGAGCCTGCTGGGGATTCCCTCTTTCTCTCCCTTTGCCCATCTCCCTCACTCTAAAATAAAAGAAAGTAAAATACAAAAAGAAATAAATAGATCAGAGGAGGGTAGATAAAAACACACACATCAAAAACATACTTAGAGTTCACTGCAAGCATCATAAATGCAACTTTAACAGAATTATAGAAACCAAAATAATACCTATCTTATATATTGGTAGATGCATGGCTGGGATAGAGATGAGGCAATCAGAGTTAGGCCAAAATAGTGACTTCCTATCTTTGTATTTCATCTTTAGATAAGTTTTTCTAGAGGAAGCCATTTGATAAACTCTTTTTCTCTTCCTTCCCAGGTCCATTCTACACCAGAAACTAATATTGCACTGTAGGCCTCAAATCTCTTTTGTCTTTGCAAAATTACCTGTAGTTTCTACCCTCCATTGAAATTGCCTTTTCAAATCTGTTTTATTTTGGGAGATAGTAAAAAATCTTCCATCCTTAGGAGTCTGCATCTTTAGGATCGATAAGGACTGCTTATTCTACTTACACTGCAAATTCAAATGTCTAAAATCAAACACATTTACTTTCTGTGTACAACCCTTCCTTTTTTTCCCCAAACCTCCTTCTTGATTTCCCTTCCAAATAAAATTCTCTATGCTATCATTTGAACAGATTTGGGAAACTGTCATAAGATATAATCCTAGCTAAACTGGCTCAAGGGAGTTTAGTTACCCTATTTGCATTTCTTAGAGGTGATAAAAAGTTCTCCCCAACCTTTCATTCTTTGGAACTCTTGCTGACTCAAGGGGGATATGACAATTGGTTTTCTTATCAGGGTTGAGGGTGGTGGGACAGAGAAATTTGTAGGGATTTATTGGAAAACAGGTTTGGGGGAACCCCTCATATCACACCTACTTGTGGGGAGTTGACTCTTACATTGGAAATATGTAAACTCGGAGCTGTCTCTAGTTATTGGGGCAAATTCTCAGTTTCTAAGTAAATGAAAATATGCTCCATCTTGAGTACCAGATGGCATACCTTAAGTTTTTGGAAATTTCTCAAGAGTTGGCCATATGTATTACATTTTGGGTAGAATTTAGAGGTGAGTCTATCTCTGAGCATGCTGAAGTTTATCTCTTAGGGCTTGGGAAGCCATCAGATGTGTACAGATTATGTGTTTACTGGATGGATAACCTGACAGTCACTGCCACAATCAAGTGTCAGATAACTGGAAAAAATGGCTGACACTTGTTGAATATCTACTCCATGCTAGGTAATGTTATAAGCATTTTACATAAATTTACTTATTTAATCTTTAACACAACCCTAAGAATAAGTACAATTATTATGCCTTATAGATGAAGAAAGTGATAAACAGAGAACCCTTGATCACAGGTTGTTGGAATCCAGGCAATCTGGTTCCAGACTCAGTCAATCCATATAAATTGTTATAACTTTACTACTTTGCATTAGTATAATTACATTATTTGTTTATTACAACATTTGTGTATGCAGATATTTATTTACACTTTATCATATTCCAGAAAGTATGTCAGAGTGTGTTGGAATATCATGTAAAGTAAAAAGTATAGGTGGTATTATTTTTCATATGTGAGTGAGGAAACAGGGAGAGATAAATTCAGCTAGATAGCAAAAAAGCCAGGGGTAGAAGCTGAGTTAGCTGATTCATAAAGAAGCATATAGAGTTATTGTTTATTTGGCAAATTGTATAAGGGATATGAGGCACAGTTAAATGAAAGAAAATATGAGGATTAATGAATGTGTGGTAACATCCAAGTACCACTGGAAGGATATAGTATATAGTGAATGTTTAGTAGGTATTAAAACACACCACTTAGGCAGTGGTACTCTACAGAAAAATAAGACAAGATTTTTATCCTTAAGGAACTTACAGTCTAGTTGGAGTCATCCATGAATACAAAAGTATAACCAATGCTATGGTGAGAGATGAGGCAGGCAGAAGGCACATCTTTTTTTTTTTTTTTTAAATTTTTTTTTCAACGTTTTTTATTTATTTTTGGGACAGAGAGAGACAGAGCATGAACGGGGGAGGGGCAGAGAGAGAGGGAGACACAGAATCGGAAACAGGCTCCAGGCTCCGAGCCATCAGCCCAGAGCCCGACGCGGGGCTCGAACTCACGGACCGCGAGATCGTGACCTGGTTGAAGTCGGACGCTTAACCAACTGCGCCACCCAGGCGCCCCCAGAAGGCACATCTTTGATGGCCTTGTGTACAATGCTTAGGGGTTCAGATTTTATCCCCAAGGCAATGCAGACCCATTCAGCGAGGGCAGTGATCTGATCAACTTCATGGGAAATTTCAACTTCATGGGAAATTTCTATCATGCTGATAGAAGTGTAGAGAGTATATTAGAGAAAGATGAGATTAGAAGCTTTCAACCTTGACTTGTTCTTGATTTTGTATTGTGTAATCCATACCTGTCTTATTTGCTAATTTCTTGATTCATTCAAACATTTTTCAATGGTTGTCTACTATCTTTGCTGGATATATAAGTGAAAAGAACCGCTCTTGAGGACTTCACAGCCCAGCTGGGGAGACATTCGTTATGAACATAGAGATGACAAAAGAGTTTTATAAAGTCAGTGACAAAGAAGCACAAACTGGAGTGTCTGTGGGAGAGTCTACCCTGTTAGATTGTAAGAGCTCCTTGAGGACACATGACTATCTTTTATTTTACTGTATCCATTGAAACAGTGCAAATACATAGTAAGAGCTTAGTAAAAATGTTTTTTTTGTTGTTGTTGTTGCCATAGTCATCATCATTGTTGTTGTTATTGTTATTTACTGTCTAGTATTTCCACTGACAATGAAATCCATAATGGCAGCCCAGATCTTGGGTATGCTCTTGTCTCCTCATTTCACCTAACCTTTTCACTCCTTGGTAAAGCTAAGTGTATGAAATCATTAATAAAAATACTTCATTTTTTCATGGCTCATTCTTCTCTTCCAAATACAGTATACATAGTAGTTGGAAAAATTCACTCACTCATCAGATAAGATCCCATATTAAATGCCCAAATCTGTGATATTATTCTTTTTTGGCTTTTATTTTTTTTTATTTTTTTTTTTTTTTGCTAGTATCATGCTTTTTAATTTGTATTAAAGTAATAAGGAAGTGAAAAAAATGTCTCCTTGACATTTTTAGTTTGTTCTTTTTCTGAGATTGATCATACTTTCATGTTATTTTTCCATTTGGGTTTTCTCTATTATAAATTGGTTTTTTTTTTTTTTTTTTTTAATTTTTTTTTATTTTTTAATATATGAAATTTACTGTCAAATTGGTTTCCATACAACACCCAGTGCTCATCCCAAAAAGTGCCCTCCTCAATACCCATCACCCACCCTGCCCTCCCTCCCACCCCCCATCAACCCTCAGTTTGTTCTCAGTTTTTAACAGTCTCTAATGCTTTGGCTCTCTCCCACTCTAACCTCTTTTTTTTTTTTTTTTTTTTTTTTTTCCTTCCCCTCCCCCATGGGTTTCTGTTATGTTTCTCAGGATCCACATAAGAGTGAAACCATATGGTATCTGTCTTTCTCTGTATGGCTTATTTCACTTAGCATCACACTCTCCAGTTCCATCCATGTTGCTACAAAAGGCCATATTTCATTTTTTCTCATTGCCACGTAGTATTCCATTGTGTATATAAACCACAATTTCTTTATCCATTCATCAGTTGATGGACATTTAGGCTCTTTCCATAATTTGGCTATTGTTGAGAGTGCCGCTATAAACATCGGGGTACAGGTGCCCCTATGCATCAGTACTCCTGTATCCCTTGGATAAATTCCTAGCAGTGCTATTGCTGGGTCATAGGGTAGGTCTATTTTTAATTTTCTGAGGAACCTCCACACTGCTTTCCAGAGCGGCTGCACCAATTTGCATTCCCACCAACAGTGCAAGAGGGTTCCTGTTTCTCCACATCCTCTCCAGCATCTATAGTCTCCTGATTTGTTCATTTTGGCCACTCTGACTGGCGTGAGGTGGTATCTGAGTGTGGTTTTGATTTGTATTTCCCTGATAAGGAGCGACGTTGAACATCTTTTCATGTGCCTGTTGGCCATCCGGATGTCTTCTTTAGAGAAGTGTCTATTCATGTTTTCTGCCCATTTCTTCACTGGGTTATTTGTTTTTCGGGTGTGGAGTTTGATGAGCTCTTTATAGATTTTGGATACTAGCCCTTTGTCCGATGTGTCATTTGCAAATATCTTTTCCCATTCCGTTGGTTGCCTTTTAGTTTTGTTGGTTGTTTCCTTTGCTGTGCAGAAGCTTTTTATCTTCATAAGGTCCCAGTAATTCACTTTTGCTTTTAATTCCCTTGCCTTTGGGGATGTGCCGAGTAAGAGATTGCTACGGCTGAGGTCAGAGAGGTCTTTTCCTGCTTTCTCCTCTAAGGTTTTGATGGTTTCCTGTCTCACATTCAGGTCCTTTATCCATTTTGAGTTTATTTTTGTGAATGGTGTGAGAAAGTGGTCTAGTTTCAACCTTCTGCATGTTGCTGTCCAGTTCTCCCAGCACCATTTGTTAAAGAGACTGTCTTTTTTCCATTGGATGTTCTTTCCTGCTTTGTCAAAGATGAGTTGGCCATACGTTTGTGGGTCTAGTTCTGGGGTTTCTATTCTATTCCATTGGTCTATGTGTCTGTTTTTATGCCAATACCATGCTGTCTTGATGATGACAGCTTTGTAGTAGAGGCTAAAGTCTGGGATTGTGATGCCTCCTGCTTTGGTCTTCTTCTTCAAAATTACTTTGGCTATTCGGGGCCTTTTGTGGTTCCATATGAATTTTAGGATTGCTTGTTCTAGTTTTGAGAAGAATGCTGGTGCAATTTTGATTGGGATTGCATTGAATGTGTAGATAGCTTTGGGTAGTATTGACATTTTGACAATATTTATTCTTCCAATCCATGAGCAGGGAATGTCTTTCCATCTCTTTATATCTTCTTCAATTACCTGCATAAGCTTTCTATAGTTTTCAGCATACAGATCTTTTACATCTTTGGTTAGATTTATTCCTAGGTATTTTATGCTTCTTGGTGCAATTGTGAATGGGATCAGTGTCTTTATTTGTCTTTCTGTTGCTTCATTGTTAGTGTATAAGAATGCAACTGATTTCTGTACTTTGATTTTGTATCCTGCAACTTTGCTGAATTCATGGATCAGTTCTAGCAGACTTTTGGTGGAGTCTATCAGATTTTCCATGTATAATATCATGTCATCTGCAAAAAGCGAAAGCTTGACTTCATCTTTGCCAATTTTGATGCCTTTGATTTCCTTTTGTTGTCTGATTGCTGATGCTAGAACTTCCAGCACTATGTTAAACAACAGCGGTGAGAGTGGGCATCCCTGTCGTGTTCCTGATCTCAGGGAAAAAACTCTCAGTTTTTCTCCGTTGAGGATGATGTTAGCTGTGGGCTTTTCAGAAATGGCTTTGATGATGTTTAAGTATGTTCCTTCTATCCCGACTTTCTCAAGGGTTTTTATTAAGAAAGGGTGCTGGATTTTGTCAAAGGCCTTTTCTGCATCGATTGACAGGATCATATGGTTCTTCTCTTTTTTTTTGTTAATGTGATGTATCACGTTGATCAATTTGCGAATGTTGAACCAGCCCTGCATCCCAGGAATGAATCCCACTTGATCATGGTGAATAATTCTTTTTATATGCTGTTGAATTCGATTTGCTAGTATCTTATTAAGAATTTTTGCATCCATATTCATCAGGGATATTGGCCTGTAGTTCTCTTTTTTTACTGGGTCTCTGTCTGGTTTAGGAATCAAAGTAATACTGGCTTCATAGAATGAGTCTGGAAGTTTTCCTTCCCTTTCTATTTCTTGGAATAGCTTGAGAAGGATAGGTATTATCTCCGCTTTAAACGTCTGGTAGAACTCCCCTGGGAAGCCATCTGGTCCTGGACTCTTATTTGTTGGGAGATTTTTGATAACTGATTCAATTTCTTCGCTGGTTCTGGGTCTGTTCAAGCTTTCTGTTTCCTCCTGATTGAGTTTTGGAAGAGTGTGGGTGTTTAGGAATTTGTCCATTTCTTCCAGGTTGTCCAATTTGTTGGCATATAATTTTTCATCGTATTCCCTGATAATTGTTTGTATCTCTGAGGGATTGGTTGTAATCATTCCATTTTCATTCATGATTTTATCTATTTGGGTCCTCTCCCTTTTCTTTTTGAGAAGCCTGGCTAGAGGTTTGTCAATTTTGTTTATTTTTTCCAAAAACAAACTCTTGGTTTCGTTGATCTGCTCTACACTTTTTTTAGATTCTATATTGTTTATTTCTGCTCTGATCTTTATTATTTCTTTTCTTCTGCTGGGTTTAGGCTGCCTTTGCTGTTCTGCTTCTATTTCCTTTAGGTGTGCTGTTAGATTTTGTATTTGGGATTTTTCTTGTTTCTTGAGATAGGCCTGGATTGCAATGTATTTTCCTCTCAGGACTGCCTTCGCTGCGTCCCAAAGCATTTGGATTGTTGTATTTTCATTTTCGTTTGTTTCCATATATTTTTTAATTTCTTCTCTAATTGCCTGGTTGACCCACTCATTCGTTAGTAGGGTGTTCTTTAACCTCCATGCTTTTGGAGGTTTTCCAGACTTTTTCCTGTGGTTGATTTCAAGCTTCATAGCATTGTGGTCTGAAAGTATGCATGGTATAATTTCAATTCTTGTAAACTTATGAAGGGCTGTTTTGTGACCCAGTATATGATCTATCTTGGAGAATGTTCCATGTGCACTCGAGAAGAAAGTATATTCTGTTGCTTTGGGATGCAGAATTCTAAATAGATCTGTCAAGTCCATCTGATCCAATGTATCATTCAGGGCCCTTGTTTCTTTATTGACCGTGTGTCTAGATGATCTATCCATTTCTGTAAGTGGGGTGTTAAAGTCCCCTGCAATTACCACATTCTTATCAATAAGGTTGCTTATGTTTGTGAGTAATTTTTTTATATATTTGGGGGCTCTGGTATTCGGCGCATAGACATTTATAATTGTTAGCTCTTCCTGATGGATAGACCCTGTAATTATTATATAATGCCCTTCTTCATCTCTTGTTACAGCCTTTAATTTAAAGTCTAGTTTGTCTGATATAAGTATGGCTACTCCAGCTTTTTTGTCTTTCAGTAGCATGATAAATAGTTCTCCATCCCCTCACTCTCAATCTAAAGGTGTCCTCAGATCTAAAATGAGTCTCTTGTAGACAGCAAATAGATGGGTCTTGTTTTTTTATCCATTCTGATACCCTATGTCTTTTGGTTGGCGCATTTAATCCTTTTACATTCAGTGTTATTATAGAAAGATACGGGTTTAGAGTCATTGTGATGTCTGTATGTTTTATGCTTGTGGTGATGTCTCTGTACTTTGTCTCACAGGATCCCCCTTAGGATCTCTTGTAGGGCTGGTTTCGTGGTGACAAATTCCTTCAGTTTTTGTTTGTTTGGGAAGACCTTTATCTCTCCTTCTATTCTAAATGACAGAGTTGCTGGATAAAGGATTCTCGGCTGCATATTTTCTCTGTTTAGCACACTGAAGATATTGTGCCAATCCTTTCTGGCCTGCCAAGTTTCAAAAGAGAGATCAGTCACGAGTCTTATAGGTCTCCCCTATATGTGAGGACACATTTATCCCTTGCTGCTTTCAGAATTTTCTCTTTATCCTTGTATTTTGCCAGTTTCACTATGATATGTCATGCAGAAGATCGATTCAAGTTACGTCTGAAGGGAGTTCTCTGTGCCTCTTGGATTTCAATGCCTTTTTCCTTCCCCAGTTCAGGGAAGTTCTCAGCTATAATTTCTTCAAGTACCCCTTCAGCACCTTTCCCTCTCTCTTCCTCCTCTGGGATACCAATCATGCGTATATTATTTCTTTTTAGTGTATCACTTAGTTCTCTAATTTTCCCCTCATACTCCTGGATTTTTTTTATCTCTCTTTTTGTCAGCTTCCTCTTTTTCCATAAGTTTATCTTCTAGTTCACCTATTCTCTCCTCTGCCTCTTTAATCCGAGCCGTCGTGGTTTCCATTTTGTTTTGCATTTTGTTTAAAGCGCTTTTCAGCTCCTCGTGACTGTTCCTTAGTCCCTTGATCTCTGTAGCAAGAGATTCACTGCTGTCCTCTATACTGTTTTCAAGCCCAGCGATTAATTTTATGACTATTATTCTAAATTCACTTTCTGTTATATTATTTAAATCCTTTTTGATCAGTTCATTAGCTGTTGTTATTTCCTGGAGATTCTTCTGAGGGGAATTCTTCCGTTTGGTCATTTTGGATAGTGCCTGGAGTGGTGAGGACCTGCAGGGCACTTCCCCTGTGCTGTGGCCTTTAACTGGAGTTGGTGGGCGGGGCCGCAGTCAGACCTGATGTCTGCCCCCAGCCCACCACTGGGGCCACAGTCAGACTGGTGTGTGCTTTCTCTTCCCCTCTCCTAGGGGTGGGATTCACTGTGGGGTGGCGTGGCCCGTCTGGGCTACTTGCACACTGCCAGGCTTGTGGTGCTGGGGATCTGACGTATTAGCTGGGGTGGGTAGGCAAGGTGCACGGTGGCAGGAGGGGCAGGATTAGCTCGCTTCTCCTTAGGTGATCCACTTCAGGAGGGGCCCTGTGGCAGCGGGAGGGAGTCAGATCTGCTGCCAGAGGTTTGGCTCCGCAGAAGCACAGCGTTGAGTGTTTTCGCGGAGCGAGCAAGTTCCCTGGCAGCAACTGGTTCCCTTTGGGATTTTGGCTGGGGGATGGGCGGGGGAGATGGCGCTGGTGAGCGCCTTTGTTCCCCGCCAAGCTGAGCTCTGTTGTCCGGGGGCTCAGCAACTCTCCCTCCCTTTGTCCTCCAGCCTTCCCGCTTTCTGAGCAGAGCTGTTAACTTATGACCTCCCAGACGCTAAGTCGCGCTTGCTGTCGGAACACAGTCCGTCAGGCCCCTCTGCTTTTGCCAGCCAGACTCGGGGGCTCTGCATGGCCGTCGAGCTGCCCCTCCGCCTCGGCTCCCTCCCGCCAGTCCGTGGAGCGCGCACAGCCTCGCCGCCGTTTCTACCCTCTTCTGTGAGCCTCTCGTCTGCACTTGGCTCCAGAGACTCCGTTCTGCTAATCCTCTGGCAGTTTTCTGGGTTATTTAGGCAGGTGTAGGTGGAATCTAAGTGATCAGCAGGACACCCGGTGAGCCCAGCGTCCTCCTACGCCTCCATCTTCCCTCTCTAAGCTATTTCTTTTAAAAAATAATAAATTTGATAAACTTCTACCCAGTCTAAAAAAAAGGGAAGACACACATTACTAATATTTGAAGTGAAAGAGGGACCATTCCTACTAATTACTGGAATATTTAAAAGATAATAAAAGAATATTACGAGGAACTCTGTGACCACAATTTTGATAACGTAGCTGAGATGGATGTATTCCTTGAAAGATGCAATCTACCAAAACTCACACAGGTGAGTTTGACAAAACTCACCTTTTGTCAAAAAAAAATTTGACAAAAAATTTCATATTAAAAAAAATAAAATGAGGACAATAAAAAAATAATCTTCTAAAATAGAAAGTACCAGACACAGATGGGTATACTGGTGAATTCTACCAAACATTTTAAAAAGGACATATACCAATTTTCTATAATCTCTTCCAGAAAATAGAAGCAGAAAGAATGTTTCTTAATGCATTCAATAGAGCAATATGATATAGTAGAAAGGACACAAGGCTAGAATTCTAATCATGAATTTTATTACTTATTAGTATGCACAAATCACTAAACTTCTTTGAGCCTCAGTCTCTTCAATAGTAAGGTATGGTTAATAATGCTGTTATGGACTAAATTGTATTCCTCCAAAATTCATATATTGAAGTCCTAACCCCCTACCATGTGATTGTACTTGAAGATAGGGCCTTTAGGGAGTAATTATGGTTAAATGAGGCATAAATGCCTCCTAATATGCTGACCTCATAAGAAGAAGACGAGACACTGGAGACAACTGTTTCTTCACAAGCACAGAAGAAAGGCCATGTGAGGATATAATGAGAAGGCAGCCATCTACAAGGCAGGAAGAGACATCTCACCATCCAGAAACTATTAGAAACCACCAGAAATTGGCCCCAGCACCTCGCTCCTGGACTGCTATCTTTCAGAACTGTGTGAAAATAAATGTGTGTTGTTTAAGTCACCCAGTCTGTGGTATTTTGTTATGGAGGCTCGAGCAGACTAATAAAAATATCTACCTCTCAGTATTGTGAATAATAATTCAAAAAAATGATATTTGAGGATGTTAACAGTTTACATAAATGTTGATTATTTTTATTAATACTCCTTTTCCTACAACTAAGACATTTAAAACTGTAATAGTTAATAGTTAACTAGGCTATATGCCTGCTACTTATGTACCGTTAACCTTCAGTGTTTCATTTCATAACAGTGTAGTAAATCAAGCTTTGGAATATAGAATAAGACAAGGGGAAAGGACATAGTCCAGTATTTCAGTATAAAGAGCAGATATTCTTTTTTTTTAAGTTTTAATTTTGCACTCACATATGGAATTTAAGAAACAAAACAGATGAACATAGAGGAAGGGAAGTGAAAATAAGATAAAAACAGAGAGGGAGGCAAACCATAAGAGATTATTAAATACAGAGAACAAACTGAGAGTTGCTGGAGGGGTGTTGGGTGGGGGGTGGACTCAATGGGTGATGGGCATTGAGGAGGGTGCTTGTTAGGATGAACATTAGGTGTTATATGTAAGTGATGAATCACTAAATTCTATTCCTGAAATCGTTATTACACTATATGTTAACTTGGGTTTAAATTTTTAAAAAGTTAAAAAATAAAGTTTTAATTTTAATTCCAGTTAGTTAACATACAGTGTTATATTAGTTTCAGGTGTACAGTGTAGTAATTCAACACACACACATTTTCCCCCTTTGATTGTGCGATATGTTTATTAAATTCCACATATGAGTGTGAAATCAGATGGTATTTCTGTGTCTCTGACTGACTATACCACCTCTTTTTTATCTGTTTATCTATCCATTGACACTTGGGCTCCTTCCATATCTTGGCTATTGTAAATAATACTGCTAAATACTGCTATAAACATCGTGGTGTATGTATCCTTTTGAGTTAGTGTTCTTGTATTCTTTGGGTAAATACCCAGTAATGCAATTGCTGGATTGTAAGGTAGTTCTATTTTTAACTTTTTGAGGAAACTCCATAGTGATTACCAGACTGGATGCGCCAGTTTCCATCCTTGTCAACAGTGCACAAGTGCTCCTTTTTCTCCACATCTTCACCAATGTCTATTGTTTCTTGTGTTTTTGGTTTTAGCCATTCTGACAAGTGTAAAGTGACATCTCATTGAAGTTTTGGTTTGCATTTTCCTGATGATAAGTGGTGATGAGCATCTTTTCATGTGTCTGTTGGTGACCTGTATGTCTTCTTCAGAGATATGTCTGTTCATGTCTTATGCCTAGTTTTTAATTGGATTATTTGGTATTTGGGTGTCGAGTTTTATTTTATTTTTATTTAAAAAAATTTAGTTTATTTATTTATTTTGAGAGAGTGTGAGTGGGAGAAAGGCAGAGAGAGAGGGAGAGAGGGAATCTCAAGCAGACTCCATGCTGTCAGTGCAGTGCTGGATGTGGGTCTCGATCTCATGAACCACAGGATCATGACCTGAGCTGAAATCAAGAGTCAGACACTTATCCAACTGAGCCACCTGGGCTCCCCTTGGGTGTGGAGTTCTAAAAGTTCTTTATGTATTTTTTTGGGTACTAGTCTTTTATTAGATAAGTCATTTGCAAATATCTTCTCTTATTCTGTGGGTTGTGTTTCAGTTTTGTTGATTGTTTACTTGTCTATGCAGAAGCTTTTTATTTTGATGTAGTCCCAGTAGTATATTTTTGCTTTTGTTTCTCTTGCTTCAGGAGATATCTCTAGTAAGAAGTTTCTATGGCTGATGTCAAAGAGGTTACTTCCTGTGTTCTTCTCTAGGATATTTATGGTTTCAGGCCTCACATTTAGGTCTTTCACCCATTTGGAATTTATTTTTGTGTATGATGTAAGAAAGTGTTCCAATTTCATTCTTTTCTATGTTGCTGTCCAGTTTTCCCAGCACCATTTGCTAAAGAGACTGTCTTTTCCCCATTGGATGTTCTTTCCTGCTTTGTTAAAGATTAATTGACCTTATAGTTGTGGGTTCATTTCCGGGTTTTCTATTCTGTTCTATTCATCTATGTGTCTATTTTTGTGCTAATACCATAGTGTCTATTTTTTTTTAGTACCATGCTGTCTTGATCACTACAGCTTTGTAATACAACTTGAAGTCTGTAATTATGATGCCTTCAGCTTTGCTATTCTTTTTCAAGATTGTTTTGGCTCTTTGGGATCGTTCTGATACCATACAGATTTTACGATCATTTTTTCTAGTTCTGTGAAAAATGTTGTTAGTAATTTGATAGGGATTGCATTAAATGTGTAGATTGTTTTTTGGATAGTATACACACTTTAAAAATATTTGTTCTTCTAATTCATGAGTATGGAATGTCTTTCCATTTCTTTGTGTCATCTTCAATTTCTTTCATGAGTGTTTTATAGTTTTTTAGAGTATAGGTCTTTCACCTCTTTGGTTAGGCTTATTCCTATTTATCTTTTTTTGGATGCAACTGTAAATGGGGCTGTTTTCATAACTTCTCTTTCCACTGCTTCATTATTGTGTATAGAAATGCAACAGATTTCTGTACATTGATTTTGTATCCTAAAAATTTGCTGAATTTGTTTATCATTTCTAGCAGTTTGTGTGTGTGTGTGTGTGTGTGTGTGTGTGTGTGTAGTCTTTCAGGTTTTCTATATATAGTACCATGTCATCTGCAAATAGTGGAAGTTTTTTCTTTATTGATTTGGATTCCTTTTATTTCTTTTTGTTTGATTGCTTGTGGCTAGGACTTCCAGCACTATGTTGAATAAAAGTGGTGAGAATGGACACTTTTGTCTTGTTCCTGACCTTAGGGGAAAAGGTCTCAGTTTTTCCCCATTAAAGATGATGTTAGCTGTGGATTTTTCATAGATGGCCTTTATTACGTTGAGGTATGTTCCACCTAAACTTATTTTTGATGGTTTTTAAATGTTTTTATTTATTTATCTTGAGAGAGAGGGAGAGCGAGAATGTGAACAGGGGAGAGAGAGAGAGAGGGAGAGAGAGAATCCCAAGCATGCTCCACACTGCCAGTGCAGAGCCCAACATAGGGCTCAATCCCACAAATCGTGAGATCATAACCTAAGCTGAAATCAAGAATCAGACTCTTAACTGACTGAGCCACCCAGGTGCCCCAATGGTTTTTATCATGAATGGATGTTGAACTTTGTCAAGTGCTTTTTTTTATCATGAATGGATGTTGAACTTTGTCAAGTGCTTTTTTCTACATCTATTGAAACGATCATATTGTTCTTCTCTTTTCTCTTATTGATGTGATGCATCACATTGATTGATTTGTGAATATTGAATCACAATATTGATTGTGGTTTGTGATATTTTAATGTATTGTTGAATTCAGTTTGTTAGTATTTTATTGAGAATTTTTGCGACTATGTTCAAAAGGGATATTGAACTGTAGTTCTCTTTTTCAGTGGTGTCTTTATCTGGTTTTTGTATTAGGGTAATGCCAACCTCATAGAATGAATTTGGAAGTTTTCTTACTTTTTTATTTTTATTTTTTGGAACAGTTTGAGAAGAATAAGTATTAACTCTTCTTAAATATTTGGTAGAATTCACCTGTGAAGCCATCTAGTCCTGGACTTTTGTTTGTTGGGAGCTTTTTGATTACTGACTCAATTTCTTTGATGGTTATGGATCTGTTCAAATTTTATATTTCTTCCTGTTTCAGTTTTGGTAGTTTATATGTTTTAGGAATTTATCCATTTCTTCTAGCTTGTCCAATTTGTTAGCATGTAGTTTTTCATAATACTCTCTTATGATTGTTTATATTTCTGTGGTGTTGGTTGTGATTTCTCCTTTCTGATTTGTGATTTTATTTGAGTCCTTTGTCTTTTTTTTCTCACTAAGTCTGGCTAGGATTTTATAAATTTTATTGATTTTTTTTTCCAAAACCAGCTCCTGGCTTCATTAATCTATTCTGTTGTTGTTGTTTTTGTTGTTTCTGTATCATTTATTTCTGGTCTAATCTTTATTATTTCCTTCTTTCTGCTGGTATTAGGTTTTATTCATTGTTCTTTTTCTAGCTCCCATTATGTGCATCAATAGATTATTTGAGATTTTTTTGCATCTCGGGTAGACTTGTATTGCTATAAACTTCCCTCTTAGAACTGCTTTTGCTGCAGCCCAGAAGTTTGGGCTATCATGTTTTCATTTTGATTTGTTTACATGTACTTTTTAATTCCTTCTTTGATTTATTGTTGACCTATTCATTGTTTAGTAACATGTTATTTAACCACCAAGTATTTGTGGTCTTTCCAGATTTTTTTTCTTGTGGTTGACTTCTAGTTTCATAGTGTTGTGGTCAGAAAATATGCATGGTATGATTTTGATCTTTTTGAATTTGTTGAGGTTTGCTTTGTGGGCTAATTTGTGTTCTATTCTAGGGAATGTTCCACGTGTACTTGAAAAGAATATGTATTCTGCTGTTTGAATAGGATGGAATGTTCTGAATACATCTCTTAAATCAATTTTTTCCTGTATGTCATTTAAAACCATTGTTTCCTTGTTGATGTTCTGTTTATATGATCTGTACATTGATGTAAGTGAGCTGTTAAAGTACCCTACTATTATTGTATAATTATTGATTAGTTCTTTTACATTTGTTATTAACTATTTACATATATGGGTGCTCCTATGTTGGGCGCATAACTATTACAATTGTTATATCTTCCTGTTGTATTGTCCCCTTTATAATCATATACTGCCCTTTGTCTCTTGCCACAGTCTTTGTTTGAAAGTCTATTTTGTCCAATATAAGCAACACTACTGTGGCTTTGTTTTTATGTCCATTTTCATGATAGGTATTTCCCCACCCTTTAATTTTCAATTATCAGGTGTTTTGGGTCTAAAATGGTCTCTTGTAGGTAGTATACAGATGGGTCTTCTTTTTTATTTATTCTCTCACCTTATGTCTTTTGATGGGAGCATTTAGTCCATTTACTTTCAAAGTAATTATTGATAAAGATGTATTTATTGTCATTTTATTACTTGTTTTTTGCTTGTTCCTGAAGATTTTCTCTGGTCCTCTCTTGCCTTTCTCTCAAAAGATATTCTAAGCTTTGGTTGTGACAATGGAACATACTGGCCTGTGGGATGCCGCTGATTTGAAAGTGTTCTTTGTATGCTACTCTTTAGATCTCAGTTGAGACATGAATTAAAGACTAGAACATATCTCCATATCCTCTCAATTTTGTATTTCTTCCCTATTTTTTAATGTTTATTTATTTTTGAGAGAGAGAGAGGGGGGGGGATGGAGGAAGGGGGAGAGAGAGAGAGAGAGAGAGAGAGAGAGAATGAGTGGGGGAGGAGCAGAGACAGAGGGAGACACAGAATCTGAAGAAGGTTCCAGGCTCTGAGCTGTCAGCACAGAGCCCAATGCGGGGGTTCAAACCCATGAACTGTGAGATCATGACCTGAGTCAAAGTCGGACGCTCAACTGAATGAGCCACCCAGGGACCCCGTCTTTCTTCCCTCTTTAACTCAAAAGTATTTAAGCTACATGCTCTCTGTTTTTTCCTTCAAAGTCATTATCCAGGCACCAAAAACACAGATGGAAATAGACAGGTTTAGTCCAAAGCACCAATTTCCATTACCTTAAGCTGCCTCAATGGTTTTTCTTAAAGGGTGGAATTTCTCACAGTTGGTCTCAGGCCCACAGTATATACAATACTTCAGTCAAATTGCTTGCGACATATTGGAGTGTGTGCTTGGGAACTATTAGTTCCTCATATATTAAAAGAAGGCTGAATACTTCTTGTACAGGCACTGAAGTAAAGAGGGGAATAGTTTTCAAATTCGTACTTGTCATGGATTTATACTCCAATGTTTAAAGTGTTCTGTTTTACATAATACACAAAGATGCACAGTCACGGACTATGTGTGAAACTATAGATTCCAGGAATGTCATTCAAAGTCCTTCACACTCTGGTCCTGGTCTCCCTTTCTATTTTAATCTCCTAATATGATCAACTCTTTCAGCTTAGTCCCATAAATAATTACTTGAGTGTTTGTGATACACATATAGGCCACATCTTAGGCCCTGTAGATAAACAAGCCAATCTATCTACAGTCTTTTCTTCAAGAAGCTGAAAAGCTCATAGTCTCAGAGGGGTAAAATCTAAAATGTCTTGCATGGTTAATGGGATTAAGAAGCTTGCTCCATATGGTCACCATAACTTTATAACACTCACCTTATCTTTCCTTTCTAGGCTTTTCTCATGTATATCATTTTTTTCGTTGGTGTAATAACATTCAAAGCAATGGAAACTTTATATAAATGTAATCTGCTTATATCACTTATTACTTACAAATGACATGTGTTTGGGATAAAAATCCATTCTTAAAACTAGACATTTACAGTGGATGCTTGGAATAGACAAAGAGGCCAACTGGGCTTCTCTACTGTTAGGTTCTGGAGATAGTTATAGGGCAGAACTATCTGGGGAGTGAGGAGGGATAGCAGCAGAAACAGAGAGAAGGAGGTTTCAAATATCCTTTATGTATGGCCTCTGCTTATAGGGATTGGGAGCCAGAAGGTTTGAACTTAGGTGAAGTAGTGGGCAGATCATATCTGCCTGAATTTTTATCTCCAGCCCAAATCTCTCCTGAGTACCAGACTGGAATTTCAAACTGCCTATTCTATCTCTCAATATGGCACCATGAACTCATTTATCTTCCCTTTAAGATCCCTTTCTTCTCCTGGATTCATTGTTCCTATTACTGGCACAACCATTCCCCCACTCCAATCACTAAGACTAATAACTTTATCAATATATCTGATTCTTCTATTGCCTCACTAAACCCAATCAATTGCCACGTATGGATATTCCTCCATAATCTCTCTCATGAGGAAAAAAAACTCCTATGCATACTTACTACTACCACCTTCATTTAAGCCTTCATAACTTCTCATTTCAAATATAATGAATAACATTTTTATCTGATCCATTCCTTCTAAACCTTGCCAACTTCAATCAATAAAAGCCTAGAGCAACCTTTAGCTTAATTTCTTTTCCTACCAGTAGTCCCACCAGTAATGTTAGACCAAGTTTATGGGAAAGTGATATTCTCAATTTTTAGTGGTACATATGCATTTTTTATTGAGAGATTTGAAGAAGGAATAGCATAAGTTTTCAAGACTTCCTGAAATAGTTGGAGGAAATTTCAGTAGTTTTAAGTGGACTAAGATGCTTGCATAATTACATTTGTGTCTAACTCTGAAGCTCTCTCATTGTATGTTTTATTTCTACTTTGGATGTTAAAATAGACCTGACATCTATAGCTTTCTCCTTGGCCACAGCATGATGATTGATCTTCTTTGCTTCTTTTTGTATACACTTATATCAGCTGAATGTTTTTCTGTTGCTTTTTGCCCTCTAGCCTCATCTGATCCATTTCACAAGTGTTGGGAATTCAGGGATTCCCCTTAGGTTTTAGTGTCTCCTCCCTCTTTACCAGCCTTGGCCTCTTACCACAGTCATGTTTCCATCACTCACATGTACTTGGCCATGTGGCAGCTTTGCTGATGGGCTCTACAGCCATCTCCTACAAACATAGGCCAAGAGATGACATTCAATCTATCCAGAGTATACTTCCATCCTGCCAAAGCTGTAAAACCGTCTAGAATTGTAGTCCCTTCCAGTTATGTGCACTGAGGCACCTGCCAATGACATTAATCAGTTTCCAAATACTTTCATGGTACATCAGATAGAGCTCAGGTAGCTTGTAGTAAGAAAGTAAGGTCATAGCAGCACTGGGTTCATTGTTTGGGATCTTGAAACTCTTAAGCCACAAGGTATGAGAAGTCCATTGGGTGTTTCTAGAACCTGTCTCAAAGACTGGAAAATATCCAGGCAGAGGTAAAGGAAAGGTTAGTAGAACACAGATGTCCTAGCTGTGAGACAAAGGCTGCCTCCTCAGTGGGGGTTGTGGGGTGACCCAGCCAATTAGTGGCCCCAGCCCAGTCACCCCACAGCTGCCATTTAGTCAGTGGGCCTGCTCGTTTGGATCTAGGGGCAGCTCTGGAGGGCTTGCCCAGTGTCTCGGGCATGTATAATGCTTCTACCTAACTAAAACCACATGCAGAAGGATCATGTCATACTTGGCACATAACCAATCAAGAAAAGCATGAGAGGGTGTCCAGACCTTAACTTGTTTGAGAAAATGTTCAAAAAACATTTCTAAAGGGATATTCCAGAAAAACATACTCAAGGTCTTAAAACAGATGTTCAGTCTCTAGGAGAATTGTGTTGCTTTACAGCCATTATTATTGAATGCTATAATAGAACCAAATCACTTCAAGTTTTGAACTATGGTGGCTTTTCAGATTTTTCTTATACTTTATTGTGGGCCAGGGGAAGAATGGGCTAGATAAAACAGGATAATGCTCAGGAGGCAGCATTCTCTTGTGTTTTAGTGCCTCAGCTTCAGAGTTAGGCAGACAAGGGCTTAGACCTCTGACTAGCTGAGTGATTTAATCTCTCAGAGCCACAGTTTCCTCATTTGTAAAACGTATAATTGCTTACTTGATATGTTTATGAAGAGGACTGAAAGGAAATATCACATATAAAGAGTTTGCATAGTTCATATCATGTATTAAGCACTCAATAAGCACTAGACAATATTATTAACATTACTACTAGAAGTACTTTTACCTTCATTGCTTCTTCTACTACTATCACTACTATGACTACTACAACAATAACAACAACAACTACTACTGCTGCTGCTGCTACTACCACCACTATTACTGATAGTGAGAGCTTTTCCCAAGTGAGTTGGGGAGTTGAATACCTCAAGGTAATGATTTCCTAGCTTATGTAGAAGGTAGTAGTGTCAAGGAAGATTGCAGGGCTGTAATTATAGCTTGGAATAGGGTAAATACCAGAACAGTGCAGAAACCTAGAATTTTGTTTCTCTTATCTCAGACTCATACTCTTCCACTCTTCATTAGTTTGCTATGTGTATAGCCCAAGCCACTTTAGATCTCTAGGTTTCAGTAAGTACCCTTGAAAATAAAACCCCACTGACACTTATTTGTAACCTATCTGGCCTGTACCAGAGACCTAATCTATGAATGGAATATGATATAAACAAACTGGTCCACATGGGGCATGATATCAGCCTCTAAAGTCATACTAAGCTAACTGACTCCTAATCCAGAGACATACTATAACCACTACCAGGATCTTTGTTAACCACTGCCAGTGATATTTTGAGATCATTGTCAGCTGGAAGCATAGTCTTACTTTCAATATAGCCATTACCTTATTAGTTCACATTTGCCAATGTTTGTTGATCCATAATGACTTTTACAGGAATTTTATTAATTCATCCATCTACATATCCATCTATCCATCCATCCATCCATCCATCCATACAACAAATAATTATTGAGCAACTACAACATGCCAGAAATTGTTCTTAACACTGGGGATATATCAGTGAACAGGACAGACAAAAGCCCCTGCCATCATGAAGCTTACAGTCTAGCTGCCCGTTCTGGTCAAATGTAATATACTAAGAAACTTCACTGAGGTAAATTCAGTCTAGCTTTTTGAAACAATTATGGTCAATACTTTTCAACTGAACATGTCTTCTGGGAGGCAGGGTTGGGTGGAGAGGGAGGAGATAGTCTTGGATCTAACCTGAGAAAAGGCTCAGGGGGTGGTTTGAAAAAGGGCTTTAATAATAATATGACTATATTTTGATTTATCAGATGAATATGGTTTATGTAAATTATATAGCTGATATATTTTGTATAGCTGATGTATATTGTATACATCACCTTTTGAAATATGATAGAAAGTAATGTGACTTTTAATTGTGTATTTCATAAACTGGCTCTGAAGGCAGCTCCAAAAACAGCATTTCAAAAATATTCTGAGCAATAGCAGCATAATTGTAGTAAGTATATATAAGTGTATATATATATATATATATATATATATATATATCCCCAAGGGGACTACTTTGAAAAATACAACATGCAGTTGGATGTACAAGTTCTGGTATGTTATTAAAATAAATATTAAGTTGTCAGTTAATTTGTCTAAAAAAACAGTGAAGTAAGAAAAACACTTAGATTTTTTAATATGTATTACTATGTTTGGACTTAGAGTCATGCAACTCAGTAAGCAGTTATAAAATTCGTTTACTTTCAAAAGTACTGAATCAAGTTTTTCTTTGCACCTAGGTTATTTCAGTTGATTTATTTGTAGTTTTCTGCTTATGGGTCTTGAAAAAGTATTCTATGATTATTTGGCCATTTCCTATGCTGTGTTACATTTTTAACATGCAAATCAACCTTCTGGTTATATGACAGGTCTGAAGAAATACAGCTTTCTGATTGATGCCAGTGTATGATCAATTCCTTGTAATTTAACTGGTATTTATGTTACAGGCAGAATGTTAAATCAGGAATTGTAAACAATTCCTAGGCAATGTGTACAATGTTTGTAAGTCATTCCTAGAAATTGTTCACAATACCTGTAACATATATGCAACCAGCAACATACCTGAAATATATAGGAAACCTTCAAGATGCAAACTGGCCACCTCCGTGCCATCCCTGGATTATAACATTGGCTTTAATAATTCTACTTATTTATCTGTTTGTGTATTTAGATATTAATCATAACTCTAGTAATACTAGAGTTTATCTTCATAGCTTTAATGGGTTCCTGGATTTTTAATAGCTATTGGGTGATACAGAACTTTTGACATGCTTATTTTAAGAAGCACTAGGAATAAAAGAAACCAATAAATAATAATAAAAGGAATGTTGTTTTCCAGATACTCTAAGGCCTCATCCAGATTTTCTTATTCTTGTTCACAAGCTTTATCCCAAGATCCCTTGCCTTTTCCCCCAGATCTTTACATTCTATACAACTAGTTTTTGATACACTAATGCCTTCAAGCTTTCCCAGGCCACTCAAAAGAAATCAAATAACTTTACAAACTTCGATCTGTCTAAACATGAAACTTTTCCTGCCTGTCCCTGAGCACTTCCCTACTAATGGCCCTTGGTCTACACATGGTGTAATTGTTTAATTCTATATATTTTTTTTCCTGCTTAAGTTTATATTATTTTCGTATACTATTTTGAAATGATCTACATTTTGGTTTATGTTAGCATTGTCTGCTATGGGTTATGTCTACATAACCACCCCAAATCAATTTGGAGATGAAGAAAACTAAGTTGAATTAGTCCAGCTTTTGAGTGCTAAACTCATATCAAATCACTGATTAGAATTATTTACCCTCTCTAGCTGGAACATTTCTAGCCCATCTAGACAACTAAACAGATTTGGTAAACTTCTGATTGACCAATGGAACTGGAGCCCAGCAAGATGAAGACAGGAAGTGAATAGGCAAGATAAGTAGGACTAAGAGGGAAACATCTGAGTGACAGCGTAGGGTCTTCTGACAATTGACCTCAGAATCTAGTATAGGTACAAAGGAATTGGTTGGTATGGTAAGATGCTTCTAAGTAAGATTTGACAGTCATAAATGGGCCCTTTAATCTGTTTAGATGATGACCATCACTCCCATTTACATCCCACTGTATCCAGATATGAACCATGAGTTCTAAACCCGATTCAGTCCTATCTCCCCTGTTGAAGCCCTCTGAATTGCTTCAGACCACACTGGTATGTCTTTTCTTTGAACTCCTTCAGTCTTTA
Source organism: Panthera onca (assembly GCF_046562875.1). NCBI lineage: Eukaryota > Metazoa > Chordata > Mammalia > Carnivora > Felidae > Panthera > Panthera onca. The sequence continues at coordinate 67,338,234 of NC_138357.1, forward strand.
AGTTAATATTGCCCCAGGCACTGAATTGCACTTATCTAAATATTTGCTGTGTGGTATTTTCATGTATGCTTTGTACTTATGGTGACCATATTTTCCAAACCAAAAATTAAAGTACATCATTTTAAAATTTAGGTAGACTATTTGAGATTAACAATGCCCTAAAGAACAGATGCTTATTCCTTTCTATGTCACTCACCTATTAAATGTTGGCTGTTATTGATGATACAAAGATAAAAAAGAACATAAGGTGACATCTACTAAGTTACAAATAAAGGACACTGAAATTCTTAGCAGTGTCCAATACAGACAGGCATTGCATAAATGTCTTATCACTGTGTGTGAGGAATGATGTCATAATCCTGAAAAAGAAAAAAAAGTGTGGGAAATGAAGAAGGGAAATAAAAAGTACCAGTAGCAAAAGATGTTATATAAAGATCATATCATATAAGACATCATATAAGGATAGTCTAAAAAGATGGGAACTTATTATCCAGAAAGAGAGAAGTGAAAGAGTTTTCACTGAAGTCTGTAAGGATGTGGATTAGGTGAACTTGGATTTATTTACCAAATTCTAGAATCCTTCACTAGGCTGCCTATATTCTTGCATACCAAAATTTCAAGTATATTTAGGAAAATAAAAAGGGTGGTAATCACATGGAACTTGCTATTTTAAGAGGTGGTACAGGAAGAGAACATAGCTTAGAAAGGAATTCAGGTTCATTTAAGGCTGGCAGATCAATAAGGGATATTAAACTATTTTTATCCATTAATTTTTAGCTCAATTCGTTAATGAGATAACACATTAATCCATTGCGGAGCAGAAAGCAGCCTTTTGATCTAGAGTCAGACATGCTGACAGCAACAAGAATGGGTAACTTACACTGAGGAGGAAATAAAAGTGGAGAGAATTATTTAAGACTAGTAATGTGGAATCAGTTAGCTTAGGGGCTAATTTACCTACACATCTTAATTTCACCTGAGAGTAACATAGCATAGTATAGCAATTCATGCTTATAGTGGCAACCTTGAGTCATTAAGACAAATTTAAATTATATTCCATCTACTTTGTTTATATGGAATTCATGGTTCTTACAAGTAAGGCTCTAAGATACTCATCCTAATCAAATTGAAAAGCCTCACCACAACACCTTGGATTTTTCTCATACTGAGAAAAAATGTTATAAGACATAAATGTTTTTTCAAACATAAGGTGTGGTTATTTTGGGGGAAGTAACAGTTCATATGATGATGAAAGGCAAGAGAGGATACTCTTGCCAATAAAGTTTATTGGCCTTTTAAAGGTCATAAACGGTAACACGGTGATGTAGTGCTTTTTTTGTCCCTTCTGCCAAATGCTAATAGCATTTCTTGGCAATTCAGGGAAACTATAGAGCTTTGGAGTCCCAGCGCAGAGAAAGTAATGGTTTTAGATATTTTTTAGATTGGAATTCATCAACAAATACTGGAATCCTTAAGAAAGCATTTTATTTATTTATTTATTTATTTATTTATTTATTTATTTATTCATGAGAGAGAGGAGAGAGCAAGAGGGGCAGAGAGAGAGAGAGAGAGAGAGGTAAAGAGAGAGAAAGAGAGAGAGAGAGAGAGAGAGAGAGAGAGAATCCCATGTAGACTCCACACTGGTGGCACCAAGACTGATTCATGGCTTGATCCCATAATCCTGGGATCATGACCCCAGCTAAAACTAGGAGTTGGACGCTCAACCAACTGAATCATCCAGGTGCCCCATTTAGGAAGCATTTTAAAATCTAGTTCCTTTACTGGACAATACACAATGATTAAGGGCTAAAGAGAGAGTGGAATTTGGAGGCCATCATTCACTATGATAGTCTGCAAGCCAGCCACAGAACAGAGTAAGTGGTGGTATGTCAACAAAATCTGAAATCAGGAAGTAAACACTTTTCATTATATGGCAAGCCACTGAGTATATTTAGAAGATTTATTAGAGAAGTTGATTTTGTCCCTTCTCAGGAGACTAAGCTATGTTCCTAATCATACCTAACTTGGTAAATGATCTTGCACCAATTGCTTGTGTTGTATTTGGCACCAGTGATCTGGTCCTAGCAGATGTTAAACTTTCCCTCTCTATCTCCATTATACCACCTTTCCCTCTCCACCGCCCAGCTGCAGCATTGCTATGCACATAGTAAGAGTTCAATAAGTATTGCTGAAATAATTAATACTTTAAATATGGCTGTTATTTGCTATAAACATATAAACAGAGTGCTATTACAGTGGAGGGTAGAAGGTTGAGCAGTGCCAAGAACAAACTTTTGCATGCTCAAAATATTTGCCTTGGCGTTGGAAAATTAGTACATGGTCATAAAATAACTAAAAATGACTAAAAAAACTCCTCTGACCTTAGGTTCTGAATCTAGTTACCTTGGGAAGTAGTGGGAATTCCATCCTTGGGAAATTTTAGGCAGGTTCTGGGCTGGATAACAGTTGCCAGGGATATTGTGGAGGGATACCCTGTATAAGGCTGGAATGGGGAGTAGTTAAATAAAGTTTAAGGCATAATTTTTTCACAAGTTTTTATTTAAATTCTGTCTAGTTAACGTGCAATGAAATATTTGTTTCAGGTGTAGAATTTAGTTATTAATTGCTTACATACAACATCCAGTGCACACCACAAGTGCCCTCCTTAATACCCATCACCTGTTTAACCCATCCCCCAACCTATCTTTCTTCCAGTAACTCTCAGTTTGTTCTCTATAGTTGAGCATGTTTCTTGGTTTGCCTCTCTTTCTCCCCCCTATGTTCATTTGTTTCATTTCTTAAATTCCACATATGAGAGAAATCATATGGTATTTGTCTTTCTCTGACTTATTTTTCTTAGCATAATACTCTGTAGCCCATACACATAATTGCAAATGGCAAGATTTCACTATTTCTATGGCTCGGTAATATCCCATTGTGTGTGTGTGTGTGTGTGTGTGTGTGTGTGTGTGTGTGTTACCACATCTTCTTTACCCATTAATCAGTAGATGGACATTTGAGCTCTTTCCATAAATTGGCTATTATTGATAATGCTGCTATAAACATCATGGTGCAGGTATCCCTTGGAATTAGTATTTGTGTATCCTTTAGGTGAATACCTAGTAGTGCAATTTCTGGGTCATAAGGTAGTTCTATTTTTAACTTTTTGAGGAGACTCCATACTGTTTTTAGAGTGGCTGCACCAGTTTGCATTCCCACCAATGGTGTAAGAGGGTTCCCCTCTCTCTGTATCCTTTTTTAAGACATAATTTTTGATACAAATAACAACAGGTAATATGGCCCAAGAAAGAAAGTTTCTAGTTGAAAGATGCACAATAATTTTCCACGAAGGAAAAAAAATTACTTAATCCTTTTCCTGCCTTTTTGGCAGAGACCACTAAACTAACCCTTGATCAAGAACACAAGAGCTTGAAGTTATCCAAACCAGACTTCTTGACTCACCTGGAACATATTTGTGTGGACTTCTCAATGTTCAATTCTGTGTTACCTAAAGTGAAAGCTAGCTTAGAAGGCTTAGTAGAGCCATAACTCCCTGAGTCTTCAACTTTTTGGAGATAAGAGATATGTCTGTTGTGACCCAGCAAAGAACTAGGAGTTGTGGAGGATGGAAAGAAGTGTAAGGCTTTCCCCCACCTAGGTGAACTGTATGGTTAATTTGATTTACTTTCTCCAGAAGTACCACCCATTTTTTTTTTTTTGCACCATAACCTTCCTCATGCTCTCCTAGAAAGAGAGATCCAGGATCTCATCACCTTCTGTTTAAATTCCTCCAACAAGCCTCTCTGCTTCCAACCTGCTTCCCTCAAATCCAAACATTACACTATAGTCAGAGGTTTTGTTCTAAAGCATAGATGCAGTCCTGCCACCCCCTATTTTCCAACTCCTCAGTGGCTATTGAGGAACTATTGAGATTGAGATTGAGATTAACCCTATAGAATTAATTCCTGACTCTAACACATTAACTCCTACCACTTGCATTCGAGGCCTTTCACAACCTGTATCTGATTTGCCTTAAGTCCAGCTTTCATCATTATTCCCATATATCTTATTCTCCAGCCTCATCCAACCACTCCCTATTTCTTGAATACAGCAAATTCTTACATATGGAATATTATTTCATATACTTTACCTGGAATCTCTTTATCTATCATTTGCCATCTGAAAAAAATCCTACTTGACCTGCATACATTACCTTCTCTGTGAAGTTTATTTCAAAACTCTCAGGCAGAATTAATTCTCAGTTTCTGTACTCTTATAGCTGGGGAAGACAAGAAGTCATATTAATGACCAACTTTATTCATAAGCAATTGAAATAGCCTTCATGGTGCAATTTGAGGACTGTTGGGAAGGTCTCCATCTTTGCCAATTCAGAGAATTTAAATACTGGAAGAAATCTTAGTGTCAACTGGTCCAAATCATTTCATACCAATAAGTATCTTCCAAGGTCCAGAAAGGTGAAATAATTTGTATAAGTTCACACTGTCAGAGGTAAGTCCTTAAGGGGTGATGGATCAAACTTCTTTTTCAGGAATGCTAGTTTAGTCATATATCCTACCTTCTGAAGTTATAATTGCCTTCTATTAGCTTCTTTAAAAATGCAATATCCTATGAAAGGATACCATCTTAACGCTTCAGCACTTCAATATAAATACCTTTATCAGATCAATTTGCTCTTCAACAGGAGACATTTGGTGCAGCTTTAGAATTATAAGATGAAATGGGAATGAAAGGCAAGTTGGATCAACTTTTCAATTTTCATCCTAAATCACATTTCCCTGAGAAACTGAGGAATGAATGGAGGCACAGAAAGATGATAAGAACTTAAGAGATCAAATATGGCATTTTTTCATCAGTACCTTAAATCTACTGTCATGGAAATATAGTATTGTGCTGGTTCTGAGAAGCCCAGGGAAGGCTCAACTACATCCTTCTTTTAAACAGATTTCTGCAAATTGGAGAAATTTCAAGGGAGATATTGAAAGATAACTGGGATCAGCTAGATAGAGTCAAGAACCACCTGATGGATGGAAGCAGCTTGAAGGCTCTAGGAATAGGGAGACTGGGACTGACTGCCTGCTAAGGTCTGTGAGAAAGGAGGGAACCATAATAATAGCCCACAAATATTAGAAATAAGGAACAATTATTTGGACTGGTACCAGAGGAAAAAAGTAATATTAATAAGGGGGGGCAGCATGGTGAAGAAGTAGGGGGATCTGAAGTTCCCTCATCTCTCAAACAAAGCAGTGTTGAAGCCAAAGCACTTTGAACTCCAAGAGTCCAGGAGGCAAAGAGACAGTCGCTTCCAGGGACCCACTGGGACAACCTGACAGGCCATAGGTGAGTGATTGCAATCTGGGAGAGACAAAACGAGTGGAGAGAAGGGATCCTCTTCTGCAGAGAGAGCAAGGGAAGAGAAAGAGAAGCTGGGGAAGCATAGGACTATATTTGGACAAGAGAAAAAACACAGACAGGGACAGAGAAAGATCCCATCTCTAACTGAGGGGCTTTTTCCATAGCGGGGCCAGCTGCCCTGATCGCACACCTGGGGATGAAGGGAGCCAGTCCCAGTCTCAGTGTCTAGGTCAGGGGTGCAGTCCACAGTAGGAGAAAGCAATCACCTCCCTGGAGTGCTGTGGGAAGAGGGTATATACTCACTCTGTGCCTGCCAGCCAGAGACCATATATTGGGCGGCATGGAGCAGCATTCTCCCAGTGCTAGATCACACAGAACTGGAGTTCAAATTCTAGCCAAGCACCAGGGAGACATGGGAATTGGTGGAGCGGGGAAAACCGCCTTGTTTGCACCCACGGCATAGTGAAGATGGCTTGAACGGAGTGGTTTGGGACACCTGGTCCATGGAGGAAAGACTGGGTAGTCGCCATTTTTCTCCCCATCACCGACAAGGGGGGGCTTCAGGGAATGGATAGCAGGCCCACAGTGGAGGTGGGACCCACCTACAACAAACCATGCCCCTCCATGTCTGGTAACTGTGTATCTACTGGAGCAGGATTGATGCTGATGAACCAGGAAGCACCTCCTCCAGATAAGCACTGTTGCATTGCCTGGTTTAATTCTCAGACAATTCTTATTATATAGATATAATCTTCCTTCTCTTCTCCTTCTTATCTCTTCCCTCCTGTAGTCTGGTTACTCTGGTAATTGGTTTGTTTAAGCAGATATATTTAATCCATTCTTTTAATACATGCTCTACACCTCCTTTATTTTCCTTTTTCTCTCTGGATTAAATCATGTAGTTTCTCTGTCTAGTCAATTTTATTTTCTCTTTTTTTTCCCCACCTCCTTCTTTATTTTCCTTACTCTCTGGATTAAGTTGTAGAGTTTCTCTGTAAATGTTATTTTCTTTTCTGTCCCCCCACCTACTTCATTATTTTCCTTTCTCTCTCTCTCTGGATTAAACTGTATAGTTTCTCTGTTCAATTTTTATCTTTTCTTTTTCCCCACCATTGTCACTTCTCTCTTTGTTTGGGATGAGGTCGCTTCCATCAGCACCACCTCCACACTGTTTACTTGTAGCTGGTGTTTCTGACTTCTTGTTTTGTTTTTCTTTGTGTGTTTGCATAGTTTTGTTCTCTGTTTTCTTTCTTTTTGTTTGTTTGTTTGTTTGCTTTCCATTCCTGGGCTACTTCAATGAAAAAATTAAAGCACAACTAGTGGAGGGTACAAAACATCACTATGAGTAGGGAGATAAGTAACCAAAGTCACAACAAAAGAGAGAAAGTAACACTTTCCAAAAAACACCTCCTGAGGGGCCAGGCGCCGGACAGTGTATGACCCTTTAATAAAGTAGTGCTCACATCATAGGAGTTCCAGAAGAAGAAGAGAGAAGGAAAGGGGTTGACGATGTACTTGAATAAATCATAGCTGAGAATTTCACCAATCTGGGTAAGGAAACAGACATTGAAATCCAGGAGGGACAGTGAACTCCCTTCAGACATAACTTGAATCAATCTTCTGTACGACATATCATACTGAAACTGGAAAAATACAAACATAGAATTCTGAAAGCACCTAGGGATAAATGGGTCATAAGGGAAGGGAAGACACATAAGGGTAGTATCAGACCTATCTACTGAAACTTGGCAGGCCAGAAAGGAGTGTCAGGAAATTTTCAATGTGCTGAATAGAAAAAAAAAATATGCAGCCAAGAATCCTTTATCTAGCAAGACTTCTTTCATAATAGGAGAGATAAACGTTTTCCCAGACAAACAAAAACTGAAGGACTTCAATCATCACTAAACCAGCCCTAAAAGAGATCCTAATGGGACCCTGTGATGGAATGTTGCAAGCATCACTACAAGCATGACAACTACAGATAACACAATGGCTCTAAACCCATATCTTTCAATAATAACACTGAATGTAAATAGAGTAAATGCTCCAATCAAAATCATAGGGTATCTAAAAGGATACAAAAAACCAAGACCATTTACATGCTGTCTACAAGAAACACATTTTATTTTATTTTTTACTTTTTTCATATGAAATTTATTGTCAAATTGGTTTCCATACAACACCCAGTGCTCATCCCAAAAGGTGCCCTCCTCAATACCCAACTGCCACCCTCCCCTCACTCCCAACGCCCGCCAACCTTCAGTTTGTTCTCAGTTTTTAAGAGTCTCTTATGTTTGGCTCCCTCCATCTCTAACCTTTCCCTGCCCCCCCATGGTCTTCTGTTAAGTTTCTCATAATCCACATAAGAGTGAAAACAGATGGTATCTGTCTTTCTCTGTATGACTCATTTCACTTAGCATAACACTCCCCAGTTCCACCCACATTGCTACAAAAGGCCATATTTCACTCTTTCTCATTGCCGCGTAGTATTCCATTATGTATATAAACCACAATTTCTTTATCCATTCAGTTGATAGACGTTTAGGCTCTTTCCATAATTTGGCTATTGTTGAAAGTGCTGCTATAAACATTGGGGTACAAGTGCCCCTATGCATCAGCACTCCTGTATCCCTTGGGTAAATTCCTAGCAGTGCTATTGCTGGGTCATAGGGTAGATCTATTTTTAATTTTTTGAGGAACCTCCACACTGTTTTCCAGAGTGGCTGCACCACTTTTCATTCCCACCAACAGTGCAAGAGGGTTCCCGTTTCTCCACATCCTACTCACATCTATAGTCTCCTGATTTGTTCATTTGAGCCACTCTGACTGGCGTGAGGTGGTATCTGAGTGTGGTTTTGATTTGTATTTCCCTGATGAGGAGCGGCATTGAGCATCTTTTCATGTGCCTGTTGGCCATCTGGATGTCTTCTTTAGAGAAGTGTCTATTCATATTTTCTGCCCATTTCTTCATTGGATTATTTGTTTTTCATGTGTGGAGTCTGGGGAGTTCTTTATAGATTTTGGATACTAGCCCTTTGTCCGATATGTCATTTTCAAATATCTTTTCCCATTCCATTGGTTGCCTTTTAGTTTTATTGATTGTTTCCTTTGCAGTGCAGAATCTTTTTATCTTCATGAGGTCCCAATAGTTCATTTTTGCTTTTAATTCCCTTGCCTTTGGAGAAATGTTGAGTAAGAAATTTCTGCAGCTGAAGTCAGAGAGGTTTTTTCCTGCTTTCTCTCCTAGGGTTTTGATGGTTTCCTGTCTCACATTCAGGTTCTTTGCCATTTTGAGTTTGCTTTTATGAATGGTGTAAGAAAGTGGTCTAGTTTCATTGTTCTGCATGTTGCTGTCCAGTTCTCCCAGCACCATTTGTGAAAGAGACTGTCTTTTTTTCCATTGGATATTCTTTCCTGCTTTGTCAAAGATTAGTTGGCCATACTTTTGTGAGTCCAATTCTGGAGTCTCTATTCTATTTCATTGGTCTATGTGTCTGTTTTTGTGCCAGTACCATGCTGTCTTGATGATTACAGCTTTGTAGTAGAGGCTAAAGTCTGGGATTGTGATGCCTCCTGCTTTGGTCTTCTTCAAAATTACTTTGGCTATTCGGGGCCTTTTGTGGTTCCATATGAATTTTAGGATTGCTTGGTCTAGCTTTGAGAAGAATGCTAGTGCTATTTTGATTGGGATTGCATTGAATGTGTAGATTGCTTTGGGTAGTATTCATATTTTAATAGTATGTATTCTTCCAATCCATGAGCATGGAATGTTTTTTCCATTTCTTTATATCTTCTTCCATTTCCTTCATAAGCTTTCTATAGTTTTCAGCATGCAGATCTTTTACATCTTTGGTTAGGTTTATTCCTAGGTATTTTATGCTTCTTGGTCCAATTGTGAATGGGATCAGTTTTTTTATTTGTCTTTCTGTTGTTTCATAATTAATGTACAGGAATGCAACTAATTTGTGTACATTAATTTTGTATCCTGCGACTTTGCTACATTCATGTACCAGTTCTAGTAGGCTTTTGGTGGAGTCTATCGGGTTTTCCATGTATAATATCATGTCATGTACAAAAAGTGAAAGCTTGAGTTCATCCCTGCCAACTTTGATGCTTTTGACTTCCTTTTGTTGTCTGATTGCTGATGCTAGGATTTCCAACCCTATGTTAAACAACAGTGGTGAGAGTGGACATCCCTGTCGTATTCCTGATCTCAGGGGGAAAGCTCTCAATTTTTCCCCACTGAGGATGATATTAGCTGTGGGCTTTGCATAAATGGCTTTCATGATGTTTAAGTATGTTCCCTCTTCCCAACTTTCTCGAGAGTTTTTATTAAGCAACGATGCTGAAATTTGTCAAATGCTTTTTCTGCATCGATTGACAGGATCATATGGTTCTTATCTTTCCTTTTATTAATGTGATGTATCACATTGATTGATTTGCGAATGTTGAACCAGGCCTGCATCCCAGGAATGAATCCCACTTGATCATGGTGAATAATTCTTTTTATATGCTGTTGAATTCGATTTGCTAGTATCTTATTGAGAATTTTTGCATCCATTCATCAGGGATATTGGCCTGTAGTTCTCTTTTTTTACTGGGTCTCTGTTTGGTTTAGGAATCAAAGTAATGCTGGCTTCATAGAATGAGTCTGGAAGTTTTCCTTCCCTTTCTATTTCTTGGAATAGCTTGAGAAGGATAGGTATTATCTCTGCTTCAAATGTCTGGTATAATTCCCCAGGAAGCCATCTGGTTCTGGACTCTTATTTGTTGGGAGATTTTTGATAACTGATTCAATTTCTTTGCTGGTTATGGGTCTGTTCAAATTTTCTATTTCTTCCTGTTTGAGTTTTGTAAGTGTGTGGGTGCTTAGCAATTTGTCCATTTCTTTCAGGTTGTCCAGTGTGTTGACATATACTTCTTCATAGTATTCCCTGATACTGGCTTGTATTTCTGAGAGATTGGTTATAATAATTCCATTTTCATTCATGATTTTATCTATTTGGGTCATGTTCCTTTTCTTTTTGAGAAGCCTGGCTAGAAGTTTATCAATTTTGTTTATTTTTTCAAAAAACCAACTCTTGGTTTCATTGATCTGCTCTACAGTTTTTTTTAGATTCTATATTGTTTATTTCCGCTCTGATCTTTATTATTTCTCTTCTACTGCTGGGTTTGGGATGTCTTTTCTGTTCTGATTCAATTTCCTTTAGGTGTGCTGTTGGATTTTGTATTTGGGATTTTTCTTGTTTCTTGAGATAGACCTGGATTGCAACTTATTTTCCTCTCAGGACTGTCTTCGCTGCATCCCAAAGCATTTGGATTGTTGATTTTTCATTTTAATTTGTTTGCATATATTTTTAAATTTCTTCTCTAATTGCCTCCTTGACCCATTCATTCTTTTTAGGGTGTTCTTTAACCTCCATGCTTTTGGAGGTTTTCCAGACTTTTTCCTGTGGTTGATTTCAAGCATCATAGCATTGTGGTCTGAAAGTATACATGGTATGATCTCAATTCTTGTATACTTATGAATTTCTGTTTTGTGACCCAGTATGTGATCTATCTTGGAGAATGTTCCATGTGTACTTGAAAAGAAAGTATATTCTGTTGCTTTAGGATGAAGAGTTGTAAATATATCTGTCAAGTCCATCTGATCCAATGTATCATTCAGGGCCCTTGTTTCTTTGTTGATTCTCTATCTAGATCATCTATCCATTGTTGTAAGTGGAATATTAAAGTCCCCTGCAATTACCACATTCTTATCAATAAGTTTGCTTATGTTTGTGATTAATTGTTTTCTATATTTGAGGGCTCTGCTCTTTGGTGCATAGACATTTATAATTGTTAGCTCTTCCTGATGGATAGACCCTGTAATTATTATATAATGCCCTTCTTCATCCCTTGTTACAGCCTTTAATTTAAAGTTTAGTTTGTTTGATGTAAGTATGGCTACTCCAGCTTTCTTTTGACTTCCAGTTGCATGATAGATAGTTTTCCATCCCCTCACTTTGAGTCTGAAGGTGTCCTCAGATCTAAAATGATCTCTTGTAGGCAGCAAATTGGTGGGTCTTGGGTTTTTTTTATCCATTCTGATACCCTATGTCTTTTGGTTGGAGCATTAATCCATTTACATTCAGTGTTATTGAAAGATATAGGTTTAGAGTTATAGTGATGTCTGTAGGTTTCATGCTTGTAGTGATGTCTCTGGTATTTTGTGGTCCTTTCAACATTTCACTCACAGAGCCGCCCTTAGGATCTCTCTTAGGGCAGGTTTAGTGGTGATGAATTCCTTCAGTTTTTGTTTGGGAAGACCTTTATCTCTCCTTCTATTCTGAATGACAGACTTGTTGGATAAAGGATTCTTTGCTGCATATTCTTTCTGTTCATCACATGGAAGATTTCCTGCCATTCCTTTCTGGCCTGCCAAGTTTCAGTACATAGATCTGCTACTACCCTTATGTATCTACCTTTGTATGTTAAGGTCCATTTATTTCTATCTGCTTTCAGAATTCTCTCTTTATCCTTGTATTTTGCCAGTTTCACTATGACATGTCATGCAAGAGATCAATTCAAGTTATGTCTGAATGGAGTTCTCTGTGCCTTTTGGATTTCAATGCCTTTTTCCTTCCCCAGCTTGGGGAAGTTCTCAGCTTTGATTTGTTTAATTACACCTTCAGCCCCTTTCTCTCTCTTCTTCTTTTGGAATTCCTATGATACGGATATTGTTCCGCTTGAATGCATAACTTAGTTCTCTAATTCTCCCCTCATACTTCTGGATTTTTTATCTCTCTTTTTGTCAGCTTCTTCTTTTTCCATAAGTTTAACTTCTAATTCACCTATTTTCTCCTCTTTCTCTTCAATCTATGCTATGGCCGCCTCCATTTTATTTTGCACCTCATTTATAGCATTTTTTATTTCCTCATGACTATTTCTTCGTCCGTTGATCTCTGTAGCAATAGATTCTCTGCTGTCCTCTATGCTTTTTTCAATCCCAGCGATTAATTTTATGACTATTATTCTAAATCTTGTTCCGTTATATTGCTTAAATCATTTTTGATGAATTCGTTAGCTGTCGCTACTTCCTGGAGTGTCTTTTGAGGATATTTCTTCCATTTTGTCATTTTTGGTTGTCCCTGAAGAAGCTCCAAACTTCAGGGCATTTCCCCTGTGCTGTCTGGAGTAACTTCTGTTGGTAGGCAGGGCCACAGTCAGACCAGATATTTGCCCCCAGTCCACCTCCGGGGCCGCAGTCAGACTTGTGTCTATCTTATCTTCCCCTTTCCCAAGGGATAGACTCACTGTGGAGTTGTGAGGCCCCTGTTTGGGCTGATTGCACACTGCCAGGTTTGTTGTGCTGCTTTGATGGGATCTAGCCAAGGGCGTATTAGCCCCGGTGATCCACAAGGAGCATAGGGGAGGGAGGGGCAGGCTTAGCTCGCTTTGTCATTGGTGGTCTCCTGCGTGAGAGGCCCTGCAGCACCGGGAGGGAGGCAGGTCTGTCAGAGGGATGGAACCACAGAAGCACAACATTGGGAGTTTGCATGGTGCAAGCAAGTTTGGTGATGGGAACTGGTTCCCTTTGGAATTTTGGCTGCGGGATAGGAGAAGGAAATGGTGCTTGCCAATGCCTTTGTTCCCCCGCTGAGGTCTGTACTTCTGCGGCTGAACAATTCTCCCTCCCAGTGTCCTCTCACCCTCCCAGCTCTCCAAGCAGAGCTGTTGAGTTTTAACATTCCAGATATTAAGTCCCACTGGCTGTCAGAACTCATGGTGTCTGGCTCCTCTGCTTTTCCAAGCCAGACTTCAGAGCTTTGTCTGGCTGGCTATCCTTCCACTGCCATGGCTCCCTTCTGCCAGTCTGTGTAGCAAGCACCACCTCCTCACACTTCCTACCGTTTTCTGTGGGCCTCTTGTCTATGCTTGGCTCCAGAGAATCTGTTCTGCTAGTCCTCTGGCTGTTTTCTGAGTTATTTAGGCAGATGTGGGTGGAATCTAAGTGATCATCAGGACGAGGTGAGCCCAGCGTCCTCCTATGCCGCCATCTCCTCACAGTCTCCTCAAGATTTTAAAGTGTATAACGAGAGATGAGAAAGGCATTATATCATAATTACTGGACACATCTATACAGAAGAGCTAACAATTTAAATGTTTATGCACCGATTTCAGGAGCACCCAATTTATACAATAATCACAAACATAAACAATCTTATTGGTAAGAATGTGTTAATTGCAGGCGACTTTCAGACTCCACTTACAACAATGGACAAATCATCTAGACAGAAAATCAACAAAGAAACAATGGCCCTGAATGATACACTGGAGCAGATGGACTTGACAGATAATTTAGCACTTTTCATCCTAAAGCAGCAGAATACACATTCTTATGTTCACATAGAACATTCTCCAACATAGAGCACATATTGGGTCACAAAACAGACCTTCATAAGTATAAAAGAATTGAGATCATACCATCCACAGTTTTAGATCACAATGCTATGAATCTTGAATTTAACCACAGGAAAAAGTGTGCAAAACCTCCAAATGAATGGAGGTTAAAGAATATCCTACTAAAGAATGAATGGGTCAATCAGACAATTAGGGAAGAAATTTTAAAATATATGGAAACAAATGAAAATGAAAACAGAACTTTCCACAACCTTTGGGATTTAGCAAAGTCAGTCCTGAGAGGAAAACACATTGGAATCCAGGCCATCTCAAGTATCAAGAAAAATCCCAAATACAATATATAACAGGGTACCTAAAGGAACTAGAAGAAGAACAGCAAAGAAAACCCAAGGCCAGCAGAAGAAGAGAAATAATAAATATCTGAGGAGAAATAAACAATATAGAATAAAAAAAAAAGCAGAACAGATCAATGAAATTAAGAGTTGGTTTTTTGAAAAAAATAAATAAAATTGATAAACCCCTAGCAAGACTTCTCAAAAAGAAAAGTGAGACGGCCTGAATAGATAAAATCATGAATGAAAATGGATTTATCACATCCAATCCCTCAGAAATACAAACAATTATCAGAGAATACTATGAAAAATTATATGACAACAAACTGTACATCCTGGAAGAAATGATCAAATTCCTACACAACCACATACTACCAAAACTCAAACGGGAAGAAATAGAAAATTTGAACAGACCCATAACTAGTGAATATGTTGAATCAGTTATCAAATATCTCCCAACAAATAAGAGTCCAGGACCAGATGGCTTCCCTGGAGAATTATACCAGACATTTAATGCATAAATAATACCTATCCTTCTCAAACTGTTCCAAAATAGAAATGGAACACAAACTTCCAGACTCATTCTATGAAGCCAGCATTACCTTGATTCCAAAAGTAGACAGAAACCTCACAAAAACGAACTACAGGCCAATATCCCTGAGGAACATGGAGGCAAAAGTTCTCAACAAGATAGTAGCAAATCAAATTCAATAGCATATAAAAAGAATTATTCACTATGATCAATTGGGATTCATTCTGGGTTGCAGGGCTGGTTCAATATTCACAAATCAATGTGATACATCACAATAATAAAAGAGAGGATCAGGGTACCTGGGTGGCTCAGTCAGTTGGGTGGCCAACTTCTGCTCAGGTCATGATCTCATGGCTCATGAGTTTGAGCTTGGAGCTGGAGCCTGTTTCAGATTCTGTGTCTCCGTCTCTTTCTACCCCTCCCCTGATCGCATTCTGTCTCTCTCTGTCTCAAAGGTAAATAAACATTAAAAAAAAAACTTTAAAAATAAAGGAAAGGGTAAGAAATATACGATTAAGTTAATAGATGCATAAAATGCATTTGACAAAATGAAACATCCTTTCTTAATAAAAGCCTTCAAGAAAGTCAGGATAGAAAGAATATATTTAAAGATAATAAAAGCCATATATGAAAAGCCCACAGTTAATGTCATCTTCAATGGGAAAAAAACTGGGAACTTTCCCCCCTGAGATCAGGAACATGACAGGGATGTCCACTCTCACCTCTGTTGCTCAACATATTGTTGGAAGTCCTAGCCTCAGCAATCATACAACAAAATGAAATAAAAGGCATCAAAATTGGCAAATAAAAAGTCAAACTTTCACTTTTAGCAGACGACATGATACTCGGCATGGAAAACATAAAAGACTCCACCAAAAGACTCCTAGAACTGACACATGAATTCAGCAAAGTCACAGGGTACAAAATCAATGTACAGAAATCGGTTACATTTTTATACACCAATAATGAAGCAACAGAAAGAGAAATATAGAAACTGATTGCATTCACAATTGCAACAAGAAGCATAAAATACCTAGGAATAAACCTCACCAAAGATGTAAAAGATCTGTGTGATGAAAATGATAGTAAGCTTATAAAGGATATTGAAGAAGACACAAAGGAAAGGAAAAACATTTCATGCTCATGGATTGGAAGAATAAATATTCTTAAAATGTCAATACTACCCAAAGCGATCTACACATTCAATGCAATTCCAATCAAAATTGCACCAGCATTCTTCTCAAAGCTATAAAAAGCAATCCTAAAATTTGTAAGGAGGCACAAAAGACCCTGAATAGCCAAAGTAATATTGAAAAAGAAAACTGAAGTGGGAGGCATCACAATTCCAGTCTTTAGTCTCTATTACAAAGCTGTAATCATCAAGGCAGCATGGTATTGGCACTAAAACTGACACATAGACCAATGGAATAGAATAGAGACTCCAGAATTGGACCCCCAAAAGTATGGCCAACTAATCTTTGACAAAACAAGAAAGAGCATCGTAATGAAAAAAAGACAGTCTCTTTAACAAGTGGTGCTGGGAGACCTGGACACCAACATACAAAAGAATGAAACTAGACCACTTTCTTACACCACACACAAAAATAAACTTGAAATGGATGAAAGACCTAAATGTGAGACAGGATACCATCAAAACCCTAGAGGAGAAAGCAGGCAACAATCTCTTTGACCTTAGTCACAGCAATTTCTTATTCAACACATCCCCAAAGGCATGGGAATTAAAAGCAAAACTGAACTATTGGGACCTCACCAAGATAAAAAGCTTCTGCACTACAAAGGAAACAATCAATAAAACTAAAAGGCAACCGATGGAATGGGAAAAGATATTTGCAAATGACACATGGGATAAAGGGTTAGTATCCAAAACTTGTAAAGAACTTACCAAACTCAACACCCAAAAAAGAAATAACCCAGTGAAGAAATAGGCAGAAGACATAAGTAGACAGTTTTCCAAAGAAGACATCCAGATGGCTAACAGACACATGAAAAGATGTGCAACATCACTCATCATCAGGGAAATACAAATCAAAGCCACACTGAGATACCACCTCATGCTGGTCAGAGTGGCTAAAATGAACAGATCGGGAAACTACAGATGCTAGCTAGGATGTGGAGAAATAGGAACCCTCTTGCACTGTTGGTGGGAATGTAAACTTGTGCAGCTGCTGTGAAAAAGTGTGTATGTTCCTCAAAAAATTTAAAATATAACTACCCTACAACCCAGCAATAGCACTACTAGGAATTATCCACGTGATAACAAGTGCCGATGCATAAGGGAACATGTACCCCAATGTTTATAGCAGTGTTTCAACAACAGCCAAGTTATGGAAAGAGCCTAAATGTCCTTCTACTGAAGAATTGATAAAGAAGATGTGGTTTCTAGGAGGACCCAAGATGGCATAACAGCATGGAAGTTTTTTCTTGTGTGTGTGTCTTGTGTCCATGAAATACAGTCAGATTAACACTAAACCATCTTGCAAACCTAGAAATCTGAATTGAGGATTAACACAAGAATCTGCACAACCTGAACCACAGAACTCATCAGGTACACGGCACGGAGAGGTGACCTGGGGGAGAGAGAAACTGTGGAGGGCAAGGAAGTGTTTTTGCTTGAGGAGAGAGGATGGAGACAGTGGGGGTAAGAGTATAGGAAGAGCACCCCCTGCCCAAATGCTCCGGGAGAGAAAGTGGAAAAGTGGAAACAGCCATAGAGACTGAAAAGAGACAAAGGATAAAGGAGAGTGTTTAAATTCCATTTATACTCTATAAATGGGGAGTGCAGAGTCTGAAACTCCATAGCTAGACTCTGGTGGGAATGTCTAATACCCAGGAGCTGAGTGAAGTTCGGTAGTTCCTTGGGCCACATGGGGGGATATTGTTCCCCTGCTGGGAGGACATTTGGTAGAGGCTCTGTGGCTACCCCCCAGGCAAAGGCCCCAGTGGACCTCAGAGAACAACCATATTTGCTGGTGCTGGAACAAGGTCATTAAGGGTGAAGCCTTTTGTCAGATGTTTTTTGTAATTTTCCAAAATTCCTGAAATGCTGCTGCTACACGATTGCATGAACTTTTTCTGGGGTGGGCATTGACAGCAGTACAACCTGCGAATGTTCATGGGTGTGGCAAGCACCCAACCATAGCTTGGTGAGACCCTCCCGCAAAGGGTCAGAATGGGTTAAAGCTGCAGTCACTAAGAGTGTGAGGGGTCAGGAAACACAGCCACATCTAAGATAAAACTCAAGGGAGGTGCCACATGGCAACCTGATGGCTTGGTCACAGACAGTGTAAAAGCAGGGAGTGGATGGAAGTCGGAGATAAAGGACGGGTGAGTGATTGCTGATTGGGGAGAACAGTGATCTGACAGAGAGACTAGGTAGCTGTGTGAAGCCATGTTTACCCCTCCCAAGCATGCACATACACACGTACAAGCACCACAACAATCCACCCCAGTAAGCTAAGCAGCACGATCTGGTGAAAATGCAGCCGTTACACTAAGCCCACCCAACTGGGCCAACCTTGCTCTTCAGGAACACCATAATCTCTCCGTTTGCTTAGTTTACGGACTACAGTGTGCTTCAGAGTTTGACTTTTAGGGGAAAACGGTGTAATTTCAATCTCATTTCAGTCTGTTCACTGGTCCATATATTCAATTTTGCTTTTTGTTCTTTTTCATTTCTTTTCTTTTTATTGAATACAGAAAGAGAAAATATTTATTTTTATTTTCAATTATTATTCAAAATATTTTTCTTCATTTTTTTCAATTTTTTTAATTTTTTGTAAATTTTGCAAATTATATTTTACTTCCATTATTTCATTTTATTCTATTTCATTGTATCCATTTTTTCAAATTTTCTAACGTTTTCCTCCCCCCTCCTTTTCTCTAATCTATCAAGCTCCTTTCAACAACCAGACCAAAACACACCTACGATCTAGCATCATGTATTTCATTTCTCTGTGTGTGTGTGTTGTTTTTAATTTCAATTTTTTAACTTATTAATTCCTTTTCTTACTTCAAAATGACAAAACGAAGGAATTCACCCCAAAAGAAAGAGCAGGAAGAAATGATAGAGACGTAATCAACACAGATACAAGCAAGATGTCTGAACAACAATTTTGAATCACGAGAATAAGAATACTAGCTGGAGTTGAAAATAGATAAGAATTCCTTTCTGTAGAGATAAAAGAATTAAAAGCTAGTCAGAATGAAATAAATGCTATAACTGAGCTGCAATTTCAAATGGATGCCATGGCGGCAAGGATGGATAAGGCAGAGCAGTGAATCAGTGATGTAGAGGACAAACTTATGGAGAATAATGAAGCAGAAAAAAAGAGGGAGATGAAGACAAAATACCTCGATTTAAGAATTAGAGAAATCAGTGACTCATTAAAAAGGAACAACATCAGAATCATAGGGGTCCCAGAAGAAGAGTAAAAGGGGTCGAAGGGTTATGTGAGCAAATCATAGCAGAAAACTTTCCTAACCTGGGGAAAGACACAGACATCAAAATCCAGGAAGCACAGAGGACCCCCATTGGATTCAACAAAAACCGACCATCAACAAGACATATCATAGTTCAATTCACAAAATACTCAGGCAAAGAGAGAATCATGAAAGCAGCAAGGGAAAAAGAGTCCCTAACTTACAAGGGAAGACAGAACAGGTTTGCAGAAGACCTATCCACAGAAACTTGGCAGGCCAGAAAGGAATGGCAGGATATATTCAATGTGCTGAATTGGAAAAATATGCAGCCAAGAATTCTTTATCCAGCAAGGCTGCCACTCAAAATAGAGGAGAGATTAAAAGCTTCCCAGACAAACAAAAATTAAAGGAGTCTGTGACCTCTAAACCAGCCTTGCGATAAATTATAAGGGGGAATCTCTGAGGGGAGGAAAGGTGAAAAAAAGGACCAAAAGCAACAAAGACTAGAAAGGACCAAAGAACACCGCCAGAAACTCCAACTCTATAAGCAACATAATGGCAATAAGTTCATATTTTTCAGTACTCACTCTAAACGACAATGGACTTAATGCTCCAATAAAAAGACGCAGGGTAACAAAATGGTTAAGAAAACAAGATCCATCTATATACTGTTTACAAGAGACCCATTTTAGGCCTACAGACCCACCTTCAGATTCAAAGTAAGGGGATGGAGAACCATCTATCATGGTAATGGTCAACAAAAGAAATCCAGAGTAGCCATACTTATAGTAGACAATATAGAATTTAAAATAAGACTATAACAAGAGATGAAAAAGGGCATTGTATCATAATTAAGGAGTCTATCCACCAAGATTATCTAATAATTGTAAACATTTGTACTCCAAATATGAGAGCACCCAAATATATAAATCAATTAATCACAAACATAAAGAAACTCATTGATAACAATACCATAATGGTAGGGGATTTCAACACCCCACTTACAACAATGGACAGATCATCTAAACAGAATATCAACAAAGAAACAATGGCTTTGAATGACACACTAGACCAGATGGATTTATCAGTTATATTCAGAACATTTCATCCTAAAGCAGTGGAATGTACATTTTTCTCCAGTGCACATGGAATGTTCTCCAGAATAGATTACATACTGGGACACAACCCAGCCCTCAACAAGTACAAAAAGATCAGGATCATACGATGCATATTTTCAGACCACAATGCTATGAAACTCAAAATCAACCACAAGAAAAAATTTGAAAAGGTAACAATTACTTTGGGACTAAAGAACATCCTACTAAAGAATGAATGTGCTAACCAAGAAGTTAAAGAGGAAGTTAAAAATACATGGAAAGCAATGAAAATTAGAACACCACAGCCCAAAACCTCTGGGACTCAGCAAAGTCTGTCTGTCATAAGAGGAAAGTATATAGCAACCCAGGCCTTCTTAAAGTTGGAAGAAAGGTCTCATATACAGAACCCAACCTTACAGCTTAAAGAGCTGGAAAAATAACAGCAAATAAAACCCAAAACCAGCAGAAGACAGGAAATAATAAAGATTAGAGCAGAAATCAATGCTATCAAAGCAAAAAAAAAAAAAAAAAAAAAAAAGAAACAAACAGAAAACAACAGAACAGATCAATGAAACCAGAAGCTGGTTCTTTGAAAGAATTAACAAAATTGATAAACCACTAGCCAGTTTGATCAAGAAGAAAAAGGAAAGGACCCAAATATACAAAATCAAGAATGAAAGAGAGAGATCACAACCAACACAGCAGAAATAAAAACAATAATAAGAAAATATTATGAGCAATTATACACCAATAAAATGGGCAATCTGGAAGAAATGGACAAATTCCTAGAAATGTATAAACTACCAAATCTGAAACAGAAAGAAATAGAAAATTTGAGCAGACCCATGACCAGTAAAGAAATCGAATTAGCAATCAAAAATCTCCCCAAAAATGAGTCCAGGGCCAGATGGCTTTCCAGGGGAATTCTACCAGACATTTAAGGAAGAGTTAACACCTAATCTCTTGAAGCTGTTCCAGAAAATAGAAATGGAAGGAAAACTTCCAAACTCTTTCTATGAAGCCAGAATTACCTTGATTCCAAAACCAGACAAAGACCCCACTAAAAAGGAGAACTATAGACCAATTTCCCTGATGAACATGGATGCAAAAATCTTCAACAAGGTATTAGCCAGCCAGATCCTACAATACATTAAAAAAATTATTCACCACGACCAAATGGAATTTATTCCTGGGATGCAGGGCTGGTTCAATATCCACAAAACAATCCATGTGTTTCATGACATCAATAAAAGAAAGGATAAGAGCCACATGATCCTCTCAATAGATGCCAAGAAAGCATTTGACAAAATACAGCATCCATTCTTGATAAAAGCCCTCAAGAAAGGAGGGATAGAAGGAGCATATCTTGAGATCATAAAAGCCATATATGAACAGCCCAACGCTAATATCAACCTCAATGGGGAAAAACTGAGAGCTTTCCCCCTAAGGTCAGAAATGAGACAGGGACGTCCACTCTCGCCACTGTTATTCAACATAGTATTGGAAGTCTTAGCCTCAGCAATCAGACAACACAAAGAAATAAAAGGCATCCAAATTGGCCCGGAGGAGGTCAAACTTTCACTCTTCGCAGATGACATGATACTCTATATGGAAAACCCAAAAGATTCCACCAAAAATCTGCTAGAATTGATTCCTGAATTCAACAAATTTGCAGGATATAAAATCAATGCATTGAAATCGGTTGCATTCCTATACACCAACAATGAAGCGACAGAAAGAGAAATCAAGGAATAGATCCCATTTACAGTTGCACAAGAAACCATAAAATACCTAGGAATAAATCTAACCAAAGAGGTGAAAAATCTATACACTGAAAACTATAGAAAGCTTATGAACGAAATTGAAGAAGACACAAAAAAAATGGAAAAAGGTTCCATGCTGCTGGATAGGAAGAACAAATATTATGAATATAACACTGTATGTTAATTATATTTCAATAAAAGAAAGCAAAGCAAAACAAAAAAAATAAATTCTCAAAAATACAATGACTGAGCCACTTCATAACTGCATGTTTCATTTTAAAAGAAATTATCTTTCTGTTTGTTTTTTAATTGTCAATTTAATTTCCAGAGTAGCTTATTTTATATTCATTCTAGCAATGTATGAAAATCTAGTGTTTCTTCTTTCTCACAAGCAGTTGGTGTTTTCACTTTTTAATTTTATCGTTCTGATAGGTGTGCAGTGATATCTCATTGTGGTTTTAATTTGCATGCATCTAATGGGTAATCATGTTTCATATATTTTCATGTGCTTATTTACCATCTGTATATCTTCCTCAGTGAACTGTATGTTCTTATATCTTGCCCATTTTCTAATTTCACTGATATTTTTCTTCTATTGCTGAGAACTGAGGGTTATTTATATATTATATATACAAAAATGTTTTTGAAAACGTGGTTTGCAAATATTTTCTCTCATTCTGTAGCTTATCTTTTCATCCTCTAAAGAGGGTGTTTGGCAGCGTGAGATTTTTAATATTGTTGAAGTCCAATTTATTAATGTTTCGTCTTGTAAGTTGTGCTTTTAGTGTCAAGTCCGAAAACTTTTCATGTATCTTAGGGCTCAAACATTTTCCATTTTTCCCTAAAAGTTTTATCTTTTTATGTTTTACATTTAAAATCAGGATACATTTTCGGGCGCCTGGGTGGCTCAGTCCATTAAGGGTCCAATTTTAGCTCAGGTCATGATCTCATGGTCTGTGAGTTCGAGCCCCGTGTTGGGCTCCGTGCTGACAGCTCAGAGCCTGGAGGCTGCTTCAGATTCTGTTTCCCTTTCTCTCTCTCTGCCCCTCCCCTGCTCATGTTCTGTCTGTGTCTCTCAAACATAATAAACGTTAAAAATGTTTAAAAATAATAAAATCATGATACATTTTGACTTAATTATTGTATATGGTGTGAGGGCTAGGTCAAAGTTCATTTTATTTTTACATATGGATATTAGTTGCTCCAGCACCTTTGGTTGAAAATTCTATCCTTTTGCCATTGAATTATCTTTGCCATTTTGCCAAAAGTTAATCAGGCACATTTGTGTGACTCTGTTTCCGGGTTCTATATTCTGTTTTGTTAATCTATGTGTTTAACTCTCCACCAATATCACACTATCTTGATTACTGTAGCTCTGTAGTAAGCCTTATCATCTGGAATGATTCCTCCTAATTCATTTTGCTTTTTCAAAATTGTTTTTAGCTATTCTAGTTTCTTTCCTTCCCATGACACATTTTAGAATAAGCTTGTGTATATCTACAAAACATCTTTCTAGGAAATTGATAAGAACTGCATCAAACCTATAGATCAACTTAGAATTGACATCTTTACTAGGTTGAACCTTCTTATCTGCGAATATGGCATCTCTGTTTACTTAGGTATTCTTTGATTTCTGTCATCAGCATTTTGTAATTTTCAGCATGTGGATTCTTTTCCTTTTTGTTGTACCTATGTATTCCATTTTCTTTGTAGTGTTTATAAATGTATTGTGTTTTAAATTTTGTTTTCCACATGTTTATTGTTTGTAAGTAAAAATGCTATTGATTTTTGTGTGTTCTTGTAAACTTCAACCTTGCCTATGTGATGAAACCTTCATCAAAACCCCTAAACAATGGAGTGCAGAAAGCTTCTGAGTCTGTGAACACATCCACCTGCTAGGAGGGTGGCATACCTCAACTCCACAGGATAGAAGCTCTTGCGTTTGGGACCCATCCAGACTTTACCCTATGTACCTCCTCATTCTGCTGTTCATTTGTAGTTTTATATAATATCCTTTGTAATAAATCAGCAAATGTAAGTAGAGCATATTTCTTACTTTGTGAGTCATTCCAGAGAATTATCAAACCTGAGGAAAGAGTCATGGTAACTCCTAACCTATAACCAATTGGTGAGAAGTTTGGGAGGCCTAAGACTTGTGACTGGCGTCTGAAATTGGAGACAGTCTTGGAAGACTGAGCCCTTAACCCATGAAGTCTGCACTAATACAGAGTAGTTAGTCTCAGAATTTAACGGAATTGTTGAACACCCAGTTTGTGTCTGGAGAATCAAGAATTGGTTGTTGGTGTTATAAAACACCTCAGAATTAATATCAGCCAATCCATTTCATGGTTCCAAAATTATAGCTAGTTCTTTTTCAAAAAGTTTTCTATCATTTTATGCATTCGTTTTCTGTCAATATTGACATTTTTTCCTTTTATATCCTTGGACATAGTTAACATAACTCTGTGTGAGTGGGTGTGCGTGTGTGTTTGTGTGCGTGTTTTAGCTGTGCATCCAAAAATTCTAACATCAAGAGCTTTTGTGGATCTATTGTCTGTCATTTTTCTCTTTCTAATCCATTTTTCATCTCTTCATATCTTTCTTGGAGTGTATGTTTGATAATTTCTTTGAAAAATCATTGATAAATGTCATTTCAAGTTGTGTTTGAATTTAAATACTTCCTCAGATGATTTTTGCCATGTGTTTCCAGGAACTCTTGGCATTAGCATTCTGAAATTATATAAATCTGATGCCAGAGATTAAGATTTTGTGGACTTGGGGCACCTGGGTGGATCAGTCAGTTAGGCATCTAGCTTCGGCTCAGATCATGATCTCATGGTATATGGGTTTGAGCCCCACATCGGGCTCTGTGCTGACAGCTCAGAGCCTGAAGCCTGCTTTGGATTCTGTGTCTCCCTCTCTCTCTTCCCCTACCCTGCTCATGCTCTGTCTTTCCAAAATAAATAAACGTTAAAATAAATGAATGAATGAATAAACAAATAAATAAATAAAATGATTTTATGGACTACTGAGATTCTCCAATGCTGATCCACAATATTTGAATGCAAAATGTTATTTCCTGTTCACTGTTACACCTAGAGTGTAGCCTTTGTTATTGTCCCTCACCAACACCATTACCCTTGGCAGGCTCTGGATTCTTATTTTGTCATCCAAGCCTCATGAGACTGTAAACAATATTGTTCAGCACGCATCTTTTTACTCCCAATTTGTTAAACATCTAATATCTAATACCAGGTTCATAGCTCTCTGTTTACGTATCCTCTAGGATCTGGCTTGGTAAATTTTCACTACCTAGCTAGCTATTTGAGCCACCTAGAGTCATTGTGGGTACCAATTTTCTATATTGTCTCAGTGGAAAGGATATTCTAAGTTACCTAATCCAACATTGCTGGAGGAAAATGTTCAATTTATTATTTTGATTTTTTTAATTTGTTTGATTACCCACCTTCAAAAGCTGAAGATTAAATTAAACAAACTCCTGGGTTGGTAGCACATTATTGCCTTTGATCTTCACAAGATCTGTCCTTTATTTTATTCATTCAGTTATTCCCTTTTACTCATATTATCTTTCTCCTCCAACTGACGTGAAACAGTCTCAAAAGTTTCCTGTCTTCTTCTGGAATTCTTCTTCGGAAAAGTGTCTATTCATGCCTTCTGCCCAATTCTTCACTGGATTATTTCTTTTTTGGGAGTTGAGTTTTATAAGTTCTTTACAGATTTTGGATATTAACCCTTTATCCAATATGTCACCTGAAAATATCTTCTCCCATTCTGTAGGTTGCTTCCTTCACTGTGCAGAAGCTTTTTATCTTGATGAAGTCCAATAGTTCATTTTTGCTTTTGTTTCCCTTGTCTCCAGAGACATCTAAAGCAAGAAGTTGCTGCAGCCAAGGTCAAAGAGGTTGTTGTCTGTTTTCTCCTGCAGGATTTTTTAAGTTTCCTATCTCACATTTAGGTCTTTCATCCATTTTGAATTCATTTTCGTGTATGGTGTAAGAAAGTGCCTCATGTTCATTTTTCTGCATGTCGCTGTCAACTTTTCCCATCACTATTTGCTGAAGAGACTCGTTTTTTCCATTGGATACCCTTTCCTGCTTTGTCAAAGATTACTTAGGCATATATTTGTGGGTCCATTTCTGGGTTCTCCCTTCTGTTCCATTGATCCACGTGTCTGTTTTTGTGCCAATACCATACTGTCTTGATGATTACAGTTTTGTAATACAACTTGAAGTCTGGACTTGTGATGCCTCCAGCTTTCGTTTTCTTTTTCAACTTTACATTGGCTACTTGGGATCTTTTCTGGTTCCATACAAATTTTAGGATTGTTGGTTCTACCTCTGTGAAGAATGCTGGTGTTATTTTGATAGGGATTGCATTGAATGTGTAGATTACTTTGGGAAGTATCGACATTTTAACAATATTTGTTCTTCCAATCCATGAACATGGAATGTTTTTCCATTTCTTTGTGTCTTCTTCAATTTCTTTCATAAGATTTTTATAGTTTTCAGCTTACAGGTCTTTTACCTCTTTGGTTACATTTAGGTATCTTATGGTTTTTTGTGCACTTGTAAGTGGGATCAATTCCTTGATATCTCTTTCTGCTGCTTCATTATTGGTGTATAGAAATGCAACTGATTTCTGTACATTGATTTTATATCCTGTGACTTTGTTGTTGTCTGATAAGGCTAGTACTTCCCACACTATGTTGAACAACATTGGTGAGCGTGGACATCCCTGTCATGTTCCTGACCTTAGGGGGAAAGCTCGCATTTTTTTCCCATTGAGGATATTAGCTGTTAGACTTTTATAAATGGCCTTTATGACCTTGAGGCATGTTCCTTCTATCCCTATACTTTCTTGAGGGTTTTTTATCAAGAAAGATGCTGTATTTTGTCAAATGCTTTTCCTGCATATTTTGAGAGGATTGTGTGGTTCTTATCACTGAAGATCTCCTGCCAAGCCTTTCTCGCCTGCCAAGTTTCAAAGGAGAGATCAGTCACGAGTCTTATAGGTCTCCCTTTATATGTGAGGGCACGTTTATCCCTTGCTGCTTTCAGAATTATCTCTTTATCCTTGTATTTTGCCAATTTCACTATGATATGTCGTGCAGAAGATCGATTCAAGTTACGTCTGAAGGGAGTTCTCTGTGCCTCTTGGATTTCAATGCCTTTTTCCTTCCCCAGTTCAGGGAAGTTCTCAGCTATTATTTCTTCAAGTACCCCTTCAGCACCTTTCCCTCTCTCTTCCTCCTCTGGGATACCAATCATGCGTATATTATTTCTTTTTAGTGTATCACTTAGTTCTCTAGTTTTCCCCTCATACTCCTGGATTTTTTTTATCTCTCTTTTTGTCAGCTTCCTCTTTTTCCATAAGTTATCTTCTAGTTCACCTATTCTCTCCTCTGCCTCTTCAATCCGAGCCGTCGTCGTTTCCATTTTGTTTTGCATTTTGTTTAAAGCATTTTTCAGCTCCTTGTGACTGTTCCTGAGTCCCTTGAGCTCTGTAGGAAGAGATTCTCTGCTGTCCTCTATACTGTTTTCAAGCCCAGCGATTAATTTTATGACTATTATTCCAAATTCACTTTCTGTTATATTATTTAAATCCTTTTTGATCAGTTCATTAGCTGTTGTTTTTTCCTGGAGATTCTTCTGAGGGGAATTGTTCCGTTTGGTCATTTTGGATAGTCCCTGGAGTGGTGAGGACCTGCAGGGCACTTCCCCTGTGCTGTGGTGTATAACTGGAGTTGGTGGGTGGGGCTGCAGTCAGACCTGATGTCTGCCCCCAGCCCACCGCTGGGGTCACAGTCAGACTGGTGTGTTCCTTCTCTTCCCCTTTCCTAGGGGCGGGATTCACTGCGGGGTGGTGTGGCCCATCTGGGCTACTTACACACTGCCACGCTTGTGGTGCCGGGGATCTGGCGTATTAGCTGAGGTGGGTAGGCAAGGTGCACGG
Source organism: Panthera onca (assembly GCF_046562875.1). Classification (NCBI taxonomy): domain Eukaryota; kingdom Metazoa; phylum Chordata; class Mammalia; order Carnivora; family Felidae; genus Panthera; species Panthera onca. The sequence continues at coordinate 67,366,147 of NC_138357.1, forward strand.
GAGCAGGAGGGGCAGGCTTAGCTCACTTCTCCTTAGGTGATCCACTTCAGGAGGGGCCCTGTGGCAGCGGGGGGGAGTCAGATCCGCTGCCGGAGGGTTGGCTCCGCAGAAGCACAGAGTTGGGTGTTTGCGGGGAGCGAGCAAGTTCCCTGGCAGGAGCTGGTTCCTTTTGGGATTTTGGCTGGGGGATGGGCGAGGGAGATGGCGCTGGCGAGCACCTTTGTTCCCTACCAAACTGAGCTCTGTCGTCCAGGGGCTCAGCAGCTCTCCTTCCCTTTGTCCTCTAGCCTTCCCGCTTTCTGAGCAGAGCTGTTAACTTATGTCCTCCCAGACGCTAAATCGCGCTTGCGGTCAGAACACACTCCATCCGACCCCTCCGTTTTTGCAAGCCAGACTCGGGGGTTCTGCTTGGCCGGCAGGCTGCCCCTCCACTCCGGCTCCCTCCAGTCAGTCCGTGGAGCACGCACTGCCTGGCCGCCCTTCCTACCTTCTTCCATGGGCCTCTCGTGTGCACTTGGCTCCGGAGACTCCGTTCTGCTAATCCTCTGGTGGTTTTCTGGGTTATTTAGGCAGGTGTAGGTGAAATCTAAGTGATCAGCAAGATGCGCGGTGAGCCCAGCGTCCTCCTATGCTGCCATCTTCCCGAAGTATCCCCTATTTTTTTTTTAAATCCATTCTGGCACCTTATGTCTTTTGACTGGAGCATTTAATCAATTTACATTGAAAGTAATTATTGATTGAGTTGTACTTACTGCCATTTTATTCCTTGTTTTCTGGTTGTTTTTAAATATTTTCTCTGATCCTTTCCTATCTTTCTCTCTAGAAATCTTATTTATCTTTAAAGCATTTTACCCTCTTCCGTTTATAATTATCTTAAATATTTACACTTATTGTGATATTTTGCTTTGACTGTGAAACATAATTGAGAAAATTCAGGGAGAGAAGGAGGTCAATTGTATTTACTCATATTTTTACTCTTTATTTTTTAAAAAATATTTTCCTACATTTCATGTTATTCCAATTTTTTCTCCTTTATACCTTTCCTTTCTTTATTGAGACTCTTTTTTGTTAAAATTTTCCAAATTTTATTAGTTTTAAGGATTTTCATGTTGCTTATTGAAGTGTTTTATCATTTACTTCTGGACCAGATAACTTCCTTTAGCCATTTTTTAAGATAAAGTCTGTGGGCAACTAATGTTCTTTGTTTTCCTTTCTGAGAGTCTCCCTCCCCTTCATTATTAAAGAATATATAACTGACTGTAGACTTGGGATGACAATTCTTGTCTTTCCATACTTAAAAAAAGTGTTGTGGCATTTACTTCTGTCTTTCATAACTTCTGATGAAAAACTTGTTTGGATTAAGGTAAGGTGTTTTTCTCACTTTTGTGAGAAAGTTTTTTTTTTATTTTTCTTTAATTTTCATAATATGATTATGGTATATCTCAACTTGGGTTTCTTTGGGTTTATCCTTGTTGTGGTTCATTCAACTTCTTGTATCTGTAGCTGTATAATTTTGCCATGAATGGAAATTTTCAGCCATTATTTCTTTGAGTACTTATTCTACTTTCATGTCCAGATTGACCATGTCAAACCCCCTCCCACCTTTTTAATTAAAGTATCATTCCATTTCTCCAGCTTGAAATAGTATAGGTGTTTTATAAGCCTTTTGCTTCTTAATTTATATTGGCAATGACAACATGATTTAGGAGAGAAATTTTCCATCTCTCAGTTTTTACCAGGCAAGGCTACTTTGTTCAGGAAAGAAAAGTCTTACAGAAAATTTTTTATTTTTGTCTTGAATGCCTTCAAGTATGTTATTTATAAATCTTATCATTCTACTGCCTCATTTATATTAGACATTCCTACCTTATTCATGAAAGTCTTCCATTTACTTATATGTTCTGGTATAGCAACTTTATTGAAATTTATTTCATCTTCTTAACTGTCATAGCAATGGTTATTTTGTTCATGACAGAAATCTTTCACCTTTCACCCCTGCCTCCTTCATATGAAAAGTCTTCACTATGTTTTCACTGGGCATATATTTATTTTCCTTTTAAAAAAATAATGAAATAAGCATTCCTATTTTTTGAGTGTCTCAGGAATAGTTGTTTTGTTCTCTAAACTTGGCATGGTTACCCCATTCTTGTAAGAAGTTTTCCCATATCTTTCTTTGCATTAGCAATGGTCACTTGTTCAAAAGTATTGCTCAAGGAATACTTGAGCAGTATTCCTTGTATCTGCCCAGCTATGGCTACTTTGCTCATTAGAAGAAGCCTTCTAATTCCCATTTAAACTTGTGCATGAAATAAATCTTCCATATTTCTTTAAAAAAGCATAGAAAATGTACTTAGTAAACACATCTTCTGCCTCAAACCTTGTGATCTTCACTAGCCACAGTAAATTTATAAACAAAAGAACTTTCCTTTCCATGCCTGCAAGGGCACAGCTACTTTATTTAGCAAAAAGTCTTCCATTTTCATGACCTGATGAGATAAATTCTCCTTTCTTCCATACCTCAAACAACCATACATCCGCACCCACATACATTTTTCTACTTCCTTGTCTGCCTCAACCACAGCTTCATTATTCATGAAAGAAGTCTTTGACATCTGTACATGCTTCAGCCTTTGAGCTGCTTTCCTATGAAAACTGGTCTGCTCTCTTCCTCTTTGAACTGACCATGGCCAGTTTTTTCACTAAGTAAATATCCCACTTCCCTGCACAAAGAGTGTCATAAAGTCATTACGGCCAGAATGTCTAGTCATACTTCTTAGATTTGAAGTATAACCTTGAGCAATTAATTCAACTGATTCATGTTGCAGTTTCCTCATGTGTGAGATTAGGAAAACATCAGCAATAATACTTAGTTAATAGGTCATTTTCAAGATGAAATATAATAATGTATGTAAAACATCTAAAACACATAGTAAGTACTAGAAGTGTTGGGAAGTATTATTTTTGCATATATATCATTAAAAATCAACTAGAAAAAGAAAAATGTATAAAAGGTTCCAGGCCTAAGTGCTTTTTTCATGAATAATTGTGTAACTTCACATGCCTACAATAACCATGGGTACAATTTTTATTAAAACATCTTCCCTATTGCTCTTTGCACTGGCCATGGCTATCTTGTTTGGAAAAGAAGACTTTTACCTCTTTGTCAGCACCATTGATGATACTTTGCTCACAAAAGATGTGTACTATAGTCTAAATGTGTTCTCTCCACATTATATGTTGAAATCCTAACCCCCAAGATGATGGTGTTAGGAAGTGAGGCATTTGGGAGGTGCTTAGGTAATGAGGATGGAGACCGTATTATTTGTTAGTTGCCTTATAAAAGAGACCGCTAAGGTACTCCTTAGCCCCTTCCATCATGTAATATTATAGCAAAAATACAGCTAATTATGAACAAGGAAGTGAGCCATCATTAGACACCAAATCTAATGCTATCTTTATCTTGAACTTCTCAGCCTCAGAACTATGAGAAATTAAATTCCGTGGTTTATAAGCCACCCCAATGTGTGGTATTTTGATATGTCAACCCAAATAGAATAAAAATGCACTTTGCTTTCTAATATGTACTAGTCATGTCTACTTAGATCATAAAATGTCTTCTTTCTCCCAGTTTCTACCAACCACAGGGTCACAAAAAAGTATTCTATCATCCTGTTTGCATTGGCCACATGACTGCTTTGTTCAAGAAATCCATCTCCCATTTGCCTTACTGCCTCAGCATTGTTTCTATTTTGCTCGTGAACAAATCTTCTATTTTTTGTCAGCAGTGATGATGGCAATTTGCACACAAGTCCTTCACTTTCAGTTTTAAATGGCCTATCTATGCATACTTTTTCATGAAAGAAGCTTTCCATTTTTTTTTTTTTTTTGATCTGTACCAGTCATGCTTACCTTGATGATAAAAGAACGTCTTCCACCTTTTTCTTTTTCCTGGTCATGGTCATCTTGTCCATAAAAGAAATCTAATTCTGTGGCTAACATGTCCATAAAAATTACAATCGTTCCAAATCTTTTACAGCACAGACCAAGGATACTTAATTCCTGAAGATAGTCTTCCACCTCTCTGGGATGTCCAGCTGTCAGATCTTGACTACTGTGCCTAGCTTGAATCCTTATTTTTATTGCAAATTTGAATCCTGCTGGTGAACCCCACATATCCACATCCTCTTACCAAACACATGCAAACTAATGGTTGATTTACTTATATCAAACAAGGTAATATGGTAATCTACCTGGGTTATTTTATTACCATGATATCCCTTTATAACTACTCACTGCTTCAGAACTTCATCCTGAACATTTTCTTTCAGAGAAATTATGATTGCCAATCTTGCTACCATTTTTTTATCTTCTAGTTTCATTCCTATCTTGACAAGATACAAAGAGAGACTTAAAAGGTATTCTAACCAATACAAAGTCCCAGGCAAGGACATCTAAATGGGAGACACCATTTGGCTCCCCTTCTTACAATTTTATATTGTATGCCTATGACAATTCATAAACATTTATTCCAGTTTCCATGTTTTATGTTTCATTGGGTATGACCCTCCACCATATATCCTACTTATTTCTCCAACCCATGAAGGAGAATACAAGTATAACACAGAAGAGATGCTATAACCATAGTGACAAAATGACCAATTTTGGTACCTTGTTCTCTGGAAGGGAAAAGATCACAAAAATAGTCATGGAAATTCCCTTTCCCTTCAGGAATGCACTGAAATGCATTAGGGCTTTCTATGGGTAAACCTGAAAAAAGGTTTTAGGGCTTAAGGAAGGGTATCTTTGGAAAGTATGTTTATCCCAATACAGCCATCTCATTAGATCAACTTGTTCAGACAAACACGGGATGTCGATTTGTAAAAAGTCAGCTGTGGGTGAATGTGAAATGCTTTTTTCCTGAGAATAAAATGAATTGCTTCTCTTGCTTAGACCTACTGCTCTTGTTTCTAGAATTTCTGAGTCCCATTTGGCTTCATACCTTGGCTTTTGATTTTCAACTCATGCTCATTTAAAAGCTTGATGAGTTACTTTGGACATGCATACCTGCCTTGAATTTGGCACCTTCCTTCAGACCTGATGTTCTGTATTCTTACTTCAGATCTACACACCATAATTGCAGGTAAGAGGCTCTCCTTAACTTCACCCATTTCTCTGGGTAACTTTTTTCTTTCAGTCTCTACAGCATGAATTAGAAGGTTGAATAAACTGTACAAATGGAGACTAACAGTAACTTTAATGTAGAAGTACCAGCTATTAGGGGGTAAGGGAGAGCTAAAGCTGATGAATATATATACATAACTTCTCCTTTCCACAGACTCCCTGCAGCACCCTCAATGCAAGTTTAGCTCAATCCTTTGGAAAATAAAAATGGGAATTCCATATAGATAGGCCTCTTTATAAAAATTACAAATATTTTAAAATTCAAAAGTATCTACTTATATATATTTCCTAAGAAAATCTATAAGACTGTTGTTTCTAAAATCTTTACTACTAAGGGCAGTGTTAAGAGGAATTATCCTGCTCATTCCTTAGCACATAGGATAACATTGTCTTTCAATTGGGCATGTGAAGATTGTTCATGGTTTCTGACTACCACCTGGTTATGTTTGTTTCATCTAGGTGTTTCTGGCTACAGCTGCCATTCATCAGATCCACCAAGGGGAACAACCAGTGAGCATACTTCTATATTCTGAAAACTGGCCTGGAACTGTCCACAACCCAAGGTCCTAAGAGCATTTGGACACCAAGAATTACTTCTGCATACTGCCATAAATGCCAATTCTCCAGTAACATGTCGAGGAAGTAAGAAGGGAAAGACCTTAATCAGTCCCTGTATACACATTCTAATTTAGAAAAAAGAGACCTGGAACACAGGAGACAAGGGTGTGTTGTAGGACAAAATGGAGAGTATGTTAGGTACAGTGAAAAATATATTTTAATACATAAGCTGGAAAGTAAAGAGAACCTGAAAATACAGGTGGTAATATTGCAAATTTCTGAATATTTCTAAAATACAGAAATATTTCTTAGGTGATCTGAAGACAGAAAGTATTTTGAATGAGAGGTGGATTTTATTTTATTTTATTTTTAAAAAAAAATTTTTAACGTTTATTTTTGAGACAGAGAGAGACAGAGCATGAACGGGGGAGGGTCAGAGAGAGGGAGACACAGAATCTGAAACAGGCTCCAGGCTCTGAGCTGTCAGCACAGAGCCCGACGCGGGGCTCGAACTCACGGACCGCGAGATCATGACCTGAGCCGAAGTCGGCCGCTTAACCGACTGAGCCACCCAGGCGCCCCGAGTGGTGGATTTTAAATGAAACAATTAAATTCATACTTAGTGGAATCTTAGTTGTCATGGACTGACTGGCAGCCTTTTTTATCTCTTTAATTCTCTCTTACTCCTTTTTGTCCAAAAAACATTAAGCCTCTGTTATGGACTATTTTTCTAATAAAAATGTAGTTCTAAGAATATCACTTCTACTTGGGAAGTGCTCTTATATAAGAGATGGGCTTTTGGAGTGTAAGCCACTTCAAGGATCACATTTATTTCAAGAATTTATTTTTCTTTATAGGCTTTCATGAGAGTGGACTGATGTTATATTCTTATATGCTCTGATAGCTGCTTTTTGAACTTTAGAAAACTCAGACACATGAAAGACTTCAGAGGTGCTTTATCACTTCCAACAGGAGAAATCTCAATGTGCAATTGCTAAAGAGAGCCAGAATCGAACCAAGTTCTTTGAGAATAAGATTTCTCTCCCTGGGATTAAACATTAAATGAAAGCTCTATTTAAAAATGTTGGAACTTTCCTTTTTCTGGAGAATCAAGATCCTTATTTGATAGTAGGAACGGATTTGTACAGAAATACATTATTTGAAATATGTTTGCTGTTATCTGCTGCAGAAGTGGATGCCAGAAGGGAGATTCTTGGTATCACATCAGAAAACTTGAAGATTATAGAACACATGGAAGATTTGGTTGGAACAGTATAACAGCAGGACTTTTTACTTATACCCAAGGCACTCCATTCTATAACTAAAGAAGAGACCTGGGCTCCAACCAGGAATTTTCAGTTTGAGCTCAGAACACTAAGATAAGGAGGGAGAAGAGAAGAAGGATTTTTTTTGTGAATATTTTGAAAGTTTAATTTATTTTTGAAGAAGTGGTTGAATTAATAGGAGGGGCCTAGTAGTTTAAATGTTAGAGAGTAGAGGATAGTTGACATTTTATGTTGCTGTAATATTTTATTTGGTTTTGATGACACTCTTTTATAGTATAAAAAACTTTTCTACTGAGCTTTCCGGGGTGAGGGGTTGTATTGTTAAATGTGAAGGAGAATACCATTAGTGTTTAATATTTATGTTACTATATTATTTTAAGTATAATGATACAGTTATATTCTGAACAACACTCTTCTCGGATGAGCTTTGTGGGAAGGAAAAAGCACATATATGGTTAAATGTGAGGGAAATATTTGTGTAATTTTAGAGCAATTCTATTGTATTATTTGTAGAATAATTATGTTTGTGCAATGTATATCCTTGTCACTTAGATTGGTAGATTGAGAGGGGATGTGTATTTAGTACCTGTACCAGTATCTAGTAGTAGAAAGCATTTGGTAAATATTTTTTGATTGAATTAATGATTAACTGTGATTATTTATGTAGTATTTCCTCATTATTCAGTAATTCCTCATAAATGTCAGATAAAAGTTATATTTATTTTACAAATAAAAAATATTTATCTAGTGTTTCCACCCAGAAATCCCTGGGTAGGAAAAACAAACATAACAAAATGGCAATCAGAAACCATAAACAATCCTTATATATCCGATTGAAAACAATATCCTCCCATGTGCTGCAGAATGAACAGGACCACTCATCCCAATACCCTCCTTAGTAGTCAAGATTCTAGAAGCACCAGCCTTTCATTTTTCCTTAGGAAACATGTATATTAAATATCTATATGAGATATCTACCCATATCCATGGAGGGCCAGTTAGGGTTGGCACTATCAGTGGTAAGCATCGGGAGGATTTGGGTATTTAAGATATTAACTTTAGAACCATAGGACACAGAAAGACTTGAGGCTTAAATATATTTTGGAACTGCACCACTTCTGGAAGATGACTCAAACTGAAGCTGCTGAAGAGACCAGATAATAATTAGGCATAGGATGATACTCTTTGGATTGGACTGAGTGGAAAAAGTCAATGATAGTGTAGTGGCTATTTTAAAGAAAAAAAAATTAATGTTTATTCGTTTTTGAGACACAGAGAGAGACAGAGCATGAGTGGGGGAGGGCCAGAGAGAGAGGGAGACAGAGAATTCAAAGCAGGCTCCAGGCTCTGAGCTGTCAGCACAGAGCCTGATGCGGGGCTTGAACTCATGAGCCCTGAGATCATGACCTGAGCCAAAGTTGGACGCTTAACCAACTGAGCCACCCAGGAGCCCCTGTAGTGGCTATTTTAAACTGATGACCTTAACTTCCTCTAGTTAACGACATTCCTAATCTACATAGTTACAGAGGTGGGTTTCCAGTGGCCATGTTTCAATATTTCACTATTCTTATGATAATAATAATCAATACACTTTTCCTATGATCATAGTTGATTGGATCAGGGATGAGTATCAGACTCAACCGAGCTGTTCAGAGTCAGTTTCCTACAAACTTAGACTTGCAATGAGGGGAGAAAATGTTTTCTGTGGCCAAGCTTACTATTTGTGTAGCAAGATTAATTCTTAACTTCACAATAGATGTTCAAGGAATGCCACATAATTTTATTTAAGCTTAACTAAACCTAACCCCAAACTTTCACCCCACTGAGCTACTGAGAAATTAAATGGATGTCATGTTTGAGGTTCTCCCCTTTCCATATGTCATAGAAGAATATGAGAGTCTTATGTGGCACTTCAACAATGGAGGTTACCAATGAAAGTTTCACTGTGCATGCCTGTTTATTACCTTTGAAATATGGCAACTCCATAGTTTATGTGTCAACTATGGGTGAAGAAATTTTTTTACCAAACAGGAAATTTTATATAGGTATCTTCAGGTCTTGGTTCTAAGTTCTCTGAAGCAAGGAAGTACAAAAAGCCTGACTTTGTTTTTGTAATGGGATAGAAAAAAAATACATGTAAGGAAAATCCCTCAGAAGTCAATGTCTCAGTAAATTATATTGCTACTCAAGTGAACCTAAGAACTGTTGAGTGGACGTATTATGGATACCCATAAGGTTGCCTTCCTAGATTTTGGTAATTCCTCCTTTTCTGGTTACTACTCTGTTTTATTCTACAGAGCTGAGTCCAGAGCCAGAGATTGAACCTCACTCAATGTGATGGTCATTTTCATGTATCAACATGGCTGGGCTACAGTCCATCATTCAATCAAACACTAATATTTTTGTTGTTGGGGAAAGTGTTTTTTTAGATGTGATTAAAGTATATAATCAAATACCTTTAAGGCGATTATCCTAGATAATACAGATGGCTATTATCCAATCAATTGTAAGGTCATGAGAGGAAAGTAGAACCTTTTCTAAAGAAGAATAATTCTGCCTATGGATAGAAGCTTCAGCTTGTGCTCAAGAGGTCTAACTTGTACTTCCTGATGACCTGCCTTATGGATTTTGGATTTGCCTAGGCAGCCCCCAAATCACATTACCCAATTACTAATAAATCTCTCCTTACATATATTACATACACTATTATCTGTAATATCTATATAATGTATCTCTAGATATACTGAGTCCATTCAGGCTGCTATAACAAAGTACCATAGATTGGATACCTCATAAGCAATATAAATTTATTTCTCACAGTTCTGGAGGCTGGGGAGTCCAAGACAAAGGTGTAAGTATGGTCAAGGTCTGGTGAAAGCCCTCTTTGGATTGCAGACTACCAACTTATTACTGTATCCTCACGTGATGGCATGGAGCTAAGAAGCTGATTGGGGTCTCCTTTATGAATACTAATCATATTCATGAAAACTTTACCCACATGACCTAAACACCTCTCAAAGTACCCATCTCCTAATACCATTACATTGGGCATTAGGATTTCAATATATGAATTTTGGGTGGACACAAATATTCAGATCATAGCATATAATATGTATAATGTATCTTTTAATATATAACAGTATGGTATAATCCTGTCTCCATTCCTCCTAGTTATAGATAATTGGTTTAGGGATAAATACACTTAATCCAAACAGTATTAATCAGATTCTCCCTTGTAAAGTCGTGTTTTTCAACTTAGACACAGAGAAACTAAAGGATAACTACATCATTTTAATATTAAGACATTTTAGGAGGCTCAAGCAATCCTATTGCTGAGGCCCCAAAGCTACTGTGACATCTTGGATTTTATGACATAATCTATTTTCAGTCTAATAAATTCTATTTACTTTTTTTGGTTTAACATAAAGTCGGTTTCTGAATTTTGTAATCTGACAATCATAAATAGGGATACATGGGAGTACCTGGATTAAAAGCCTAAATGCAAGACCTGAAACCATAAAGCTTCTAATAGAAATCATAAACAGTGATCTCTTGGACATAGACTTAGAAACATATTCATGGACATGTTTCCGCAGGCAAGGGAAACTAAGGAAAAAGTAAACTATTGGGACTACAACAAAATGAAAAGCTTTTTACAGAGGAATAAAAACATTAACAAAACAAAAAGGAAGGCTAATGAATGGGAGAAGATATTTGCAAATATTACATCTGATAAGGGGTTACTATACAAAATAGATAAAGAATTTATACAATTCGACACCCTGTTCCCCAAATAATCTGACAAAAAAAAATGAGAAGACCTTCATGGACATTGTTTTTAAGAATTCTTACAGATGGCAAACAGACTGATGAAAAGATGCTCAGAATCACTAATCATCAGGGAAAAGCAAATCAAAACCCAATAAGATATCACCTTAAACCTGTCAGAATGACTAGAATCAAAAGGACAAAAATAAGTGCTGGGAAAGATATGGAGAGAAAGAAACCTGCATGCATAGTTTGTAGTAATGTAAATTGGTGCAGCCAATGTGGAAATCAGTATGGCACTTTCTCCAAAAATTAAAAATAGAAATGCCATGTGACCTAGTAATTGCACTACCGGGTTTTTACCCAAAGAAAATGAAAACGCTAATTCAAAAAGATATATGCATATCTATGTTTATCGAAGCATTATTTACAGTTGCCATGATGTGGAAGCAACCTGTTTATCAATAGGTGAATGGATAAAGAAGATGTGGTGTATATATAAATGAACTATTACTCAACCATAAAAAAGAATGAGGTTTTGCCATTTGTAACAATATGGATGGCCCAGAGGTTATTGAGCTAAGTTAAATAAGTCATACAGAGAAAGACAAATACCATATGATTTTGCTTATATGAGGAATCTAAAATGAAAACCAAATGAACAAAAATCACACCAAACAGACTGCAAAACAGAGTCTGGTGGTTGCCAGAAGGAAGGTGATTGATTTGTGAATGTTGAGCTACCTCTGCAGCTCAGGAATGAATCCCACTTGATTGTGGTGAATAATTATTTTAATATATTGCTGGATTTGGTTTGTTAGTTTGTTGTGAATTTTTTCATCCATGTTCATCAGGGATATTGGCCTATAATTCTCTTTTTTTAAGTGAAGTTTTATCTGGTTTTGGAATAAAAGTAATGCTGGCCTTGTAGAATGAGTTTGGAAGTTTTCTTTCCATTTATGTGTTTTTTTTGGAATAGTTTGAGAAGAATCCACATTAACTCTTTTTTAAGTATCTGGCAGAGTATCTCTATGAAGCCATTTAGCCCTGGGCTTTTGTTTCTTGGCAGATTTTTGATTACTGATTCAATTTCTCTGCTGCTTATTGGTTGGTTCAAGTTTTCTATTTGTTCCTATTTCAGTTTTTTAAAAATGTTCATTTATTTTTGAGAGACAGAGAGCACAAGTTGGGGGAGGGATTAAGAGAGCAGGACAGAGGATCTGAAGAGGGCTCTGTGCTGACAGTGGTGAGCCCCATGTGGGGCTCAAACTCACAAACCATGAGATTATGACCTGTGCGTAAGTCAGACTCTCAACCGACTAAGCCATCCAGGTGCCCCACGCCCCGTTTTAGTTTTGATAGCTTATATGTTTCTAGGAATTTATCCATTTCTTTGAGGCTGCCCAATTTGTTGGCATATAATTTTCATAATATTCTTTTATAATTGTATTTCTGTAGTGTTGCTTATATTCTCCCCTCTCTCGTTCATGATTTTATTTATTTGGGTCCTTTCTCTCTTGTTTTTGATAAGTATGTTTAGGGGGTTATCAATTTTATTCATTCTTTCAAAGAACCAGTTCCTGGTTTCCTTCATCTGTTCTACTGTTTGTTGTTGTTGTTGTTGTTGTTGTTGTTGTTGTTGTTTGTGTATCAATTGTATATTTGTTTATCCATTGTTTCTGCTCTAATTATTATTTTCCTTCTCTGTTGGCTTTAGGCTTCATTTTTTTTCTAGCTCCTTTAGGTGTAATGTTAGTTTGTAAATTTGAGATTTTTTCTTGATTTTTTGATGTAGGCCTGTATTGCTTAATTCTTCCCTTTTATGACTATTTTTGCTGCATCTCAAAGGTATTGGACCATTGAGTTTTCATTATCATTTGTTTCCATGTATTTTCCATTTTTTCTTTAATTTCCTGGTTGACCCATTCATTCTGTAGTGGGCTATTCTTTAACATCCCTGTATTTGTGGTCTTTCCAAATGTTTTTCTTGTATTTAACTTTAAGTTTTATAGTGTGTTCAGAAAATATGCATGGTATGATCTCAATCTTTTTTTGTTTTTTGTTTTTTGTTTTTTTACTTGTTGAGGCCTGATTTGTGACCTTATATGTCATATATTCTGGAAATTAGTCCCATGTGAACTCAAAAAGAATGTGTATTCTGTTGCTTTATGACGAAAAGTTCTGAATATATCTGTTAATTCCATCTGGTCCAGTATGTCATTCAAAGCCACTGTTTCCTTGTTGATTTTCTGCTTATATGAACTGTCCATCACTTTAAGTGGGGTGTTAGAATCCCCTACTATTATTCTATTATTATAAATGAGTTTATTTATGTTTGTTATTGTTTTATATACATGGGTGTTCCATGTTGGGGATATAAATATTTAGAATTATTAACTCTTCTTGTTGGACAGATCCCTTAATTATGATAAAGTGCTTTTCTTCATCTCTATGGTCTTTGGTTTAAAATATGGCTTGTCTGATATAAGTATTGCTATTCTGGTTTTCTTTTGATATCCATTAGCATGATAAATGTTTTTCCATCCCCTGACTTTCAATCTGCAGGTGTCATTAGGACTAAAATAAGTCTTATGTAGGCAACATACAGATTAGTCTTGTTTTATTTTTTAATCCATCCTGACATTGGAGAATTTAGTTCATTTACATTTGGAGTAATTATTGATAGATATGAATTTAGTACCATTTTCTTACTTGTTTTGTAGTTTGTGGAGATTTTCCCTGTTCCTTTCTAGTCTTTGTCACTTTTTGTCTTTCTTTCCCATTCAAAGAGTCCCCTTTAATATTTCTTGCAGGGATGGTTTAGTGGTCATGAGCTCCTTTGGTTTTTGTCCGGGAAACAGCCTTGCTGGATAGAGTATTCTTGGCTGCATATTTTTCCCCAATCAGTATGTTGAATATATCATGCCACTCCCTTCTGGCCTGTCATGTTTCTAGGTAGAGATCAGGTGCTATCTTTATTTGCCTTTCCTTCTTAGAGACTTATTTTGTCTTGCTGCTTTTAGGATTTTTTCTTTATCTCTATTTTGCAAATGTGACTATGATATGACTTGATGCTGGCCTGCTTTTGTTGATTTTGATGGAAGTTCTCTATACCTCCTGGATTTGGATGTCTGTTTTACTTCCCCAGATTAAGGAAGTTTACACCAATAATTTCCTCAAGTAAATCTTCTGTTCACTTTCCCTTTTCTTCTTCTTCTGGAACTCCTATAGTATGAATGTTATTATGCTTTATGGAGTCACTCAGTTTCTTAAGTCTACATTCATGATCTAATATTTTTTCTCTCTTATTTTCAGATTCATTATTTTCCATAATTTTATCTTTTTTCATAATTTTATCTTTTATATCACTTCTTCATTCTCCTGCTTCTTCCATCTATATGGTGGTTACATCCAGTTGGTTTCACATCTCATTTATTGCATTTTTCATTGTTCCCTGACTAGTTTCTTTTATCTCTGTTGTAAGGGACTTCCCAGTGTCTTCTATGCTTTTCTCAAGTCCAGCTAGTATCCTTATGATTGTTCTTTTAAATTCTGGATCAGGCATATTACTTATATCTGTTTCAGCTAGATTCCTGGCTGTGACCTTTTCTTGTTATTTCTTTGGGGATGAATTTCTCCTTCTTGGCATTTTGTCTCGGTCTCTCTCTTCCTTTCTGTGTTAGGAAAGCCTGTTACATTTCCTGTTACTGAGAGTACTGGCTTCATAAAGAAGAGGTTATATATTGTCCAGGGCCTGGTGCTTCAGAAAGTGTCTCTGGTGTATGCTGTGTCCACTCTGATGCTCTGTTTTGGCTGCTCTTTTCCTCATGTCAGTCTTCTGCAGAGTTTCTCCTTCCCCGCAGTGGGGACTGTTCAGACTTTTGTCAGAGTGTGGTGAGTTGTTGTTGTTGTTGTTGTTGTTTTGAGAGAGAGAGAGAGAGCACGAGCAGGGGAGGGGAAGAGAGAGATGGGGACATAAGTTCCAAAGTGGGCTCCGAGCTGACAGCAGTGAGCCCAATGTGGGGCTTGAACTCACAATCCATGAGATCATGACCTGAGCCAAAGTCAGATGCTCAACCGAGCCACCCAAGCACCCTAAGAGTGTGGTGATTTTTAAATAGGAATGTTCTTATATGCTTGTTAAGAGACCTTATGCTATTTCCACTACAGGTGAAACTTTGAAGCACTCTATGGTAAATAGATGTGGTGCATGAGGGGGGTTTGTACTGACCTTCTTGGGGAGGTTCTTAGGCACTCTTGCCTTAGAAAAGCATCACCTGCAGAGTGCAAGGGGAAAGACTTGGTGTAGGCAGTTTAGACAGCCACTGTTGTAGCTGTGCTCCTTACTGAAGTTAGTTCATATTCAGGGGCATGGGAGAAAAGTGGAGCAAGCCCCCTCTCTTGTCCTTGCAAAGGTAAGTTCATGCCCACTGTTGTCTGGGAAACTCTCCCAGAAGAACAAACAATCTCCTCTCTAGGGTCCCAGGCCTTCTTCAGATTACTGACTTTACCTTGTCTGTTTCTGTACTACCTACCCACACAGCAGTGCAGTGCACCTTGGGGTCTTTCTAAAGAAGGCTGTATGAGTCTTAAAGCTCCAAACTTTAGGGAACTGGGTTGGCAAGGACCCATGCTGGTCCCTTGGGTGAGGGTATTGCGACACTGGGACTGATGTAAGTTTGTACCAGAAAGGCTGCTGTGCCAAAGTGCAGGGGTGGGAAATGAAGAGTACAGCACAGAAAAGAGACAATGGCCAGTTTATTTACTCTTCTAAGGTGTCTCTGCACCTATGTTGAGGGGCAGAGGATGGTAACAGTGCCCACCATTCTTTTATCTCCAGAAAGGCAATGACACCTCTCCCAGATGCACTCTAAAAAGGGGGAACCATCTCTCCCAGTGCATTCCAGGGTATCCTCAGATTAAACTTTCTTCTCCCAGGCTATCTGCCTTCCTTCTCCATAGCAACACTGCAGTGCCCTCAGGACTTCACATCGTCCATTAACAGAACTCTAAAATTCCAATCTTTGAGTCCCACTGGTTGTAAAAACTCAAAGATCAGCCCTTCTTGTTTTCCCTGTAAATGGCTTTGAGGAAGTGTTTTCCTTGTGTGATCCCCTGTACACTCCTCTCTCTTTCACCTCTCTTCATGATCAGGGCTCCCTTCCCTCCATAGGACCTGTGGTCCATTTCTTCCCCAAATCACATCTCCATACCTTCTACATTCCATGATGTGGGCTCTTCTCTCCCTCTAGTTGTGCACTTTGTTCTTTTAGTCCTCAGATAATTACTTGGATCTTCAGAATGATTTGATATCTAGGTATGTTTGAGGGTTGAGGCTAGCCTAGGGTCCTCTTGCAACTCTGCCATCTTAGCTCTCTTAGAATTGTTGAATTACTATGTTGTACACCTGAGACTAATAATAACATTGCATGCAAATTATACTTCAATTAAAAAAACTAAATGTAATAAAATAAAAATAAATAAATGTAAACCACATCAGACTCACTAGGATGGCTACTGTGATGGTTAATTTTATGTGTCACCTTGACCGGGCCATGGATATACTCAGGTACTGGTTAAATATTATTCTTGTTTCTCTCAGCTTGTTATGGATGAAATTAACATTTAGATTGTAAGACTGAGGAAAGAATATTGCCTTCCATAATTTAGGTGGTCGTTATTTAATCATTTGAAGGCCTGACTAGAATAAAAGGGCTGATCCTCCCCACCAAGAAAGAAAGAATTTTTCCTACCAGTCTTTGAACTCGGATATTGGCTATTTTCCTGCCTTTGGACTCAAACTGAGACATTGGTTCTTCCTTTTTCTTTAGTCTGCCAGCCTTCAGAATAGAACTACACCATTGGCTCTCCCAGCTCCCAAGCCTTCAAACTTGGATTGCAACTAACCATTGACTCTCCTGTGTTTCCAGCTTGCCAACTTTTCCTGAAGATCTTGGGACTTGTTAGCCTCCATAATTGTATGGGCCAATTCCTTGTAATAAATCATTTTATACACACTCCCCCTCCCTCTCTCTCTGTATTGATTTTGTTTATCAGGAGAACCCTGAACAATACCGATACTATTTTAAAAAAAGCAACAAGATTCTCAGTATCCACATATGAGTGAAAACATATGGTATCTGTCTTTCTCTGACTGACTTATTTCACTTATCATAATACCCTCCAGGTCCATCCTCCTGTATCCCTTGGGTAAATTCCTAACAGTGCTATTGCTGGGTCGTAGGGTAGATATATTTTTAATTTTTTGAGGAACCTCCACACTGTTTTGCAGAGCAGCTGCACCAGTTTGCATTCCCACCAACATTGCAAGAGGGTTCCTGTTCTTCCACATCCTCTCCAGCATCTATAGTCTCCTTATTTGTTCATTTTTGCCACTCTGACTGGCGTGAGGTTGTATCTGAGTGTGGTTTTGATTTGTATTTCCCTGATGAGGAGCGACATTGAGTATCTTTTCATGTGCCTGTTGGCCATCTGGATGTCTTCTTTACAGAACTGTCTATTCACCTTAACAGAAGACCATGGGGGAGGGGAAGGGGGAAAAAGTTACAGAGAGGGAGGGAGGCAAACCATGAAAGACTCTTAAATACTGAGAACAAACTGAGGGTTGATGGGGGTAGGGGGGAGGGGAAAGTGGGTGATGGGCATTGAGGAGGGCACCTGTTGGGATGAGTACTTGGTATTGTATGGAAACCAATTTGACCATAAATTATATTTAATACAAAAAATAAAAAGCAAAAAGCAACAAGAAAATAAGAAGTGTTGGCAAGGAGAAATTGGAATGCTTGTGCCCTGTAGGTCAGAGTGTGAAATGGTAAATGTGCTGTGGAAAATACCCCCATGGATTCTCAAAACAAAAATAGAAACAAAAACATATGATCAAGTAATTCTGCTTCTGAGTTTATAACCAAAGAATTACAAATGGGGTCTTGAAGAGATATTTGCGTATCAATATTTATTGCAGCTCACAATAGCTAAGAGGTAGAAGCAACCCAGATATTTACTGACAAATGGATGAATAAAAAACAGGTTATATATGCATAGAATAATATGCAAATACATATTATGTATATCCTTCCTTATAAAGGAAGGAAAGTCCTTTTTTCTTGGAGTTTCACATCTTTTATTTCAGTCCTTCTACATTCTAAAAGACAAATAATTCCAAAATGACCTGCCTTAATAAAGCAAATATAGAGCTAAATTAAGCTAAAATAAAGAACTTGTGCATACTACTAATGTAACACTGTCACAATTTTTTTACTTTCAGTAAAACAGATTAATTAATTTAATGTTTATTTTTGAGAGGGATAGAGAGATAGAGAGCACTAGGGAGGGGCAGAGAGAGATAGGGAGACAGAATCCAAAGCAAGCTCCACACTGTCAGCACAGAGCCCCATGGGGGCTCGAAATCAGGAACCATGAAGTCATGACCTGGGCTGAAGCCGGATGCTTAATGACTGAGCCAGCGAGGCACTCTTATTTATTTATTTTAAACTTAAGTATAGTAAAAACACAATATTACATTAGTTTCATGTGTAACATAGTGATTCTACAAGTTTATACATTATTCTGTGTTCACCACAAGTGTAGCTCTCATCTGCCACCATACAACACTATTTAAATATCATTGACTATATTCCTTATGCTGTGTCTTTTATTCTCATGACTTATTCAGTCCATAACTGGAAGCCTGTATCTCCCACTCCCCTTCACCCATTTGGCTTATCTGCACATCCTCCACCCCCTAGCAACCATCAGTTTGTTCTCTGTATTTATAGGTCTAATTCTGCTTTTCATTTATTTATCTGTTTTGCTTTGTATTGTTTTTAGACTCCACATATGAGTGGAATCATATAGTATTTTTGTCTTTCCAGTCTGATTTATTTCGCTTAGCATAATACCCTCTAGGTCCAACCACATTGTTGCAAATGACAAGATCTCATCTTTTTTTATGATTGGATACTATTCCATTATATGTACATAGACACATACATATATGCATATATATATATATACATATACATATACATATACATATACATATACATATACCACTTCTTCCTTACACATTGATCTTTCAGTGGACAATTAGGTTGCCTCTGTATTGTTGCTGTTACAAACAATGCTGCAATAAAAATAGGGGTACACATATCTTTTTGAATTAGTGTTTTCATTTGCTTTAGGTAAATACCCAGTAGTGGAATTACTGGATCATATGATAATTCTATTTTTAATGTTTTGAGGAACCTCCTACTGTTTTCCAAAGTGGCTGTATCAATTTACATTCCCTACAACAGATTGAGTGCTCTTTTTCCCTATGTTCTAGACAACACTTGTTATTTCTTGTCTTTTTGATACTAGCTGTTCTGAATGGTATGAGGTGATATCTCATTGTGATTTTAATTAGCATTTCCCTAATGGTTAATGAGATTGAGCATCTTTTCATTTACCTGTTGGCCATCTCTGTATCTTCTTTACAAAAATGTCTATTCAGGTCCTCTTCTCATTTCAAAAAATGTTTTAAATTTTAATTCCAGTATTATTAACAGACAATGTTATATTAGTGGTGTAATATAATTATGATAATAATATAATGGAATATTATATTAATCTGTCATAAAAAAAGAAATTTTGTTATTTGCAACAAGGGTATAGGCCTAAGTGAAATAAGTATGTCAAAGAAAGACAAATACCATATGATTTCATTCACGTGTGAAATTTAAGAGACAAAACAAATGAACAAAAAAGGGGGAGAGAATCCCAAGCAGGATCCATGCTCTCAGCTCAGAGCCTGACATGGAGCTTGAACTCCCCAACTGTGAGATCATGATCTAAGTTGAAACCAAGAGAAGGATGTTTGACTGAGCCATTCAGGCACACTTAACTCTTCTTTGAATGTTTGGTAGAATTCATCTGAATTCATCTGAATTCATTGATTGCATCAATCTGGTCCTGGGCTGTTATTTTTTGGTAGTTATTTGATTGACAATTCAATTTTGTTACTACTAATTCGTCTGTTTAGATTTTTGCATTTCATTTTGATTCGGTTTTAGAAGATTGTATGTTTTTAAGAATTTATCCATTTCTTCTAGGATGTCAAGTTGGTTGGCATATAATATTTCATAGTATTCTCTTGTAATACATTGTATTCTGTGGTATCAGTTGTTACTTCTCCTTTCTCATGTCTGATTTAATTTATTTGTTTTTTTTTTTCTTTGTTTGATGACTTTGGCTAAGGGTTTATCAATTTTTTTGATCTTTTCAAAGAACCAGTTCTTGGTTACATTGATATTTTTTTTCTTTTTTTTTTTTTTTTTTGGTTCTGTCTTTTATTCTACTTTGATCTTCATTATATCCTTCTACTCACCTTGTGCTTTGTTCTTTTTCTAGTTCCTTTAGGTGTAAGTTTAGATTGTTTTTGTTTTTGTTGTTTTGTTTTGAGCTTCTTGTATCTTGAGGTGGGCCTGTATTACTATGTATTTCTGTCTTATAACTGCTTTCACTGCATCCCAAAGATTTTTGACCATTACGATTTTACTTTTACTTATTTTCATGGTTAAATTTTTTTTTATTGCTTCATTGACACAGTAAATGTTTAGTATATTATTTAGCTACCACGTATTTGCGTTTTTTCCATTTTTTTCTTGTAATTTATTTCTAGTTTCATACTATTGTGGTCAGAAAAAATGCATGGTTTGATTTCAATCTTTGTAAATTTATTTATTGAGGCTTGTTTTCTGGTTTAACATGTGATGTATTCTGAAGAATATTCCATGTTAACTAGAAAAGAATGTGTATACTGTTGTTTTGGGATGGAATATAATGTATATATCTGTTATGTCCATGTGTTCCAATGTGTCATTCAAAACCAGTTTCTTTATTGATTTTCTGCCTGGATGACCTATCTGTTGGTATAAATGGGGTGTTAAAGCCCCCTACTATTATTGTATGACCATAAATTCAGCTCTTTCTCTCTGTTAATATTTGCTTTATGTATTTAAATACTCTGTTGTTGGGTGTGTAGATATTTAAAATTGTTATATCCTTTTGTTGGATTGATTCCCTTATCAGTATGTAATGTCTTTCTTTGTCTCTTGTTACAGTTTTTGTTTCAAAGTGTATGTTGTGTGATATAAGTATTGCTACCCCATCTTTTTTTCCCCTTCCATTTGCAGGTAAATGTTTTTTCATTCATTCATTTTAAGTCTTTATGAGTCTTTAGGTCTGAGTTGAGTCTCCTTTAGGCAGATGGTGTTGGTTTTCTATTTATTCCACCACCTTATGTCTCTCGACTGGAGAATTTAGGCTATTTACATTTAAAGTAATTACAATTTTCATTCCAAATTAAAAAAAAATTCTAGTTAGTTAACATATAGTATAATATTGGTTTCCAGAATATAATTTAGTAATTCATTACTTACATATAACACTCCATGCTCATCATGCTAAGGGCCTTCTTATTACCCATCACACATTTAGCCCATACCCTACCTACTTCCCTCCATCAACCCTCAGTTTGTTCTCTATCATTAAGAGTATCTTATGGTTTGCTTCCCTTCCTTTTTTCCCCCTTTCCCCCTTCTCATATGTTCATCTGTTTTGTTTAATAAATTCCACATATGAGTGAAATCATATACTATTTGTCTTTCTCTGACTGACTTATTTTGCTTAGCATAATACACTCTAGCTCCATGCATTTTGTTGCAATGGCAAGATTTCATTCTTTTTGATGGCTGAGTAATATTCTATTGTATTTATATATCACATCTTCTTTGTCCATTCATCATTTGATGGACACTTGGGCTCTTTCTGTAGTTTGGCTATTGTTCATAATGGTGCATGTACCCCTTCGAATCTGTATTTTTGTATCCTTTGGTACAGTATGGTACTGACAGAAAAACAGACACATAGATAAATGAAATGGAATAGAAAACCCGGAGTTAGACCCACAACTATATGGTCAACTAATCTTAGACAAAGTAGTAAAGAATATCCAATGGAAAAAAAGAAAGTCTCTTCAACAAATGGTGTTGGGAAAACTGGACAGAACATGTAGAAGAATGAACCTGGAGCACTTTCTTACACCATTATGAGAGATGCAGTAGAGAAGCATGAAAGGAAAATACTTCAAAAGGGAAGGGCTGGAGAAGGTGCAGGGCCTTAGGACATGTTTACATAGCTGAACATGGCTGCAGCTTGTAAAAAAAGCCTAGAGCCATTAACATTGTCCAGGGCCAGATCCTCTTTCACACCTGACCCTTCCTAGCATTATAGAAACGAATTAACTTGAAATTCAACCTTGAAAAGCTAAACCATTAAATTGATTAGCACACTTGCTTAGCTGACTTTATGCATGTAGTTTTTAGTAATGTCTTTTATCCTAATAAAAAGAAGCTTCATTCTGGAGTCGGGGCCTCATTCCTACTCGAGTATGAGGACCTTCACTTAACTGCACTTTGCGGACCTATCTTCTGTGACTCCAGCCATATTCCCTGCAACACACCATACAAAAAATAAATTCAAAATGGTAGAAAGACCTAAATGTGAGACAGGAAACCATCCAAATCCTACAGGAGAAAACAAGCAGCAACCTCTTTGACTTAGGCTGCAGCAACTTTCTAATAAACATGTCACCTGAGGCAAAGGAAACAAAAGCAAAAATGAACTATTGGGACTTCATTAAGATAAAAAAACTTCTGCATAACAAAGGAAACAACCAACAGAACTAAAAGACAACCTGTGGAATAGGAGAAGATATTTGCAAATGATGTATCTGATAAAGGGTTAGTATCCAACATTTAAAAAGAACTTATACTCAACACCCAAAAATCAGATAATCCAGTTAAGAGATGAACAGAAGACATTAATAGACATTTTTCCAAAGATGACATAGACACGGCTAACAGACATGAAAAGACGTTCAACATCACTCATCATAAGGGAAATGCAAATCAAACCACCATGAGATACCACCTCACATGTGTGAGAATGGCTAAAGTTAACAACACAGGAAACATGTTGGCAAGGATGTGAATAAAGAGGAACCCTCTTACACTGTTGGTGTGAATGCAAACTGGTGCAACCACTCTGGAAAACAGTATGGAGATTCCTCAAGAAGTTAAAAATAGAACAACCCTATGATCCAGCAATTGCACTACTAGGTATTTACCTCAAGTAATTACTTTTTGCATATGTACTTATTACCATTTTGTTAATTGTTTTCTGGTTGTTTTTGTAGTTTCTCTGCGTTTCTTTCTGCTTTTCTTGTTTTCTTTCTTTGTGGTTGATGAGTTTTTGTGGTGTCCTATTCGGATTCTTTATCTTTATTTTTCTTTATCTATGACAGGTTTGGGATTTCTCTTTATCATGAAGTTCCTATATAATATCTTAAGTAAACAACATTCTATATGTATTTGATGGTCAATTAGGTTTAAACACATTCTAGAATAAACAACAAACTTTTATTTACTCCCTCCTCCACTTTTTTTGCATATGTTGTCATATATTACCTCTTTTTATTCATAATTTTCTTATGTCTAATTATGGTCATTTCTTTTCCACTTAAAGAATTTTCTGTAACATTTTTTGTAAGGCTGATTTAGTGCTGACAAACACCTTTACTTTTTGTTTAGAAAACTATCTCTTTTTCATGTTTGAATGATAACCTTGCTTGTAGATTACTCTTGGTTGTAGGTTTTTTCCTTTCAGCACTTTGAATATTATGCCAATCCCTTCTGGTCTCCAAAGTATATGCTGAAATATTAGCTAATAGCCTTGTAAGTTTTCCCTTATAGGTATCTTTATGTTTTTCTCTTGCTGCCTTTAAGATTCCTTATCTTTAATTTTTGACATTTTAATTATTATATATTCTGGTTTGGATGTCCTTGAGTTCATCTTGTTTGGAACTCTATGTTCTTCTTGGACCTGGATGTTTATTTCCTTCCTTAGGTTAAACATGTTTTCAGATATTTCCTCAAGTAAGTTTTCTACCCCTTTGTCTCTCTTTGTTCTGGGACCCATATAATGCAAACATTTGTTCACTTGATTTTGTCCAAGAGATCCCTTAACCTATCCTCATGTTTAAAATTTTATTTATTTATTTATTTATTTATTTGCTGTTCAGCTTGGATGCTTTCCATTACCCTGTCTTCCAGATTTCAGATATATTCTTCTGCATCAATTAATCTACTCAATTCCTTCTAGTGTGTTTTTATTTTAGTTATCATATTATTCAACTCAACTGTTAGTTTTTAATATTTTTCTATCTCTATATTGAAGGTACCTCTGAGTTCTTCAACTCTTCTTTCCAATGTAACAAACATCTTCATAATCAATAGTTTAAATTCTTTATCAAGCATATTGCTTACTCCATTACATTTGTTTTTTCCTCAGGTTTTTGTTTTGTTTCTTCTTTTGGAGTATATTCTTCTGTCTTCCCATTCTGCTCCCCATTTTGTCTCCCCTTTATTTATATGGATTAACTGGATTAGTTACTTGTGAGCTTAAAAGAATGGTCTTGTGTATCCTAATCTTTTATGTATACTTTAAGCTTGGTGACTTTTGTTGGCTGGCTGGAATTTTGGTTGGCATGGACTCTGGGTTCTGGGGTTTTCCATTCAGTGGGTTCCCTGTTAAGCGAGAGAAAGCTGAAGTGGATGCATGGTGGGATGTCTTGGGGTTCTATGTGCTAAGGGTGCTCTGGCTAGACAGCTGAAATTGAAATGGGTTCAAGCCAGGGTGTCCTGGGGTGCTCTGTGCAGGGGTTCTCTGGCAGGGAAGCTGTAACTGAGGCAGTGTGCAAGCCAGAAGGTCCTTGAGCTCTGTGTGCTCAAAAGATAGGTAAAACTAAAGTGGGTGCAAACCCAGGGGACCCATGGCTTTACACACAGAAAGAACTTTGGCACACTAGCTGAAGCTGAAGTGGATGTAAACTGGGGTGTACTATGACTCTAAATTGAGGGTGATCTGAAGGGGCAGCTGGAGCTGATGTGCTATAGGCCTGGAGGTCCTTCGATGCTCCACATAGGGGACACCTTGGAAGAGCATCTAAAGCTAAAATGGGTGCAGGCCAGTGTGATCTCTGGGGTCTTCATGCAAATTGTGTCCTAGCAAGACAGTTGAAGCTGAATTTAGTGGACACTCAGGTGTCCCAAGGTTTTCAGTGCAGGGGACCCCTGGCTGTGACTGGAGCCAAGGCCAGTGTGGTCAGGAGTGTTCTGGGGTGCTCCACACACTTGATGGAGTGGCTGAAACCAGTGCAAGCATAAGCCATAGCATTCCAAGGTGCTCTACACAAGGGGCACCCTGGCAAGGTGGCTGAATCTGAAGCAGATAACAGCTAAGAGCTTCTGGAGTGCTCTGCATTGAGGGTGACCTACCAAGCTGTCTGAAGCTAAAGTGTTAGGGCCTGTATTGTTAATGTGTGCTTTGCATCTTTGTCAACTTGGCTTGAAGGCTGGGTTTATAGTGAGCCTTTATACAGATGTCCTGATGTGTATCACCCTGTGATCACCTTGGTAGGATGGCTGGGGCTGGTGTGAGCTAGGGGCTTAAGGCTCACTGAGGTGGCAAGCTAGTTTGGACACTCAGATTGTGTACCAATATATGCTTTTATATATAGTGGAGGGCAGTGTAGTTCATGTTTGTTTGCCCCTCCCACCCAGAAAGCATTTCAGCAGCTAACCCCCACCATTTGGTGGAGTTCCAGGGCTGTCTTTTATATGCTAGCTGCTCTTTTAAACTGCAGCTGTAAAAAAGAAAGGAAAAGAAAAAAAAAAAGAGACAAAACGACAACAGAAACTTTTTTTTTCTGGTGTGAGCTCACAGACTTGCTGAGGTGTCAAGCCATTTATAGTAACAAAACTTTGCTCTGGTATGCACTTTTAAGTTGGAGAGGGAGTATAAACCATGTTGTTCTCCCTCTTCTGACCCAAAGATCATTCCTGCAGGTCCTCTGCCATTTGGTGAGGTTATAGTGTTATCTCTTTTATATGCTAGGTGGTCTTTTAAACCACAGCTTTTGTTTTCCTGTGTTGAAAGAGAGATGAATATGTTCATGGTTCCTCAGTATTATCCCTCCTCACTCTAGTTTGCAGTGTCAGGGGTGGAGGTTCCCTTTGTTACTGTGTCTCCATCTCCCTCGTTGTTTTGTTTTTCTGTTCTATCTTTTGTTGTGCAGTTGTTAAGTCACTCGCAGTTTTTCTTCAGGAAGAATTGTTTTATAAATAGGTATAATTTAGTGTGTTCCAAGGGGGGTTGAGTCCAGGGTCTTCCTAGGTCACTATCTTAGACCTCACCCTCCAGGAAAGAAATTCTGACACATGTTCCAACATAGTTGACACTTCAGGGTATTATGGCCAATGAAATAAGCAAGTCAAAAAAAAGAAAAATACTGTATGTTTCCAGTTATATGATGGGTCTAAAGTAAACAAATTCATTGAGAGAGAAAACAGAATAGTGTTTACCAGAGAGTGGAAGAAGGGAAAAATGGGAGTTGTTGTTAATATGTATAGAGTTTCAGTTTTACAAGATGAAAAATTTCTGGAGGTGTGTTTCACAATAATGTAAATAAAGTTAACAGTCTTTAACTGCACATTTAAAAATGGTTATGATGGAAAAGGAAACTCACAGCATTCGCCGCTAATCTATTAAAAAAGCAGAACATGGAAGACTAGATTTAAATGATTATGATCCAAATATATGCTGCAATGAGAATCACTTTAGATCTAAAAACACAAATAGGTTAAAAGTGAAAAGATAGAAAAGATATGTCAGGCAAACTAACCAAATGAGAGCTGGGGTGTCTATACTGATAAAAAAAATAAACTTAAGTTAAAAAGTGGTAATAGAAACAAATAAGGGTATTATATATCAGTAAAAGATCAATTTTGTAAGAGCATATAATAATTATAAACATATACACACCAAAAAATAAAGCCCCAAGATATATGAAGCAAACCTTGACGGAATTGATGAGAGAAAAAAGAAATTCTACAATAATAGTTTGATATTTCAATAACCACTATCAATAATGGACAGAACAACTGGACAAAAGATCAGTAAGGAAATAGAGGACTTGAACAAACACTAAAACCAACTAGACTTAACAGACATGCCCAGAACATTTCATCTAACAATACCGGAATACATATTTTTCTCAAGTGCATATGGAGCAGTCTTCAAGAAATACCATATGTTAAGCCATGAAATAAGTCTGAATAAATTAAAAGATATTCAAAGCATACAAGGTATATTTACCAACCACAGTGGAATAAAGCTTGAAATCAATAACAAGGAAACTTCAGAAATTCACAAATATATTGATATTAAACAACACACTCTTGCGCAAACAATGGCTAAAATAAGAAATCACAAGGGAAATTTAAAAATGTTTTGGATTATTATTTAGCCATAAAAATAAGGAAATCCTGCCATTTGCAACATGGATGGACTTAAGTCCATTATGCTAAATGAAATGAGTGAGACAGAGAAAAGTAAATACTGTGGGATGTCAGTTATATGTGGAATCTAAAAAAAAAACAAAGAAAAGCCAAACTCATAAAAAAAGAGATCAGATTTACGGTTTCCAGAGGCAAAGAAGGGGTAATGGGAAAGGAAGTGGGATGAATGTGGTCAAAAAGCATGAACTTCCAAAAATTTTTTTTTTTTGTACATATATGGGATGATAGATGTTAACTAAACTTAGAGGTATTTTTTTCACAATATATGTAAGTCAAATCATTATGTTGTGCACCTTAAACTTATACAGTGCTATGTGTCAATTATATCTCAAGAAAATGGGAGGGAGGGGAACATGCTCTGAGACAAATGAAAACAAAACCCCAACATACCAAACTTATGGGAATCAGTGAAACCAGTTCCTAGAGAAAAATTCATAACTATAAATGTCTATATTAAAAAGTAATTAATAACTTAAGAGAAGTCAAATAACATAAAACTTAAGCAACTAAGAAAAAGGAACAAAATAAACCCAATTACAATATAAGGAAAGAAATGATAAAGATTATAGAAGTGATAATTTGAAGTAGCAAATAGAAAAACAATAGAGAAAATTAGGAAAACCAAAATTTGGTTATTTGAAAAGATCTACAAAATTGACACAGCTTTAGCTATATTAACTAAGAAAAAAGAGGGAAGACTGAAATTATTAAAACCAGAAATGAAAGTGGATATACTACTATTAACCTTACAGAAATATAAGTTGTAAGAAAATTATAGAATACTGTAAGCAAATGTACACCAAAAAAATTAGTGTAGATGAAATGAAAAAAAAAATCCCTAGAAACACACAAACTGTCAAAACTGACTCAACAAGAAACACAAGATTGGAACAAATCTGTTATGGACTGAATTTTTGGATACTCCCAAAATTCATATACTGAAATCCTAGCCCCCGATGTGATTGTTTAGGAATAGAATGTGGGGTTTGGGAATGTGATTAGGTCATGAGTCAAACTCTCATGAATGTAATTGGTGTCCTTATAAAAGAGACCCCAAAGAGCTCTCTCACCCCTTGCTATATTTGAGGACTCAGCAAGAAGATTGCTATGAACTAAGAAGGAGGCCTCCACCAGACACTTAATCTGCTGGCACCTTGATGTTGGATTTCCCAGCTTCTAGAGGTGTGACAAATAAGTGTTTGTTATTTAAATCATCCAGTCTATGGTATTTTTGTAATAGCAGCTTGAACAGACTAAGAAAAGACCTACAAAAAAAAATCGAATAGGGCCAACATGGAGAAGTAGGGGGATACATACTTCCCACGTCTCCCAAACAAAGAAGAGCTTAAGCCAAAGGACTTTGAACCCCAAGAGTCTGGGAGGAAAGGAGACTAAATCTACCAGGAAGAAAATGGGACAACTTGAGAGACCATAGGTGGGTGATTGCAAACTGGGGGAGATAAAATGGGCTGCATAGTCATGAAGGGGAGGGATCCCCTCCTGCCAAGAGACAAAGGGAAGAGAAAGAGTGGCTGGGGAAGTGTAGGACTGGATCTGTACAAGAGAAAAAACATTGGACTGGGGTGGAGAGGGATCCCATCAATAACTGCAAGTTAGAGGATCTCTAACTGCAGATCCCATCTTCCGACTGGGGCCTGCTACCCTGTTCGCACACCTGGGGAGGAGGGGAGTGACCCTTGGGTTCAGTGGTAGATCAGGGGCATGGTACACAGCAGGAGAAACTGGTCCACTCCCCTGAAGAGCTGTGGCACAGAACAAAATCAGCCAGGACCTCATTCCAGACAAGTTTCTCCACTACTGGGGCACATGGAGTGGGAGTTTAATTCCCAGACAAGCCTCCAGGGCAAAGGAGTTGGCGGAATGAGACAGACAGCCCCATCTGCGCCTGAGGCACAGCGAGGATGGCTCCAAAGGAATGATTTGGGACACTGGGTGGTAGAGAAGAGACTGGGGGGGGGGAGCCAATTTTCTCCCCACCACCACCACCAAGGGCATGAGGGATCGTACTTGGGGCCCACAATGGAGGCAGGACCACATTACCCCAAACCACACCACTCTGTGCTGGGTAACTACGTATCCACTGGAGTAGGATAGATGCTGTGGAACTAGATGGACAGTTCCTCTGGACCAATGCTACAGCATTGACTGGATTAATTCTAGGACAATTATGGAAATATAGATATA
This sequence comes from Panthera onca, assembly GCF_046562875.1. NCBI lineage: Eukaryota > Metazoa > Chordata > Mammalia > Carnivora > Felidae > Panthera > Panthera onca. The sequence goes on from NC_138357.1 coordinate 67,395,623, forward strand.
TCCCCCCCCATTTCTCCTCCTTATCTCTTCCCTCCTCAAGGTTGGCTACTCTGGTTATTGGTTTGTTTAAACAGACATACTTAATCCACTCTCTTGATCATGTTCTACACCTCCTTCTTTAGATTCCTTTCTCTCTTTCTGGAAAAATCAAGCCATATACTTTATCCATCTGGGTAATTTTATCTTCATTTCTTTTACCACTTCCTACCTTATTTTCCTTTCTCTATCTCTGGATTAAGCCTTTTAGTCTCTCTGCCTGGTCAATGTGTATTTTTCCTTTATACACACCGCTGTCATTTCTCTCTTTGTATGTGCTCTTCCATGAGCACTGCCTTCACCCTGTTCTTTACTTGTAGCTGGTGTTTCTGGTTTCTTGCTTTTGGATTGTTTTTAGGTTTTAGTTTTTGTTTCTTTGTTTTATTTATGTGTTTGTGTGTTTTGTCTCCTGTTTCTCTGTCAGTTTTTTTTCCTTTACAGGTATACTTCAAGGAACAAATCAAAGCAAACCTGGTGGAGGGTTCAAAACATCACTATGAGTAGGGAAATAAAATAACCAAAGTAACAACAGACAGCAAGTAACGCTCTCCAAAAAACACCTCCTGAAGGGCCAGACCCTGGACAGTGTATGACCCCCATTTAATGTAACAGTGCTCGCAGGTGTAGAGCAAATAACAAGCTTTTAAAACTCATAAGGGGCAGAAAACTAGCCAAAATGATGAAATGGAAAAATTCTCCTCAAAAAAATTCCAGAAAGAAATGACAGATAAAGAATTGATCAAAAAGATTTAAGCAATATAACGGAACAAGAATTTAGAATAATAGTCCTAAAATTAATTTCTGGGCTTGAAAAAAGCATAGAGGACAGCAGACAATCTATTGTTACAGAGATCAAGGGACAAAAAAATAGTCATGATGAACTAAGTAAATGTTATAAAGAGGTGCAAAATAAAACGAAGGGGCCACAGAGTGGATTGAAGAGGCAGAGGGGAGAATAAGTGAATTATAAGATAAAATTATGGAAAAAGAGGAAGCTGAGAAAAAAAGAGAGAAATCCAGGAGTACCAGGGGAGAATTAGAGAACTAAGCAATTCAATCAAACAGAACAATATCTGTAACATAGGAATTCCAGAAGAAGAAGAGAGAGAAGGGGGCTGAAGGTGTACTTGAACAAATCATAGCTGAGAACTTCCCCAATCTGGGGAAGGAAACAGGAATAGAAATTCAAGAGGCACAGAGAACTCCTTTGAGACATAACTTGAATGAATCTTCTGCATGACATATCATAGTGAAACTGGAAAAATACAAAGATAAAGAGAGAATTCTGAAAGCATCCAGGGATAAATGGGCCTTAACATACAAAGGTAGACACATGGGGTAGTAGCAGATCTATCTACTGAAACCTGGCAGGCCAGAAAGGAATGGCAGGAAATCTTCAATGTGATGAACATAAAAAATATGCAGCCAAGAATCCTTTATCCAGCAAGCCTGCAATTCAGAATAGAGGGAGATATAAAGGTTTTCCCAAACAAAATTTGAAGGAATTCATCGCCACTAAAACAGCCCTACAAGAGATCCTAAGGGGGATTCTGTGAGTGAAATGTTGCAAGTACCACAAAGTACCAGAGACATCACTACAAGCATGAAACCTACAGACATCACAATGACTCTAAAAACATTATTTCAATGGTAATATTGAATGAAAATGGATTAAATTCTCTAACCAAAAGACATAGGGTATTAGAACGTACAAAAAAACAAGACCCATCTATTTTCTGTCTACAAGGGACTCATTTTAGATCTGAGGACACCTTCAGATTGAAAGTGAGGGGATGAAGAAATATCTATCCTACTACTGGAAGTCAAAAGAAAGCTGGAGTAGCCATACTTATATCAGACAAACTAGATTTTAAATTAAAGGCTGTAACAAGAGATGAAGAAGGGCGTTATATAATAATTACAGGGTCTACCCATCAAGAAGAGCTAACAATTATAAATGTCAATGCACCAATTTCGAGTGCCTCCAAATATATAAAACAATTAATCACAAACATAAACAACCTTATTAATAAGAATGTGGTAATTGCAGGGGACTTTAATACTCCACTTACAACAAAGGATAGATCATCTAGACAGAGAATCAATAAAGAAAAAGGGCCCTGAATGATACATTGGATCAGATGGACTTGACAGATATATTTAGAACTCTACATCCCAAAGCAACAGAATATACTTTCTTCTCGAGTGCACATGGAACATTCTCCAAGATAGATCGCATACTGGGTCACAAAACAGACCTTAATAAGTATAAAAGAGTTAAGACAATACCATGCACACTTTCAGACCACAATGCTATGAAACTTTAAAACAACCACAGGAAAAAGTCTGGAAAGCCTCCAAAAGCATGGAGGTTAAAGAACACCCTACTAAAGAATGAATGGGTCAAAAGGCAATTAGAGAAGAAATTTAAAAATATATGGAAACACATGAAAATGAAAAGACAACAATCCAAATGCTTTGGGATGAAGTGAAGGAAGTCCTGAGAGGAAAATACATTGCAATCCAGGTCTATCTCAAGAAACAAGAAAAATCCCACACACAAAATCTAACAGCACACCTAAAGGAAATGGAAGCAGAACAGCAAAGACACCCCAAACCCAACAGAAGAAGAGAAATAATACAGATCAGAGCAGAAATAAACAATATAGAATCTAAAAAACTGTAGAGAGATCAATGAAACCAAGAGTTGGTTTTTTGAAAAAATAAACAAAATTGACAAACCTCTAGCAAGGATTCTCAAAAAAGAAAAGGGAGATAACCCAAATAGATAAAATCATGAATGAAAATGGAATTATTACAATGAATCCCTCAGACTTACAAGCAATTATCAGGGAATACTATGAAAAGTTACATGCCAACAAACTGGACATCCTTGAAGAAATGGACAAATTCTTAAACATCCACACACTTCCAAAATTCAAATAGGAAGAAACAGTAAATTTGAACACACCCATAACCAGTGAAGAAATTGAATCAGTTATCAAAAATATCCCAGACTTTAGCTTCCACTACAAACTGTAATCATCGAGACAGCATGGTATTGGCACAAAAACAGAAACATAGCCAATGGAATTGAATAGACTCCAGAATTGAACCCAGAAAAGTATGGCTAACTAATCTTTGACAAGCAGGAAAGAATATCCAATGGAAAAGAGACAGGCTCTTTCACAAATGGTGCTGGGAGAACTGGACAGCAACATGCAGAACAATAAAATTAGACCACTTTCTGACACCATTCACAAAAATAAACTCAAATGGATGGAGGACCTGAATGTGAGACAGGAAACCATCCAAACCCTAGAGGAGAAAGCAGGAAAAAACCTCTCTGACCTCAGTCGCAGCAATTTCTTACTTGACACATCTCCAAATGCAAGGGAATTAAAAAGCAAAAATTAACTATTTATTGGGACCTCATCAAGATAAAAGGGTTCTGCACTGCAAAGGAAACAATCAACAAAACTAAAAGGCAACCAATGGAATGGGAAAAGATATTTGCAAATGACATATCAGACGAAGGGCTGGTATCCAAAATCTATACAGAACTCACCAAACTCCACACCCAAAAAACAATCCAGTGAAGAAATGGGCAGAAAACATGAATAGACACTTCTCTAAAGAAGACATCCAGATGGCCAACAGGCATATGAAAAGATGCTCAAGGTCACTCCTCATCAGGGAAATACAAATCAAAACGACACTGAGATACCACCTCACACCAGCCACAGTGGCTAAAATAAACAAATTAGGAGACAATAGATGCTGGAGAGGTTGTGGAGAAAAGGGAACCCTCTTGCCCTGTTGGTGGGAATGCAAACTGGTACAGCCACTCTGGAAAACAGTGTGGAGGCTCCTCAAAAAATTAAAAATAGATCTACCCCATGACCCAGCAGTAGCGCTGCTAAGAATTTACCCAAGGATACAGGAGTGCTGATGTATAGGGGCACTTGTACCCCAATGTTTACAGCAGCACTCTCAACAATGGCCAAATTATGGAAAGACCCTAAATGTCCATCCACTGATGAATGGATAAAGAAGTTGTGGTTTATATATATAATGGAATACGACTTGGCAATGGGAAAGAATGAAATCTGGCCATTTGTAACAACGTGGATGGAACTGGAGAGTGTATGCTAAGTGAAATATGTCATACAGAGAAAGATACTATATGTTTTCACACTGATGTGGATCCTGAGAAACTTAACAGAAGACCATGGGGGAGGGGAAGGGAAAAAAAGTTAGAGAGGGAGGGAGGCAAACCATAAGAGACTCTTAAAAACTGAGAATAAACTGAGGGTTGATGGGGGTGAGAGGGAGGGGAAAGTGGGTGATTGTCACTGAGAATGGCACCTGTTGGGCTGAGCACCAGGTGTTGTATGGAAACCAATTTGGCAATAAATTTCATGTTAAAAAAATGAATTTCCCTAATGGTTAGTGATGTTGAGCACCTTTTCATAGGTAATTTGCATATCTTCTTTGGACAAATACATATTCAAGTCCTTTGCTCCTTTTTTAATTGGATTTTTGTCTTTTTGGTATTGAGTTGTAGAAACTCCTTGTATGTTTTGGATACTAGCCCTTTCTGAGATATGTGGATAAAATCAACATTTAAATCAATGACTTTAATTAAAACAGTTTGCCCTCTACAACATGGATGGGCCTCACTCAATAAGGTAAAGAACTGAATAGAACTAAAGTCACCTTCCCTCAGGAGAAGGGCTTTCTGTAGCATATGGCAGAAACTTTTGTTGAATATATTCTCCTTTCTCCATTGAGTGAATTTGCCATACTTTTCAAAAATCACTTGGCCATAGATATATGGGTTTATTTCTGGATACTCCGTTCTATTTCATTACTCTATCCTTATACCAGTAACATACTATTTTCATTACTGTCACTTTGTACTAAGTTTTGAAATCAGAAGTGTGACTTCTCCCACTTTTTCTTTTTGTTTTTTTGTAGCCCCTTGCAATTCCATATGAATTTAGTATTAACTTTTTCTCATCTGCAAAATTTTTTTTAAAAAAGCTCTTGCACTTTTAATAAGGATGCCATTGAATCTGTTAACCACATTAAGTAGTATTGCCAACATAACAATATTAAGTCTTCTAATCCACCAACACAGGATGTCATTCCATTTATTTAGGTCTTCTTTAATTTCCTTGGCAGTGTTTTGCAGTTTTCAATATACAAGTATTTCACTTGCTAGGTGAAATTTATCCCTAGGTGTTTATTTAAGTTTTTGGACGTTATTTTAAATGAAATGGTTTTCTTAATTTTATTTTAGGATTTTTCATTGCTAGTGTATACAAAAACATTTCATTTTTTGTATGTTGATCTTATATGCTGAAACTTGACAGAATTTGTTTAGGAGCCCTGATAGCTTTTTGGGGGATTCTTTATAACAGTCGATGTATATGATCATGACATCTGCAAAGTGAGATAATTTTCTTCCTCTTCAACTTTGATGACTTTATTTATTTTAATAGTTTAATTGCCCTAGGTAGATAATCCAAGTACACTGTTGAACAAAAGTGGAAAAAATAGGCATCCATATATATCCTGATCATAAGGGGAAATCACTCAGTCTTTCACACTGCGTGATTTGGGATATGGATTTCTCATAAAGCTCTTTATCTGGTTGAGGTAATTTTTTTCCAATCCAAGTTTGTTGTGTATTTTCATCATAAAAATAGGTGGATGCTGTTAATTTCTTTTCCTCCATCATTAGAGATAATCATGTGTGGGTCTCCCCTTCTTTCTATTAACATTGATTGTTTTTGTATTTTATTTTATTTTACTTTTTTTTATTGTTTTTGTATTTTAGACCACGCTTGCATTTCTGAGATAAAAATCTCATTAGAGTATAAAAAAAATCCCAGCATTTTTTTCATATGCTGTAAAATTCATTTTATAGTACATTGTTAAGTATTTTTGTATGTATATTCATAAGAGTTATTTATCTGTAGTTTTTCTTTTTTTATTGTGATGTCTTTGTTTGCCTTTGGGATCAGGGTAGTGTTGACCCTATAGAATAAGGTAAGTGTTCTTTTGTATTGAAGTATTTGAGAAAAATTGGTGTTAATTCTTTTTTAAATGATTTGTATAATTCATTAGTGAAATCATATAGTTCTGTACTTTTTTGGGGGGAGGCTATTGATTGATGATTTTATTTTCTTATTTTTTTATTTTTTATATTATATTTTTACGTTTTTATTTTCTTCATATAATTTTTTGACAAATTGGTTTCCATACAACACCCAGTGCTCACTCGTACAAGTACCCTCCTCAATGCCCATCACCCACGTTTGCCTATCCCCCACCCCCATCAACCCTCAGTTTGTTCTTGGTATCCAAGAGGCTCTTGTGGTTTGCTTCCCTCCCTCTGTGTAACTTTTTTCTCCCTACCTCTCCCCCATTGTCTTCTGTTGAGTTTCTCAGTATCCACATATGAGTGCAAACATATGGCATCCGTCTTTCCCTGCCTGATTTATTTCACTTAGCATAACACTCTCCAGTTCCATCCACGTTGTTACAAATGGCCAGATTTCATTCTTTCCCATTGCCAAGTCGTATTCCATTATATATATAAACCACAACTTCTTTATCCATTCATCAGTGGATGGACATTTAGGGTCTTTCCATAATTTGGCCATTGTTGAGAGTGCTGCTGTAAACATTGGGGTACAAGTGCCCCTATACATCAGCACTCCTGTATCCTTGGGTAAATTCTTAGCAGCGCTACTGCTGGGTCATGGGGTAGATCTATTTTTAATTTTTTGAGGAGCCTCCACACTGTTTTCCAGAGTGGCTGTACCAGTTTGCATTCCCACCAACAGGGCAAGAGGGTTCCCTTTTCTCCACAACCTCTCCAGCATCTATTGTCTCCTAATTTGTTTATTTTAGCCACTGTGGCTGGTGTGAGGTGGTATCTCAGTGTCGTTTTGATTTGTATTTCCCTGATGAGGAGTGACCTTGAGCATCTTTTCATATGCCTGTTGGCCATCTGGATGTCTTCTTTAGAGAAGTGTCTATTCATGTTTTCTGCCCATTTCTTCACTGGATTGTTTTTTGGGTGTGGAGTTTGGTGAGTTCTGTATAGATTTTGGATACCAGCCCTTCGTCTGATATGTCATTTGCAAATATCTTTTCCCATTCCATTGGTTGCCTTTTAGTTTTGTTGATTGTTTCCTTTGCAGTGCAGAACCCTTTTATCTTGATGAGGTCCCAATAAATAGTTAATTTTTGCTTTTTAATTCCCTTGCATTTGGAGATGTGTCAAGTAAGAAATTGCTGCGACTGAGGTCAGAGAGGTTTTTTCCTGCTTTCTCCTCTAGGGTTTGGATGGTTTCCTGTCTCACATTCAGGTCCTCCATCCATTTGAGTTTATTTTTGTGAATGGTGTCAGAAAGTGGTCTAATTTTATTGTTCTGCATGTTGCTGTCCAGTTCTCCCAGCACCATTTGTGAAAGAGCCTGTCTCTTTTCCATTGGATATTCTTTCCTGCTTGTCAAAGATTAGTTAGCCATACTTTTCTGGGTTCAATTCTGGAGTCTATTCAATTCCATTGGCTATGTTTCTGTTTTTGTGCCAATACCATGCTGTCTCGATGATTACAGTTTGTAGTGGAAGCTAAAGTCTGGGATATTTTTGATAACTGATTCAATTTCTTCACTGGTTATGGGTGTGTTCAAATTTACTGTTTCTTCCTATTTGAATTTTGGAAGTGTGTGGATGTTTAAGAATTTGTCCATTTCTTCAAGGATGTCCAGTTTGTTGGCATGTAACTTTTCATAGTATTCCCTGATAATTGCTTGTAAGTCTGAGGGATTCATTGTAATAATTCCATTTTCATTCATGATTTTATCTATTTGGGTTATCTCCCTTTTCTTTTTTGAGAATCCTTGCTAGAGGTTTGTCAATTTTGTTTATTTTTTCAAAAAACCAACTCTTGGTTTCATTGATCTCTCTACAGTTTTTTAGATTCTATATTGTTTATTTCTGCTCTGATCTGTATTATTTCTCTTCTTCTGTTGGGTTTGGGGTGTCTTTGCTGTTCTGCTTCCATTTCCTTTAGGTGTGCTGTTAGATTTTGTGTGTGGGATTTTTCTTGTTTCTTGAGATAGACCTGGATTGCAATGTATTTTCCTCTCAGGACTTCCTTCACTTCATCCCAAAGCATTTGGATTGTTGTCTTTTCATTTTCATGTGTTTCCATATATTTTTAAATTTCTTCTCTAATTGCCTTTTGACCCATTCATTCTTTAGTAGGGTGTTCTTTAACCTCCATGCTTTTGGAGGCTTTCCAGACTTTTTCCTGTGGTTGTTTTAAAGTTTCATAGCATTGTGGTCTGAAAGTGTGCATGGTATTGTCTTAACTCTTTTATACTTATTAAGGTCTGTTTTGTGACCCAGTATGCGATCTATCTTGGAGAATGTTCCATGTGCACTCGAGAAGAAAGTATATTCTGTTGCTTTGGGATGTAGAGTTCTAAATATATCTGTCAAGTCCATCTGATCCAATGTATCATTCAGGGCCCTTTTTCTTTATTGATTCTCTGTCTAGATGATCTATCCTTTGTTGTAAGTGGAGTATTAAAGTCCCCTGCAATTACCACATTCTTATTAATAAGGTTGTTTATGTTTGTGATTAATTGTTTTATATATTTGGAGGCACTCGAAATTGGTGCATTGACATTTATAATTGTTAGCTCTTCTTGATGGGTAGACCCTGTAATTATTATATAACGCCCTTCTTCATCTCTTGTTACAGCCTTTAATTTAAAATCTAGTTTGTCTGATATAAGTATGGCTACTCCAGCTTTCTTTTGACTTCCAGTAGTAGGATAGATATTTCTTCATCCCCTCACTTTCAATCTGAAGGTGTCCTCAGATCTAAAATGAGTCCCTTGTAGACAGAAAATAGATGGGTCTTGTTTTTTTGTACGTTCTAATACCCTATGTCTTTTGGTTAGAGAATTTAATCCATTTTCATTCAATATTACCATTGAAATAATGTTTTTAGAGTCATTGTGATGTCTGTAGGTTTCATGCTTGTAGTGATGTCTCTGGTACTTTGTGGTACTTGCAACATTTCACTCACAGAATCCCCCTTAGGATCTCTTGTAGGGCTGTTTTAGTGGTGATGAATTCCTTCAAATTTTGTTTGGGAAAACCTTTATATCTCCCTCTATTCTGAATTGCAGGCTTGCTGGATAAAGGATTCTTGGCTGCATATTTTTTATGTTCATCACATTGAAGATTTCCTGCCATTCCTTTCTGGCCTGCCAGGTTTCAGTAGATAGGTCTGCCAGTATTCTTATGGGTCTCCCTTTATAAGTCAGAGCCTGTTTATCCCTAGCTGCTTTCAGAATTTTCTCTTTATGCTTCTATTTTGCCAGTTTCACTATGATATATCGTGCAGAAGATCGATTCAAGTTACGTCTGAAGGGAGTTCTGTGTGCCTCTTGGAAATCAATGCCTGTTTCCTTCTCCAGATCAGGGAAGTTCTCAGCTATGATTTGTTTAAGTACACCTTCAACCCCTTTCCCTCTCTCTTCCTCTTCTGGAATTCCTATTATAGAGATATTCTGTTTGCATCACTTAGTTCTCTAATTCTCCCCTCATACTCCTGGATTTTTTATGTGTCTTTTTCCCAGCTTCCTCTTTTCCATTATTTTATCTTCTATTCTCTCCTCTGCATCTTCAGTCCGTGCTATGGGTGCCTCCATTTTATTTTGCACTTCATTTATATAATTTTTTATTTCCTCATCACTATTTCTTAGTCCTTTGATCTCTGTAGTAATAGATTCTCTGCTGTCCTCTACGCTTTTTCCAAGCCCAGCGATTAATTTTATGACCATTATTCTAAATTCTTGTTCCGTTATATTGCTTAAATCATTTTTGATGAATTCATTAGCTGTCACTACTTCCTGGAGTTTCTTTTGAGGAGAATCCCTCCATTTCATCATTTTGGGTAGTCCCTGCGGTAGCTCCAAACTTTAGGGCACTTCCCCTGTGCTATCTGGAGTAACTTGTGGTGGCGGGCTGGTCACAGTCAGACTTGATGTCTGCCCCCAGCCCACTGCTGGGGCCACAGTCAGACTGGTGTGTACCTTATCTTCCCCCCCCCCAGGGGCAGGACTTACTTTCGAGTAGTGTGGCCCCTGTCTGGGCTACTTATCCACTGCCAGACTTGTGGTGCTGCTTCAATGGGATCTGGCCAAGGACATAGTAGATTTTATGGGTCTGCAAGGAGCACAGGGTCTGGAGGGGCAGGCTTAGCTCACTTTGCCATCAGTGGTCCTCTGAGGGAAGGGCCTTGTAGCACCAGGAGGAGGCAGCCCTGTTGGAGGGATGGATCCACAGAAGCACAGTGTTGGGCATTTGGGCGGTGCAAGCAAGTTCAGTGAGGGGAAATGGATCCCTTTGGAATTCGGCTGGGGGATGGGAGAGGGAAATGGTGCTTGCTAGCTCTTTTGTTTCCCCTCTGAGCTGAGCTCTGTCTTCCAGGGCTCAGCAACTCTCCATCAGAGTAATTAAAATCAAAAGCACATTGAGATATCATCTCACCTTTTAAGGTGGGTATAATAAAAAAACAAAGTTAGTAGGTGTTTCTGAAGATGTGGAGAAATTATAACCCTTATATATTGTTGGTAGGAATACAAAATCATGCAGTCACTTTGGAAAACAGCATGGAGTTTTTTTAAAAATTTTAAAATAGAACTACCTTATTCTCCAGAAATCTCACTTTTAGGCCTATGTCCCAAATCACTGAAATCATGATCTTTAGGAGATATCTGCACTACCATTTTCATTGCAACATTATTCACAGTAGCCAAGATATGGAAACAATCTAAGATATGGCAACAACCTAAGTGTCCATCAAAACATGATTTGATAAAGAAAATAAAAGTAGTATATTCTTCCAATGGAATATTATTCAGCATAAAAAGAAGGAAATCCTGTCATATCATTCATATGAATAAAAGTGGAGAACATTATGCTAAGTGAAATAAACCAGTGATGGAAAGACAAATACTACATGATTCCACTTACATGAGTTATGTAATCCAATTCATGAAGAAGAGACTAGAATGAGGGTTACCAGGGGCAGGGCAGAAGGGGACATGATGTGTTGTATTTCAGTGTGTATAAAATTTCAGTCATGCACCATGAATAAGTTCTAGACTTCTACTGCAAAGTATAGTGCCCTATAGTTAACAATAGTATATTATGTATTAAAAAATGCTTAAGAAGGTAGATTTTGTGTTAAGCATTATCCCTAAAAACCCAACGGGGCACAAGGAAATTTTGCAGCCTGTGGATATGTATATTATCTTGACTGTGGTGATGGTTTCATGGGTGTATGCATATTTATCAACTTGTATAACTTAAATATGTGCAGTTTTTTATTTTAAGTATATGTCAATAAAACTGTTAAAAAGTGAATGTTATCCTCATACAGAAACACCCTCACAGAAACATCCAGAATATTGTTACTTCACTCCACACAGAGACAGGAAGATGGAGGTGGAGTAGGAGGCCCCTAGGGTCACCTTGTCTCAAGGATACAACTAGGCAACTATCAAATCACACTAAGTACTCCAGAAATTGGCCTGAAGACTGAAGGAACAAACTACACAACTAAAGGGAGAGAAGAGGCTACATGTAAGGATGTAGGAAGTGTAGAGATGTAGTTTAGGGGACAAACAGATCCTGGATCCCATGGAGGGGAGGGCTCCCTGGTCATACACAAGGGTGAGAGAGAGGAGAACACAGGGGAATGCACAAGGAGAATGTTTCCCCATAGTCATTGGGTTGGAAAACAAGAGAAGCTGAGTTTCATAAGTTCTTGCAACTGGTGGGGCTTAAAGCCTGGAGTTTTAAAGGTCGACAAGCTTGACTGGGATAGAGACTGGAGGGCACTGTACTACTCTTGGAGAGAAGGCAGGCAAACAACTCCAGGGCATAAGGCATGGAAACAATGATCAGAAGAGTGCCTAGGGCAAACACTGGGGGATTATTTGATCTTCTTGAGGCTTGTCCCTGAGAGGCAGCATTCACCTCTCTGGGAACAAAGGAGCTGGCCAGGACCATATCCCTCTCTTGTCCCTCAGAGTAAACACAGAGCCACCTGTGGGAATAATTTTAGCACTGATACTGCCTGCCTAACTTGCTTACACTAAGCTCCAGCTCCCTGTGCTCCAGTGGAAAAGCCACTCTCAGTCAAACTTACCTCATTCCCACTGCAGTAGGCCCCTCCCTGAAAAGACCAGCATGAACCACTTCCCACACCATATCTCTTGACCAGAGTTCTGCAGGGCCATAGTTATGGTGGAGATGGTGACAGGTATCATTTCACAAACAGACAAGAGCACACTTATTTAGAACTCTCCACATTCAGGCCTGGGACCAAACACTGCACACAGCAGGCAAGAAGAGCCTCTGGAGATGACTCACTTGAAAGATAAAGTGTCCAGGCACAACAGCAGAGTGCATGCAGCACACAATAGAAACACTCCCTGAAGCAGCAGGCCCTGGGCACTACATGTCTTCTTCTTCATAAGGCCATTGCTTTCAGGAGCAGGAGACATAATTGGATTTTCTAACACAGTGAAACAGTAAGAGACTTAGACAAAATGAGAAGACAGAGGAATTCATCCCAAATGAAAGAACAAGGTAAGAACAGAGATCTAAGTGAAATAGATATAAGTAACATGTATAATAGAGAATGAAAAGAAACAATCACTAGAATACTCACTGGACTTGAGAAAAAAATAGAAAACATCAGTGAGACCCTTAATACAGAGACAAAAGAGTTAAAAAAAGAATCAATCAGAGAATAAGAATGTAATAAATGAGATTAGAAACATACTTGATGCAATAAATAGCAGGCTGGAAGAAGCAGAGGAACAAATTAGTGACCTCGAAGACAAAGTAATGGAATACAATAAAGCTGAACAAAAGAGAGAAGAATTATGCAAAAACAAGAATGGACACAGAGCTTAGTGACTCCATCACATGTAATAACATTTGTATTATAGGGGTCCCAGAAGAGGAAGAAGGAGGAGGAAGAGGAAGGAGGAGGGAGAAAAGGGGGCAGCAAATTTATTTCAAGAAATAGTAGCTGAAAACTTCTCTAATCTGGTCAAGGAAACAGACATCCAGATCCAGGAAGCACAGAGAACTCCCATCAAAATCAACTAAAGCAGGCCTACACTAAGACATTTTGTAATTAAACTTGTAATTTATAGTGATAAAGAAAAAACTTTCAAAGCTACAAGCAAAATAGTAAGCTACAAGGGGAAATGCATAAGGCTAGCAGGATATTTTTCAACAGAAACTGTGGGCTAGAAGAGAGTGGCATGATATATACAAAGTGCTGCATGGGAAAAAACTGCAGCCAAGAACATACTATCCAACAAGGCTATCATTCAGAATAGAGGAAGATATACAGTTTCCCAGACAAACAAAAAATAAGGGGTTCATAGCCACTAAACTACCCTTGCAAAAAATATTAAAGGGGGACTCTTTGAGTGGAAGGAAGAAACTAATAGTGACAGTATGAAGGTAGGAAACAGAAAAACAGTTAAAATGAATATTTCTATAAAAAATCAAAGAACTCACCAAAAAAATATATAAAATATGACAACAAATACCTAAAACAGGGAGGTATATGAGAAGGAGAGAAGAAAAAGATTTCAAACTTAAATGATCATCAACTTAACATAGACTGCTATATGCAGGAAAGGTCATATACCAACCAGTGGTAACCATATATCAAAAACCAGTAATAAACATGCAAAAAAGAATGAAATCCAAATATATCACTAAAGAAAATCAGCAAAACATGAAAGAGAGAAAGACAAGAAAGGATCAGAGAAAATGTCCAGAAACAATGACAAAATAAGTAATAACATGGCAATAAATGCATATCTATCAATACTTTCTTTAATGTAAATGGAGCAAAAGACATAGGGTGACATAATGGACAAAAAACAAGACCAATCTATATAGTGCCTACAAGAGACTCATTTGAGGTCTAAAGACACCTGCAGATTGAAAGTGAGGGGATGGAGGCTTCTGGGTGGCTCAGTTGGTTAAGCGACCGAATTCAGCTCAGGTCATGATTTCATGGTTCATGAGCTTGGGCACCGGATTGGGCACTCTGCTGTTAGCACAGTCCACTTCAGATCATCTGTCCCCCTCTCTCTCTGCTCCTCCCCTGCTCATGCATGCTCCCTCTCTCTCTAAAAAAATAAAATAAACATTAAAAATATTAAAAAAAGAAGAAAGTGAGGAGATAGAAAAACATTTATCATGCAAATGGTTGTCAAAAGAAAGCCAAGTTAGCAATACTTACACTGGACAAACTATGCTTTAAGACAATGATTGTAACAAGAGACAAAGAAGGACACTATATAATCAAAAGAGTACAATCCAACAAGAAGATATAACAATTGTGAATATTTATGCACAAAACATGAGACAAAGAAGGACACTATATAATCAAAAGAGGACAATCCAACAAGAAGATATAACAATTGTAAATATTTATGCACAAAACGTGAAAGCACCCAAGTACATAAAACAATCACAAACATAAAGGAACTAATAGATTAAAATACAATAATAGTAGGGGACTTTGACACCTCACTTATGTCAATAGACAGATCATCTAAACTGAACATCAACAAAGGAATAATGCTTTTCAATGACACAGTGGAACATATGGATTTAACAGGTATATTCAGAACATTCCATCCTGAAAAAGCAGAATACACATACTTTTCAAGTGCACATGGAACATTCTACAGAATACATGACATATAGCCCACAAACCAGACTTCAATAAATTCAATTATATTGAAGTCATACTGACATCTTTTCACAACGCTGTGAAAATAGAAGACAACCACAAGAAAAATATTTGGAAAGATCAAAAATACATGGAGGTTAAATAACATGCTACTAAACAAAGAACGGGTCAACCAGGAAATCAAAGAAGAAATTAAAAATACATGGAAACAAATGAAAATGTAAACACAACGATCTAAAACCCCTGGGATGCAGCAAAAGCGGTTTTAAGATAGAAGTGTTGGGGCCCCTGTGTGGCTCAGTATGTTGAGCAGTTGACTCTTTATTTCAGCTCAGGTCATAATCTCATGGTTGTGAGAAGGAGCCCTGCATTGGGCTCCATGCTGAGTGTGGAGCCTGCTTGGGATTCTCTCTCTCCCTCTGTCTCTGCCCTCCCCCACTCATGCATTCTCTCTATCTCTCTCTCTCTCTCTCTGTCTCTCAAGATTAATAAATTTAAGGGGCATCTTGGTGGCTAACTTGATTAAGCGTCCAACTTGGCTCAGGTCATGATCTTGTGGTTTGTGGGTTTGAGCTGTGAGCCAGTCTCTGTGCTGACAGCTTGGAGCCTGGAGCCTGCTTCAGATTCTGTGTCTCCCTCTCTCTCTGCCCCTCCCCCACTCATGCTGTTTCTCTCTTTCTCAAAAATAAAAAGGTTTTTAATTAATAAATAAACTTAAAAAAAGAAAGAAATATATAGAAATACAGGCCTACCTCAAGAAGCAAGAAAAAGTTGAAATAAGCAACCTAACTTTATACCTAAAGAAACAAGAAAAAGAAGAATAAATAAAGCCTAAATCCAGAAGAAGGAAGGAAATAAAGATCAGAGCAGAAATAAATGATATAGAAACTAAAACAAAACAAAACAAAACAAAACAAAACAAAACAAAACAATAAAATAGATCAATGAAACCAGGAGCTGTTTCTTTAAAAGACTGATAAAATTAAAAGATTGATAAAATTGATAAAATTTGCCAGACTTACTACAAAAAAGAAAGGACCCAAATAAATTAAATCATAAGTAAGGTAGGAGATATTACAACATATACCACAGAAATACAATTATAAGAAAATATAATGAAAAATTACATGCCAACAAATAGAACAAACTGGAAGAAATGGGTAAATTCTTAGAAACATATAAGTTAACAAAACTGAAAAAAGGAAGAAAAAGAAAACTTGAACAGACTGATAACCAGCAAAGAAATTTAATCAGCCATCGAAAATCTCCCAAAAAACAAAAGTTCAGGGTCAGATGACTTCACAGGCAAACTCGATCAAACATTTAAGAGAGAGTTAATACCTATTCTTCTCAAACTATTCCAAAAACTAGAAGAGGAAGATAAACTTCCAAATTCATTCTATGAGGCCCTCATACCAAAATGGAATAAAGACAGTAAAAAAAAGAGAAATACAAGCCAATATGTCTGATGAACATAGATGCAAAAATCCTCAACAAAATACTAGCAAGCTGAATCCAAGAATATATTAAAGAAATCGTTCCCCAGGATCAAGTGGGATTTATTCCTGGGTTGCAAGTTTGGTTCAGCATTCAAAAATCACTCAACTTGATACATCAAATTAAGAAAAGAAAGGGTAAAAGCCATATGATTTTCTCAATAGATGCAGAAAAAGCATTTGACAAAGTACAATATACATTCATGATAAAAAAAAAACCCTCAACAAAGTAAGTTTAGAGAGAACATACATCTACATAATAAAGGCCATATATAAAAAGCCCAGAGCTAATATCCTAAATGGGCAATAACTGACAGCTTTTCCTCTATGGTCAGGAGCAAATCAGAGATGTCCACTGTCAGCACTTTTATTCAACATAATACTGGATATCATAGCCACAACAATCAGTGAAGAAAAAAATAGAAGGTATCTAAATACATAAAGAAAAAGTAAAACTTTCACTATTTGCAGATGCCATTATACTATATTTAGAAAACTTGAAAAACTGCACCAAAAAACTGCTAGGACTTATAAACAAAATCAGTAAAGTTGCAGGATAAAAACTCAATGTACAGAAATCTGTTGCATTTCTATATAGCAATAATAAAGAAGCAGAAAGAGAAATCAAGAAATCCCATTTACAAATGCACCAAAAATAATAAGATACCTAGGGATAAACCTAACTAAAGAGGTATAAGACCTGTACTCTGAAAACTATAAAAAATTATAAAAGAAAGTAATTGGTGATGCCACAAAGAAATGGAATGATAGTTCATACTCATGGATTGGAAGAGCAAATATTGTTAAAACATCTACATTACACAAAGCAGTCTACACATTTAGTGCAAAGCTTATCAAGACACCAACAGCATTTTTCACAGAGCAAGAGCAAGCAATCCTAAAATTTGTATGGAATCACAAAAAATACAAAAAATAAAAAACAGAAAAAACAAGAATAGTCATAGCAACCTTGAAAAAGAAAAGTGGACAGAGGCATCAGAATTCCATACTTCAAGTTATATTACAAAGCTGTAGTAATCAAAACAGCATGGTACTATCACAAAAATAGACAGATCAACAGAACAGAGTGGAAAATCTGGAAATGAACCCTACAATTTTATGGTCAATTAATCTTCAACAAAACAAGAAAGAGGAGAGCCTGGGGGACTCAGTCAGTTGAATGTATGACTTTTGATTTCAGCTCAATCATGAGCCCAGGGTCATGGGATCAATCCCCATGTAGGGCTCCACATTGAGAATAGAATCTGCTTGAGATTCTCTCTTTCTCTCTCTGCCCCTCTTCCACTCTCTGTCTCTAAAATAAAATTTAAAAAACATGAAAGAATATCATTGGGAAAAAGAAAGTCTCTTTAACAAATCGTGTTTTGAAAACTAGACAAAAGACCAAAATGGGAGACAGGAAACCATAAAATTTCAAGAAGATAATACAGGCAGTATATTATTTGACATTTATCATAGCAACTTCTTTCTGAATATGTCACTTGAATCGACAAAAACAAAAGCAAAAAAAAAAACTTGTGATATCATCAAAATTAAAAACTTGTACACTCTGAAGGAAACAGCAAAACTAGATGGCAACCCATGGAATTGGAGAACTAGTTTCAAATGACATATCATATAATAGGTTAATATTCAAAATATAGAAAGAACTTATAAAAGTCAACACAAAAAATACAAATAATATCATTAAAAATGGTCAGATGACATGAGCAGGCATTTCTCCAAAGAAGACATACAGATGGCCAACAGACACATGAAAAGATGCTTATCATCACTCATGATCATAGAAATGCAAATCAAAACTACAGCTAGATATCACCTCACACCTGTCAGAATAGCTAAAATCAACAACACAAGAAACAACAGGTGTTCACAAGAATATGGGGAAAGGGGAACCCTCTTGCACTGTTGGTGAGAATGCAAACTGGTGAGGTCACATGGAAAACATAGAGGTTCCTCAAAAATTTAAAAATAGAACTACCTGAGATATAGCAATCCCACTAGTGAGTATTTATTTACACAAAGAATACAGGAACACTAATTCAAAGTGATATATGCACTCCTATGTTTATAGCAACATTATTTGCAATATCCAATATATGGAAGCAACCCAAAATGTCAATTAATTGGTGAATGGATAAAGAAGAAGTGGTATATATATTATATATTATATATATTATAAATGTATACATTATAAATATATATACAATTATATTTTTATATATGTATATATATGATGGAATATTACTAAGCCATAAAAAAAGAATGAGTCTTGCCATTTGCAATGACACGGATAGAGCTGTAGAGTATTATGCTAAATGAAATAAGTCAGTCAGAGAAAGACACTGTATGATTTCACTCATATGTAGAATTTAAGAAAGAGAGCATACAAGCAAAGGAGAAAGAGAGAGCAAGAGAATTGCAAACCACAAGATAGACTCTTAACTATAAAAAACAAACTGATGGTTACCAGAAGTGTTGTGGTTGGGTTAAATAGGTGATGAGGATTAAGGAATTCACTGTCATGAGCACTGGGTGATGTATGGAATTGTTGAATATTGTTCACCTGAAACTAATTTTACACTGTATGCTGACTGGAATTTAAATTGAAACTTTAAAAAATTTGACCATTACGATTTTTAGCAGAAAATATAGGGGTAAATCTTCATGATCTTGTATTTTTTAATAGATTTTATGATGTGACACCCAAAAGATAGATAATAAAAGAAAAAAAAAAGGATAAATCGCTCTTCATAAAATAACTTATGTTGCATCAAGGGACATTTTCAAGTAAGTGAAAAAACAAACCTAGAGAATGGAAAAAAAATGATAAATCACATACTTGATAGTGGTCTAGTATCCAGAATTTATAAAGAACCCTTAAATCTCAACACCAGAAGTTAAACAAGCCAATTAACATGGGCATTCAATTATATAGATGGCCAATAAGCACATGAAAAGAGGCTCAACATCATTAGCTGTCAGAGAAATGCAAATCAAAACTACAATGAGATACACTTCATACCTACTAGAATGGCTATAATAAAAAATTGGAAAATAACACGTTTTAGTGGATGTGGGGAAAATGGAAATCTTATACATTGCAGGTGGAAATGTCTAAAGTGCTACTGCTGTGGAAAACAGTATGGTGACTCCTTAGAAAGTTAAACATAGAATTATGATATGACTCAGCAATTCTCTTCAGTATATACAAAAGTGTTGAAAATAGGCACTCAAATACTTATACATGAGTTCATAGCAACTAAAGTGGGAAAAACTCAAATGTTCATCAATGAATGACTGAATAAACAAATGTGATATAATCATATAATCAAATATTATTTAACAAAAAAAGATTGACTAAATTCTACTCCTGAACCTAATATTACACTGTATGTTAACTAACTTGAATTTAAATAAAAACTTGAAACTACAAAACAAAACAATGAAAGCTTGTAATATTGAAAACCACTAAAACATGGATGAACCTTGAGTGCATGATACTAAGTGATACTAAGAAGGCCAAAGGTCACATATTGTATCATTCTATTTATATGAAATATCCAGAGTAGGTAAATCTGTAGAGACAGAAAGTAGATTGGTGGATGCCGGGGGGTGGAGAAAGGGGAAAATTGGCATGACTGATTAATGAATATGGGAGTTTGTTGTGTAGTGATACAAATGTTTTCTGAACTTAGGTTCTGGATAAAAAAGAGCTTGGATATTACCACTTTATCCCAACAAGTAAGAAGCTGAAAAGACTAAAAAATAAGTATCTCCTCTTTAATCTATAAGAGAGGGGAAGACACAGGGAAAGCTGTTGCTCCTAAAATTGAAGAGACAGGAAAACACAGGGAGTTATGGCTTATCACAAGTGAAATGTTCTGTGGGAACCAGCACTGCATTAGGAAACCCCGAACTATAAATTATGAATTGCTGGATACTCAGAGTTAAAATTTCCAGAGAGACTCAGTCATAGGTTGGCCCTCACAATAATGTGAGATTTACCTACTGGAGCTTGATCAGGTTCCCACAGTAAATATCAGAGAAAATTTTTCTCATTTTTCTGGCAGGAGAAGGGAAAAATGAATGATTTTGAAAGATCGTTCAAGGCTTGTTCTCAGAGGAAACTAGTTAATTGGAGCCAAATCTACTGGGCTATTAGCAGATCTTAACTGACTTGGGAAACACCTGGCAGCTAACTCTCACTTAACACATGGGCTAAAGGAAATAGCCAACTCCAGCTCTCCGTAGCCACCTTGTACCACTTAAGTGGGGAGAAAGAAACAGAAAATCTTGTGAAGTTCACAGACCAGAGGCATAGGCTCACTGAAAAACTGAGATTTAAGTATAGGCTATAGAATGCTTCCGTTCTCTCCACACCTTACAACTACATTACTAAAGGCCAACTTAAAGCAGTTCTATCTACTGGATACATCATGTCCAGCTATCCAGAAAAATAACAAGGCATACCAAAGACAAAAGACACAATATAAGAGACCGAGCAAGTATCAGAACCAGATATGGCAGGGATGCTGGTTTTTTAGACTATGAATTCTAAAAATTCATATGATTTATATGGTAAATTATCCAATGGATAAAGCAGAAAGCATGCAAGAACAGATGGGTAACATAAGCAGAAATATCAAAATCCTAAGAACCAAAAAGAAATGCTAGTGGTAAATAGCATGAAAATAGAAATTAATAATGCCTTTGAGGAGTTTATTAGTAGCCTGGATAGAGCTAATAAAAGAATCACTGAATTACAGTATATATCAATAGAATACTTAAAAAGCAAAGAGAACAAAGATTAAATAAAACAGAACAGAATAACTAAGGACTGTTGAACAATTACAAAAGGTGTAACCTGAACAACAGGAATAAACGGAGAAAGAAACAGAATAAATATTTGAAACAATAATGACTGAGATTTTCCCCACATTAACGTAAGCACCAAACCACATATCTAAGAAGCTCAGAGAACACCAAGCAGGATAAAAGTAAAAAAAAAATTGCAACTAAGCATATCATTTTCAACCTACCCAAACTCAAATATAAAGAAAAAAATTCTAAAGAAATGAGAGAAAAAATATTTATAGAGGAACAAACGTAGGAATTACATCTGACTTCTCAGAAGCCATGTAAGCAAGAAGAGAGTAGAGTGAAATATTTAAAGTATTAAGAGAAAAAAACCTACCAAACTAGAATTCTATACCCAGTAAAATTATCCTCTAAAAATGAGGAAAAAATGCTTTCTTAGGCAAACAAAACTTGAGGGAATTTATTTCCAGTATACCTGCCTTGCAGGAAATATTAAAACTTCTTTAGATAGAAGGAAAATTATACAGATCAGTAACTTGTACACCCATAAAATAAGAGAAAGCATCAATGAAGGAATAAGTGAAGGTAAAATAAAACTTATTTTGTCTTACCTTTAATTGATCCAACGGAGAACAATTTGTTCAAAATAGTAATGTCAACAATATATTCCAGTATATATGCTTATGTATATATTTTAAATATAAATGTATATATTTTAAATATAAATGTATATATTTTAAATATAAGTATATATATGTATATATATTTGGTTATATATAAGTGAAATGAATGACAGCAGTGATACAAGGTACAGGAGGGGAAAATTAAGATTATTTTATTATGAAATATTTGTACTACTCATGAAGTGGTGTGGTGTTATTTGAATGTGGACTTGGATTAAATATAAGTGCATATCTCAAACGGGCAACCACTAAAAAGGTTAAGAGATATAACAGATATGCTAAGAAAGGAGAGAAAATTGAATTATATTAAATGCTCAATTAAAACCACAAAAAGTAGAAAAATAGTGGAAGACAAAAACAGGAACAAAAATCAAGTGCAACAAATAGAAAACAGTAGCAAATATGGTAGATAAGAATCCAACCATATCAATAATCACTTTAAACATCAATAATCTAAATGCACCAATGAAGGACAGAGATTGTCAAAGTGGATCAAAAAATACGACCCAAATATATGTTGTGTACAAAACTCATTTTATTTTTTCAGCTGTATTGAGGTATAGTTGACAAATATAATTACAATATAAAATGTACAATGTGGTTATTTGATATGCATATGAATTGTGAAAGGATTCCCACAGCTGAGTTAATTCACACACTCATCCCTCACATATTCGCATTTCTTTTTTTTTGTAGAAATGCTTAAGAGCTACTCTCTTAGCATATTTCAATTATACAATACAGTATTATTAATTATAGTAACCGTGTTAAACTTTAGGTATTCAGACCTTATTCATTTTACAACTGAAAGCTTGTACCCTTTTACCAACCTCTCTCCATTTCCTTCACCCTGCATTCCCTAGCAACCACTGTTCTACTTTCTAAGAAACCTATTTTAAATATAAAGACATATATAGATTAAAAGTAAATTGGTGGAGAGAAGTACACCATGTTAACATGAATGAAAATAAACTAGCTATATTAATTTCAGACCTAGAAAACTTCAATATAAGGGAAGTCAGCAGGGATAAAGAAAGACATTACATAATGATTATTAATCAATTTATTTATTTTTTATCATTTATTATTGGGGTCAACTCTCCAAGAAGCTTTAATAATCTTTGACATATATTCCTCTAATAATAAAGTATCAAACTATGTGAGGCAAAAACTAATGGAATTATGAAGAGATACAGATTAATCCACTATCATGGTTGGACACTTCTAAACCCCCTATCAGAAATAGACAGACCCATTAAAAAAAAAGAAAGAAATAGACCCAACAGGTCTACAAGGACATCAGTAAGGACATATTTGAATTCAATAAACTGAATTTAATTCATATCTATATACTAATTCACCACCAACAGCAGAATACATATTCTTCTAAAGCACATATAGAACATTCACTATGATAGACCACACTCTGGACCATAAAACACATTTAAACATTTTAAAAGAATGGAAATCATATAATGCCTACCACATTGGAATGGAATGCCTTCCATTCCACAATGGAATTAAAATATAAATCAATAACAAAAAGATAACTGGAAAAATCAAGTATAGGTTTTTAAATTTTTTATTTAAATTCCAGTTAGCTAACATACAGTGTAATATTAGTTTCAAGTGTACGATATATTAATTCAACACTTCCATATAACACCCAGCACTCATCAGAAGTGCACTCCTTAATCCCCATCATGTTTTTTTTTTTTTTTTTTTTTTTTTTAATTTTTTTTTTAACATTTTATTTATTTTTGAGACAGGGAGAGACAGAGCATGAACAGGGGAGGGTCAGAGAGAGGGAGACACAGAATCCGAAACAGGCTCCAGGCTCTGAGCTGTCAGCACAGAGCCCGACGCGGGGCTCGAACTCACGGACAGCGAGATCATGACCTGAGCCGAAGTCAGCCGCTCAACCGACTGAGCCACCCAGGCGCCCCAATCCCCATCATGTTTTTAACTCATCCCCTGTCCCCTTCATTAAAAAAAATAAGATAACTAGAAATTCTCCAAGTACTTGGAAATTAAACAACACACTTCTAAATAGCACATGGATCAAAAAATAAATCTCAAGAGAAATTTAAAAATGTTGTGAACTAATTGAAAATGAAAATATCCTTTATATCAAAATTTGTGGGGCACCTGGAAGCAGTACTTAGAGGAAAATTCTTAGCATTTAATACATATATAACAAATATTAATACATATTATATATATGTATTATGTTATTAATAATATGTTATTAATACATATTATATATATGTATTATGTATATGTATATGTATTATGTTATATATAATATATAACATATATTAATACATAATAACAAAGATCTAGAATGAGTAATCTAAGCCCCCAACTTAAGAAACTAGAAAAAAAAATAGAAAATTATATCCAAAGTAAGCAAAAGAATAATAAAAGTAAAGCATAAATCAACAAAATTGAAAACAGAAATTCAATAGAGAAAATAAACAAAATCAAAAGCTTCTTTTTTAAAAAAGATGAATAAAATTGATAAATCTCCATCTAGGCTAAGAAAAGAGAGAAGACAAAAATTACTAATATCAGAAGTTAAAGGGAGGGCATCATTACAGATCATGGATCCTTTCTTAGCCTCACCGGAAAAGATCTGTATGTTCAAAACTATACAAAGCTTATGAAAGAAATTGAAGAAGACACAAAGAAATGGAAAAACATCCCATGTTCATGGACTGCAAGAACAAATATTGTTAAAATGTTGATACTACCCAAAGCAATCTACACATTCAATGCAACCCCTATCAAAATAACACCAGCATTCTTCACATAGCTAGAACAAACAATCCTAAAATGTGTTTGGAACCAGAAAGACCCTGAATAACTGGGAGAACTGGACAGTGACATGCAGAAGAATGGAACTGGACTACTTTCTTACACCATACACAAAAATAAATTTAAAGTGGATGAAAGACCTAAATGTGAAAGAGGAAACCATCAGAATCCTACAGGAGAAAACAGTCTACAACCTCTTTGATGTAAGCTGCAGCAACTTCTTACTTGACATGTCTCTGGAGGCAAGGGAAATAAAAGCAAAAATAAACCACTGTGCCATCATCAAGATAGGAAACAATCAACAAAACTAAAAGGCAACTGATGGAATGGGAGAAGATATTTGCAAATGACAAATTAGATAAAGAGTTAGTATCCAAAATGTATAAATAACTTACCAAAATCAACACCCAAAAAACAAATAAGCCAGTGAAGAAATGGGCAGAAGACATGAATATACATTTTTCCAAAGAAGACATACAAAAGGCTAATAGACACATGAAAAAATGCTCAACATCACTCATCATCAGAGAAATACAAATCAGAACCACAATAACATACAACCTCCAACTGTCAGAATGGCTAAAATTAACAATTCTGAAGACAACAGATATTGGTGAGGATGCAGAGAAAGGGGGATCCTCTTACAGTGTTGGTGGGAATACAAACTGGTGCAGTCACTATAGAAAACAGTATAGATGTTCCTCAAAAAGTTAAAAATACAACTACTTTATGCTCCAGAATTTCCAAATTATGTAAAGAACCTAAATGTCCATCTACTGATGAATGGATAAATAATATGTGGTATGTATGTGTGTGTCTATATATGTGTATATGCTACTCAGCAATGAAAAAGAGTGAAATCTTGCCATTTGCAACAACATTAATAGAACTAGAGTATTTTATGCTAAGCGAATTAAGTCAGAGAAAGATAAGTATCGTATGATTTCACTCATATGAGGAATTTGAGAAACTCAACAGATGAGTATAGGGGAGGGAAGGAAAAATAAGATAAAAACAGAGAGGGAGGCAAGCCATAAGAGACTCAAATACAAAGAACAAACTGAGGGCTGCTGGAGGGAAGGTGGGTTGGAGTATGGGTTAAATGGGTGATGGACATTAAGGAAAGCACTTTTCAGAATGAGCACTGGGTGTCTTATGTAAGAGATGGACCACTGGGTTCTAATACTGAAGTCAAGACTACACTGTATGTTAACTTGAATTTAAATAAAAAAGACAAAACAACATTAGAAAAGCATACTGTGAACAATTTTATGCCCACCAATTTGAGAACCTAGATAAAATGGACAAATTCCTTAAAAGACACATCTGTCAAAAGTCATTCAGAAGAATTAGGTAATTTATTTATTTTTATTTTTCAACGTTTTTTTATTTATTTTTGGGACAGAGAGAGACAGAGCATGAATGGGGGAGGGGCAGAGAGAGAGGGAGACACAGAATCGGAAACAGGCTCCAGGCTCCGAGCCATCAGCCCAGAGCCTGACGCGGGGCTCGAACTCACGGGCCGCGAGATCGTGACCTGGCTGAAGTCGGACGCTTAACCGACTGCGCCACCCAGGCGCCCCAAGAATTAGGTAATTTAAATAAGACTATATCTATTAAGGAAAGTGAATCAATAATTAATAATATTTCCAACCAGCATCAGATCCAGATGAGTTCACTGGTGAATTCTACAAAATATTTAAAGAAGAAATTTTACCAATTCTCTACAATTACTTCTATAAAGCCAGTCTTATTTCCTCAATACCAAAGCCAAAGACATTACAAGAAAACTACAGACCAATATTTCTCATGAAAATAGATATAAAAATCCTAAACAAAATGTTAGCAAGTTGAATCCAATAATTTATTTTTAAAAATATGCATTAAGACCAAATGGATTTGTAAACCTGGCTTACATATGAAAATCAATTAATGTAATCAATCACATTACATTGATTCTTTCTAAAAAAGAAGAATTACATTATCACATCAACAGATGCAAGCAATGTATTTGACTAAATCAAACACCCATTCTTGATAAAAAATTCTCAGTAAATTAGAAATAGAAGAGAGCCTCCTCAACTTGATAAAGAACACCTACAAAAATACTTCAGCCAACAGCATACTTGATGTTGACATACTCGAAGCTTTCCCACTGAGATCAGGTACAAGGCAAGTACGTCTCCTCTTACCACTACTTTTCAACATTATACTGGAAGTTCTAGCTAACGCAATAAGACAAGAAAAGATAACAAAAGGCATATAGATTGAAAAGGAGGAAAAACAGCTGTTTTTGTTCACAGATGACATGATCATTTACATAGAAGATCCAAAAAAATCAATCAAAATAACGCCTGAAACTAATAATTGATTATAGCAAGGTCACCAGATACAAGGCTAATATACAAGAGTAAACTGCTTTCCTATACACTGGCAATGAACAAGTGAAAGTTGAAATTAAAAACACAATACAAATTAAAATTAGCACCTACCCAATATGAAATACTTAGGTATAAATTTAACAAAATATGTACAAGGTCTATACGAGGAAAACTACAAAACTCTACTGAATAAAATCTAAGAAGAACTAAGTAAATAGAGAGATATTCCATGTTCATGGATGGGAAGACTCAATATTGTCAAAATGTTAGTCAGTTACAAATTGATCTATATATTCAATGTAATCTCAATCAAAAATCCCAGAAAATTTTCTGTAGATATTGACAAACTGATTCTAAAGATGAAGGACCCAAAACAGTCAACACAATATTGAACAAAGTTGGAAGACTGACATTACCCAGCTTCAAGACTTGTTATAAAGCTACAATAGTCCAGACAGTGTGGTATTGGTGAAAAAAAAAAAAAAAGAAAAATAGATCAATGAAACAGAATATAGAACCCAGAAATAGATCCACATAAATATGGTCAATTGAGCCTTGACAAAGTAGCAAAAGTAATACAATGGAGCAAAGGTAGTTTTTTTTAACAAATGGTGCTGAAACAATTGGATATCTATACCCCCCCACAAAAACTAATTTAGAAACAGACCTTATACACATCACAAAAATTAGCTCAAAATGGATCATAGACCTAAAATGTAAAATGTACAACTGTAAAAGAATCAGAAGACAACATAGGAGAAAACCTAGATGACTTTGGGTATGGCAATGACACTTTAGATAAACCACCAAATGCATGATCCATGAAAGAAAAATTGATAAGCTTTACTTTATTGTAATTAAAAATTTGTGTTCTGGGGACACCTGGGTGGCTCAGTTAAGCATCTGACTTCAGCTCAGGTCATGATCCCATGGTTTGCAAGTTCAATCCCTGCTTCAGGTTCTGTGCTGACAGCTGAGAACCTGGAGCCTGCTTCTGATTCTGTGTCTCCCTCTCTCTGCCCCTACTCTGCTTGTGCTCTGTTTTTCTCTCTCTCCAAAATTAATAAACATTAAAAAATGGTGCTCTGCAAAAGACAATGTCATGAGTATGAAAAGAGAAGCCACAGACTGAGAGCAAATATTTGCAAAAGAAATGTCTGATAGAGGACTGTTATTCAAGATATACAAAAAACTCTCAAAAGTCAACAATAAGAAAACAAAGAACCTGATTAACAAAAGACCAAAAGCCTTAACAGACACTTCATTAAAAAGGATATACAGGTGGCAAGCAAACATATAAAAAGTTGCTTACATATGTCACACGGATATACAAATTAAAACAATAATGACATACCACTGTACACCTATTAGAACAGCCAAAATCTGAAACACCAACAGTACCAAATGCTGGTGATCATGTGGACCAATAGGTATTCTCATTCATTGCTGCTGGGAATGGAAAATGATACCCCATTTTGGAAGAGTTTGGCAGTTTCTTACAACACTAAACATAGTCTTATTATACAATCCAGAAATTGTATTTCTTGATATTGACCCAAAGGAGTTGAATATTATATCCACACAGGTGGTGTCTGGGTGGCTCAGTCAGTTAAGTGTCCAACTCTTGGTTTTGGATCAGGTCATGATCTCACAGTTTCGTGAATTCAAGCCCCACATCAGCCTCTGTGCAGGCAGTGTAGAGCCTTCTTGGGATTCTCTCTCCCTCTCTCTGTCCCTTCCCCTTTCATGCTATCTCTGTCTCTCTCAAGCAAATAAACTTTAAAAAATCTGCACATAGATTTTTATACTAGCTTTATTCATGATTGCCAAAACTTTGAAACAACAAAGACGTTCAACAGTACGTAAATGGATAATTAAATATGGTACAGCCAGACAATGGAATATGATTCATGACTAAAAATAAGTGAGCTATCAAGCTATGAAAAATACATAGAGGAGCCTAAAATGCATATTTCTAAATGAAAGAAGCCAATCTGAAAAGTCTACCTAATGTATGATTCCAACTTTATGACTCTGAAAAAGGCAAAATTATAGAGACATTGAAAAGATCAGTAGTTACCAGGCATTGGGATGGACAGGAGGATGAATAAGTGGAACACAGAGGATTTTTAAGGGAGTGAAAAAACTCTGTATGATAGCAGAAAAATGGATCCATATAATTATACATTTATCCAAACCCATTAAGAGTGAACTGTAAACTATAGGCTTTGTGTGATGATGATGTGTCTATATAGGTCATAAAAATCTTTATAAAGTTGTTATAGGTGGTGATTGTACAACATTGTGAATATATTAAATGGCATTAAATTGTAAACTTTGAAATGGTTAATTTCATGTTATGTAAATTTCAGCTTAATACAATAAAAAGATTGGAGGGTAGTGAGATTGGATTTCTTGTGTGTCCTGGCCACCTGCTCACCTTTATTACATACTTTTATAGCGCCCATAAGACTTTTCTTTTTCTTTTTCTCTCCCTTTCATTAGGATTAGATTAATGAGGAAACAGCAGTCTTCAAAAGGTGCTCTTCCAGGCTTTATTTCCACATCAAGGTTGTTCATTAGAAAAGCTGCATTCCCAATAGAATCACTGATCTCAGTGGGAATAAAGATAGAATTGAATGAATAGACTTGGTGGATTGAATTGAGGGGATATGTGAAATAGAGAAAGGAACTAAGTTTTACTTAAGCAGATCAATTTATGAAGCTTCTATTTAAGGAGATGGGAAAGACTTGAGAGAAGTGACGGGACTAAATATTTTGGTAGTATAAAATTTAGATAAGATAGTGGAAATGTTAGGTAGAGAATTGGATATGTGGTGTACATTTAGAGAGAAGGCTTAATTCCTAGAACTCTGTTTTCATAACCCTGATGATCTCTTGGATCCTCAAATCATTTGTTCCTCATTCAGTCAGTTAGCAAACATTTACTAGGCTCCCAAAATGTGGAAGATGTTGTGTTAGACCATGGGGATGCAGAAAATAAAGACATAATCACAAAAAGGCCAATTAGAGAAAAGCATTACACAAGATAAATGAGAGCTAAGTAAAAAAAAACCAAAAAAACAAAAACAACTGTTGAATTATAGGGGAAGGAGTCCTTCATCATGCCTCCAGGAGTATAACAAAAATTCACAAAAAGGTGACATTTGCCTACAGCAGGGAATTTTCTAAGGCAATACTTTCACTATCTGGAATATATGGTAAAAGCACAAAAGATGCTTATTAAAAAGAGAAATTGTTGGTGCATATTTCTTTCCTTAACTTGTTTTAATTTTATTTTTTTAAATTTACATCCAAATTAGTTAGCATATAGTGCAACAATGATTTCAAAAGTAGATTCCTTAATGTCTATTTCTCATCTTTTGATTCAGAGCCCCTGGAAGCTTTTCAGGTGATTCTGATGCACAGGCAGGTTTAGAAAAATCAGTGGTTGATAGTAAGGAAGGCCATTCCACTAGAAATAGCACCTAAGAAGAAAAGACTCAGGAAATAACATCCATGGAAAGGGAAACACTGTTTGTATGCAGGCACCAGCATATATCTAGGCAATTAGCAATAGATGAGAATAAAGTGGTAGGATGACACCCAGTTACAAATGGGATCTGTCAGGGAGGTTGTTTGTGGTGTAGAGGAGAGGTCCTAGTTGGAGATTTCAACTTGTGAGTCATCTTTAGAGAGACAGTATTTAGTTAAGTGCATGGGTATAGATAGGATCACTTAAGTGAAAAGGATAGCCAGAGAAAAAAAAAGAATGCTATTCTTTACTGATCTGGTGTCATTGAAAGCCTAAGTGGTGTTAGTTTGAGATAATTGAATAAGATTATAGACATCAAGTAACAAAACCTATTGAAGAAGTTTGATATGTAGTGTAGAGTGGGATAGACATTAGGAAAGAAGGAAGTGGAGTCAAGAGTGGATGCTTTTTAGAGATAGAAGATGGTACATAATTATGAGACTCTATGGTAGAGATTGAGTAATGGATAATGCAATTGTATTGTAGGATTAAAATCTATGAGAAAGTAAGAGATATTGAGACCTATAGCACAACTGGAAAGGTGGGATTTAGAAGTAGAGATTTTTCTTCTATTTTAGCAGAATGGACAACAAAGAAAATGGATACAAGTGCAAATACATTTTTGCAGGCTTATGGGTAGTATATTTAAGTAGGTCTTGGTATATTAAGAGAGACTACTTCCCTTTCTTATCACTCAGGGACCCCAGTCAATGAGAATGACTTCTCTTCTAAGGGCATAAAGGTTAGGACAGGATTTAGGAGCTGAGTACTAAGGTCCAAGCAGTCTGTTTCAAAGTTCTCTTATGAGAGCACTTGGTTTGGTATGAGCCAGCCAGGGTAGAGTCTCTGTCCTCTTAAAGTTCCCTTGCCTCAAGTTATACAAGGAAAGGGAGATAGAGAAACAGGATGCAAGCAAAGTCATTTCTTCTGAAGCTGCCCTCTATTCCAATGCCTTGGACTATAGCTTAGAGAAGCTTCCTGATTTTGATGGCTGTAGGTAATGACATGCTCTAGGAAGGCCACAGCATGGATTACTCTTCTCCTCTAAGACAAAGAGAAATATTGTTCTGGGAGAACATGTTTGTCATTCCAGCTGGTGAGGGGGCCCATCCTAAGATCCATCTGTGGGTGCCAGATGTGGAGGGTTGGTTGCACACAGGATTGCTCCCTTTTCTATGGATTAGGGTGTAGCAGAGCAAGCTATAGGAGGGATGGAATAAGAGGGAGGGTTGGCATAACTTTTAATATCTGTCACTTATCTAATGTCTTCTTACACAAAATTATGGGCCGAATTGTGTCTCCCCCAATTCATATGTTGAAGCCATAACCCCCAATACCTCAGAATATGACTGTATTTGAAGATATGGACTTTAAAGAGGAAATTAAGTTAAAATGAGCCCATATTAATCTAATCCGAGTCCCTAATCTAATCTGACTGATGTCCTTTTAAGGAGAGGAAATTTGGGCACAGAAATGGACACCACAATGCTTGCACAGAGGAAAGATCATGTGAGGACACAGTGAGAAGGCAGGCCAAGGAGAGGGGCCTCAGAAGAAACCCAACCTGCTAGATCTTGGACTGATAACCTCCAGAACTCTAAGGTAATTAACGTATGTTGTTTAAGTCACCCAGTCTGTGATATTTTGTTATGGCCGCCCTAACAAACTATACACATAAATATGGACACCAACATCCTTGAAGTTCCTTATTGGAAAACACCATGGTGGCCAGTAACATACTGGGTGAAGAGAAGTCAGGCTCTAGCTTTGATAGGGAACAAACTGGCCCCTCAAGTGAGTGGCAGAAACAACATCTTTTGTCTAGATTGTCTTCACTGCTATCCCCATTGTGGTCTAAGGACTAAAACAAATGTTTAATATTATGCAATGCCTTGACATCTGATAAAACTGGGAGGACCTTCAAAGTACTAACCACAAGTTCCCCTCTCCACTCTGTTCCTATGAATGATATCCCCTAGTCAAACAACTCTCCTTCTCTATGGGACTAAATATAGTTCCTGATTATCCCTGTTGTATCACACAGTTTTTCAGTTTCTTGTCAGTCTGCAGATTTATTCATACAAGTCAATCCCATCCTCCTGTGGGAACTAGGGGGCACCTCACCCCTTGACACTCTAAAATTTGTTTTCCACAGCTTCTGCTTGTTCACTCTTTTCCTGAGTACAACACCCATATCACCCTGCTTTGTGTGCAATGATCTCCTACTCTGGACTGTGAATGTATGTAACTAATAAACTGCTGTTTATCTCCTCCATTCAATGTTGGGCATTATGTGTTTGGCCATCCCCATAACCCTAGGATGGAAATCCCTCCCTCACCAATGGGGTGAATAGGAGGCTACCAGAACACTTTTTATAAGAAGCCAGATCCATTTCATCCAAACCTGTAAGGCCATAATTTCACTTAAGTCTGCAATGGTACCTGAGACCCTTCTACACTGGAGGAGTACCTAGAGAATAGACTTACCCAAAGGCCACCTATTCATTTCAATTCAACAACCAACTTCTGAACACCTGCTATATGCTGGCCTTGTTTTATTATGCACTAGTATATAGTAATGAATCAGACATCTTCAAGGAGACAAAGAGGTAACCAATTCTTTTAATACCACAAAATAAGGTCTTAGGAAGAAGTGTGCCAGGATGATGTAAGGCCACAGAGAGTGCCTCGTGGAGAAAAGAACACCTAAAGCACTTGAAGGACAGAAACATCAAAAGGGATATGGGGTCAGATTGGAGGGTGGTTCAGAGAAAGACTGTGAAGATCAAGTGATCAAGTGTGGTACAGGACCTCTGGGTGTGGCCTCAGAAACAACCTGGTAAGTAGAATGTTTTCTTCCTCTCTCTGATCCAACAATTTCTCCTATTTATTCATTCATTGTAAAATGCTTATTAAATAGCCACAGTGTCCTGGTCAATATTCTAGTTGCTGAAGCTTACATCTCATAGAGAGAAACAGACAACAAATAAGTAAACATATAAGAAAAGTTCAGATTAAGATTTAATCTATGAAAGATTAATTTAATGAGGATATATAGAGAAAATAGTTGGAGAACAAAAATTTAGATAGATTGCTCACAAAAGGAGTTCTAGTTAGTTACAGCTGTGTAACAAACCACCCTAAACTTAGTAATGATAAGCAACAAAAAATCATTATTATTTCCTCCCACAGATATTGGGGCTGATTTGGCTTGGTTAGGGGCTCTGAACTGAGGTCTCTTATGCGGTTGCTGTCAGACGGCAGTGGAGTTCAAAACATCTTGGATACTTTATTCATGTCTCTGATACCTAGGTCGGAAGACTCAAATGACTGGGAGTTCCCCAAATATCTCTTGTTATTTCTATATTGTTTCTATATGTAATTTCTCCAGCATGATGGCTTCAGGATATATGGACTTTTAAAAATTTAATTATAATAAACATACAATGTTATATTAGTTTCAGGTGTACAACATATTGATTCAACAATTCTATACATTTTTCAGTGCCCACCACGATAAAAATAATCTGTCACCATAAATTATTGTGATATTATTGACTATATTCCCTATGCTGTACTTTTCATTTTCATGACTTATTTATTTTATAACTAGAAATTTGGATCTCTTAATCCTTTTCATCTGTCTCACCCATCTTTCCCTTCTGGCAAATACCAGTTTGTTATCTGTATTTAAGATTTGTTTATTTATTTTTTTGTACAACCTCAACCTCCTTCCTCTCTGGCAAGCACCAGTTTGTTCTCTGTATTTAGGATTTGTTTATTTGTTTTTTTGTACATTCTGTTTTTTAGATTCCACATAAAGGTAAAACCACACTGTGTTTGTCATTTACTGTCGAACTTATTTCACTCAGCATAATGCCTTCTATAAAGGTCCATCTATATTGTCACAAGTGGCAAGATCTCATTCTTTTTTATATCTAAGTAATATTCTATCGTGTATATATACTACATCTTCTTTTTTAATTTTTTTAAATTTTTTTAACATTTATTTATTTTTGAGACAGAGAGAGACAGAGCATGAATGGGGGAGGGGCAGAGAGAGAGGGAGACACAGAATCGGAAGCAGGCTCCAGGCTCTGAGCCATCAGCCCAGAGCCCAACGCGGGGCACGAACTCACGGGCCGCGAGATCGTGACCTGAGCTGAAGTCGGACGCTCAACCGACTGAGCCACCCAGGTGCCCCTCTTCTTTATCCATTAATCTATTATTGGAGGCTTGGGTTGCTTTTATATCATGGCTATCGTAAATAATGCTTCAATATACATAGGAGTACATATATCTTTTCAAATTAGTGTTTTTGTTTCATTTGGGTAAATATTCAGTAATATAAATACTGGATCATATGTTATTTCTATTTTTAAGTTTTTAAGGAACTTCTGTACTGTTTTTCACACTGGCTGTACCAATATACATTCCCACCAAAAGTGCATGAGGGTTCCATTTGCTCCACATCCTTACCTGTCATTTCTTGTATTTTTAAAATTTTAATTCCAGTATAATAAACATATAGTTACATTAGTTTCAAGTGTATAACATAATGAATCCAACATTGTATATATTAATCAGTGCTCACTATAAGTTTATTCACCAGCCACCATTATTAAAATATTACTGACTATATTCCCTATGCTGTACTTTTCATCTCCATGACTTATTTATTTTGTAACTGAAAGTTTGTACCTCTTAATCCCCTTTACCTATTTCACCCATTTACCCACCCACCTCTCCCCTGGAAACCACAAATTTGTTCTATGTATTCAAGAGTCTTTTTTGACTCTCTTTTTTTCTTCCTTTGTGCATTTATTTTCTTTCTTAAATTCCACATATGAATAAAATTGTACTGTATTTGTCTTTGCCTGATTTATTTTATTTAGCATTATACCCTCTAGGTAACCCATATTGTTGTGAATTGAAACATCTTCCTGTTTTTAAGGCTGAGTAATATTTCATTCTGGAAATATACCATATCTTCTTTATCCATTCATCTCCTGGTAGGCACCTGTGTTGCTTCCATATCTTGGCTATTGTAGATATTGCTGCTCTAAACATAAGGGTACAAGTATCTTTTTGAATTAGTGTTTTCATTTTGTGTAAATACCCAGTAATGTAATTACTGGGTCATATGGTATTTCTATTTTTAATTTCTTAATAAACCTCCATACTGTTTTCCACAGTGGCTGTACCAACTTGCATTCTCACCAGCAGTGCACAAAGTTTCCTTTTTCTCCACATAATTCCCAACCTTTATTCTTTTTTGTGTTTTATTTGTACCCATTCTGACAGGTGTAAGGTGATATGTCTTTGTGTTTTTGATTTTCATTTCTCTGATTATTAGTGATATTGAGCATCTTTGCATGTGTCTGTTGGCCTGTATGTCTTCTTTGGAAAAATATTTATTCAGGTTCTTTGCCCATCTTTTAACTGGATTTTTTTTCGTGTTGAGTTATACAATTTCTTTATATATTTTGGACATTAATCCCTTATTGAATATATCATTTATAATATCTTCTCCCATTCACTAGGTTTTCTTCTTGTTTTGTTGATGTCTCCCTTTGCTGTGCATAAGTGTTTTGTTTTGGTGCAGTGCCAATAGTTTATTTTTGTACCCCCCCATTATTGAGAAGACATATCCATAAATATGTTGCTAAGACAGATACGACTAAGAGATTACTGCTTCAATTTTCTTAAAGAGTTTTATGTTTACAGGTCTCACATTTAGGTCTTTATTTTGAGTTTATTTTTATGTATGGTATTATAAAGTTATCTGGTTTCATTATTTTGTATGTAGCTGTCCAGTTTTTCCAAAACAATTTATTGAAAGGACTGTCTTTTCATCATTTTATATTATTGCCTCCTTTGTCATTAAATGATTATATAGGCATTGGTTTATTTCTAGGCTCCATCCTATTCAATTGGTCTATGTGTTTATTTTTGTGGCAGTGCCATAATGTTTTTATTACTATAGTTTTATAGTATAACTTAAAATTTGGGATTTTGATACCTCCAGCTTTGTTCTTTCTTAAGATCGCTTTGGCTATTCAGGGTCTTTTATAATTACATGAAAATTTTAATATTATTTGTTCTAATTCTGTGAAAAATGCTATGGATATTTTTACAAGGATTGCATTGAACCTGTAGATTACTTTGAGTACTATGAACATTATAACAATATTAATTCTGGGGTGCCTGGGTGGCTCAGTCGGTTGAAAGCCCGACTTCGGCTCAGGTCATGATATCACGGTTCATGGGTTTGAGCCCCGCATTGGGCTCTGTGCTGACGGCTCAGAACTTGGAGCCTGCTTCGGATTCTGTGTCTCCCTCTCTCTCTGCCCCTCCCCTGCTCGTTCTTTGTCTCTCTCTCTCTCTCTCAAAAATAAATAAACATTTAAAAAAATTGAAAAAAAAAAACAATATTAATTCTTGGAGAGAAAGAGATGCCAGTAGAATAGGAGGACCCTAGGTTCACTTGTTCCCACGAATACAAATAGATAACCAGCAAATCATCTTAAATACCCCAGAGATCTACATGAAGACTGGCAGAACAAACTCCACACATAAAGGTAGAGCAGAGGCCACATCAAAAAGGTGGGAAGTTCAGAGATACAATTTGGGAGCAAAACGAAGCACAGCTGCTGCAGTGGGAATGAAGCTAGAGTTTCAGAGAAAGACAGACTAACACAGAAGGGAGCCCACAGTGTAAAATGAACCATTTTAGAAATTGGATTGAAAGTTGACAGGGGCTGAATTCCGTGATTTCTTGCAACCAGTGGAGCTTAAATCCTGGTTTAAAGGTCAGTTTCATTGTCTCAGGGGGGAGATCAGAGGGCATTGGGGTTGCTCTTATAGAGAAGACAAGGCAAACAGCCCATGGACATATAGCGTGCAGTTATCTGAAGAGCACCTGGTGCGCACAGTAGGGAGGTTGGTTTCTCATCTTGGAGTGTCTCAGAGAGGCAGTGTTCATGGAGAGACCACTCTGAGAACAAAGGAGTTGGCAGGTGCAATTTCCCTCCCCGTCCCTCAGTATAAGCACAGGGCCACCTATCAAAACCAGCACAACACTGCCACTCATTACCTAACTTGCTTACATAAAACACTAACCCCCATGCTCTGGTGGAACTGCCCTTTCCAGCCATGCTTGCCTCAGTCCCAGTGTGGTGGGTCCCCACCCCCGGAAGACCAGCTCAAGCCTCTTACAACACCGTGTCTCCTGACCTGGGAGATTTGCAGGGCTTTTGCCTGGTAGCAGTGATGACAGGTCACATTTCAGAAACATACCAGAGCACATCTAGTTAAAACACACCACATTCAGGCCAAGGACCAAACACTGCTGGAAACAAGCAAATAAATCATCTGCAGACAACTGGTCTGAAAGATAAAATGGCCAGGACACAACAGCAGAGTGCATGCAGCACACTTTGGAAACACTCCCTAAAGTGCCATGATGTGGGGAAAAGGGGACACTACACTGTAGGGCACTATAGGATCTTTTCTTCATAAGGCCATTACCCTCACAAAAAGGAAATATAGCTGACTTTCCTAACACAGAGGAAAAGTCATAGAGACATAGACAAAATGAGAAGATAAAGGAATGTGTCCCAAATGAAAGAACAGAACAAGGCCACATCCAGAGATCTAAGTGAAACAGATATAGGTACCATGTCTGATAGAGAGTTTAAAGTAAATATCATAAAGATATTCACTGGACTTGAGAAAACAGGAAGGCATCAGAAAGACCAATAACACAGAGATAAGGAATAACACAGAAGAGATAAAGATTCCATAAATGAAATGAGAAGCACACTTGACAGAATGAAGAGCTGGAAGAAGCAGAGGAAATAATTAATGACCTAGAAATAAGAATAATGGAAGTTATCAAGCTCAAAAAATGAGAAAAAATGAAATATGGCCTTTTGTAGCAACATGGATGGAACTGGAGAGTGTGATGCTAAGTGAAATAAGCCATACAGAGAAAGACAGATACCATATGGTTTCACTCTTATGTGGATCCTGAGAAACATAACGGAAACCCATGGGGGAGGGGAAGGGAAAAAAAAAAAAAAAAAAAAGGGAGGTTAGAGTGGGAGAGAGCCAAAGCATAGGAGACTGTTAAAAACTGAGAACAAACTGAGGGTTGATGGGGGGTGGGAGGGAGGGCAGGGTGGGAGGGAGGGCAGGGTGGGTGATGGGTATTGAGGAGGGCACCTTTTGGGATGAGCACTGGGTGTTGTATGGAAACCAATTTGACAGTAAATTTCATATATTAAAAAATAAAAAAAAAAAAAAAAAAAAAAAAAAAAAAAAGAGAGTAAAAGAATTCTGCAAAAGAATATACTTAGCCAACTCAGTCAATCCATCAAACATAGTAACATTTGTATTATATGGATCCGAGAAGAAGAGAGAGAAAAGGGGGCAGAAAATGTATTTGAAAATATGATATCTGAAAATGTCCCTTAATTGGGGGAACATCAGAGATACCCAAATCCATGAGGCACAGAGAACCCCCAACAAAATCAACAAAAGCAAATCCACACCAACACATTTTGTAATTTAACTGGGAAAATGTAGTGGTAAAGATACAATTTTAAAAGCAAGAAGACAGAAGACAGTTATATATAAGGGAAAACCATAAGGCTATCAGTGAAAAACCATAAGGCTTTTCAGCAGAAACTTTGCAGCCAGAAGGGAGTGGCATGATATATTCAAAGTGTTGAATGGGAAAAATCTGCAGCCAAGAATACTCTATCCAGCAAGGCTGTCATGCAGAATAGAAGAGATAAAGAGTTTGCCAAATAGAAACGAAAGAAGTTTCTGACCACTTAAAGAGCCCTGCAAGAAATTAAAGGGGACTCTGAGTGGAAAGGAAAGACCAAAAGTGAGTATCAAAGTAGGACACACAAAAGTAGTAAAAATGAGAGTTCATTTTTCAATATTCTATTCTGCTCTAGTGATCCATGTGTCTGTTTTTATGTCAGTACCATAGTGATTTGATCACTACAGCTTTGCAATATAACTTTAATTCAAGAATTGTGATGCCTCCAGCTTTGCTTTTCTTTTTCAAGGTTTCTTTGCCTATTCAGGAAATTTTGTGGCTCCATACAAAATTGGGATTGTTTGTTCTAGCTCTGAAAAATGGTGGTGGTATTTTGATAGGGATTGCATTAGATGTGTAGATTGCTTTGGGTAGTAGAGACATTTTA
The DNA here is from genome assembly GCF_046562875.1 of Panthera onca. Classification (NCBI taxonomy): domain Eukaryota; kingdom Metazoa; phylum Chordata; class Mammalia; order Carnivora; family Felidae; genus Panthera; species Panthera onca. Next base: position 67,435,473 of record NC_138357.1, read on the forward strand.
ACAATATTTGTTGTTCCAATCCATGAGCATGGAATAGCTTTGCATTACTTTGTGTCATCTTCAATTACTTTCATATGTGTTTTAATAGTTTTCAAAGTACAGATGTTTTACCTTTTTGTTTAGACTTATTCCTAGGAGACTTATTGCTTTTGGTGCAATTGTAAATGGAACTGATTCCTTAATTTCTCTTTCTGTCGCTTCATTATTAGTGTATAGAAATGCAAGAGATTTCTGTATGTTGACTTTGTATCCTGCAACTTCACTGAATTCATTTACCAGGTATGGCAGCTTTTTTGGTCAATGCTTTTGGGTTTTCTCTATGGAGTATCATGTCATCTGAAAATAGAGAAAGTTTGACTTCTTCCTTGATGATTTGGATGCATTTTATTTATTTTTGTTGTCTGATTGCTGATGCTAGAACTTCCACTACTATGTTAAATAACAGTGGTGAGAGTAGACATCCCTGTCATGTTCCTGACTGTAGAAGAAAAGCTCTTACTTTTTCCCCATTGAGGATGATATTACCTGTAGGTTTTCATGTATGGCCTTTATTATGTTCAGGTATGTTCCTTCTTCTCTACTTTGTTAAGAGTTTTTATCATGCATGGATATTCTACTTTGTCAAATGCTTTTTCTTCATCTATTGAGAGAATCATATGGTTCTTATCCTTTCTTTTATTAATGTTCTGAATCATGTTGATTGATTTGTGAATATTGAACCACTCGTGTAACCCAGCAATAAATCCCACATGATTGTGGTGAATATTTTTTTAAATTTATTGTTGGACTCAGTTTGCTAGTATTTTTTTCTTAATTTTTTATTTAAATTCCAGTTGGTCTAAAAAAATTCAGTTAGTTACCATACATGTAACATTAGTTTCGTGTGTACAAGATGATTCAATGCTTCTGTACAACACCTGGTGCACATCACAAGGGCACTCCTTAATCCTTATTATCTGTTTAACTAATGCCCCAACCCATCTCCCTCTGGTAGCCATTATTTTGTTCGCTATGGTTAAGAGTCTATTTCTTGGTTTGACACTCTTTCTCTCTTTTTTCTCCCCTTTGCTGCTTTGTTTTGTTTCTTCAATTCCACCTATGAGTGAAATCTCTGACTGACTTATTTCAGTTAGCATAATGCTAATACAATTGTAATATCCCATCTTTTTCCTTTTGTTATAAATATCAGATTTAGGGTTAGAGTTAGGACATATGGCCAGGGTTAGGGTTACGATTAGGGTTAGGGCCAGGGTGAAGATATGTGCCTGCTATCCTGCACTTTAGAAAACTATTCAGAGGATTTGAGTTAAGGTTAGGTTTAGGGGGTAGTGGTTAGGGTTAAGGATAGGGTTTGGGGTTAGAGATTAGAATGGCAGTTAGGGTTTAGGGTTAGGGGGTTAGGGTATTAGGGAGTTTATATAAATGAGAGAATATATTTCTGGAATGACAGTTTATGTAAAGTGAAGTTCATTGAGTGAAACACCAAGCTCTTCCCTTATGCTTCTACACATTCCTATACAAACGCATATATATTAATGAGAGAAGATGTTACTTGAATTACTGATTAGACAGTGTAGTTTCAATTCAATGAGAACAAGGCTTTTCCCACGTGCTTCTTTTTTCAAGTTTTTATTTAAATTCCAATTTTTTACCATACAATGTAATATTCATTTCAGGTGGAGAATTTTGTGATTCATCACTTACATACAACACCAAGTGCACATCACAAGTGCCCTCCTTAATACCTATCATATATTTAACCCATCCCCTGACATCCCCTTCAGCAAGCATCAGGTTGTTTTCTGTAGTTAAGTCTGTTTGCTCTTCTGCCTCCCCTTCTTTTACTTGCCTATATTCCTCTGTATTGTTATTAAATTCCACATATGAGTGAAATCAAATGATATTTGTCTTATGCTGTTGATTTATTTACTTTTTTCAATATATGAAATTTATTGTCAAATTGGTTTCCATACAACACCCAGCGCTCATCCCAAAAGGTGCCCTCCTCAATACCCATCACCCACCCTCCCCTCACTCCCACCCTCCATCAAACCTCAGTTTGTTCACGGTTTTTAAGAGTCTCTTATGCTTTGGTTCTCTCCCACTCTAACCTCTTTTTTTTTTCCTTCCCCTCTCCCATGGGTTTCTGTTATGTTTCTCAGGATCCACATAAGAGTGAAAACATATGGAATCTGTCTTTCTCTGCATGCGTATTTCACTTAGCATCACACTCTCCAGTTCCATCCACGTTGCTACAAAGGGCCATATTTCCTTCTTTCTCATTGCCATGTAGTATTCCATTGTGTATATAAACCACAATTTCTTATCCATTCATCAGTTGATGGACATTTAGGCTCTTTCCATAATTTGGCTATTGTTGAGAGTACTGCTATAAACATTGGGGTACAAGTGCCCCTATGCATCAGTACTCCTCTTTCCCTTGGGTAAATTCCTAGGAGTGCTATTGCTGGGTCATAGGGCAGGTCTATTTTTAATTTTCTGAGGAACATCCACAATGTTTTCCAGAGCGGCTGCACCAATTTGCATTCCCACCAACAGTGCAAGAGGGTTCCCGTTTCTCCACATCCTCTCCAGCATCTATAGTCTCCTGATTTGTTCACTTTGGCCACTCTGACTGGCGTGAGGTGATATCTGAGTGTGGTTTTGATTTGTATTTCCCTGATGAGGAGTGACGTTGAGCATCTTTTCATGGGCCTGTTGGCCATCCAGATGTCTTCTTTAGAGAAGTGTCTATTCATGTTTTCTGCCCATTTCTTCACTGGATTATTTGTTTTCCAGGTGTGGAGTTTGGTGAGCTCTTTATAGATTTTGGATACTAGCCCTTTGTCTGATATGTCATTTGCAAATATCTTTTCTCATTCCATTGGTTGCCTGTTAGTTTTGTTGGTTGTTTCCTTTGCTGTGCAGAAACTTTTTATCTTCATAAGGTACCAGTAGTTCATTTTTGCTTTTGATTCCCTTGCCTTTGTGTCGAGCAAGAGATTGCTACGGCTGGGGTCAGAGAGGTCTTTTCCTGCTTTCTCCTCTAGGGTTTGGATGGTTTCCTGTCTCACATTCAGGTCCTTTATCCATTTTGAGTTTATTTTTGTGAATGGTGTGAGAAAGTGGTCTAGTTTCAACCTTCTGCATGTTGTTGTCCAGTTCTTCCAGCACCATTTGTGAAAGAGACTGTCTTTTTTCCATTGGATGTTCTTTCCTGCTTTGTCAAAGATGAGTTGGCCATACGTTTGTGGGTCTAGTTCTGGGGTTTCTATTCTATTCCATTGGTCTATGTGTCTGTTTTTGTGCCAATACCATGCTGTCTTGATGATTACAGCTTTGTAGTAGAGGCTAAAGTCTGGGATTGTGATGCCTCCTGCTTTGGTCTTCTTCTTCAAAATTACTTTGGCTATTCGGGGCCTTTTGTGGTTCCATATGAATTTTAGAATTGCTTGTTCTAGTTTCGAGAAGAATGCTGGTGCAATTTTGATTGGGATTGCATTGAATGTGTAGATAGCTTTGGGTAGTATTGACATTTTGACAGCATTTATTCTTCCAATCCACGAGCAGGGAATGTCTTTCCATTTCTTTATATCTTCTTAAATTACCTTCGTAAGCTTTCTATAGTTTTCAGCATACAGATCTTTTACATCTTTGGTTAGATTTATTCCTCGGTATTTTATGCTTCTTGGTGCAATTGTGAATGGGATCAGTTTCCTTATTTGTCTTTCTGTTGCTCCATTGTTAGTGTATAAGAATGCAACTGATTTCTGTACATTGATTTTGTATCCTGCAACTTTGCTGAATTCATGTATCAGTTCTGGCAGACTTTTGGTGGAGTCTATCGGATTTTCCATGTATAAAATCATGTCATCTGCAAAAAGCGAAAGCTTGACTTCATCTTTGCCAATTTGGATGCCTTTGATTTCCTTTTGTTGTCTGATTGCTGATGCTAGAACTTCCAACATTATGTTAAACAACAGCGGTGACAGTGGGCATCCCTGTCGTGTTCCTGATCTCAGGGAAAAAGCTCTCAGTTTTTCCCCATTGAGGATGATGTTAGCTGTGGGCTTTTCATAAATGGCTTTGATGATGTTTAAGTATGTTCCTTCTATCCCAACTTTCTCAAGGGTTTTTATTAAGAAAGGGTGCTGGATTTTGGCAAAGGCCTTCTCTGCATCAATTGACAGGATCATAAGGTTCTTCTCTTTTCTTTTATTAATGTGATGTATCACGTTGATTGATTTGCGAATGTTGAACCAGCCCTGCATCCCAGGAATGAATCCCACTTGATCATGGTGAATAATTCTTTTTATATGCTGTTGAATTCGATTGGCTAGTATCTTACTGAGAATTTTTGCATCCATATTCTTCAGGGATATTGGCCTGTAGTTCTCTTTCTTTACTGGGTCTCTGTCTGGTTTAGGAATCAAAGTAATACTGGCTTCATAGAATGAGTCTGGAAGTTTTCCTTCCCTTTCTATTTCTTGGAATAGCTTGAGAAGGATAGGTATTGTCTCTGCTTTAAAAGTCTGGTAGAACTCCCCTGGGAAGCCATCTGGTCCTGGACTCTTATTTGTTGGGAGATTTTTGATAACCGATTCAATTTCTTCGCTGGTTATGGGTCTGTTCAAGCTTTCTATTTCCTCCTGATTGAGTTTTGGAAGCGTGTGGGCGTTTAGGAATTTGTCCATTTCTTCCAGGTTGTCCAATTTGTTGGCATATAATTTTTCATAGTGTTCCCTGATAATTGTTTGTATCTCTGAGGGATTGGTTGTAATAACTCCATTTTCATTCATGATTTTATCTATTTGGGTCATCTCCCTTTTCTTTTTGAGAAGCCTGGCTAGAGGTTTGTCAATTTTGTTTATTTTTTCAAAAAACCAACTCTTGGTTTCGTTGATCTGCTCTACAGTTTTTTTAGATTCTATATTGTTGATTTCTGCTCTGATCTTTATTATTTCTCTTCTTCTGCTGGGTTTAGGCTGCCTTTGCTGTTCTGCTTCTATTTCCTTTAGGTGTGCTGTTAGATTTTGTATTTGGGATTTTTCTTGTTTCTTGAGATAGGCCTGGATTGTGATGTGTTTTCCTCTCAGGACTGCCTTCACTGCATCCCAAAGCGTTTGGATTGTTGGATTTTCATTTTCATTTGTTTCCATATATTTTTTGATTTCTTCTCTAATTGCCTGGTTGACCCATTCATTCTTTAGTAGGGTGTTCTTTAACTTCCATGCTTTTGGAAGTTTTCCAGACTTTTTCCTGTGGTTGATTTCAAGCTTCATAGCACTGTGGTCTGAAAGTATGTATGGTATAATTTCAATTCTTGTATACTTATGAAGGGCTGTTTTGTGACCCAGTGTGTGATCTATCTTGGAGGATGTTCCATGTGCACTCGAGAAGAAAGCATATTCTGTTGCTTTGGGATGCAGAGTTGTAAATATATTTGTCAAGTCCATCTGATCCAATGTGTCATTCAGGGCCCTTGTTTCTTTATTGACCATGTGTCTAGATGATCTATCCATTTCTGTAAGTGGTGTGTTAAAGTCCCCTGCAATGACCACATTCTTATCAATAAGGTTGCTTATGTTTATGAGTAATTGTTTTATATATCTGGGGGCTCCGGTATTCGGCGCATAGACATTTATAATTGTTAGCTCTTCCTGATGGATAGACCCTGTGATTATTACATAATGCCCATCTTCATCTCTTGTTATAGCCTTTAATTTAAAGTCTAGTTTACCTGATATAAGTGTGGCTACTCCAGCTTTCTTTTGGCTTCCAGTAGCATGATAAATAGTTCTCCATCCCCTCACTCTCAATCTAAAGGTGTCCTCAGAGCTAAAATGAGTCTCTTGTAGACAGCAAATAGATGGGTCTTGTTTTTTTATCCATTCTGATACCCTATGTCTTTTGGTTGGCGCATTTAGTCCATTTACATTCAGTGTTATTATAGAAAGATACGGGTTTAGAGTCATTGTGATGTCTGTATGATTTATGCTTGTAGAGATGTCTTTGGTACTTTGTCTCACAGGATCCCCCTTAGGATCTCTTGTAGGCCTGTTTAGTGGTGACAAATTCCTTCAGTTTTTGTTTGTTTGGGAAAACCTTTATCTCTCCTTCTATTGTAAATGACAGACTTGCTGGATAAAGGATTCTCGGCTGCATATTTTTTCTGTTCAGCACATTGAAGACCTCATGTCAATCTTTTCTGGCCTGCAAGTTTCAAAAGAGAGATCAGTCACGAGTCTTATAGGTCTCCCTTTATATGTTAGGGCACGCTTATCCCTTGCTGCTTTCATAATTTTCTCTTTATCCTTGTATTTGCCAGTTTCACTATAATATGTCCTGCAGAAGATCGATTCAAGTTACGTCTGAAGGGAGTTCTCTGTGCTTCTTGGATTTCAATGCCTTTTTCCTTCCCCAGTTCAGGGAAGTTCTCAGCTATAATTTCTTCAAGTACCCCTTCAGCACCTTTCCCTCTCTCTTCCTCCTCTGGGATACCAATTATGCGTATATTGTTTCTTTTTAGTGTATCACTTAGTTCTCTAATTTTCCCCTCATACTCCTGGATTTTTTTATCTCTTTTTCTCAGTTTCCTCTTTTTCCATAACTTTATCTTCTAGTTCACCTATTCTCTCCTCTGCCTGGTCAGTCTGAGCCGTCGCCGTTTCCATTTTGTTTTGCATTTCGTTTAAAGCGTTTTTCAGCTGCTCCTGACTGTTCCTGAGTCTCTTGATCTCTGTAGCAAGAGATTCTCTGCTGTCCTCTATACTGCTTTCAATCCCAGCAATTAATTTTATGACTATTATTCTAAATTCACTTTCTGTTATATTATTTAAGTCCTTTTTGATCAGTTCATCAGCTGTTGTTTTTTCCTGGAGATTCTTCTGAGGGGAATTGTTCCGTTTGGTCTTTTGGAGAGTCCCTGGCGTGGTGAGGACCTGCAGGGCACTTCCCCTGTGCTGTGGTGTATAACTGGAGTTGGTGGGCAGATCCGCAGTCAGTCCTGATGTCTGCCCCCAGCCCACCGCTGGGACCACAGTCAGACTGGTGTGTGCCTTCTCTTCCCCTCTCCTAGGGGCGGGATTCACTGTGGGGTGGCATGGCCTGTCTGGGCTACTTGCACATTGCCAGGCTTGTGGTGCTGGGGATCTGGCGTATTAGCTGGGGTGGGTAGGCAAGGTGCATGGGGGCAGGAGGGGCAGGCTTCGCTTGCTTCTCCTTAGGTGATCCACTTCCGGAGAGGCCCTGTGGCAGCAGGAGGGAGTCAGACCCGCTGCCGGAGGGTTGGCTCCGCAGAAGCACAGAGTTGGGTGTTTGGGCAGAGCAAGCAAGTTCCCTGGCAGGAACTGGTTCCCTTTGGGACTTTGGCTGGGGGATGGGCAAGGGAGATGGTGCTGATGAGCGCCTTTGTTCCCCGCCAAACAGCTCTGTCATCCGGGGGCTCAGCAAGTCTCCCTCCCTTTGTCCTCCAGCCTTCCCGCTCTCCAAGCAGAGCTGTTAACTTATGACCTCCCAGATGTTAAGTCGCGCTTGCTGTCGGAACACACTCCGTCCGGCCCCTCTGCTTTTGCAAGCCAGACTTGGGGACTCTGCTTGCCGGCGTGCAGCCCCTCTGCCCCAGCTCCCTCCCGCCAGTCCGTGGAGTGCGCATCGCCTCTCCGCCCTTCCTACCCTCTTCCGTGGGCTTCTCGTCTGCGCTTGGCTCCGGAGACTCCGTTCTGCTAGTCTTCTGGTGGTTTTCTGGGTTATTTAAGCAGGTGTAGGTGAAATCTAAGTGATCAGTAGGATGCGTGGTGAGCCCAGCGTCCTCCTACGCCGCCATCTTCCCTCCTTCTTCTATACTGTTTGATTTATTATGCTTAGCATAACACTTTCTGACTCGATCCATGTCTGTGCAAATGGCAAGATTTCATTCTTTTTTATGACTGAATAACAGTCCATTGTATGTATATGTACCACATCTTTTTTTTTTCAATATCCATTCTGGTTTTACTGAAGTATGGTTTATATACAAGCGAATTTGCCCATTTTATTTTTTACCATTTAAGTTTTTAATTCCAGTTAGTTAAAAGTGTTATGTTAGTTTCAGATGTACAGTATAGTGAGTCACTGCTTGTGTAAATCACCCAGTGCTCATTATAACAAATGCACTGTAATACCAATCACTTATTTCATCCATCCCCCCCCCCCCACCTCCCCTCCGGCAACCATCAGTTTGTTCTCTATAGTTAAGAATCTATGCCCTGACTTGTCTCTTGCTCTTAATTTTTCTCTTTGCTTGTTGGTTTTATTTCCTGAATTCTACATAGGAGTGAAAACTTAGGGTATTTATCTTTCTCTGATTGACTTAAGAATTTACCCATTTTAAGTGTTCAGTTTGCGGAATTTTAGTAATTGTACATAGTTGTAAGACCACTACCACAATTCAAATGTAGAATATTTTCATCACGCTAATAACTTTCCTTATGTCCTCTGTTTCTTTCCACCAACCATTGGCCCCAGGAAGCCATCTATCATTTCTTTCTTTTTTTTTTATTTAACTTTATTTTTTATTTTTTTAAATGTATATCCAAATTATTATGTAGTGAAGCAATGATTTCAGTAGATTCCTTAATGCCCCTTACCAATTTAGCCCATCCCCCCTCACACAACCCCTCCCATAACCCTCAGTTTTTTCTCCATATTTATGGGTCTCTTTTGTTTTGTCCCCCTCCTATTTTTTATATTATTTTTGCTTCCCTTCCCTTATGTTCATCTGTTTTTTCCCATAAAGTTCTCATATGAGTGAACTCATATGATTTTTGCCTTTTCCTGAATGACTAATTTCACTTAGCATAATACCCACCAGTTCCATCCACGTGGTTGCAAATGGCAAGATTTCATTCTTTTTGACTGCTGAGTAATACTCCATTGTATATATATACCACTTTTTCTTTATCCATTCATCCATCGATGGACATTTGGGCTCTTTCCATACTTTGGCTATTGTTGATAGTGCTGCTATAAACATGGGGGTGCATGTGTCCCTTCGAAACAGCACATCTGTATCCTTTGGATAAACACCTAGTAGTGCAATTCCTGGGTCGTAGGGTGGTTCTATTTTTAGTTTTTTGAGAAACCTCCATACTGTTTTCTAGAGTGGCTGCACAAGCTTGTATTCCCATCAACAATGCAAAAGAGATCCTTTCTCTGCATCCATGCCAACATCTGTTGTTGCCTGAGTTGTTAATGTTAGCCATTCTGACAGGTGTAAGGTGATAACTCATGGTGGTTTTTATTTGTATTTCGCTGGTGATGAGTGATGTTGAGGATTTTTTCATGTGTCAGCTGCCCATCTGGATGTCCTCTTTGGAGAACTGTCTATTCATGTCTTTTGCCCATTCCTTCACTGGATTATTTGTTTTTTGGGTGTTGAGTTTGATAAGTTCTTTGTAGATTTTAGATACTAACCCTTTATCTGATACATCATTTGCAAATATCTTATTCCATTCTGTTGGTTGCCTTTTAGTTTTGCTGATTGTTTCCTTCGCTGTGCAAAAGCTTTTTATTTTGATGAGGTCCCAGGAGTACATTTTTGCTTTTGTTTCCCTTGCCTCTGGAGATGTGTTGAGTAAAAAGTTGCTGCGGGCAAGATCAAAGAGATTTTTGCCTGCTTTCTCCTTGAGGATTTTGATGGATTCCTGTCTTACATTGAGGTGTTTCATCCATTTTGAGTTTATTTTTGTGTATGGTGTAAGAAAGTGGTCCAAGTTCATTCTTCTGCATGTCACTGTCCAGTTTTCCCAACACCACTTCCTCAAGAGACTGTCTTTATTCCATTGGATATTCTTTCCTGCTTTGTCAAAGATTAGTTGGCCATACATTTGTGGGTCCATTTCTGGGTTCGCTATTCTATTCCATTGATATGAGTGTCTGTTCTTGTGCCAGTACCATACTGTCTTGATGATTACAGCTTTGTGGTATAGCTTGAAGTCTGGGATTGTGATTCCTCCTTCTTTGGTTTTCTTTTTCAAGATTGCTTTGGCTATTCTGGGTCTTTTCTTGTTCTATTCAAATTTTAGGATTATTTGTTCTAGTTCTGTGAAGAATGTTGGTGATACGTTGATAAGATTTGCATTACATATGTAGATTGCTTTGGGTAGTATCGATATTTTAACAATATTTGTTCTTCCTATCTAGGAGCATGGAATCATTTTCCATTTCTTTGTGTCTTCTTCAATTTTTTTCATCAGCTTTCTATAGTTTTCAGTGTATAGATTTTTCCACCTTTTTGGTTAGATTTATTCCTAGGTATTTTACGGTTTTTTGTGCAAGTGTAAATGGGATCGTTTCCTTGATTTCTCTTTCTGTCGCTTCATTGTTGGGGTATAGGAATGCAACCGATTTCTGTGCATTGATTTTATATCCTGCAACACTGCTGAATTCATGAATCAGTTCTAGAAGTTTTTTGTGGAATCTTTTGGGTTTTCCATTTAGAGTATCATGTCATCTGTGAAGAGTGAAAGTTTGACCTCTTCTGGGCCAATTTAGATGCCTTTTATTTGTTTGTGTTGTCTGATTGCAGAGGCTAAGACTTCCAATACTATGTTGAATAACAGTGGTGAGAGGGGACATCCCTGTCTTGTTCCCTGACCTTAGGGGGAAGCTCTCAGTTTTTCCCCATTGAGGATGATAGTAGCGTTGGGTCGTTCATATATGGCTTTTATGATCTCGAGTTATGCTCCTTCTATCCCTACTTTCTTGAGGGTTTTTATCAAGAATGGTTGCTGTATTTTGTCAAATGCTTTCTGTGCATCTAGAGTATCATATGGTTCTTGCCCTTTCTTTTATTGATGTGATGAATCACGTTAATTGTTTTGTGGATATTGAACCAAACTTGCATCCCAGGTATAAATCCCACTTGGTCATGGTGAATAATTTTTTTTTAATGTATTGTTGGATCCAGTTCACTAATACCTTGTTGAGGATTTTTGCATCCATGTTCATCAGGGAAATTGGTCTATAGTTCTCTTTTTTAGTGGGGTCTCTGTCTGGTTTTGGGGTAAAGGTAATTCTGACTACATAGAGAGAGTTTGGAAGTTTTCCTTTCATTTCTATTTTTTGGAACAGCTTCAAGAGAATAGGTGTTAACTCTTCCTTAAATGTTTCTTAGAATTCCCCTGGAAAACCATCTGGCCCCGGACTCTTGTTTTTTGCAGATTTTTGATTACTAATTCGATTTCCTTACTGGTTATGGGTCTGTTCAAATTTTCTATTTCTTCCTGTTTCAGTTTTGGTAGTGTATATGTTTCTAGGAATTTATCCGTTTCTTCCAGATTACCCATTTTATTGTCATATAATTGCTCATAATATTGTCTTCTTATTATTTTTTTATTTCTGCTGTGTTGGTTGTGATCTCTCCTCTTTCATTCTTGATTTTACTTATTTGGGTCCTTTACTTTTTCTTCTTGATCAAACTGGCTAGTGGTTTATCAATTTTGTTATTCTTTCAAAGAACCAGCTTCTGATTTCATTTATCTGTTCTACTGCTTTTTTGGTTTTGATAGCTTTAATTTCTGCTGTAATCTTAACTATTTCCTGTCTTTTGCTGTTTTTGGGTTTTATTTGCTGTTCTTTTTCCAGCTTCTTAAGGCGTAAGTTTAGGCTGTGTATTTGAGGCCTTTTTTCCTTCTTTTTTTTTTTTTAATGTTTATTTATTTTTGAGACAGAGAGAGACAGAGCATGAATGGGGGAGTGTCAGAGAGAGAGGGAGACACAGAATCCGAAGCAGGCTCCAGGCTCTGAGCTGTCAGCACAGAGCCTGACGTGGGGCTCGAACTCACGGACTGCAAGATCATGACCTGAGCCGAAGTCAGACACTTAACCGACTGAGCCACCCAGGTTCCCCCCTTTTTTCCTTCTTTAGGAAGGACTGGATTGCTGTATACTTTCCTCTTATGACCATCTTTGCTGCATCCCAGAGGTTTTGGATTGTGGTGCTATTATTTTCATTGTCTTCCATATACTTCTTAATTTCCCCTTTAGCTGCTTGGTTAGCCCATTCATTCTTTAGTAGGATGTTCTTCAGTCTCTAAGTATTTGTTATATTCCCCAAGTATTTCCTCTGGTTGAATCGAGATTTATAGCATTGTGGTCTGAAAATATGCACGGTATGATCTCGATCTTTTTGTACTTACTTAGGGCTTATTTGTGTCTCAGGGGGGAGATCAGAGGGCATTGGGGTTGCTCTTATAGAGAAGACAAGGCAAAAAGACCATGGACATACAGCGTGCAGTTATCTGAAGAGCACCTGGTGCACACAGTAGGGAGGTTGGTTTCTCATCCTGGAGTGTCTCAGAGAGGCAGTGTTCATGCCTCTCCCAGGATATGGTCTATTCTGGAGAACGTTCCTTGTGCACTGGAGAAGAATGTATATTCTGCTGCTTTAGGATGAAATGTTCTGAACATATCTGTTAAGTCCATCTGGTCCAATGTGTCATTCAAAGCCATTGTTTCCTTGTTGATTTTTTGATTAGATTATCTGTCCATTGCTGTGAGTAGGGTATTCAAGTCTCCTACTATTAGGGTATTACTATCAATGAGTTTCTTTATGTTTGTGATTAATTGATTTATGTATTTCGGTGCTGCAACATTTGGCACATAAATGTTTACAATTGTTAGGTCTTCTTGGTCTATAGACCCCTTGATTATGATATAATGCCCTTCTGCATCTCTTGATAGTCTTTATTTTAAAGTCTAGAAAACAAAAAAAATAAAAAAATAAAAAAATAAACAAAAGTAAAGTCTAGATTGTCTCATGTAAGTATGGCTACTCTGGATTTCTTTTGTTGACCATTAGCATGATAGATTGTTCTCTATCCCCTTATTTTCAATCTTAAGGTGTCTTTATGTCTAAAGTGGGTCTCTTGTAAACAGCATATAGATGGATCTTGTTTACTTATCCATTCTGTAAGACTATGTCTTTTGGTTGGAGCATTGAGTCTGTTGACATTTAGAGTCAGTACTGAAAGATATGAATTTATTGCTATTATGATGCTTGTAGAGTTGGAGTTCCTGGTCGTATTCTCTGGTACTTACTAATCTTTTGTTGCTTTTGGTGTTTATTTACATATATATATATATGCATATTACATTATATATATACATATACATATATATATATATATATATATATATATGTATATATATTTCATCTTTTCTCCCCTCAGAGATTCTCCTTTAAAATTTTTTGCAGGGCTGGTTTAGTGGTCACAAACTCCTTTAATTATTGTTTGTCTGGGAAACTTTTTATCTCTACTTCTATTTTGAATGACAGCCTTGCTGGATAAAGAATTTTTGGCTGCATATTTTTCTGATTCAGCACACTGAATATATCCCACCACTCCTTTCTGGCCTGCCCAGTTTCTGTGGATAGGTCTGCTGGAAACCTCTTTTGTTTTTCATTGTAGGTTAGGGACTTTTTTCCCTTGCTGCTTTCATGATTCTCTTCTTGCCTATGTATTTTGTGAATTTGACTATGATATGCCCTGTTGATGGTTGGTTTTTGTTGAATATCATGGGAGTCCTCTGTGCTTCCTAGATTTTGATGTCTGTGTCTTTCCCCAGGTTAGGAAAGTTTTCCACTATGATTTTCTCACAAAACCGTTCTACCCCTATTTCTCCCTCTTCCTCCTCTGGGACCCCTATGATTCTGATGTTCCTTTTTAATGAGTCACTGATTTCTATAATTCTTAAATCATGCTCTTTTTCCTTAATCTCCCTCTTTTTTTCTGCTTCGTTATTCTCTATAATTTTGTCCTCTATGTCGCTGATTCTATGTTCTGCCTCATCCATCTTTGCTGCTGCTGCATCCATTCATGATTGTAGCTCAGTTATAACATTTTTAATTTCATTCTGGCTATTTTTCACTTCTTTTATCTTTGCAGAAAGGGATTCTAATCTATTTTTGACCCCAGCTAGTATTCTTATTATCGTGATTCAAAATTCTGGTTCAGACATCTTGCTTGTATCTGTGTTGGTTAAATCCCTGGCTGTCATTTCTTTTTGCTCTTTCTTTTGGGGTGAATTCCTTCGTTTTGTCATTTTAAAGGGAGAAAAGGAATTAATGAGGTAGAAAAATTGAAATTAAAAAATAAAAATTAAAAAATATTAAAATTAAACATTAAACACACACACACAAAAATCGAATAGATGATGCTAGATCCTAGGTGTGTTTCGGTCTGGATGTTGAAAGTGGTTTGACAGATTAGAGAAAAAAAGAAAAAGGGGGGAGAAAAAAAAGGAAATCATTTGAGAATTTGAAAAAATGCATACACTAAAGTAGACTAAAATGAGATGATGTGGGTAAAAGAGAATTTGAAAAAATATACACAAAAGTAGAGAATGTATTGGAAAAAAATAAAGAAAAATATTTTTAATAAAAATTAAAAATATGAAATTTTTCATTTTCTGTATTTAAGAAAAAGAAAGGAAATGAAAAAGAGAAAAAAGATTAAAAAAAGAAAAGAAAAGAAAGAAATTTTGAAAAATTTTAAAAAGTGAATACACTGTAGTAGACTGAAATAAAATTATGGGAATAAGATAGAATTTGAAAAACTTTACATAAAAGCCAAAAATATAGTAATAAAAATTCAATAAAAATATTTTAAAAAGAAATTGAAAGTAAAAATGACGTTTTTCTCTTTCTGCATTCAAGAAAAAGAAAAGAAATGAAAAAGAGAAAAGAGGAAAAAAGAAAATAAAGGAAATGTTTGAAAATGTGAAAAGGAGAGTACACTGAAGTAGACTAAAATAAAATGATGGAAGTAAAGTAGAATTTTGAAAAAATACACAAAAGTAAAAAATATAGTAATAAAAATTAAAGACAGATATTTTTAATAAAAATTGAAAATAAAAATAATTTTTTCTCTTTCTGTATTCAAGAAAAAGAAAAGAATTGTAAAAGAGAGAAAGAAAAACAGAAAAAAAAGAAAAAGAAAAAATTGAATAGACGAACCTGCTAATATATTGAAGTAGAACTGAAATTACTTTATTTTCCCCTAGAGGTCAGTCTTTGTAGCTGTTTATAGTCCATAAATTAAGCCGGTGGTGAGGTTTATGTTCTTGAAGAGCAAAGTTGGCCCAGTTGGCCGGGGTTTGGTGTAACAGCTCCTCCCTCCACTAGATGGCTCTGCTAGCCTACTGAGGCGGATTGTTGTGGTGCTCCTAGGAGTGCAGGAGCGGTGAAAATGGCGCCACCCAGCTACCCAGTCTGTTCTTCAGGATCAGCAATCGCTCACCGGTCCTCTGTCTTCAGCTCTCATCCACTCCCCACTTTTCCACTCTCCGTGACCAGGCCCCAGGCAGTACCTCTCTCCCAAGTTTTGTCTCAGATGCCGCTGTTTTCCCCAGTCCCTTACTTCCGAAGGACTGTGGCTTTGATGCATTCCGCCCCTCTGCTGGAGGGTCTCACCGAGCAATGGCCGAATGAGAAATGGCCGAATGTCAGCTGCACCCAGGAATGCCCACTGGACCCTGCTGTTGCCAGTGCCCCGAGACAGCGGCCAGGTGCCCGTCTGCCCCAAAACAAGATCGCGAGACAATGTAGCATTAGCTTTTCAGGGATTATGGAAAATTGCAACACACATCTGGCACCAGGCTTCACCCTCAATGACCTTGCCCCAGCACCAGCGAATGTGGCTGCCTTCTGGGGTCTGCTGGGACCAGGTGGCTTCAACAGTCTCTACCAAATGTCCTTCCAGCAGTGGAACCGCTTTTCCCTGTGTGGCCTGAGAACCTCCCAGACCCCACTATGTTCCTGGGGATTCACCTTTCCCACCAAAGCTTCACCAGGTATCGAGCTGCAGAGTTGAAGACTTTGCACTCCCCTTGTTTACAGTCTTCATGGAATTTAAACCCTTTCCTTTCTCCTTTCTCTCTTTTTAGTTTAGTCCCTGTGGCTGTTTCCAATTTTCAACTTTCTCTCCAGCTGCTTTTGGGGAGGGGTGCTTTTCCCTTATGCTCCCTCCCTTCCCAGTCTCTGTCCTCTCTCCACCTGCAAAAGGGGTTCCCTACCTTTCACGGCTTCTTGCTCCCCAAGTTCAGCTCTTCGTGTCGTGTACCTGCTGAACTCGGTGGTTCAGGTTGTGCAGATTGTTGCGTTAATCTTCCAATCAGTTTTCTAGGTGTGTAGGATGGTTTAGTGTTGGTCTGGCTGCATTTCATGGACGTGAGACACACAAAAAGTTTCCATGCTGTTCTGCCATCTTTGCTCCTCCTTTGCCACTTATTTCTGTTTAATCTTTATTATTTCCCTTCTGCTGGCTTTTGGTTTCATTTGTTGTACTTTTATCAGGCTCCTTTAGGTGTAAGGTTAGGTTGTATAATTGCTTCTTTGCTGATTTTCTGCTTAGATGATGTCTGCCCATTGATGTAAGTCAAGTGTTAAAATCCCCTAATACGATTGCATTATCAATGAGTTATTTCATGTTTGTTGTTAACTCTTTTATATATTTGGGTGTATCATGTTGGGGGCACAGTATGTACAATTGTTACATCTTCTTATTGGATAGTCTCCTTTATTATGATATAGTGATCTTCTTTCTCTCTTGTTACAAAGTTTGGTTTAAAATTGAGTTTGACTGATATAATTGGTGCTACTTTGGCTTTCTTTTGACATCCATTTACATGGTAAATAATTCTCCATCTCCTCACCTTCCCTATAAAGGTGCCTTTAGATTTAAAATGAGTATCTTATAGGCAGCATATAGATAGGGCTTGTTTTGTAATCCATTCTGACACCTGATTTCTTTTTATTGGAGCATTTCATCCATTTACATTCAGAGTAATTATTGATAGACAGGTATGTAGTGCCATTTTATTACTTCTGTTTTTGTTGTTGTTGCTGTTGTTGTTTGTGGAGATTTTTCTCTGTTCTTTGTCAATTTTGGTGTGTCCTTCACACTAAAAGATCCCCTTTAATATTCTTGCAGCACTGATTTAGTGGTCACAAACTCCTTTAGTTCTTGTTTGGGAAACTCTTTACATCTCCTCTTCTCAATGATAGACTTGCTAGTTAAAGTATTCTTGGCTGCACATCTTTTCTCATTCAGCAGGTTGAATATATCATGCCACTCTCTTCTTGCCTGCTAAGTTGCTGTGGAGAGATCAGTTTCTAAACTTATGTGTCTTCCTTTTTGTGTTAAGGACTTATTTTGTCTTGCTGTTTTTAGATTTTTTCTTTATCTCTATATTTTGCAAATTTAATTACAATATCACTTGGTGTTGGCCTGCTTTTGTTGATTTTGTTGAGAGTTTTCTGTGTCTCCTGGATCTGAATGTCTGTTTCCTTCCCCAGATTAGGGAAAATTTCAGCTATTATTTCCTCAAATAAAATGTCTATCCCATTTTCTCTCTTCTTCTTGTGGGACTCATAAAATGAATGTTGTTACATTTGATGGAGTCACTGAGTTCCATCTCCTTTCATTATCCATGATTTTTCTTTCTCTCTTCTGTTCAGCTTCCTTATTCTCCATTATTCTTTCTTCTGTATCACTTATTCATTCCTATGCTTCCTCCATATTTGTGACCATTACATCAAGTTTGTTTCCAATCTCAGTTAATGCATCTTTCACTTCTGCCTGATTGTTTTTTAGCTCTTTTATCTCTGCAGTAAGGGTCTCCCTGATGTCTTCCATGCATTTCTCAAGCCCAGCAAGTATCCTTATGACTATTGCTTTAAATTCTCCATCAGGTATATTACTTATGTCTGTTTTGATTAGATCACTGGCCATAACCATTTCTTGTTCTTTCTCTTGGGATGGATTCCTCTGTCTTGGAATTTTGTCCATGTCTGTCTTCCTTTCTGTGGTAGAAAAGCCTGTTATGTTTCCTGTTCTTGAAGGTAATGGCTTTATGAAGAAAAGATAATACAGTGTCTATGGCCTGGCACTTCAAGGAGTGTCTCTGGTGGGTGTTATGTGCCCTTTGCTGCTGTTTTTGGCTGCTTAATCCCACAATAAGTCATCTTCAAAGACTGCTTGCCTGCAGTGGGCAGTATTTGGACCTTAGCCAGAGTGCGGTGAGTTTTTTTTTATGTTTATTTATTGTTGAGAGAGAGAGATAGAGTGCAAGTGGGGGAGGGGAAGAGAGAGAGGGAGACACAGAATATGAAGCAGGCTCCAGGCTGTCAGTTGTCAGCACAGAACATGATATAGGGCTTGAACCCGCAAGACATGAAATCATGATCTGAGCCAAAGTGGGATGCTTACCTGACTAAACCATCCAGGTGCCCCTTTTTTTAAAAAACTTTTTAAATGTTTATTTATTTTGGGGGGAGAGACAGAGTTCAAGCAGGGGAGGGGCAGAGAGAGAGGGAAGAGTGTGGTGAGTTTTAACTAGATGTGTTCTGGTCTCTGTGTTAAATGAGATCTGATGCTACTTGAACTAGAACTGAAGCCTAGCAGAACTCTTTGGTCAGTAGACGTGTGTGCAGAGGTTTCTGCTGCTCTTCTGGGGAAGGGACCTGCTGTGCCAGTCCTTAGGCCCACTTTCCTGAGAAAAGCAGTGCCAGCAGAGTTCAGGGAGGCAGAACTTGATGTAAGCAGGTTATACTTTGTAATACAGCTTGAAGTCCAGAACAGTGATGCTTCCCACTTTTCTTTTCTTTTTCAGCATTACTTTGGCTATACAGGGTCTTTTCTGGTTGCATACACATTTTAGGATTGTTTGTTCTAGCTCTGTGAGTATTGCTGGTGTTATTTTGATAGGGATTGCATTGGATGTGTAGATTGCTTTGGGTAATATAGACATCTTAACAATATTTTCTTTTACAAACCATGAGCATGGAATGTTTTTCACCTTGTGTCTTCTGCCATTCCTTTCATAAGTGTTCTATGGTTTCCAGGGTATAGATCTTTTACCTCTTTGGTTTGGTTTATTCCTAGATACCTTATTTTATGTTGCAATTGTAAATGGGATAGATTCCTTGATTTCTCTTTCTGCTGCTTCATCATTGGTGTATTAAAATACAAGATATCTGTACATTGATATTGTATCAGGTGACTTTACTGAATTCATGTATAATTTCTAGTAATATTTTTTTGGTAGGGTGTTTTGGGTTTTCTATATAGAGTATCATGTCTTCTGCAAATAGAGAAAGTTTGACTAATTCCTTGCTGATTTGGATGCCTTATATTTTATTTTATTTGCTGTTGTTGTTTGATTGTTGAGACTAGTATTTCCGGTACTATGTTATATAACAGTAATGAGATAGACATGCTTGTCTTGATCCCGACTATAGAGAAAGAGCTCTCCATTTTTCCCCATTGAGGATGATATTGGCTGTGGATATTTCATATATGAGCTATTTACTCATATATATACTGTTGAGGGATATTCTTTCTATCCCTACTTTCTTCAGGGTTTTTATCAAAAAAGGATGCCGTACTTTATCAAATGCTTTTTCTGCATTTATTCAGATGGTTATATGTTTCTTATCCTTTTTCAAAAATTAATGTGCTGCATAGCATTGATTGATTTGTGGATATTGAATCACCCCTGCAGCCCAGGAATAAATCCCACTTGATCATGGTGAAAAATTCTTTTAAAGTACTGTTGGATTCCATTTGCTAGTAACTTGTTGAGAATATTTGCATTCATGTTCATCAGGGATATTGGCCTGTAATTCTCCTATTTACTGGTTTGTGTCCCAGTATGTGGTTTATTCAGGATAATGTTCTATGTGCACATGAAAAGAATGTGTATTCTGCTTCTTTAGGGTGAAATGCTGTGAATATATCTGTTAAGTTCTTCTAGTCCAGTGTGTCTTTCAAAACCATTGTTTCCTTGTGGCTCTTTTGCTTAGATGGTCTATCCACTGATGTAAATAGGGTGTTAAAGTCCCCTACTATTATTGTATCATTATCAATGAGTTTAGTTTAAGTGTGTTACTAATTAATTCATATATTTGCTTTCTCCTAAGTTGGGTTCACAAATATTTACAGTTGTTAGATCTTATTGGATAGACCCATTAATTTTGGTATAGTTCCCTACCTCTTCCCTTATTACAGTCTTTTGTTTAAAATCTAGTTTGTCTGATATACATATGGCTGCTCCAGCTTTCTTTTGATGTCCATTAAAATGATAATTCTCCACCTTTTCACTTTCATTATGGAGGTGTCTTTGTGTTTAAAATGAGTCTCCTGTAGGAGTGCCTGGGTATCTCAGTCAGTTGAGCATCTGACTCTTGATTTTTACTTAGGTCATGATCTCATGGTTTGCGAGTTTGAACCCCACATCAGGCTTTGCATTGTCAGTGTGGAGACTTTTTGGAATTCTCTCTCTCCCCCTCCCTACTTGCTCTCACTCTCACTCAAAAAATAAATACATAATTTAAAAAATAAATAATTTTAAAAAGGAAAACATTGTTTTAAAAAGAAATAAAATAAAATAAAAATAAAATGTTAAATTAAATTAAATTAAAATGATTCATCTGTAAGCAACATATTGATGCATCTTTTTTTTTTAAATCCATTCTAATATCCTATGTCTTTTGGTTTGACCGTTTAGTCCATTTACATTCAGAGCCATTAGTGATTGATATGTTTTTAGTGCCATTGTATTACTTTTTTTGTCATTGTGGAGATTTTCTGTTATCTTTTCCTGCCTTTCTCACTTCTGGTCTTTCCTTTGCCCTCAAACATTCCCCTTTAATATTTTTTGGAGGGATGGTTCAGTGGTCATGAACTCTTTCATTTTTTGTTTTTATGGTAAACTCTTTATTTCTCCTTCGATTCTGAATGATATCCTTGATAGATAGAATATTCTTGGGTGCAGATTTTTCCCCATTCAGCCTTTTGAATATGTCATGCCATTCCCTTCTGGCTTGCCACGTTTCTGTTGAGAAATCTCCAGCTTGCTATGTGGATTTTCTCTTGAAAATTAAAGACATCTTTTGTATTGGTGCTTGTAGGATTCTTTTTTTCTCTATATATCTATCTATCCATCCATCACCTGTCTACCTATAGGCACACACGCACACATTTTTTAAATTGAATTATTTGTATTATTTTTGAATTTTAGATTTTTTATTTATCCAGGAATATTCCCTTTGTCAGATGTGTATGTATAGGAAATACACTTTTCATGAAACAAAGTTTATCATTATTCCCATTTATGGTTTGTGATTTTGTGTCTCAAGACATTTTTGTTTATCCCAATATTGTAAACATTTTTTTCTATATTTTCTTCTAGAAGTTTCACAGTGTTACCTTTTACATTTTGATCAATAATCCATTATGAATGAATTCTTATGTAAGGTGTGAGGTAATAACAATGTCCAGCGAAGTTTTGAAAACTATCCTTCCCTAATTTAATTACCATAGTACTAATAAAAATCATTTGACTATACATGTATGAGTCTATTTATGGATTTTATTTTGTTTTGCTGTCTATATGTCCATTCACATGACATTATCACACTCTCTTGGTAGTTATAGTCTTTCTTTAGACAAATTTTGAGGAAATTTTATATCTGGACAATATTGAGTCTTCCAATCTATTTATATGGTCTGACTCTTCATTTATTTTTTTTCTCCTTTTATTTCTCTGAGCAAGGTTTTTTGTTGTTGTTGTTTTCATTTTGTAAGTCTAGTGCATATTTTATTAAATTTACCCTTAAGCATTTTATATTTTTTATGCTACTTTCAATTATATCTTCAACATGTTAATTTACAATAGTGTATTAATATATATGGAAATACAACTGACTTTGTATTTTGGCCTTCTATTCTGTGACATTGCTAACTTTCCTTATTTTTAGTTGTTTTTTCTTGTAGATATCTCAGAATTTTCTACACGAATAATCATGCCATTTATAAATTAAGATTATTATCTCTTCATTTCCAATGCTTATGGTCTCTATTTTTTATTGAAATGGCTAGGATCTTCAGCACAATATTAAATATGAGTAGTGAGAGTGATCATTGTTGCCTTGTTCTTGATCTTAGTATAGGGGAATATTTAGCCTTTCTACATTATGCATGGTGTTAGCTGGGTTTTTTTGGTCAATAGATGCTTTTTCTTAGATTTAGTAAGTTCTATTCTTATTCTAGTCAGATGAGAGTTTTTATCATGAATGTGTATTAAATTTGCCATATAATTTTCTGCATCCTTTCTGATAATCACATAAGATTTTTTTCCTTTATTGTCTTAGTATGTTGATTTACAGTACTTTTAATGGTAAACCCATCTTGTAGTCCTGACTTAAGCCCTATTTGGTCATGGTGTGTTATCATTTTTATATACTACTGAATTTCCTTTGCTAAAATCCTTTTAAGATTTTTTATGAGGGATAGTGGATGGTAGTTTAATTTTTTGTTATGATTTTATCTCATTTTGGTATAAGCATAATACAAGCCTCACAAAATGAAATATATTGTGTAGAATTGGTATTATACTTCTTGAAATATTTGATAGAATTCACCAGTAAAGTCTACTCATCCTGGAGTTTTCTTGTGATAGGTTTTTATTTTTTTTAATTATGGAAATATATTTTATTTGTTGTAGCTGTGCACTGAAGAAAAAGTTCTCAGACATTTAGACTGACAGGATGTGCAGGACTGCCTCTGCCAGTGAAACAGCAGCACCAGAAAACTGCACATAGTCTTTATTTCATGTCGCCGGGCATAAACATCACATAAACATCAAAGAATGTTAAAGCATTGGAGGAAAACATAAGGAGCCTCTAGACGTAGACCAAACACACATCTGGTTTTATGTGAAAGCATGTAGGGAAAATGTGCAGTTTCAAGGACTGCTAAGGAATTATAGTGGGTCTGTTCCTTAACTGGCTCCTGGGAGATCATCGGGCTCTGTTCTCATAGTGTTATTGCGTTCGACAGCCTTGAGACCAGAACATCACTGACGTTTCAACAATTACCCTGTTCACTTTGCCAGGGCTTCCAATACACTCTCTATAAATAATTCCACAATTTGTCAAGAGTAAATGCTAATTTTATTTAGAAATATTCAAGAATAAAGCATGAAAAATTGTATACAACTCAGGCCTACCAAATGCAAGATGCATAGGGTAATAAATGAGGGCAGGGAGCTTCTTTGTGTTCTCTCAGTGTGTAATTCTATCAGCACTTTGATTTGTTTATTAACCAGGAAGCTCTTTGTGGTGAGGTTTTAAATTACAAATACAATTTATTTAGTAGATATAACACTATTTTCTATTTCTCTTTTAGTCAGTTTTGGTAAGTCTTGTTCCACAAAATATTGTCTATTTCATCTAAGTTGTGAAATTTTTGGCATTACTTTGTTAATATTTCTTTATTATAATTTTAATATGTATAATAATATTACTTTTTTCATTGCTGATATTGGAAGTTTGTATTTTGTCCTTTTCTTATCAATCTAAGTTCATAAATTTTAGTTACCTTATAACTTAAAATAACCCAAATTTGGTTTTACTTATTTTTCTGTTATTTCCATTTTCATTGATTTCTGCTCTTATATTTATTTTGTTCCTTCTATTACTTTGGGTTTAATTTGCTCTTGTTTTCCTAGCTTATTAAGGGGATATCTTATAGCATTTAATTATAATTAGTAAAAAGTCTTTGTCACTTATGATGTAGTCACTTTTTAATCTGTTGCTTTTGTGCCAGATCTCAGGGTGGGATATTTGTTTCCTATAGTTATTTGATTTTCCTGGTCTTAATTCAGATTGATTTTCAAAACCAGGCATTTTGTGGCATTGTCTTTTCAGTACTGACTCTTAAGGTCATGGTATCTGGTGTGGGGAATAATCCTTTCACTCCTTGAGGAAATGTTCCATATTTTTGGGATCACTCTTGCTTGTGAGGGTCACTAAATCTGGGGTGGGATCCTGGGTGAGACCATGTCTTTGACTTTCATGCTTTTCTCAATGTATCCTTTTTGTTCTTTGTTGTAAGATGCTATTAATTTAGTTTTTATGTCCTTTTCAAAGGAAAATAATTTCATATGTAGCTGTGAATTTGTTGTGTGTATGGGAAGAAGTGAGTTTGGAGTCTTTTACATTAACATCTTGAACTTTCTATGAATATATTGGTATTTTGTTTTATTTAATCTTTTAATTTTTCTCATCACTATGTTTATGATTTCTTTTCAATACTTGACTTTTGCATATAAATTAATATCACCTTCTAAATGCATCATCTCTTTTATTTCTGGGTATTCTTCTATTGACTGCTGTTTCTCCTGCTTGTGAGTTAAATTTTCATGACTTTGAGCTTGTGTAATAAATTTTAAGTGGATGCTGGACACTTACACTTTTGTGTTTTAGAGTGTCTAGATTTTATTGTCTTCCTTTAAAGAGTGTTGAGCTTTTTTCTCATAGTCAAGTGAATTGCTTTCCTTGACTATTTTGAGGCTTACTTTTATGTTTTGTAAGTTCAGATTTGACTTTATTCTAGTGATATTTTAGCTGTAATACTAAAGCATGGTCCTTTTGTGGTCCTTCCCAAATTCTCTGAGTGATTAACAAGGACTCTGTATTCTTGTTTGCCATATCTCAAATATCTTCCATTCTTGTGTGAACTTTGGGACCTGTTTTAGTGAGAAATTTCTATTTTAGCTTTGCCCAAACTCTTGGCGTTTCACTCTATGCATACATATCTTTATATTTTGCATAAACTGAAGGATGTCCTTATGCAAATTTCTGGACTCTTTTTAAATTTAAATTTTAGTTAACATGCAGTCCAATATTGGTTTCAGCAGTATAATTCAGTGATTCATAATTTCCATACAACACTCTGAGCTCATCACATCAAGTGCCCTCCTTAATACCCATCACCCATCTAGCCCATCTCTCACCCAACTCCCTCCATCAACCTTCAGTTTGTTTTCTATCATTAAAAGTCTCTTGTGGTTTGTTTCCCTCTCTCCTCGTTTTCATTGGTTCCCATATGTTTATCTGTTTTATTTCTTAAATGCCACATACAAATGAAATCATATGGGATTTGTCTTTACCTGACTGATGTATTTCGATTAGTGTAATACATTCTAGCTCCACCCACGTCATTACGAATGGCAGATTTCATTATTTTTGATGGCCGAGTCATATTCCATTGTATTTATATACCATATCATCTTTATCCATTCATCAGTCAATGGACATTTGGGCTTTCATTATAGTTTGGCTATTGTTGATAATGTTGCTATAAACATCAGCATGCATCTAACCTTTCAAATCTGTATTTTTGTATCCTTTGGGTAAATACCTACTAGTGTAATTGCTGAATTTAGGGTAGTTCTATTTTCAGTTTTTTGAAGATCCTCCGTACTGTTCTCCAGAGTCGATATACCAGTTTGTATTCTCACCAACAGTGCAAGAGGGTTCCCCCCCCTTTCTCTGCATTCTTGCCAACACCGATTGTTTCTTCTGTTGTTAATTTTAGCCATTCTGACAGGTGTGAAGTGATATCTCATCGTGGTTTTGACTTGTATTTACCTAATGATGAGTGATGTTGAGTAATTTTTCATGTGTCTGTTAGCCATCTGGAATGTCTTCTTTGGAAAACTGTCTGTTCATGTCTTCTGCCCACTTCTTAAATGAGTTGTTTTTTGGGTGTTGAGTTTGATAAATGTTTTTTAGATTTTGGATGCTAACCCTTTATCAGATATGTCATTTGCAAATATCTTTTCCCATTCCATAGGCTGCTTATTAGTTTTGTTGATTGTTTCCTTTGGTATCCAGAAGCTTTTAATCTTGGTGAAGACCCAATACTTTATTTTTGCTTTTGTTTCCCTTGTCTTCAGCAACATGTCTAGTAAGAAATTGATCCGGCAGAGGTCAAAGAGTTTGCTGCCTGTGTTCTCCTCTAGGATTTTGAGGGTTTCCTGTCTCACATTTAGGTCTTTCATCCATTTTGAGTTTATTTTTGTGTATGGTGTAAGAAAGTGGTCCAGTTTTATTCTTCTACATGTTGCCACCTAGTTTCACAGTGCCATTTGTTTAAGAGATTGTTTTTTTTCCCTTGATATTCTTTCCTGCTTTGTTGAAGATTAGTTGGCCATATAGTTGTGGGTACATTTCTGAGTCCTCTATTCTGTTTTTCTCTATGTGTCTGTTTTTGTACCAGTACCATACTGTCTTGATGATTATAGCTTTGCAATATAGCTTGAAATCCTGAATCATGATGCCTCCAGTTCTGTTTTTCTTTTCCAAGATTGCTCTGGCTATTACAGCCTTTTTAAGCCTCCATACAAGTTTTTGGATTCTTTGTTCAAGCTCTGCAAAAAAAAATACTGGTGGTATTTTGATAGCGATTGCATTAAATGTGTAGATGGCTTTGGGTAGTAGAGACATTTTAACAATCTTTGTTCTAATCCATGAGCATGGAATGCTTTCTCATTTCTTTGTGTCCTCTTTAATTTCTTCATAAGTGTTCTATAGTTTTCAGAGTATAAATCTTTTACCTCTTCCGTTAGGTTTATTTCTAAGTATCTTATTTTTTGGCATAATTGAAAATGGGATTGATTCCTTGATTTCTTTTTCTCTGTTTCATTATTGGTGTATAGAAATACAACAGATTTCTGCACATCGATTTTGTATCTTTTTGGTGGAGTCTTTAAGGTTTTCTGCATAGAGTATCATGTCATCTACAAATAGTGAAACTTTGACTTCTTCCTTGCTGATTTGGATACCCTGTATTTCTTTTTGTTTTCTGATTGTTGAAGCTAAGACTTCCAGTACTATGTTAAATATTAATGGTTAGAGATGACATCCTTATCTTGTTTCTGACCATACAGGAAAGGTTCTTAGTTTTTCCTTATTGAGGATGATATTAGCTATGTGTCTTTCATATATGGCCTTCACGATGTTGAGGTATGTTCCATCTATCTTCACTTTGTTAAAGGTTTTTATCAAGACATGATGCTGTATTTTTCAAATGCTTTTTCTGAATCTATTGATAGGATCATATGGTCTTATACTTTCTTTTATTAATGTGGTGTATAATGTTGATTGATTTGCAAATATTGAACCAGCCCTGTAGCCCAGGAATGAAACCCACTTGATCATGCTGAATAATTCTTTTACTATATGGTTAAATTCAATTTGCTAGTATCTTGTTGAGATTTTTTGCAACCATATCCATCAGGAATATTGGCCTTTAATTATCCTTTTTAGTGTGGTCTTTGTCTGGTTTTTGAATCAAGGTGATGATAGATTTGTAAAATGAGTTTGGAAGTTTTCCTTGTGTTTCCATTTTTTGGAACAGTTTGAGAATAGTGAGGATTAACTCTTCTTTAAATGTCTTGTAGAATTCCCCTGGAAAGCCATCTCGCCCAGAACTGTTGTTTGTTGGGAGATTTTTGATTACTGATTCAATTTCAGTGCTGGTTATGGGTCTGTTCAAATTTTCTATTTTTTCCTGTTTCAGTGTGTGAGCTTCTAGAAATTTGCCCATTTCTTCCAGATTGCCTTGTTTGTTTCCATATAACAAAGTTTATTAACTTCCATATAAGTTCCCACAGTATCATCTCTAAATGTTTGTATTTCTATGGGTTTTTGAGATCTTTCCTTTTTCATTTGTGACTTTATCTATTTGGGTCCTTTCTATTTTCTTGCTGACAAGTCTGGCTAGGTGTTTATCAATTTTATTAATTCTTTCAAAAAACCCAGCTCTTAGTTATATTGAACTGTTCTAGTGGTTTTTTGTTTGTTTGTTTTTTTCTATATTGTTTATTACTGCTCTAATCTTCACTATTTCCCTTCTTCTGCTGGTTTTACAATTAATTTCCTGTAGTTTTTCTAGCTCCTTTAAGTGTAAGGTTAAGTTTTACATTTGAGATCTTCTTGCTTCTTGGGATAGGCCTGAATTGCAATACAGTTCGCTCTTTGCTGCATCCCAAATGATTTAGACTGTCATGTTTCATTTTCTTTTGCTTCCATGTACTTTTTAAATTTCTTTTTTAATTCCCTGGTCAACCTGTTCATTCTTTAATAGAATGTTGTTTAACCTCTATGTATTTGAGGATGTTCCAAATATTTTCTTGTGGTTGACTTCAAGTTTCATAGCATTATGATATGAAAATATGCATGGTATGATGTCAATCTTTTTGTACTTGTTTATGGTTGTTTTGTGACCCAGTATGTGATCTCTTCTCGAGAACATTTCATGTGCATTCAAGAAGAGTATGCATTCTGCTGCTTTATGATGAAATGTTCTGAATATATCTGTTAAGTCTATTGGTCCAGTGTGTTTTCTTTTTTTAAAATATAATTTGTTGTCAAATTTGTTTCCATACAGCACCTTGTGTTCATCCCAAGAAGTGGCCTCCTCCATGCCCATCACCCACCTTCCCCTCTCCCCCACACCCCCATCTACCCTTAGTATGCTAAGGGTATGCTAAGGGATTTGTTAAAGAGACTGTCTTTTTTCCATTGGATATTCTTTCCTGCTTTGTCAAAGATTAGTTGGCCATACATTTCTGGGTCCAATTATGGAGTCTCTATTCTATTCCACTGGTATATGTGTCTTTTTGTGCCAATACGATGCTGTCTTGATGATTACAGGTTTGTAGTAGAGGCTAAAGTCTGGGATTGTGATGCCTCCCATTTTGGTCTTCTTCTTCAATATTACTTTGGCTATTCGGGGTCTTTTGTGGTTGCATACAAATTTTAGGATTGCTTGTTCTAGCTTCGAGAAGAATAACACTGCAATTTTGATTGGGATTGCATTGAATGTGTAGATAGCTTTGGGTAGTATTGACATTTTTTATTCTTCCAATCCAAGAGCATGGAATTTTTTTCCATTTCTTTGTGTCTTCTTAAATTTCCTTCATAAGCTTTCTATACTTTTCAGCATACAGATCGTCTAAATCTTTGGTTAGGTTTATTCTGGGGTGTTTTATGGTTTTTGGTGCAATTGTAAATGGGATCAGTTTCTTGATTTCCCTTTCTGTTGATTCATTATTGGTGTATAAAAATGCAAGCGATTTCTGTACATTGATTTTGTACCTTACAACTATGCTGAATTCATGTATCAGTTTTAGCAGCCTTTTGGGGGAGTCTTTCAGGTTTTCCATGTAGAGTATCATGTCATCTGCAAGAAGTGAAAGTTTCACTTCTTCCTTGCCAATTTTGCTGCATTTTATTTCATTTTGTTGTCTGATTGCTGATGCTAGCACTTCCAATACTATGTTAAACAACAGCGGTGAGAGTGGACATCTCTGTTGTGTTCCTGATCTCAGGGAGAAAGCTCTCAGTTTTTCCCCATTGAGGATTATACTGGCTGTGGGCTTTTTATAAATGGCTCCTATGATGTTTAAGTATGTTCCTTCTATCCCGACTTTCTTGAGACTTTTCATCAAGAAATGATGCTGAATTTTGTCAAATGCTTTTTCTGCATCTATTGAAAGGGTGATATGGTTCTTTTCTTTTATTAATGTCATGTATCACATTGATTGATTTGTGAATATTGAACCAGCCCTGCAGCCCAGGAAAGAATCTCACTTGATCATGGTGAATAATACTTTTTACATGCTGTTGAATTCAATTTGCTAGTATCTTGTTGAGAATTTTTGCATCCATATTCATCAGGGATATTGGTGTGTAGTTCTCTTTTTTTATTGGGTGTCTGTCTGCTTTGGGAGTCAAAGTAATGCTGGCATCATAGAATGAGTCTGGAAGTTTTCCCTCCCTTTCTATTTTTTGGAACAGCTTGAGAAAGATAGGTATTAACTCTGCTTTAAATGTGTGGTAGAATTCCCCCCAGGGAAGCCATCTGGTCCTGGACTCTTATTTGTTGGGAGATTTTTGATAACTGATTCAATTTCTTCGCTGGTTATGGGTCTGTTCAAATTTTCTACTTCTTCCCATTTGAGCTTCAGTAGTGTGTGGGTGTTCAGGAATTTGTCCATTTCTTCCAGGTTGCCCATTATTATTGGCACATAATATTTCATATTATTCCCTGATAATTGCTTGTGTTTCTGAGGGATTGTTTGTAATATATCCATTTTCATTCATGATTTTATCTATTTGGGTCATCTCTCTTTTCTTTTGGAGAAGCCTGGCTAGAGGTTTATCAATTTTGTTTATTTTTTTTAAACAAGTTTTGATTTCACTGATCTGTTCTACTCGGTTTTTGGATTCTACATTGTTTATTTCTGCTCTGATCTTTATTGCTTCTCTTCTTCTGGTGGCCTTGGGGTTTCTTTGTTGTTCTGATTCTAGTTCCTTTCAGTGTGCTGTTAGATTTTGTATGTGGGATTTTTCTTGTTTCTTGAGATAGACTTGTATTGCAATGTATTTTCCTCTCAGGACTGCCTTTGCTGCATCCCAAAGTGTTTGGATTGTGGTATCTTCATTTTCATTTGTTTCCATATATCTTTTAATTTCTTCTCTAATTGCCTGGTTGACTCATTTGTTCTTTAGTAGGATGTTCTTTAACCTCCATTCTTTCGGAGGTTTTCCAGGCTTTTTCCTGTGGCTGATTTCAAGTTTCATAGCATTGTGATTTGAAAGTGTTCATGGTATTATATCACTTCTTTTAGATTCTTGAGGGCTGTTTTATGACCCTGTATGTGATCTATCTTGGAGAATGTTCCATGTACATCTGAGAAGAAAGTATATTCTGCTGCTTTGGGATGTAGAATTCTAAATATATCTGTCAAGTCCATCTTGTCCACTGAATCATTCAGGGCCATTGTTTCTTTACAGATTGTGTATCTAGATGATCTGTCCATTGTGTAAGTGGAGTATTAAATTCCCCTGCAATTACCACATTCTTATCAATAAGATTGCTTATTTTTGTGATTAATTGTTTTAAATTTTTGGTTGCTTCCGAATTCAGTGCATCAACATTTATAATTGTTAGCTCTTTCTGATGGATAGACTCCGTGATTATTATATAATGCCCTTCTTCATCTCTTCTTACAGGCTTTAATTTAAAGTCTAGTTTGTCTGATATAAGTATGGCTACTTCAGCTTTCTTTTGAATGCCAGTAGCATGATAGATAGAAGAAAATAAAAATAAGTTAGAGAGGGAAAGAGCCAAATCATAAGAGACTCTTAAAAACTGAGAACAAACTGAGGGTTAATAGGGGGTGGGTGATGGGTACCGAGGAGGGCACCTTTTGGAATGAGCACTGGGTGTTGTATGGAAACCAATTTGACAGTAAATTTCATATTAAAAAAAAGACTAAGCTGAGTCTCTTGTAGGCAGAATATTGATGGATCTAGTTTTTATAGTGATTCAGCCATTTTACGTGTTTTGACTGGAGAATATAATCAATTTATGTTTAAGATAATTATTGAAAAGTAAAGATTTACAATTGGCATTTTTTTTTACTGTACTATAGACCCATTTTTCCTGGATTTCTATCCTGCTGTTTTCTTGTGTCTTTTTGTATCAGTATGCTTTGACTTATTTATCATGTTCTTTTTTGTAATTACCATAGGTTCTTCCTTTGTGGCTACCATGAGGCTTGCATAAAGTGTCTAAAATTATAACACAATATTTTAAGCTTATAGCAACTTAACTTTAGTAGGATTTCTAAACTTTACACTTTTACTTTTTTTCTTTGCAATTTGTGTTACCGATGTTACAGTTAACATATTTTTATACTGCAAAACCAGTATCAAATTATTATATTTTTGGTTATTTTTACTATTTTTTGACTTAACTTTTTTTAATGTTTATTTTTTGAGAGAGAGAGAGAGTGCATGCACACAGGGGATGGGCAGATAGAGGAAACACAGAATGCGAAGCAGACTCCAGACTCTGAGCTGTCAGCACAGAGTCCAATGTGGGGCCTGAATTCACAAACTGTGAGATCATAACTTGTGCCGAAGTCAGACGCTCAACTGACTGAGCCACCCATGCGCCCCATTTTTTTAACTTTTAAACTAGAGTTGTAAGTGGCTTACACACTGCCACTAGCACATTACAGAATCTAACCTTTACTATATATTTACCATTAACAATAAGTTTTATACTATTTTTTTATGTTATTATCATCCATTTATTTCTATTCAAATAACTCATTTTATTATTTCCTGTAAGGAAGGTCTAGGGGTGATAAACTCCCTAAGCTTTTAATTTTTTGGGAAAGTATTTTCTCCCTTTCTTTCCTGAAGGACAGTTTTCCTGTTATAGAATTCCTGGTTGGCAAGCTTTTTTTTACCTCAATATTTTAAGTATATCATCTTATTCTCTCCTGGGCAAAAATTTTCTGTTGAGAAATCCAATAGCCTTATGGGTATTCCTTATATGTAACTTCTCTTTGATTTTGTTGCTTTCAGAATTTTTCCTTTATCTTTGGCTTCTATTTAATCATAAGTATCTAAGCATAGCTTTTTTCAGATTTAATGTATTTGGAGTCTTTTAGCATAACACTCTCCAGTTCCATCCACATTGCTACAAAAGGCCAAATTTCATTCTTTCTCATTGCCACGTAGTATTCCATTGGGTATATAAAGAACAATTTCTTTATCCATTCATCAGTTGATGGACATTTAGGCTGTTTCCATCATTTGGCTATGGTTGAAAGTGCTGCTATAAACAATAGGGAAAAAGTGCCCTTATGCATCAGCACTCCTGTATCCCTTGGGTGAATTCCTAGCAGTACTATTGCTGGGTCATAAGGTAGATATATTTTTAATTTTTTGAGGAATCTCCACACTCTTTTCCTATTTATTTTTGAGAGAGAGAGAAAGACAGAGTGCGAGTGGGGGAGGGGCAGAGGCGGGGGGACACAGAATCCGAAGCAGGTTCCAGGCTCTGAGCTGTGAGCACAGAGCCTGATGCAGGGTCTGAACTCATGAACTGTGAGACCATGACCTGAGCTGAATTTGGATGCTCAACCAACTGAGCCACCCAGGAGCCCCAGGAATTACTATTTTAAACATACATACTGTTTCTTTATATTTCTCTGCTCTTTCTGGAATATCTATAATGCAAATATTGTTTCTTCTGATTATGTTCTATAAGTTCCACATTCTTCCTTCACTCATTTATATTATTTTCTCCTCTGAGTGGAAAACTTCAAATGTTTTGCCTTCTAGATCTTTGATTCTGTTCTCTGCACTGTTGAGTCTGTTCCTTAAGCTCTCTGTTGAAACCCTCAGTTCAGTCACTGTATTTTTCAGGTGTAGGATTTTTACTTGAATAGTTTTTTAGGATTCTTATTTCCTTGTTGAACTTCTCATTTTGTTCCTGCATTGTTTTCCTAATTTTGTTTTGGTTTGTCTTGTTTTTTTGTCATGTGTACTT
Organism: Panthera onca; assembly: GCF_046562875.1. NCBI lineage: Eukaryota > Metazoa > Chordata > Mammalia > Carnivora > Felidae > Panthera > Panthera onca. The sequence continues at coordinate 67,468,718 of NC_138357.1, forward strand.
GTAGTTCATTAAACTTTTCTAAGACTACTATTCTGAATTCTTTGTCAGGCAATTCATAGATCTTCAATTTTTATGGTGTGTCATTGGGAGATTAATTAGTTTTTTTTTTTTTTTAAGACTCTGCCTTTATTTATTTATTTATTTTTTAGTGCTCTACAAAGTTTTATTTTTTTTATTTTTTTTTCAATATACGAAATTTATTGTCATATTGGTTTCTATACAACACCCAGTGCTCATCCCAAAAGGTGCCCTCCTCAATACCCATCACCCACCCTCCCCTCCCTCCCACCCCCCTTCAACCCTCAGTTTGTTCTCAGTTTTTAACTGTCTCTTCTGCTTTGGCTCTCTCCCACTCTACCCTCTTTTTTTTTTCCTTCCCCTCCCCCATGGGTTTCTGTTAAGTGTCTCAGAATCCACATAAGAGTGAAACCATATGGTATCTGTCTTTCTCTGTATGGCTTATTTCACTTAGCATCACACGCTCCAGTTCCATCCACATTGCTACAAAAGGCCATATTTCATTCTTTCTCATTGCCACGTAGTATTCCATTGTGTATATAAACCACAATTTCTTTATCCATTCATCAGTTGATAGACATTTGGATGCTTTCCATAATTTGGCTACTGTTGAGAGTGCTGCTATAAACATTGGGGTACAAGTGCCCATATGCATCAGTACTCCTGTATCCCTTAGGTAAATTCCTAGCAGTGCTATTGCTGGGTCATAGGGTAGGTCTATTTTTAATTTTCTGAGGAACCTCCACTATGCTTTCCAGAGCGGCTGCACCAATTTGCATTCCCACCAACAGAGCAAGAGGGTTCCCGTTTCTCCACATCCTCTCCAGCATCTATAGTCTCCTGATTTGTTCATTTTGGCCACTCTGACTGGCGTGAGGTGATATCTGAGGGTGGTTTTGATTTGTATTTCCCTGATAAGGAGCGACGTTGAACATCTTTTCATGTGCTGTTGGCCATCCGGACGTCTTCTTTAGAGAAGTGTCTATTCATGTTTTCTGCCCATTTCTTCACTGGGTTATTTGTTTTTCGGGTGTGGAGTTTGGTGAGCTCTTTATAGATTTTGGATACTAGCCCTTTGTCCGATATGTCATTTGCAAATATCTTTTCCCATTCCGTTGGTTGCCTTTTAGTTTTGTTGGTTGTTTCCTTTGCTGTGCAGAAGCTTTTTATCTTCATAAGGTCCCATTAGTTCATTTTTGCTTTTAATTCCCTTGCCTTTGGGGATGTGTTGAGTAAGAGATTGCTACGGCTGAGGTCAGAGAGGTGTTTTCTTGCTTTCTTCTCTAGGGTTTTGATGGTTTCCTGTCTCACATTCAGGTCCTTTATCCATTTTGAGTTTATTTTTGTGAATGGTGTAAGAAAGTGGTCTAGTTTCAATCTTCTGCATGTTGCTGTCCAGTTCTCCCAGCACCATTTGTGAAAGAGACTGTCTTTTTTCCATTGGATGTTCTTTCCTGCTTTGTCTAAGATGAGTTGGCCATACATTTGTGGGTCTAGTTCTGGAGTTTCTAGTCTATTCCATTGGTCTATGTGTCTGTTTTTGTGCCAATACCATGCTGTCTTGATGATGACAGCTTTGTAGTAGAGGCTAAAGTCTGGGATTTTGATGCCTCCTGCTTTGGTCTTCTTCTTCAAAATTACTTTGGCTATTCAGGGCCTTTTGTGGTTCTATGTGAATTTTAGGATTGCTTGTTCTTGTTTCGAGAAGTATGCTGGTGCAATTTTGATTGGGATTGCATTGAATGTGTAGATAGCTTTGGGTAGTATTGATATTTTAACAATATTTATTCTTCCAATCCATGAGCATGGAATGTCTTTCCATTTCTTTATATCTTCATAAGCTTTCTATAGTTTTCAGCATACAGATCTTTGACATCTTTGGTTAGATTTATTCCTAGGTATGTTATGCTTCTTGGTGCAATTGTGAATGGGATCAGTTTCTTTATTTGTCTTTCTGTGGCTTCATTGTTAGTGTATAATGCAACTGATTTCTGTACATTGATTTTGTATCCTGCAACTTTGCTGAATTCATGTATCAGTTCTAGCAGACTTTTGGTGGAGTCTGTCGGATTTTCCATGTATAATATCATGTCATCTGAAAAAAGTGAAAGCTTGACTTCATCTTTGCCAATTTTGATACCTTTGATTTCCTTTTGTTGTCTGATTGCTGATGCTAGAACTTCCAACACTATGTTAAACAACAGCGGTGAGAGTGGGTATCCCTGTCGTGTTCCTGATCTCAGGGAAAAAGCTCTCAGTTTTTCCCCATTGAGGATGATGTTAGCTGTGGGCTTTTTATAAATGGCTTTGATGATGTTTAAGTATGTTCCTTCTATCCCGACTTTCTCAAGGGTTTTTATTAAGAAAGGGTGCTGGATTTTGGCAAAGGCCTTCTCTGCATCGATTGACAGGATCATAAGGTTCTTCTCTTTTCTTTTATTAATGTGATGTATCACGTTGATTGATTTGCGAATGTTGAACCAGCCCTGCATCCCAGGAATGAATCCCACTTGATCATGGTGAATAATTCTTTTTATATGCTGTTGAATTCGATTGGCTAGTATCTTTTTGAGAATTTTTGCATCCATATTCATCAGGGATATTGGCCTGTAGTTCTCTTTTTTTACTGGGTCTCTGTCTGGTTTAGGAATCAAAGTAATGCTGGCTTCATAGAATGAGTCTGGAAGTTGTCCTTCCCTTTCTATTTCTTGGAATAGCTTGAGAAGGATAGGTATTATCTCTGCTTTAAATGTCTGGTACAATTCCCCTGGGAAGCCATCTGGTCCTGGACTCTTATTTGTTGGGAGATTTTTGATAACCGGTTCAATTTCTTCGCTGGTTATGGGTCTGTTCAAGCTTTCTATTTCCTCCTGATTGAGTTTTGGAAGCGTGTGGGTGTTTAGGAATTTGTCCATTTCTTCCAGGTTGTCCAATTTGTTGGCATATAATTTTTCATAGTATTCCCTGATAATTGTTTGTATCTCTGAGGGATTGGTTGTCATAATTCCATTTTCATTCATGATTTTATCTATTTGGGTCATCTCCCTTTTCTTTTTGAGAAGCCTGGCTAGAGGTTAATCAATTTTGTCTATTTTTTCAAAAAACCAACTCTTGGTTTCATTGATCTGCTGTACCGTTTTTTTAGATTCTATATTGTTTATTTCTGCTCTGATCTTTATTATTTCTCTTCTTCTGCTGCGTTTAGGCTGCCTTTGCTCTTCTGCTTCTATTACCTTTAGGTGTGCTGTTAGATTTTGTATTTGGAATTTTTCTTGTTTCTTGAGATAGGCCTGGATTGCTATGTATTTTCCTCTCAGGACTGCCTTCGCTGCATCCCAAAGTGTTTGGATTGTTGTATTTTCATTTTCGTTTGTTTCCATATATTTTTTAATTTCTTCTCTAATTGCCTGGTTGACCCACTCATTCTTCAGTAGGGTGTTCTTTAACCTCCATGCATTTGGAGGTTTTCCACACTTTTTCCTGTGGTTGATTTCAAGCTTCATAGCATTGTGGTCTGAAAGTATGCATGGTATGATCCCAATTCTTGTAAACTTATGAAGGGCTGTTTTGTGACCCAGTATATGATCTATCTTGGAGAATGTTCCATGTGCACTCGAGAAGAAAGTATATTCTGTTGCTTTGGGATGCAGAGTTCTAAATATATCTGTCAAGTCCATCTGATCCAATGTATCATTCAGGGCCCTTGTTTCTTTATTGACCGTGTGTCTAGATGATCTATCCATTGTTGTAAGTGGAGTGTTAAAGTCCCCTGTAATTACCACATTCTTATCAATAAGGTTGCTTATGTTTATGAGTAATTGTTTTATATATTTGGGGGCTCCCATATTCGGCGCATAGACATTTATATTTGTTAGCTCTTCCTGATGGATAGACCCTGTAATTATTATATAATGCCCTTCTTCATCTCTTGTTATAGCGTTTAATTTAAAGTCTAGTTTGTCTGATATAAGTATGGCTACTCCAGCTTTCTTTTGGCTTCCAGGAGCATGATAAATAGTTCTCCATCCCCTCACTCTCAATCTAAAGGTGTCCTCAGAGCTAAAATGAGTCTCTTGTAGACAGCAAATAGATGGGTCTTGTTTTTTTATCCATTCTGATACCCTATGTCTTTTGGTTGGTGTATTTAGTCCATTTACATTCAGTGTTATTATAGAAAGATATGGGTTTAGAGTCATTTTGATGACTGTATGTTTTATGCTTGTAGGGATGTCTCTGGTACTTTGTCTCACAGGATCCCCCTTAGGATCTCTTGTAGGGCTGGTTTAGTGGTGACAAATTCCTTCAGTTTTTGTTTGTTTGGGAAGACCTTTATCTCTCCTTCTATTCTAAATGACAGACTTGCTGGACAAAGGATTCTCGGCTGCATATTGTTTCTGTTTAGCACACTGAAGATATCGTGCCAAGCCTTTCTGGCCTGCCACGTTTCAAAAGAGAGATCAGTCACGAGTCTTATAGGTCTCCCTTTATATGTGAGGGCACGTTTATCCCTTGCTGCTTTCAGAATTTTCTCTTTATCCTCGTATTTTGCCGGTTTCACTATGATATGTTGTGCAGAAGATCGATTCAAGTTATGTCTGAAGGGAGTTCTCTGTGCCTCTTGGATTTCAATGCCTTTTTCCTTCCCCAGTTCAGGGAAGTTCTCAGCTATTATTTCTTCAAGTACCCTTTCAGCACCTTTCCCTCTCTCTTCCTCCTCTGGGATACCAATTATGCGTATATTATTTCTTTTTAGTATATCACATATTTCTCTAATTTTCTCCTCATACTCCTGGATTTTTTCATCTCTCTTTCTCTCAGTTTCCTCTTTTTCCATAAGTTTATCTTCTAGTTCACCTATTCTCTCCTCTGCCTCTTCAAGCCGAGCCGTCGTCGTTTCCATTTTGTTTTGCATTTCGTTTAAAGCATTTTTCAGCTCCTTGTGACTGTTCCTTAGTCCCTTGGTCTCTGTAGCAAGAGATTCTCTGCTGTCCTCTGTACCGTTTTCAAGCCCAGCGATTAATTTTATGACTATTATTCTAAATTCGCTTTCTGTTATATTATTTAAATCCTTTTTGATCAGTTCATTAGCTGTTGTTATTTCCTGGAGATTCTTCTGAGGGGGATTCTTCCGTTTGGTCATTTTGGAGAGTCCCTGGCGTGGTGAGGACCTGCAGGGCACTTCCCCTGTGCTGTGGTGTATAACTGGCGTTAGTGGGCGGGGCCGCAGTCCAACCCGATGTCTGCCCCCAGCCCACTGCTGGGGCCACAGTCAGACTGGTGTGTGCCTTCTCTTCCCCCTCCTAGGGGTGGGATTCACTGTGGGGTGGCGTTGCCATCTGGGCTACTTGCACACTGCCAGGCTTGTGGTGCTGGGGATCTGGCGTATTAGCTGGGGTGGGTAGGCAAGGTGCACGGGGGCAGGAGTGGCAGGCTTAGCTCGCTTCTCCTTAGGTGATCCACTTCAGGAGGGGCCCTGTGGCAGCGGGAGGGAGTCAGATCCGCTGCCGGAGGTTTGGCGCCGCAGAAGCATAGATTTGGTAGTTTGCCTGGAGCGAGCAAGTTCCCTGGCAGCAACTGGTTCCCTTTCGGATTTTGGCTGGGGATGGGGGAGGGAGATGGCGCTGGGGAGCGCCTTTTTTTCCACGTGAAACTGAGCTCTGTAGTCCCGGGGCTCAGCAACTCTCCCTCCCTTTGTCCTCCAGCCTTCTCGCTTTCTGAGCAGAGCTGTTAACTTATGACCTCCCAGACGCTAAGTCGCGCTTGCTGTCGGAACACACTCCGTCTGGCCCCTCCGCTTTTGCCACCCAGACTCGGGGGCTCTGCTTGGCAGGAAGTCTGCCCCTCCACCCCGGCTCCCTCCTGCCAGTCCATGGAGCGCGCACCGCCTCGCCGCCCTTCCTACCTTCTTCCGTGGGCCTCTCGTCTGCGCTTGGCTCCGGAGACTCCATTCTGCTAATCCTCTGGTGGTTTTCTGGGTTATTTAGGCAGGTGTAGGTGGAATCTAGTGATCAGCAGGATGCACGGTGAGCCCAGCATCCTCCTATGCAGCCATCTTCCAACCAAGACTCGGGAGATTAATTAGTTTTATTTGATGGTGTATTGTTTACTTGATTTTCATAATCCTTGAATCCTTACCTCGGTATCTGCATGTTTGAGTAAGCATTTTCCTATTCCAGACTTTAAAGATTCACTTTGGCAGAAAAAGTTCTTCAGTGGTCAGCTCAGTTTGGGTTTCTGGATGTGGCTACTTGTATCATCCTTCGGCAGGTGAAGCTTGCTATCAGAGTCTATTTCTGTGTAAAGCCATGGTCACCCTCTGAAGTTGGGCAGGGGAGAGCTGCTGCTGGATGAGAACAATTTAGAGGACTGCTGGCTTGGTTTCTTCCAAAGTGAAGCTGTAGGATGGACTCCACATTTGCCTGGTTTCTCTGTTCAGGCTTACTAGATAGTTGGGGCTGGCACTATACCCAATAGTAGATGGCACTATTAAGTTCCCTGCCCTGGCAGGGCAGCAGTTCTAGCTCCAAACCTGATTGTTTGAGAATCTGAACCAGGCAAGACTTCCCTGAATTACCTGGCCAGGGGCAGGGGAGGGGGGTCAATGTCTTGCTGTACATACAGGAAAAAGCATGGACAGATCTCTTTGTTCAAGTGCTACTGTAAACAAGGCTGTCAGATGTACTACACAGTTACCTGTGTGCTTTGGTTAGGTTCCCTGCATAGGTAGGGTGAAAGCTATATTCAGCAACGGAAAGGGCTATGAATTAATTTCCCTGCCCAAATACAGTGTGAGAAATTGCTCCAAAGTCCAGCAAAATTTTTGTTTGTGTACTATACTCAAGGTGACCCATGCCTCAAGTTTTCTAGCTGAACAGGGCCAATGGCTTTGTTTTTCAGATGAATAGCTTTGCCTGCCATAGTCTGCTCTAACAATTTTGGGTTATGCAGATTTCCAGGTGCTCTGGCCAGTCTTTTAAGTCAGGCAGGGCCAGGAGCTAACACAGCAGTGGACCAGGCTATTATTTAGTTCCCCTTCTTGGGCAAGGGAAAACCAGGTTGCAAAGCATTAAAAACTCTTTGCTTGAGGACCCAAATCAGGCAGACCTATAATCGTCTGAGTTCCTTCATCAAAGTTTGCCACTATCTTGGCTTTGTAAATAAGCAAATATGCTGGGTGGAATTGCTACCTGGGCATCACAGGGTGGAATGCTGTCTGCCAAGATCCAAGTGCTGGTTGTTTCAAGCCCCTACTCTCTACTACATCACAATTAGATTCCCAATGGCCAAGTCCCACTGATTCCCCTCCAATCCCTGTGGAGTAAGACCAAAGTAGAAGTTCCCAAGAAGTGACCCACAATGCTGGTGGAGCTGGATGTCCATCCACCAAAAGTGCTCTTTCCTTCTGGAAGAACTGTAGGCTCAGAGGAGACCTCTCATTGTAGTGCACTGGCCTAGGGTTGAAGAAACATAGTCAGCATATAGCCAATTCTCTTAACCTTCTAATGCAGTTTATCTTGGTCTCTGAGGTGCAGAGAGTGGTTCAGCCTCTATTCCATACTATAGTGTTCTCTCAGTAGTGTTTTCTTCATGAATGGCTGTTGTTCTTTTTGTGAGGGGAAGCAAAGTCAGAAACAACTATGTCCCCATCTTGGTGATGTCACTCTCCTGATCATTAGATTTTGAGACTATGTTAAAACTTCCAACCACAATTGTTGATATATTTATTTGTTCATGCAAGTCTGTAGGTAGTTGCTTAATCCGCTTTGAGGCTGTATTGTTTGGTAAATATGTGCTTATTTTGGCTACATATTCTTGCCGTATTTTATCTTTTTTTGGTTTAATTCTGTTTTGTCATAAAATAAGAATGCTATTTCAAACCTTCTGCCACATTATTCCTTACAACTCTATAGTGGCACTTCATATCCTCCAGAATACAATCCAAACTCCTGATCATGGCTTATAAGGCATTTCAGGATCCAGCCCTGGTCAATTCTCCACCCTGTTCTCAAAACACTTTAGCACATTTACTCTTTATTCCCACTATTCAGAACAATTTTTATTTTCTTCAATATATCCAAACCCCAAAGAAGACACACAGATGGCCAACAGACACATGAAAAGATGCGCTATATCACTCATCATCAGGGAAATACAAATCAAAACCACAAGGAGATACCACCTCACACCTGTCAGAATGAGTAAAATTAACACCACAGAAAACAACAGATGTTGGAAAGATGTGGAGAAAACTCTTACACTGTTGGTGGGAATGCAAACTGGTGCAACCACTCTGGAAAACAGGATGGAGGTTCCTCAAAAAGTTAAAAATAGAACTACCTTATGAACCAGCAATTGCATTAGTAGGTATTTACGCAAAGGATACAAAAGTACTGATTCAATGGCACACATGCACAACAATGATTATAGCAGCATTATCAACGAGAGCCAAATTATGGAAAAAGCCCAAATATCCATCAACGGATGAGTGTATAAAGAAGATGTGGTATATATATATATATATATATATATATATATATATATATATATAGTAACATTACCCACACTTCAAACACAATGAAGTCTTTCCAAAAGAATGAAATGGCATAGATGGAGCTAGAGTGTATTATGCTAAGTGAAATAAGTCAATCAGAGAAAGAAAAATAAGATATGATTTCACCCATAAGTGGAATTTAAGAAACAAAACAGATGCACAAAGGGAAAGGGAAAAAATAGACAAACAATAAGTGACTCCTAATGATAGAGAACAAACTGAGAGTTGATGAAGGGGAGTCGGGTGGGGGGGTAGGTTAAATGGATGATGGGTATTAAGGAGAGCACTTATGATGAGAGCACTTGTTATGATGAGTACTGGTTGTTATATGTAAGTGATGAATCACTAAATTCTACTCTTGAAACCAATAGTATACTGTATGTTAATTAGTTAATTTAAATAAAAATTTGAAACAAAAAAATATATCCAAACCATTGTGTTATAGCTCATCCTCAACCTTCTCACAGGACTTTAATTCCATCCCAACTGTCTTTCTGGCTTCACCTTTTTCTCCTTTTTAAACTGTAGATTTACAAATGAAAATAAATCATTCAAATGTCTTTGTGACTCTCAACTTTTGGGTCACCAATAGAAACTAGATTCAAAAAGGTGATCTCTGTGATTGTAAGGAGTACAAATAACATAAGACTTTACTTGAGGACCCATGGAAAGGTGTTCCATGGCACATGCCAAAAGTGGTAGCGTGGTGCTAGCTCTGGACAGAGAATAGGGAGACCGTGAAAGTTAGGGTCTAGTCCTGTCTAACCTACAACTAATAAGCTAGGTGACTAGGAGTAAGTCTTTTACCCTCATGGCAACACTGTATTTCATATTAACAAAAATAAGGTAACTCAACTCTTAGGTTTCTACTCAAGGAAAATAATGTGTTCACAGAGACTTGTACTTTTATGTTGATAGCAGCATGATTCATAGCACCCAAAAATTGGCAAAATGGAAGCAATCCAAATAACCATTTACTGATAAATGGTTAAACAAAAGGTTTTATATTCTTCTTTTTAAATATGAAATTTGTTGTCAAATAGGTTTCCATACAACACCCAGTGCTCATTCCAAAAGGTGCCCTCCACAATACCCATCACCCACCCTCCCCTCTCTCCCACCCCCCATCAACCCTCAGTTTGTGCTCAGTTTTTAAGAATCTCTTATGCTTTGGCTCCCTACCTCTCTAAACTCTTTTTTTTTCTTCCCCTCCCCCATGGACTTCTGTTAAGTGTCTCAGGATCCACATAAGAGTGAAAAGAGATGGTATCTTTCTCTGTATGACTTATTTCACTTAGCAAAACACTCTCCAGTTCCATTCACATTGCTACAAAAGGCCATATTTCATTCTTTCTCATTGCCACGTAGTACTCCATTGTGTATATAAACCACAATTTCTTTATCCATTCATCAGTTGATGGACATTTAGGCTCTTTCCATAATTTGGCTATTGTTGAGAGTGCTGCTATAAACTTTGGGGCACAAGTGCTGCTATGCATCACCACTTCTGTATCCCTTGGGTAAATTCCTAGCAGTGCTATTGCTGGGTCATAGGGTAGATCTATTTTTAATTTTTTCAGGAACCTCCACACTGTTTTCCAGAACAGCTGCACCAGTTTGCATTCCCACCAGCAGTGCAAGAGGGTTCCCATTTCTCCACATCCTCGCCAGCATCTATAGTCTCTGGATTTGTTCATTTTAGCCACTCTGACTGACGTGAGGTGATATCTGAGTGTGGTTTTGATTTGTATTTCCCTGATGAGGAGCGACGTTGAGCAACTTCTCATGTGCCTGTTGGCCTTCTGGATGTCTTCTTTAGAGAAGTGTCTATTCATGTTTTCTGCCCATTTCTTCACTGGATTATTTGTTTTTCAGGTGTGGAGTTTGGTGAGCTCTTTATAGATTTTGGATACTAGCCCTTTGTCCGATATGTCATTTGCAAATATCTTTTCCCATTCCATTGGTTGCCTTTTAGTTTTGTTGATTGTTTCCTTTGCAGTGCAGAAGCTTTTTATCTTCATGAGGTCTCAATAGTTCATTTTTGCTTTTAATTCCCTTGCCTTTGGGGATGTGTCAAGTAAGAAAATTCTGCGGCTGAGGTCAGAGAGGTTTTTTCTTGCTTTCTCCTCTAGGATTTTAATGGTTTCCTGTCGCACATTCAGGTCCTTTATCCATTTTGAGTTTGTTTTTGTGAATGGTGTAAGAAAGTGGTTTCATCTTTCTGCATGTTGCTCTCCAGTTCTCCCAGCACCATTTGTGAAAGAGACTGCCTTTTTTTTCCATTGGATATTCTTTCCTGCTTTGTCAAAGATTAGTTGGTCATACTTTTGTGGGTCTAGTTCTGGGGTTTCTATTCTATTCCATTGGTCTATGTGTCTGTTTTTGTGCCAATCCCATGCTGTCTTGATGATTACAGCTTTGTAGTAGAGGCTAAAGTCTGGGATTGTGATGCCTCCTGCTTTGGTCTTCTTCAAAATTACTTTGGCTATTCGGGGCCTTTTGTGGTTCCATATGAATTTAGGATTGCTTGTTCTAGCTTTGAGAAGAATGCTGATGGAATTTTGATTGGGATTGCATTGAATGTGTAGATAGCTTTGGGTAGTATTGACATTTTGACAATATTTATTCTTCCAATCCATGAGCACGGAATGTTTTTCCATTTCTTTATATCTTCTTCAATTTCCTTCATAAGCTTTCTATAGTTTTCAGCATACAGATCTTTGACATCTTTGGTTAGATTTATTCCTAGGTATTTTATGCTTCTTGGTGCAATTGTGAATGGGATCAGTTTCTTTATTTGTCTTTCTGTTGCTTCATTGTTAGTGTATAAGAATGCAACGGATTTCTATAAATTGACTTTGTATCCTGCGACTTTGCTGAATTCATGTATCAGTTCTAGCAGTCTTTCTGTGGAGTCTGTCAGATTTTCCATGTATAATATCATGTCATCTGCAAAAAGTGAAAGCTTGACTTCGTCTTTGCCAATTTTGATGCCTTTGATTTCCTTTTGTTGTCTGATTGCTGATGCTAGCACTTCCAACACTATGTTAAACAACAGCAGTGAGAGTGGGCATCCCTGTCGTGTTCCTGATCTCAGGGAGAAAGCTCTCAGTTTTTCCCCATTGAGGATGATATTAGCTGTGGGCTTTTCATAAATGGCTTTCATGATGTTTAAGTATGTTCCTTCTATCACGACTTTCTCCAGGTTTTTTATTAAGAAATTATGCTGAATTTTCTCAAATGCTTTTTTCTGCATTGATTGACAGGATCATACGGTTCTTATCTTTTCTTTTATTAATGTGACATATCACATTGATGATTTATGAATGTTGAACCAGCCCTGCATCCCAGGAATGAATCCCACTTGATCATGGTGTATAATTCTTTCTATATGCTGTTGAATTTGATTTGCCAGTATCTTATTTAGAATTTTTGCATCCATATTCATCGGGGATATTGACCAGTAGATCTCTTTTTTTACTGGGTCTCTGTCTGGTTTAGGAATCAAAGTAATGCTGGCTTCATACAATGAGTCTGGAAGTTTTCCTTCCCTTTCTATTTTTTGCAATAGCTTGGGAAGGTTAGGTATTATCTCTGCTTTAAATGTCTGGTAGAATTCTGCAGGGAAGCCATCTGGTCCTGGACTCTTATTTGTGGGGAGATTTTTGATAATTGATTCAATTTCGTCCCAGTTATGGGTCTGTTCAAGTTTTCTATTTCTTCCTGTTTGAGTTTTGGAAGTGTGTGGGTGTTTAGGAATTTGTCCATTTCTTCCAGGTTGTCCAATTTGTTGGCATATACTTTTTCATAGTATTCCCTGATAATGGCTTGTATTTCTGAGGGATTGGTTGTAATAATTCCATTTTCATTCATGATTTTATCTATTTGGGTCATCTCCCTTTTCTTTTTGAGAAGCCTGGCTAGAGGTTTGTCAATTTTGTTTATTTTTTCCAAAAACAAACTCTTGGTTTCATTGATCTGCTCTACCATGTTTTTAGATTCTATATTGTTTATTTCTGCTCTGATCTTTATCATTTCTGTTCTTCTGCTGAGTTTTGGGTGTCTTTGCTGTTCTGCTTCTATTTCCTTTAGGTGTGCTGTTAGATTTTGTATGTGGGATTTTTTTGTTTCTTGAGATAGACCTCGATTGCAATGTATTTTCCTCTCAGGACTTACTTCCTTCACTGCATCCCAAAGCGTTTGGATTGTTGTCTTTTCATTTTCGTTTGTTTCCAAATATTTTTTAATTTCTTCTCTAATTGCCTGGTTGACCCATTCATTCTTTAATAGGGTGTTCTTTAACCTCCATGCTTTTGGAGGTTTTCCACACTTTTTCCTGTGGTTGATTTCAAGCTTCATAGCATTGTGGTCTGAAAGTATGCATGGTATGATCCCAATTCTTGTATACTTATGGAGGGCTGTTTTTTCACCCAGTATGTGACCTCTCTTGGAGAATGTTCCATGTGCACTCGAGAAGAAAGTATATTCTGTTGCTTTGGGATGCAGAGTTCTAAGTATATCTGTCAAGTCCATCTGATCCAATGTATCATTCAGGGCCCTTGTTTCTTTATTGACCGTGTGTCTAGATGATCTATCCATTGTTGTAAGTGGAGTGTTAAAGTCTCCTGCAATTACCACATTCTTATTAATAAGGTTGCTTATGTTTGTGAGTAATTGTTTTATATATTTGGGGGCTTCTGTATTCGTCACCTAGACATTTATAATTGTTATAATTGTTAGCTCATTTATAATTGTTAGCTCCTGTAATTATTATATAATGCCCTTCTTCATCTCTTTACAGCCTTTTTTTTTATCCCCCCCCCAAAATTATGATGCAAGTCCCATTATAGCAGGTGCTATTTCAGACAGAGCAGATGCTTCCATCAGTTTCAGTATTTGTAATATGAATGCATTTGTAATATGAATGTGAGATATGCATTTCACAAAAAGCATATCTTTCAAAGACTCAGAGCAGAGAGTGACTTTAGTGTGGCTACAGATATTAAGTAAGTTCCAAAGTAAAACAACAAAGGCCATATTTCCTGTTTGAACAAAGCTTTGTGAACACAACTTCGTTAAGTATTGAACAGTCTTTATAACCTGGAACTTGTTCTTTAGAGCAAATGTTTTTAACACAGAATTCATAGAAGAGTTTCAGCGTGTTTGTGAACTCAGAAATGTCACGAATTTTCTATGTATTGATGTACAAATTTCTCTAGGGAGTGGATTCAGCTTTCAGCAGTTTCTCGAAGGCATCCATGGCAAACAAAAGCATCACAAAAGAAACTTTCACTGCTTTAAAGCCAGTCTTTATTCTTTCATTCCATAATTTAAACTCTGGATCTTCTCCATCTGTCTTCAGATAAGACAGAGCACAGTTTTTTCCTTGTGTTTATATAATTTATTCTTGAAGGCTTTCATTAGGTAACACCCTGACATTCTCTTCTCCAAAAGAAAGACAAACAAGGCCTCACTGGGAAGAATAACAGTTGAGAGGAATGTTTTTTTTTTTTTTTTTTGTAGGGAGCATATCATATATTTATTTGTGTATTTGTGTTCCAAGCTACTTTTCCTTCTTAAAAGAATGTCAGGTATATTTAAGTTGGCTAAATATTCTGTAAAATACATGCTTATCTCTAGCTTTACATTATTATGTCTTGTATATGTATTACAACTCAACGAACATTTAGTTAGTTTCCACATATAAACTTACATACATTTTTATATATACCTCTGAGATGAACATCATTATGTATAAGATAAAATCCGAGGAGTAGATTTGGAAGGCTAAAGGTATTGAGCATATTAAAATTTTTTGAGACATGGTACCAAATTGGCTTCCAGTGTTCAGCAAAACAGTGATATAATCTCTCATTTTATTTTTTTATTTTTTTTATTTTTTAATATATGAAATTTACTGTCAAATTGGTTTCCATACAACACCCAGTGCTCATCCCAAAAGGTGCCCTCCTCAATACCCATCACCCACCCTGCCCTCCCTCCCACCCTGCCCTCCCTCCCACCCCCCATCAACCCTCAGTTTGTTCTCAGTTTTTAACAGTCTCTTATGCTTTGGCTCTCTCCCACTCTAACCTCTTTTTTTTTTTTCTTCCCCTCCCCCATGGGTTTCTGTTATGTTTCTCAGGATCCACATAAGAGTGAGACCATATGGTATCTGTCTTTCTCTGTATGGCTTATTTCACTTAGCATCACACTCTCCAGTTCCATCCATGTTGCTACAAAAGGCCATATTTCATTTTTTCTCATTGCCACGTAGTATTCCATTGTGTATATAAACCACAATTTCTTTATCCATTCATCAGTTGATGGACATTTAGGCTCTTTCCATAATTTGGCTATTGTTGAGAGTGCCGCTATAAACATTGGGGTACAGGTGCCCCTATGCATCTGTACTCCTGTATCCCTTGGATAAATTCCTAGCAGTGCTATTGCTGGGTCATAGGGTAGGTCTATTTTTAATTTTCTGAGGAACCTCCACACTGCTTTCCAGAGCGGCTGCACCAATTTGCATTCCCACCAACAGTGCAAGAGGGTTCCTGTTTCTCCACATCCTCTCCAGCATCTATAGTCTCCTGATTTCTTCATTTTGGCCACTCTGACTGGCGTGAGGTGGTATCTGAGTGTGGTTTTGATTTGTATTTCCCTGATAAGGAGCGACGTTGAACATCTTTTCATGTGCCTGTTGGCCATCCGGATGTCTTCTTTAGAGAAGTGTCTATTCATGTTTTCTGCCCATTTCTTCACTGGGTTATTTGTTTTTCGGGTGTGGAGTTTGGTGAGCTCTTTATAGATTTTGGATACTAGCCCTTTGTCCGATGTGTCATTTGCAAATATCTTTTCCCATTCCGTTGGTTGCCTTTTAGTTTTGTTGGTTGTTTCCTTTGCTGTGCAGAAGCTTTTTATCTTCATAAGGTCCCAGTAATTCACTTTTGCTTTTAATTCCCTTGCCTTTGGGGATGTGCCGAGTAAGAGATTGCTACGGCTGAGGTCAGAGAGGTCTTTTCCTGCTTTCTCCTCTAAGGTTTTGATGGTTTCCTGTCTCACATTCAGGTCCTTTATCCATTTTGAGTTTATTTTTGTGAATGGTGTGAGAAAGTGGTCTAGTTTCAACCTTCTGCATGTTGCTGTCCAGTTCTCCCAGCACCATTTGTTAAAGAGACTGTCTTTTTTCCATTGGATGTTCTTTCCTGCTTTGTCAAAGATGAGTTGGCCATACGTTTGTGGGTCTAGTTCTGGGGTTTCTATTCTATCCCATTGGTCTATGTGTCTGTTTTTATGCCAATACCATGCTGTCTTGATGATGACAGCTTTGTAGTAGAGGCTAAAGTCTGGGATTGTGATGCCTCCTGCTTTGGTCTTCTTCTTCAAAATTACTTTGGCTATTCGGGGCCTTTTGTGGTTCCATATGAATTTTAGGATTGCTTGTTCTAGTTTTGAGAAGAATGCTGGTGCAATTTTGATTGGGATTGCATTGAATGTGTAGATAGCTTTGGGTAGTATTGACATTTTGACAATATTTATTCTTCCAATCCATGAGCAGGGAATGTCTTTCCATTTCTTTATATCTTCTTCAATTACCTGCATAAGCTTTCTATAGTTTTCAGCATGCAGATCTTTTACATCTTTGGTTAGATTTATTCCTAGGTATTTTATGCTTCTTGGTGCAATTGTGAATGGGATCAGTTTCTTCATTTGTCTTTCTGTTGCTTCATTGTTAGTGTATAAGAATGCAACTGATTTCTGCACATTGATTTTGTATCCTGCAACTTTGCTGAATTCATGTATCAGTTCTGGCAGACTTTTGGTGGAGTCTATCGGATTTTCCATGTATAATACCATGTCATCTGCAAAAAGCGAAAGCTTGACTTCATCTTTGCCAATTTTGATGCCTTTGATTTCCTTTTGTTGTCTGATTGCTGATGCTAGAACTTCCAGCACTATATTAAACAACAGCAGTGACAGTGGGCATCCCTGTCGTGTTCCTGATCTCAGGGAAAAAGCTCTCAGTTTTTCTCCGTTGAGGATGATGTTAGCTGTGGGCTTTTCATAAATGGCCTTTATGATCTTTAAGTATCTTCCTTCTATCCCGACTTTCTCAAGGGTTTTTATTAAGAAAGGGTGCTGGATTTTGTCAAAGGCCTTTTCTGCATCGATTGACAGGATCATATGGTTCTTCTCTTTTCTTTTGTTAATGTGAGGTATCACGTTGATTGATTTGCGAATGTTGAACCAGCCCTGCATCCCAGGAATGAATCCCACTTGATCATGGTGAATAATTCTTTTTATATGCCGTTGAATTCTATTTGCTAGTATCTTATTAAGAATTTTTGCATCCATATTCATCAGGGATATTGGCCTGTAGTTCTCTTTTTTTACTGGGTCTCTGTCTGGTTTAGGAATCAAAGGAATACTGGCTTCATAGAATGAGTCTGGAAGTTTTCCTTCCCTTTCTATTTCTTGGAATAGCTTGAGAAGGATAGGTATTATCTCTGCTTTAAATGTCTGGTAGAACTCCCCTGGGAAGCCATCTGGTCCTGGACTCTTATTTGTTGGGAGATTTTTGATAACCGATTCAATTTCTTCGCTGGTTATGGGTCTGTTCAAGCTTTCTATTTCCTCCTGATTGAGTTTTGGAAGAGTGTGGGTGTTTAGAAATTTGTCCATTTCTTCCAGGTTGTCCAATTTGCTGGCATATAATTTTTCATAGTATTCCCTGATAATTGTTTGTATCTCTGAGGGATTGGTTGTAATCATTCCATTTGCATTCATGATTTTATCTATTTGGGTCATCTCCCTTTTCTTTTTGAGAAGCCTGGCTAGAGGTTTGTCAATTTTGTTTATTTTTTCAAATAACCAACTCTTGATTTCGTTGATCTGCTCTACAGTTTTTTTAGATTCTATATTGTTTATTTCTGCTCTGATATTTATTATTTCTCTTCTTCTGCTGGGTTTAGGCTGCCTTTGCTGTTCTGCTTCTATTTCCTTTAGGTGTGCTGTTAGATTTTGTATTTGGGATTTTTCTTGTTTCTTGAGATAGGCCTGGATTGCAATGTATTTTCCTCTCAGGACTGCCTTCGCTGCATCCCAAAGCGTTTGGATTGTTGTCTTTTCATTTTCGTTTGTTTCCATATATTTTTTAATTTCTTCTCTAATTGCCTGGTTGACCCACTCATTCGTTAGTAGGGTGTTCTTTAACCTCCATGCTTTTGGAGGTTTTCCAGACTTTTTCCTGTGGTTGATTTCAAGCTTCATACCATTGTGGTCTGAAAGTATGCATGGTATAATTTCAATTCTTGTAAACTTATGAAGGGCTGTTTTGTGACCCAGTATATGATCTATCTTGGAGAATGTTCCATGTGCACTCGAGAAGGAAGTATATTCTGTTGCTTTGGGATGCAGAGTTCTAAATATATCTGTCAAGTCCATCTGATCCAATGTATCATTCAGGGCCCTTGTTTCTTTATTGACTGTGTGTCTAGATGATCTATCCATTTCTGTAAGTGGGGTGTTAAAGTCCCCTGCAATGACCACATTCTTATCAATAAGGTTGCTTATGTTTGTCAGTAATTGTTTTATATATCTGGGGGCTCGGGTATTTGGCGCATAGACATTTATAATAGTTAGCTCTTCCTGGTGGATAGACCCTGTGATTATTATATAATGCCCTTCTTCATCTCTTGTTACAGCCTTTAATTTAAAGTCTAGTTTGTCTGATATAAGTATGGCTACTCCAGCTTTCTTTTGGCTTCCAGGAGCATGATAAATAGTTCTCCATCCCCTCACTCTCAATCTAAAGGTGTCCTCAGATCTAAAGTGAGTCTCTTGTAGACAGCAAATAGATGGGTCTTGTTTTTTTATCCATTCTGATACCCTATGTCTTTTAGTTGGCGCAGTTAATCCATTTACATTCAGTGTTATTATAGAAAGATATGGGTTTAGAGTCATTGTGATGTCTGTATGTTTTATGCTTGTAGTGATGTCTCTGGTACTTTGTCTCACAGGATCCCCCTTAGGATCTCTTGTAGGGCTGGTTTCGTGGTGACAAATTCCTTCAGTTTTTGTTTGTTTGGGAAGACCTTTATCTCTCCTTCTATTCTTCGATTTGGTTTTTAGTACGGTTCAAATCTGATGTTTCCTTGCTGATTACTTGCCTGGATGATTATTCCATTAAGACTGGAGTATAAATTCAACAACGTTTATTGTATTTTTTTTTTTTAATTTCTCCTTTTAGTTCTGTTAGTTTGGGCTTTATATATTTAAGTGGTTCAATGTTGGGTATATAGATATTTATAATTATTTTAATCTTGAGTGATTCACCTCATTACCATTATTTATTGATTTTTTGTCTCTATTTACCATTTTTAGTTTAAAGTATTTCTTCTTACATAAGTCTAGCTATGCCTAATTTTGTTAGTTACCATATGCATAAAATAGATTTCCCATAACTTTACTCTTAGTTTATGTGTGTCTTTAAGCTGAGGGCGGCGTGGGAGGACGCTGGGCTCACCGTGTCCTGCTGATCACTTAGATTCCACCCACATTGGCCTAAATAACCCAGAAAACCGCCAGAAAATTAGCATAACAGATTCTGAGGAGCCAAGCATAGACAAGAGGCCCACAGAAGTGGGTAGGAAAGGTGGAGAGGTGGTGCGGGCTACACTGGCAGTAGGGAGCCAGGGCAGTGGAGGGGCAGCCCTCCCTGCAAGGCAGAGCCCCAGAGTCTGGCTTGCAAAAGCAGAGGGGCCGGGCAGAGTGTGTTCTAACACCAGGTGGAACTTAACATCTGGAATGTTAGAAGTCAACAGCTCTGCTCCCAGAGTGGGAGGGCTAGAGGACAACGGGAGGGAGAGTTTCTGAGCCCCAGAGGACAGAGTTCAGCTTGGTGGGGAACAAAGGCACTGGGAAGTGCCATCTCCCTCACCCATCCCCCAGCCAAAATCCCAAAGGGAACCAGTTCCCATCAGGGAACTTGTTTGCACTGCACAAACACCCAACACTGTGATTCTGTGGATCCATTCCTCCGATAGGTCTGCCTCCCTCTCCATGGCACAGGGACCCTCCCGAAGCAGGCCACTGAAGGTAAAGTGAGCTGAGTCTGCTCCTCCCACCCCTGTGCACCTTGTGGATCCACCCCAGCTAATAAGCCAGATCCGACTGAAGCAGCACCACAAGCCTGGCAGTGTGCAAGTAGGCCAGACAGGGGCCACACCACTCCACAGTGAGTCTTGCCCCTGGGAGAGGGGAAGAGAAGGTACACACCAGTCTGACTGTGGCCCCAGCGGTGGGCTGGGGGCAGACATCAGGTCTGACTGCAGCCATGCCCACCAATGAAAGTTACTCCAGACAGCACAGAGGAAGAGCCTTGCAGTTCTGCACCACTCCAGGGACTATCCAAAATGATGAAACAGAAGAATTCTCCTCAAAAGAAACTCCAGGAAGTAGTGACAGCTAATGAGCTGATCAAGACGATTTAAGCAATATAAGAGAAAATGAATTTAAAATAATATTCATAAAATTAATCGCTGGACTTGCAGAAAGTATAGAGAACAGCAGAGAATCTTTTGCTAAAGAGACCAAGGGACTAAGAAACAGTCAGGAGGAGCTCAAAAATGCTATAAATGAGGTGCAAAATAAAATGTAGGCAACCAAAGCTCGGATTGAAGAGGCAGAGGAAAGAACAGGTGAATTTAAAGATAAAATTATGGAAAAAGAGGAATCAGAGAAAAAGAGAGACAAAAAAAACTAGGAGTAAGAGGGGAGCAGTAGTGAAATAAGTGATGCGATGAAACACAATGATGTACGCATAATTGGGATTCCAGTCGAGGAATAGAGAGAGAAAGGGGCTGAAGGTGTACTTGAAGAAATCATAGCTGAGAACTTCCCTGATTGGGGGAAGGAAAAAGGGATTGAAATGCAAGAGTCACAGAGAACTCCCTTCAGATGTAACTTGCATTGATCTTCTGCATGACATATCATAGTGAAACTGGAAAAATACAAGGATAAAGAGAAAATTCTGAAAGCAGCTAGGGATAAACACACTTTAACATATAAAGGGAGACCAATAAGACTAGTGATGGATCTATCTACTGAAACTTGGCAGGCCAGAAAGTAATGGCAGGAAATCTTCAATGTGATAAACAGAAAGAATACACAGCCGAGAATCCTTTATCCAGCAAGTCTGTCATTCAGAATAGAAGGAGAGATAAAGGTCTTCCCAAACAAACAAAAACTGAAGGAATTCATTACCACTAAACCAGCCTTACAAAAGATCCTAGGGGGATCCTGTGAAACAAAGTATCAGAGACATCACTACAAGCATGAAACCTACAGACATCACAATGACTCTAAACCCATATCTTTCTATAATAACACTAAATGTAAATGGACTAAATGCTCCCACCAAAAGACATAGAGTATCATAATGGATAAAAAAACAAGACCCATCTATTTGCTGTCTACAAGAGACTCATTTTAGACCTGAGGACACCTTCAGATTGAAACTGAGGGGATGGAGAACTATCTATCATGCTACTGGAAGTCAAAAGAACGCTGTTGTAGCCACAATTATTAGACAAACTAGACTTTAAATTAAAGGCTGTAACAAGAGGGGGGTTCCGGAAGATGGCGGCGTAGGAGGACGCGGGGCTCACAGCGCGTCCTGCCGATCACTTAGATTCCACCTACACCTGCCTAAAGAACCCAGAAAACCGCCAGAGGATTAGCAGAGGGGAGTCTCCGGAGTCAAGCGCAGACTAGAGGCCCACGGAAGAGGGTAGGAAGGGCGGCGAGGCGGTGCGCGCTCCACGGACTGGCGGGAGGGAGCCAGGGCGGAGGGGCGGCTCGCCGGCCAAGCAGAGCCCCCGAGTCTGGCTGGCAAAAGCGGAGGGGCCGGACAGACTGTGTTCCGACAGCAAGCGCGACTTAGCGTCTGGGAGGTCATAAGTTAACAGCTCTGCTCGGAAAGCGGGAAGGCTGGAGGACAAAGGGAGGGAGAGCTGCTGAGCCCCCGGACGGCAGAGCTCAGCTTGGCGGGGAACAAAGGCGCCAGCGCCATCTCCCCCGCCCATCCCCCAGCCAAAATCCTAAAGGGAACCAGTTCCTGCCAGGGAACTTGCTCGCTCCGCGCAAACACCCAACTCTGTGCTTCTGCGGAGCCAAACCTCCGGCAGCGGATCTGACTCCCTCCCGCTGCCACAGGGCTCCTCCTGAAGTGGATCACCTAAGGAGAAGCGAGCTAAGCCTGCCCCTCCAGCCCCCGTGCGCCTTGCCTACCCACCCCAGCTAATACGCCAGATCCCCAGCAACACAAGCCTGGCAGTGTGCAAGTAGCCCAGACGGGACACGCCACCCCACAGTGAATCCCGCCCCTAGGAGAGGGGAAGAGAAGGCACACACCAGTCTGACTGTGGCCCCAGCAGTGGGCTGGGGGCAGACATCGGGTCGGACTGCGGCCCCGCCCACTAACTCCAGTTATACACCACAGCACAGGGGAAGTGCACTGCAGGTCCTCACCACGCCAGGGACTCTCCAAAATGACCAAACGGAAGAATTCCCCTCAGAAGAATCTCCAGGAAATAACAACAGCTAATGAACTGATCAAAAAGGATTTAAATAATATAACAGAAAGTGAATTTAGAATAATAGTCATAAAATTAATCGCTGGGCTTGAAAACAGTATACAGGACAGCAGAGAATCTCTTGCCACAAAGATTGAGGGAGTAAGGAACAGTCACGAGGAGCTGAAAAACGCTTTAAACGAAATGCAAAACAAAATGGAAACCACGATGGCTCGGCTTGAAGAGGCAGAGGAGAGAATAGGTGAACTAGAAGATAAAGTTATGGAGAAAGAGGAAGCTGAAAGAAAGAGAGATAAAAAAAACAATAGCCAAATTATGGAAAGAGCCTAAATGTCCATCAACTGATGAATGGATAAAGAAATTGTGGTTTATATACACAATGGAATACTACGTGGCAATGAGAAAAAATGAAATATGGCCTTTTGTAGCAACATGGATGGAACTGGAGAGTGTGATGCTAAGTGAAATAAGCCATATAGAGAAAGACAGATACCATATGGTCTCACTCTTATGTGGATCCTGAGAAACATAACAGAAACCCATGGGGGAGGGGAAGGAAAAAAAAAAAAAAAGAGGTTAGAGTGGGAGAGAGCCAAAGCATAAGAGACTGTTAAAAACTGAGAACAAACTGAGGGTTGATGGGGGGTGGGAGGGAGGGCAGGGTGGGTGATGGGTATTGAGGAGGGCACCTTTTGGGATGAGCACTGGGTGTTGTATGGAAACCAATTTGACAGTAAATTTCATATATTAAAAAAAAATAAATAAAAATAAATAAATAAAATAAAATAAAATAAAAATAAAAACCAAATCGACCTAACAGACAAATACAGAGCAACTTATCCAACAAAGCAGACTACACATTCTTTTTAGGCACAGATGGAACATTTTCTAAAATAGATGTTAGGCCACATAACAAGTTCTTAGCAAATTCAAAGAGACTGAAATCATATCAAGTATCTTTTGTGACCATAAAAATATGAACCTAGAAATAAGTAATGGAAGGAACATGGCAAAATTCATCAACACATGGAAATTAGAAAACATTCTCCTCAAAAACCAATGGGTTAAAGGAGAAATTAAAGGGTAAATAAAAAAGAATCTTGGAACAAAAGAAAATGAAAATACGATATATGAAACTTATTGGATGAAGCAAAAGCAGGTCTCAGATGGAAGGTTGTAACAATAATCACCTCATTAAAAAATAAAGATCTCAAATACATAACTGAATCCTACAACTTCAGGAAATAGAAAAAGGACAAACTGAGTCCAAAATTAGCAGAACGAAGGAAATAATAAAGATTAGAGCAGAAATAAAAGAAAAAGAGAATAGGAAAAAATAGAAAAAAAAGTAACAAAACTAAAAGTTGCTTTTTCAAAAGGTAAATATAGTTGGCACACCTTTCTTTAGACTAACCAACGAATATAGAGAAGACACAAATCAATAAAATTATAAATTGTTTAACATTTATTCATTTTTGAGAGTGAGAGAGACAGAGCATGAGTGGGGGAGGGGCAGAGAGAGAGGGAGACACAGAATCAGAAGCAGCCTTCAGACTCCGAGCTGTCAGCACAGGGCCTGATGCAGGGCTTGAACTCATGGACTGCAAGATAATGACCTGAGCCGAAGTCGGATGCTCAACTGACTGAGCCACCCAGGCGCCCGTCAAATCAATAAAATTATAAATAGAAAAATAGACATTATAACATACCACAGAAGTGCAATATATCTTATGAGGATACTATTAATTATTAGTCAAATAAGTGAGCAACAAAGAATAAATGGAATAATTCTTAAAAACATAAAGCCTGCCCAAACTGAATCATAAAGAAATAGAAAATCTGATTAGAACAATTACTAATAAGATAGAATCAATAATCAAAAATATCCCAATGAAGGAAAACCCAGGAATAAATGGCTACACTGGCAAGTTTAACCAAACATTTCAATTAGAATTATCACCAATACTTTTTAAACTCTTCCAGAAAAATTAAGAGAAAGGAAAACTGAAGGTCAATATCCCTCATGAACATAGATGCAAAGACTCTTGGTGAAATTCTAGCAAACCAAATTTAGCAGCAGATTTAAAGGCTCACTCACTATGATCAAGTAGGACTTATCCCTGGCATGTGAAGATGGTTGAAAATATGCAAAATAATCAATATGACACAACACATTAATATAATAAAAGAAAAAATATATAATCATTTCAATAGGTGCAGAAAAAGCATTTGACAAAATTCAACAGCCATTCATGAAAAAACTCTTAAAAAATAGGTACAGAAGGAATGTACCTCAACATAATGAAGGCCACATATGACAGGTCCACAGTTAACATAATGGTGAAAGGTTGAAATATTTTCCTTCAAGATCAGGAGGAAAGCAAGAGTGCCTACTCACACTACTTCTACAGTACTGGAATTCCTGGTCAGAGCACTATGATATGTCATGGTGTTAACCTTTTATTTTGAATGGAGTTCTCTATGCCTCTTGGACTTGGATGCCTGTTTCCTTCCCCAGATTAAGGAATTGCTCAGCTATAATTTGTCCAAATAAACCTTCTTTCCCTTTCTCTCGCTCTTCTTCTTCTGGAACTCCTATGATATGGATATTGTTGCATTTCATGGAATGACTTAGCTCTCTAATTCTCCCTCATGATCTAGTAATTTCCTTTCTCTTTTTTCCAGCTTCATCATTTTCCATAGTTTTATCTTCTATTTTACCCATTCTCTTCTCTGCTTCTTCCATCTTCACTGTTACTGTATCTAGTTTAATTTGCATCTCATTTATAGCACTTCTTAATTAATCGTGACTAGTTTTCAGGTCTTTGATCTGTGCAACAATAGATTCTCTGCAGTGTTCTATGCTTTTTTCAAGCTCATCTATCATTCTTATGACTATTAGTCTAAATTCTTTATCATATATATTGTGTATATTTGTTTTGAGCTATTCTCTGGCTGTGATTTCTTCCTGACTTTTCTTTTGGGTACAGTTCTTCTGTTTTGTCATTTTTGTCTAAGTTTTTGTCTTTTGCATGTTCTTATAGCTTTGTTATGTGTCCTGCATCTGCAAGTACTATTATATTAAAAAGGGATAATACACTGTCCAGGGCCTGGCACTTCAGGAAGTGTTTTTGGTGTATGTTGCATTCACTCTGTTGTTGTGTTTTGGCTGCTCTATCCCATTGGCCAGTTCTCTGCAAAGCCTCTCCTTCCTTTGTATTGGTGGAGTGTTTGGACCTTCAATCAGGTGTGCTTTGATTTGTTTGTTGAAGTAACCCTGGAAAAAAAGAAGGAAAAAAAATGGGTACAAAGGAAGCCTGATCCCATAAAAAAAAGAAAAATGAAATGGGAGAAAAGAAGACCAAAAAGAGAATCAAAAAACTATAAGGCTAAATCCAGAAGAATAGAAATAAAAATAAAGAAGACACATCAAAATGGTGAGAAAAGAAAATAGTAAAAATGCCTGATCAAACAAACCATATATATATATACATATACACACACACACACACATATATATATATATATATATATATATATATATATTAAGAATTTACCAAAAACAACTCAGAAACCATGAGCCTGATTTAAAAAAAAAAGAGGGTAGGAAGAAAAAGAAAAAGAAAAGAAAAGAAAAGAAAAGAAAAGAAAAAGATGGGGGCACCTTGGTGGCTCAGTTGGTTAAGTGACTTCGGCTCAGGTCATGATCTCACTGTTCATGGGTTCAAGCTCCACATCAGGCTCTGTGCTGACAGCTCAGAGCCTGGGTCCTGCTTCAGATTCTGTGTCTCCCTCTCTCTCTGCCACTGCCCCACTCACACTGTCTTGCTCTCTCTCAAAAATAAACATTAAGAAAAAGAAAAAAAGAAAAGAAAGACAGATAAACATAAACAAAACAAAACAAAACAAAACAAAACAGTTTTCTGTTGGGGCCTGGGACCGGTGGTTGTGCTGGTCTGGAGGAGAGGCCAGCTGCCTTGGGTCAGTCAGAGTTGTTCTAGTAAGTAAGCAGTTGCCAGGCACAGAGGGGCGGGTTTTGGTGTAAGCAGGTCCACCTCCACTGGGGGCTGCAGTGTTGCTCTCTGAAGTCTCATGGTGTTGGTTTTGGGGAGAAAAATAATGACAGCCCAATCTTTCTTCCCCAGACCAGGCATCTCAATCCACGCTGTTCAGGTAGCACTCGCAGAACAGTGAGGGTGGTCAGCCCTGCTCCACAGTTCTCCTGTGCCTCCTAAACACTTGGCTGGGATTCAAAACCAGATGTCTTAAAGGATCGTGCACCCCATGGACCCTGTTCTGGTGTAGCACTACTCTGCACTCCTGATAAAAGGCCTTTGGTTGGCACCTGCAAGACCTTTAGTCCTTGGGGAGGTAATAAACCCTCTTCCCAAAGTACTCGAGGAAGCGGACTGTTCTCTACCAATGTGCCCCTGAGATCACTACAGTGCTCCAGGGCTGGCTCCTTCTTCCCCAGGAAAGCACACACCTGGCTTCCAGATTATCTTTGGAGAAAGTCGCACACTTTTGGAACCTCCAAGTTTCAGCTCCTAAGGCTGTTTGCAAAATAGAAACTGGCATTCTCTGGATTTCTTGTTCTCCAGCCCATGATCCAGAGAGGTTTTCCTCTTGTGCTAATTAGACATGGAAACCTTCTCTCTTTCTCTCCCTTTTGTCTCTGCACAGAAAGGTTTCCCTACCCTCCATGCCTATGCCATTTTATCTCCTCCAATTCACATATACACACCTCAATCTTACCAAACTGTCTCCCTCCAACTGTGGAGATCCTTCTGCCACTCAACGCATTGATTTCCTGGGTGTTCCAAGTGATCTGACCTCAATTCAGCTGTGTTTGAGGATGAGGAAATCCTAGTTCCCCTACTTCTCTGCCATCTTAACTCCACCCTCCTGGTCAGAGCAATCGAGAACAAAAAGAAAGAAAACGATCAGAATTGGAAAAAAACAAAATAAAATAGTCTCTATATGTAGATAACACTATTTTATATATAGAAATGCTGAAGACTTCACCCAAAAATGTTAGATATAGAAATGCTGAAGACTTCACCCAAAAATGTTAGATATAAAAATCCTGAAGACTTCACCCAAAAATGTGAGATCTAATAAACATGTTCAGAAAATTTTCAGGATAAAAAAATTAACATACCAAAATCAGCAGGGTTTCTACACATGAATAACAAATTATCCAAGAAGGAAATGAAGAAACTGACCACCTTTACAATAACATTAAAAATAGCAAAATACTTAGGACTAAATATAACAAGGAGATGAAAGATCTCTAATCCAGAATCTACAAGGTGTTTATGAAAGACATCAAAGAAGGGAGAAACAACTGGAAATATGTCCCATGTTCAAGAATTAACACTGTTAAAATGTCAATACTACCAAAAGCCATCTATAGATCCAATGCAATATCCATCAAGATTCTATTGGCGTTTTTTAAAACAGAAAAAAAATCTTAAAGTTTATATGGCACCACAAAAGATCTTGAAAAACTAAGACAATCATGAGAGAGAGGAAAAGAGAAGGCATCAAATTTCTTGATTTCAAGCTATCCTCTAAAGCTATGTAGTAATCAAATCAGACACATATATTAATGGAACAGAACCTAGTGACCAGAAATAGCCCAAGAATATATAGTCAAATAATATCTGACAAGAGAGCAAAGAATACTCAATGGAGGGTCTCTTCAATAAATGGTGCTGGGGAAAGCGAACATCCACATGTAAAAGTGTAAAAGTAGATCTCTATTTTACATGGCTCACAAAATGTAACTTGAAATGGATTAAAGACTTAAATGAAAGACCTGAAGCCATAAAATTCTTAGACAAAAACATAGAAGAAAAGCTCCTTGACATAGGTCTTAACAATAATTTTTTATATATGACAGCTAAAACACAAGCAACAAAATAAAAAAATAAACAGGAGATGACAATTAAAAGCTTCTTTACAGAAAAAGCAACAATAATGTAAAACGACAATTTACACAATGGGAAAAATCTTTGCAAACCACATATCTGATAAAGGGTTAATATCCAAAATATACATGGAACTTATACAACTTAACAGGAAAAATAATCTAATTAAAAATGAGCAAATGACTGAAGTGGACAGTTTTTCCAGAAAAGACATATGAATGGTAACCAGATACACTAAAGCACATACAGTATCACAAATAATTAAGGAACTTCAAATGAAAATACAATGATATATCTCCTTATGCTTGTTGGAATGGCTAGCATCAAAAAGACAATACATAACAAACGCTGTTGAGGATATGGAGAAAACGGAAAACTGTGCTGTTGGTGGGACTTGAAACTGGTACAGTCACATGGAAAACAGTATGGAGTTTCCTCAAAAAATTGAATATATAACTACTATATGATCCATCAATCCCATTTCTGGGAATATATCTGAAGGAAATTAAAACACTATGTCAAAAAGCTTATTGGCACGCCCACATTAATAGCAGAATTATTTAAAATAGCCAAGACATGAAAACAATGTAAGTGTTCATTAATAGTTAAACGAATATAGAAGTTGTGAATGATTATACAATATATATAAAATTCATCAATAAACAGAAAATTGTGCCATTTGCAAATATATGGATGGGCCTCAATGGCATTATGATAATGAAATAAATCAGAGAAAAACAAATACTGTATGACCTTACTTATATGTAGAATCAGAAAAAAAATACCTCATAGAATAAGAGATCAAAGATCACTTAGAATCTTAGAATCTCATGGAATAAAATTTATGGTTATCAGAGGGGGGCTAAGAAGGTGGTGGAGTAGGAGGCCCTAGGCATATCTCACCCCTCAAACATAACCATGTAACTATCAAATCATTCTAATATCCTAGAAATCAACTTGAAGGCCGTTAGAACAAACTCTACAACTAAAGGGACAGAAGAAGCCACATCAAAGAAAGTAGGAAGTGCAGAAACTACAGGTACGTGGTGAAGAAATGGATCACAGGTACTATAGAGGGGAGGGAACTGTGGTCATGGATAAAGGCCAGAGAGGATCACACTGGGGAAAACACAAGAAGAAAACCTCCCCAAAGTCATTGTCTGGGAAAATGAGAGGGAGTGACTTTTCTGAGTTTTTGCAAGCAACGGAGCTTAAAGACTGGAATTTTAAAGGTCAATGGGCTTGGTTAGGATAGAGTACTGAGGGCACTTCCCTACTCCTTGTGAGAAAGCAGGCAAGCAGCCCAGGGGCAGAAGACATGGGAACAGCAATCTGAACAATGCTTGAGACACATTATGGGATATTATTTGTTCCTTTTGGAGGGTATCCCTGAGAGGAAGAGTTCACAGACACCTCTCTGGGGACAAAGAAGACCCTGGTGACAGTTCCCTCCCTCACCCTTCAGCATAAACACAAAGTCACCTGCTGGAAGTAGCACAAAGCCCACACTGGCTACCTAACTTGCTTACAAAAAGACCCACTCTCCTGCACTCTGGCACAACTGACCTTCTCAGTCAAACTTGTCTCAGTCCCAACATAGCAGGCCCCTCTGCCAGAAGACCAGAACAAATGCCTGCCCACATCACATCCTTAAAGACTAGAGTTTTAAAAGTCAAGGTTTGGCTGAGAAAGAGCCCAAGAGCACCGCACTGCTCCTGCAGAGAGGTAGACAAACAAGCTGGAGGCAGACAGTGTGGCAACAGTGATCTGAAGAATACCTGGGTCACACAGGGAGGAGATTATTGACTCTTCTCAGAGAGGTTCCCTGAGATTCAGCATTCATGGAGACCTCTCTCCAGGGACAAATGAGCCATATAGCACATTTTCCTTCCCCTGCCTCTTAGCATAAACACAGTGTCACCTGTCGGAAGCAGCACAGTACCAAAACTGGATGCCTAACCTGCTTACACCAAGTCACAAATTCATGTGCTCTGGAAGTACTGCCCTTTCCCAACAAGCTTGACTCAGTACAAGGTGGCAGATGCTTTGTGCTGACAATCAGAAACACCTGCCCACAGCTGCCCACACCATGTTTCCTGACCACACAGTTCTGCAGAGACTCAATTCCAGTGGAGTGGTGGCTGGTCTCATTCAACAAGCAGACAAGAGCACACCTAGTTAAAACTCATCACATTCTGGCTAAGAACCAAATACTGCCCACTGCAGGCAAGGAAAGCTTCTGCAGATGACTGGCCTGAAGGGTACAGCAGCCACAACAGAGCAGCAGGGCACATGTAGCACACAACAGAGACACTCCCTGAAGCACAACGTCCTGGACACTACATGACCTCTTTTCAAGAAGCCATTACACTCAGGAACAGGAAACATAATGGGTTTTTCTAACACAGAGAAGACAGAGATTAGGACAAAATACCAAGATGGAGAAATTCATCCCAAATGAAAGAACAAGATAAGTTCACACCAGAGATCTAATGGAAACAGATATAAGTAACATGCCTGACAGAGAATTTAGAGCAACAATCTTAAGGACTCTCACTGGGCTTGAGAAAAGAATGGAAGACTTCAGGGAGAACCTTACAATGGAGATAAAAGAATTGAAAAATAGAAATGAAAAAATACAATAACTAAGATTGGAAACAGGCTTGATGAAATGAACAGCAGGTTGGAAGAAGCAGAGGAATAAATAAGTGATATAGAAGACAAAATAATGGAAAATAATGATGCTAAACAAAAGGGACAAAGAATTATGGAACATGTGAATAGACTTATGAAAATCAGTGACTCCACCAAACATAACACTTGTGTTATAGGAGTCCCAGAAGAATAAAAATAGAGATAAGGGGTGGAAAATTTATTTGAATAAATAATAGTTTGAAACTTCCTTAATCTGGGGAAAGAAACAGACATCCAGATCCAGGAGGCCCAGAGAACTCCCATCAAAATCAAATAAAGCAGGCCAACATCAAGACATATTACAATTAACTTTGAAAAATATAGAGATAAAGAAAAACATCTTAAAAGCAGCAAGAAAAAAGAAGTTCCTAACTTACAAAGGAAGACCCATAAGACTGACTGCAGATGTCCCAAAAAGAAATGTGGCAAGAAAGTAGTGGTATGATATATTCTATGTGCTGAATGGGAAAAATCTGCAGCCAAGAATACTGTATCAAGCAAGACTATCATTCAGAACAAAAGGAAAGATAATGTTTCCCAGACATAGAAAAACTAAAGGAGTTCATGACCACTAACCAGCCCTGTAAGAAATACTACAGGGAAGTCTTTGGAGTGTCTTTGAGTACAAAGACAAGGAAGAAACAGAAAATCTCCACAAATAAAAAGAAAACAAGTAACAAGATGGCACTAATTACATACTTATTGATAATTCTTGCAAATATAAAGGGACTAAACACTCCAATAAAAAATAAGGTGGCAGAATGGATAAAAAAACCAAGGCCCATCTATATGCTGCCTACAGGAGATTCATTTTAGACTAAAAACACCTTCAGATTGAAGGTGAAGGGATGGAGAAACATGTATCATGAAAATGGACATTAAAAGAAAGCTGGAGTAGTAATACTTATGTCAGATAAACAAGATTTTAAACCAAATACTGTAATGATACATGAAGAAGGGCACTATATCATAATGAAGGGACTATCCAACACAAAGATCTGACAATTGTACATATTATTCCCCAACATGGAGGCACCCAAATATATAAAAACAATGACAAACATAAAGGAATTAATTGATAATAATATAATAATACTAGGGAACTTAAACACCCCACTTACATCAATGGACAGATAATCTAAACAGAAAACCAACAAGGGCATGATGGCTTTGAACAACACACTGGACCAGATGGAGTTACATATAAAAGCTACATTCAGAACATTCCATCCTGAAGCAATAGGATACACATTCTTTTTTAGTGCAAATGGGACATTCTCCAGAATAGATCAAATACTAGGTCACAAATAAGACCTCAACAAGTACAAAAAGATAGAGACTATGTCATGCATTTTTTCTGACCATAATGTTATGAAACTTGAAGTCAACCACAAGAAAAAATTTGGAAAGACCACAATTATGTGGATGTTAAACTGCATGTTGCTAAACAATGAATGAGTCAACCAGGAAATCAGGAAAGAAATAAAAAAAAATACATGGAAACAAATAATAATGAAATCCCAACTGTCCAAAACCATTAAAATGCAGCGAAAGTGGTCCTACAAGGAAAGTATACAGCAATACAGGCCAATCTCAGAAGCAAGAAAAATCTCAAATACACAACCTAACCTTACACCTAGAAGAACTACAAAAAGAAGAACCAATGATGCCTTAAGACAGCAGAAGGAATGTAATAAAGATTAGAGCAGAAATAAATGATATAGAAATAAAAAAAAACTGATAAAAAAAACCAGGAGCTGGTTCTTTGAAAAAAATTAATGAAATAGATAAACACCTAGCAAGATTTATCAAAAAGAAAAGAGAAAGGACTCAAATAAAATCATAAATGGAAGAAGAGAAATAACAACACCACAAAAATGCAAACATTTATAACATAATTTATGAAAAACTATATACCAACAAATTAGACAGAGTGGAAGAAATGGGTGAATTCCTAGAAACATTTAAATTACCAAAATTAAAAAAAGAGAAACAGAAAACTTTAACAGACAGACAACCAGCAAATAAATTGAATTAGTAATCAAAATTTCAAAACAAACAAAAATCCAGGGCAAGATGGCTTCAAAGGTGAACTTCAAAGGTGAAATTTACCAAACATTTAAAGAAGAGTTAATACTTTTCTCAAAACAGTAAAAAAATTGAAAACAAAGGAAAACTTCCAAATTCATTCTATGAGTCCAACATTACCCTGATACCAAAACCACATAAAGACTCCAGTGAAAATGAGAACTACAGGCCAGTATCTCTGATGAACGTAGATGCAAATATTCTCAATAAAGTACTAGTAAACCAAATATAACTATATTAAAAGAATTATTCACCACAATCAAGTGTGATTTGTTTCTGGTCTGCAAAGTTGGTTCAATATTCACATATCAATCAATGTGATACTACACATTAATAAAAGAAAAGATAGGAACCATATGATCCTTTCAATAGGAAAAAAAGCATTTCACAAAGTACAACATGCATTCATGATAAAAACACTCAACAAAGTGTGCTTAGAGGAGACATACCTCAACATAGTAAAGGCCATATATATGAAAAAACCCACAGCTAATATCATCCTCAATGGGGAAAAACTGAGACGTTTCCTCTATGTCAGGAACCAGACAAGGATGTCCATTCTCATCACTGTTATTTAAGACAGTACTGTAAATCTTAGCCTCAGCAATTAGACAACAAAAAGAGATAAAAGGCATCCAAATTGGCAAAGAAATAGTAAATCTTTCACTATTTGCACATGGCATGATACTTATATAGAAAACTCAAATGACTCCACCAAAAAAGAATTACTAGAACTGATACACCAGTTCAGTATAGTCGCAGGATACAAAATCAATGTACATTGCATTTCTATACACAATAATGAAGCAGCAGAGAGGAAATCAAGGAATAAGTCCCATTTACATTTGCACCAAAAGATACCTAGGAATAAACCTAACCAGATTAAAAGATCTGTCCTCTGAAAATCTATAAAACTCTGATGAAAGAAATTGAAGATGGCACAAAGAAATGGAAAAAAACATTCCATGCTCATGGTTTGGGGGGAAATATTGTTAAAATTCTATATTACCCAATGCAGTCTACACACTTAATGCAATCCCTATCAAAATACCACCAGCATTTTTCACAAACCTCGAACAAATAATCCTAAAATTTGTATGGAAACCAAAAGACCCCGAATACCCAAAGCAGCCTTGAAAAAGAAAAGCAAAGCTGGAGGCATCACAATTCCAACTTCAAGTTATATTACAAAGCTGTAGTGATCAAAACAGTATGGTATTAGCACAAAAATAGACACATAGTTCAAAGGAATAGAATAGAAAACCCAGAAATGAACACACAACTAAATGGGAATTGAATATTTAACAAAGCAGGAAAGCATATCCAATAGAAAAATGAAAGTCTCTTCAACAAATGGTGTTTGGAAAACTGGACAGCAACATGCAAAAGAATGAAATTGAACCACTTGCTTACATCATAAACAAAAATAAATTAAAAATGAATGAAATACCTGTGAGATAGGAAGACATAAAAATCCTAGAGGAGAACACAGGCAGTAACTTCCTTGACATCAGCCATAGCAACCGCTTACTAGATATGTCTACTGAGGCAAGGGAAACAAAATCACAAATAAACTATTGGAATTCTATCAAAATAAAAAGCTTCTGCACAGAAAAGGAAACAATAAACAAAACTAAAAGTCAACTTTTGGAATGGGAGAAGATATCTGCAAATGTTGATAAAAGTGTTAATATCCGAAATATATAAAGAACTTATAAAACCCAACACCAAAACAAAACAAAACAAATAATCTAGTTAAAAAATGGGCAGAAGAAATGAATAGACCTATTTCATAGAAGACATCCAGATGGCCAACAGACATGTGACAGATTCTCAACATCATTTATCTTCAGGGAAATGTTAATAAAAACTACAATGAGATATCACTTCAGACCCGTCAGAATTTCTAAAATTAGTGACACAGTTGTCAGTAGGTGTTGGTGAACGTGTGGAGAAAGGGAATCCCTCTTACACTTTTGGTGGGAATGCAACCTGGTGCAGCTTCTCTGGAAAACAGTATGGAGGTACTCAAACAGCTAAAAATAAAATTACCCTAATATCTAGCAATTGCACTACTAGGTATTCACTCAAATAATACAAAAATACTAATTCAAAGGGATGACATGCACCCTGATGTTTATAACAACATTATCTACAATAGCAAATTATGGAAACAGCCCAAATATCCACTAACTGATGAATGGATAAAGATGTAGTAAATACAGTAAAACCTTGGATTGTGAGTAACTTGTTCTGCAAGTGTTCCATAAGATGGGAAAACATTTCTAATAAATTGTAACTTGATAAATGTGTGAAGTCTTGTAATACAAGTAATATGTGACACAGAACATTGCATGATCACAACTGAGTCAATGGTTCTTGAAATTTGCTTTGATATATGAGTGCTTTTTACTACAAGCATATTCCTGGAACGAATTATGCTTTCAAACCAAGGTTTAACTGTATTTACAATGGAATATTACTCAGCTATGAAAAAGAATGAAATCTTGCCATTTGCAATGACATGCATGGAGCTAGAGATTATTATGCTAAGCAGAATAAGTCAGTCTGAGAAAAAGAAATACCATATTATTTCACTCATAGGTGGAATTTAAGAAACAAATCAAATGATCATAAGAGAAAAAAGAGAGGCATACCAAGAAACAGACTCAACTATAGAGAGGAAACTTCTGGTTAACAGAGGAGCAGTGGGCTGGAGAGATGGGTTAAATAGGTGAGGAGTTTAAGGATTGCCCTTATTGTGATGAACATCAGGTGTTGTATGTGTTGAATCCCTGAATTGTACACCTGAAGGTAGCACTACACTGTATATTAGCTAACTGGAATTTAAATAAAAATTTAAAAAATAAAGATTTATGGTTACCAGAAGCAAGAGGTGGTAGGAGGGAGAATTAGATTAAAATAGTCATAAAGTACAACTTCCAGTTATAAAATAAATAAGTAATATGAATATAATGTATAACATAATTACTATGCTAACACTGCTGTGTGATATAGATGAAAGTGGTTAAGAGAATAGATTCTAGGAATTCTCACTAAAAAGAAAAACTATTGTTTACTTTTTCTTCTTTTTTTTGCATCTGAATGAGATGGTAGATGTTAACTAAACTTATTGTGGTAGTCATTCCATGATAAATATAAGTCATTATACTGTACAAATTAAATTTATAGAGTGTTGTATTGCAATCATGTCTCAATAAAACTGGGGAAAAAAATAATACTCAATCAGATAAAAACTAAGCAGAGATGGGGACATGTCTAAAAGACACAGATCCAAGCTGAAAGAGTTTCCCATAGCCAAATCTGGAATGATTGAGCTATAAATAAATAACAGTATTATGTTATATTCCAATGGAAAAAGTACCCATAAGTCTTGCTGATATGAGAAATCATTGAATTCATCAATAAACAATAAATAACAAATTTGTTAGCAATAATTCTAATTTTTATTTTTTTTATGTTTATGTATTTATTTTGAGAGAGAGAGAGAGAGGCGAGCACAAGCAGGGTAGGGGCAGAGAGTGGGAGGAGAGAGAGAGAGAATCCCAAGCAGGCTCCACAACATCAGCATAGAGCCCAATGTGGCACTCAGCTCACTAACTGTGAGATCATGACTTGAGCTGAAACCAAGAGTTGGATGCTCAACCAACTGAGCCACCCAGGCACCCAAGTTTCTTGCCAAATAATTCTAATAAATACATGTAGAAGAAACAGAGACATAGTACGACAGTAATAATTGCTGAGGACAAAATACACTCATGAAAGCTTAAATTAGAGGAAGAAACTGGATATATTTGCATAGCCTCAAAATATATCCTTCTGAAGACTATCAGTTTTCTGGTAGTTTTAACATATGCCCAGAATTTCTTCTATGCTTTTTTTCTTCAGACAAAAGAGCTTAATTCTCCATTACTCAATTGTAGGCTAGACTTAGCTGAACTTAGACTCTTTCAAATAAAAGTAAATGTCAAAGGAAAAAGAGAACCTTCATAGTGGAGAAATCTGGCAGATACCACCTTAGCCAAGTCATCAAGATTAAAATTTTAATAAGTCATGTTGATATCATTTACCCTCTGATATGAAGTATTGAGAAAGGAACATCAAAGAAATTAAAAATATCAGAAAAACCCAAATTTACAAGCAATATAATGTACCTGGACACTACCCTTAAAAATTGTCAAGGTCTTAAGAAACAAGGAAAGATTAAGAAAGTGTTACTGATTTGAGAAGATTAAGGAGATATGCTGACTGAATGCAATATGATGTTTCTGATGGGATGGTGATGTCAATAAAGACTTTAATGAAAAAAGACAGAATAAAGTCTGTAGTTTAATAGTATTATACGAATTATTAGTTTTGATAAATGTGTTTTATTTACAAAATTCCATCCTTAAGGGAAGCTGAGTGAAGAGTATATGGGTAATCTTTGTACTTTCTACTTTTAAACCCTTCTATAAATCTAAAATTGTTTCAAATAAAAAAATCAAAACAAACATAAAAAGTAGAGATTTGGACAACTTGAACAATAAATGGAATACACTTAAATTATTTTCTTTATAGAAAGTTCCACACACAACAGAGAATTTTTTTCCTGTACATGGAATATCCATAAAAAGCAATGATGCACTAAGCCATGAATAATGCCTCAGAAAACTCCAAAAGGTCATTATCATCTAGACTACTTTTTGATAATAATTTAATAAATTAAGAACTTGTAACAAAAAATAGCAACAAAATCCTGTGTGTTGTTTTACTAAATTACATATTCCTAAATAACCCCTTGACACTTTTAATGCTTAAGTTAAAGAAAATCATAAAGGGAGGCGCCTGGGTGGCTCAGTAGGTTAAGCATCCAACTTTGGCCCAGGTCATGATCTCTCAGTCAGTGAGTTTGAGCCCTACATCAGGCTGTGTGCTGACAGCTCAGAGACTGGAGCCTGTTTTGGATTGTCTCACTCTCTCTCTGCCCCTCCCCAGCTCACGCTCTGTTCTGTCTCTCAAAAATGAATAAATGTTAAAAAAGTTAAAAAAAAGAAAATCATAAAGGATATAAATAAATATTTATAACAGTATGATAAATGAAATAGTACATGTCAAAATTTATCAGCCAGTGGTGCCTGGCTGGCTCAGTGGGTAGAGCTTGTGACTCTTGATCTTGGGGTTGTGAGTTTGAGCTCCACATTGGGTGTACAGATTACTTAAAAATAAAAACATTAAAAAATAATCAGATCAAGCACTATTTATAGAAAAGTATGTAGCTTTAAATAAATAAATCAGAATATAGTACCTAAATTATGTAAACATTCAACTTAGGAGGTTGAAGAAAAGGAATAGAGCAAATCTAACTAAGAAAGGAAGAAATTATAACGATCAAGAGAAAAATTAATTAGACAATCAAACTGGAGATAAATAAGAATATAAAATTATGGTTCTTTAAAAATAGTAATAAATAGAAGGATCTCTAGTGAAACTCACCAATAGAAAGATAAGGTGCAAATAAAACATATACAATGAAAAATAGAAAATAACTTTTGACATAACAAAAATAAAAACTAATAGAGTATCACGAAAAAAGTAATGCCCATAATTTGAAAACCTAGGTGAAATGGATAGATTCCTAGGAAAATATGAAATGCCAAAATTGACTGAAGAAGAAATAATTTTAATAAACTAATAAATATTTTTAAAATGATAAGTTAATCAAAGACCTCATTTTTCCTGAAACCTCT
The DNA here is from genome assembly GCF_046562875.1 of Panthera onca. Taxonomy (NCBI): domain Eukaryota; kingdom Metazoa; phylum Chordata; class Mammalia; order Carnivora; family Felidae; genus Panthera; species Panthera onca. The sequence goes on from NC_138357.1 coordinate 67,507,350, forward strand.
GCTACAGATGGTTTACAAAACTTTTTTGTTTGAGGTATAATTGACATACAATTTTAAATTACTTTCAGGTGGACATTTGTATACTTTACTAAATGGTCACTGCTATATCTACTACCAACTGTCACCTCAAAAAGGTAATACAATATTATTGACTATATTCCTACATCTCCATGATTTGCATCTCCATGACTGTCAAACAACATGAGGTTAGGGGTGCTGAAATCTACACAGTCAAAAATATGCATATAACTTTTGACTCCCCCCAAATTTCACTAATTGTCTACTGTTGACCAGAAGTCTTACTGGCAAATAGTTGATTAACAGTTGATTAACTTTTGATTAACATATTTTTTCTGTTATATGTATTATATACTGTATTTTTACAATAAAGTAAACCAGAGAAAAGAAAATGTTATTAAAAATATCACAAGGAAGAGAAAATACATTTCCAGTATTATACTGCAAAAATGTGTACATAAGTGGACTCATGCAGTTCAAACAACCTGTGTTCAGGGGTCAACTATATTTATTTTATAACTGAACATTTTTGCTTCTTAAATCCCTTCACCCATTTCATGTCCCCAACACCTCTTCCCTCTGGCAACCATCAATGGGTAATCTGTTTTTATGAATTGGGATTTTGTTCTACTTTGTTTGTTTTGTTTTGAAGATTCAACACATAAGGGAAATCATGAGGTATTTGTCCTAGAGTTTCTAACTTCTTTCACTTAGAATAAAACTCTCAAGTTCCATCCATGTTGTCACAGATGACAAGATATCATTTTTTTATGACTGAGTAGTAATCTATAGTATATACTTCATATGTTATATATATACTTTATATATATATTTCATATATATTTTCAAATTAATATTTTATTTAATTGAAATAGATACTAGGTAGTGGAACTGATCAATCATATAGTATCTCTATTGTTAATTTCTTGAGCAATCTGCTTTGATTGGGTGTTATATGTAAGTGACGAATCACTAAATTCTACTCTTTCATTTTATTTTATTTTAATTTATTTTATTTTATTTTATTATTTTTTAATATGATATTTATTGTGAAATTGGTTTCCCTACAATCCCCAGTGCTCATCCCAACAGGTGCCCTCCTCAAAATCTATCACCAACCTTCCCTCCCTCCCACGCCCCATCAACCCTCAGATTGTTCTCAGTTTTTAAGAGTCTCTTATGGTTTGCCTCCTGCCCTCTCTAACTTTTTTTTCCCTTCCCTTCCTCCATGGTCTTCTGTTAAGATTCCGAGGATCCACATAAGAGTGAAAAAATATGGTATCTGTCTTTCTCTGTATGACTTATTTCACTGAGCATAACACTCTCCAGTTCCATCCATGCTGCTACAAAAGGCCATATTTCATTCTTTCTCATTGCCATGTAGTATTCCATTGTGTATATAAACCACAATTTCTTTATCCATTCATCAGTTGATGGACATTTAGGTTCTTTCCATAATTTGGCTATGGTTGAAAGTGTTGCTATAAACATTGGAGTACTAGTGCCCCTATGCATCACCACTCCTGTATCCCTTGAGTAAATTCCTAGCAGTGCTATTGTTGTGCCATTGGGAAGATCTATTTTTATTTTTTTGAGGAACCTCCACACTGTTTTGCAGAGCAGCTGCACCAGTTTGCATTCCCACCAACAGTGCAAGAGGGTTCCCGTTTCTCCACATCCTCGCCAGCATCTATAGTCTCCTGATTTGTTCATTTTAGCCACTCTGACTGGCGTGAGGTGGTATCTCAGTGTGCTGTTGATTTGTATTTCCCTGATGAGGAGAGACATTGAGCATCTTTTCATGTGCGTGTTGACCATCTGGGTGTATATTCATCTTTTCTGCCCATTTCTTCACTGAATTATTTGTTTTTTGGGTGTGGAGTTTGGTGAGTTCTTTATAGATTTTGGATACTAGCCCTTTGTCCAATATGTCATTTGCAAATATCTTTTCCCATTCCATCAGTTGCCTTTTAGTTTTGTTGATTGTTTCCTTTTCAGTGCAGAAGTTTTTTATCTTCTTGAGATCTCAATAGTTTACTTTTAATTTTAATTCCCTTGCCTTTGGAGATGTGTCAAATAAGAAATTGCTGCGGCTGAGGTCAGAGAGGTTTCTTCCTGCTTACTCCTCTAGGGTTTTGATGGTTTTCTGTCTCACATTCAGGTCTTTTATCCATTTTGAGTTTATTTTTGTGAATGGTGTAAGAAAGTGGTCTAGTTTCATTCTTCTGCATGTTGCTGTCCAGTTCTCCCAGTACCATTTGTGAAAAAGCCTGTCTTTTTTCCATTGGATATTCTTTCCTGCTTTGTCAAAGATCACTTGGCCATACATTTGTGGGTCCAATGCTAGAGTCTCTATTTTTTTCATTGGTCTACGGATCTGTTTTTGTACCAGTACCATGCTGTCTTGATGATTACAGCTTTGTAGTAGAGGCTAAAGTCTGGGATTATGATGCCTTCCGCTTTAGTCTTCTTCTTCAAAATTACTTTGGCTATTCGGGGTCTTTTGTGGTTTCATACAAATTTTAGGATTGCTTGTTCTAGCTTCGAGAAGAATGCTGGTGCAATTTTGATTGGGATTGCATTGAATGTGTAGATAGCTTTGGGTAGTATTAACATTTTAACAATATGTATTCTTCCAATCCATGAGTACGGAATGTTTTTCCATTTCTTTGTGTCTTCTTCAATTTCTTTCATAAGCTTTCTATAGTTTTCAGCATACAGATCTTTTACATCTTTGGTTAGGTTTATTCGTAGGTATTTTATCATTCTTGGTACAATTGTGAATGGGATCATTTTCTTGTCTTTTCTTTATTTGTCTTGATTTGTTTCATTATTAGTGTATAAGAATGCAACTGCTTTCTGTACATTAATTTTGTATCCTGCAACGTTGCTGAATTCATGTATCAGTTCTAGTAGACTTTTGGTGGAGTCTCTTGGGTTTTCCATGTATAATATCATGTCATCTGCAAAAAATGAAAGCTTGACTTCATCTTTGCCCATTTTGATGCCTTTGACTTCCTTTTGTTGTCTGATTGCTGATGCTAGAACTTCCAACACTATGTTAAACAACAGCAGTGAGAGTGGACAACCCTGTCATGTTCCTGATTTCAGGGGGAAAGCTCTCTGTTTTTCCCCATTGAGGATGATATTAGCTGTGGGCTTTTCATAAATGGCTTTGATGATATTTAAGTATGTTCCTTGTATCCCGACTTTCTCAAGGGTGTTTATTAAGAAAAGATGCTGAATTTTGTCAAATGCTTTTCTGCATCGATTGACAGGATCATATGGTTCTTATCTTTTCTTTATTAATGTGATGTATCACGTTGATTGATTTGCGAATGTTGAACCAGCCCTGCATCCCAGGAATGAATCCCACTTGATCATGGTGAATAATTCTTTTTATATGCTGTTGAATTTGATTTGCTAATATCTTGTTGAGAATTTTTGCATCCATATTCGTCAGGAATATTGGCCTGTAGTTCTCTTTTTTTACTGGGTCTCTGTTTGGTTTAGGAATCAAAGTAATGCTGGCTTCATAGAATGAGTCTGGAAGTTTTCCTTCCCTTTCTATTTTTTAGAATAGCTTGAGAAGGATAGGTATTATCTCTGCTTTAAACGTCGGGTAGAACTCCCCTGGGAAGCATTCTGGTCCTGGACTCTTATGTGTTGGGAGATTTTTGATCATAGATTCAATTTCGTTGGTGGTTATGGGTCTGTTCAAGTTTTCTATTTCTTCCTGTTTGAGTTTTGGAAGTGTGTGGGTGTTTAGGAATTTGTGCATTTCTTCCAGGTTGCCCATTTTGTTGGCATATAATTTTTCATAGTATTCCATAATTGCTTGTATTTCTGAGGGATTGGTTGTAATAATTCCATTTTCATTCATGATTTTATCTATTTGGGTCATCTCCCTTTTCTTTTTGAGAAGCCTGGCTAGAGGTTTATCAATTTGTTCATTTTTGTAAAAAAAAAAAAACCAAAAACAACTTGTGGTTTCATTGAGCTGCTCTACCATGTTTTTAGATTCTATATTTTTTTCTGCTCCAGTTTATTGTTTATCTTATTCTCCTGAGTTTCAGGTGACTTTGCTGTTCTGCTTCTATTTCCTTTAGGTGTGCTGTTAGATTTTGTATTTGGGATTTTTCTTGTTTCTTGAGATAGGCCTGGATTGCAATGTAGTTTCCTCTCAGGACTTCCTTCTCTGCATCCTAAAACATTTGGATTGTTTATTTTCATATTCATCTGTTTCCATATATTTTTCAATTTCTTCTCTAATTTCCTGGTTGACCCATTCATTCTTTAGTAGGGAGTTCTTTAATATCCATGCTTTTGGAGGTTTTCCAGACTTTTTCCTGTGGTTGATTTCAAGTTTCATAGCATTATGGTCTGACAGTGTGCATGGTATGATCTCAATTCTTGTATACTTATGAATGGCTGTTTTGTGACCCACTATGTGATCTATCTTGGAGAATGTTCCATGTGCACTTGAGGAGAAAGTACATCCTGTTGCTTTGGGATGCAGAGTTCTAAATATATCTGTCAACTCCATCTGGTCCAATGTATCATTCAGGGCCCTTGTTTCTTTATTGATCCTGTGTCTAGATGATCTATCCATTGTTGTAAATAGAGTACTAAATTCCCCTGCAATTACCACATTCTTATCAATATTGTTGCTTCTGTTTGTGATTATTGTTTTATATATTTGGGGGCTTCCGCATTTGGCACATATATATTTATAATTGTTAGCTCTTCATGATGGATATACCCTGTAATTATTATATAATGCCCTTCTTCATCTCTTGTTATAGCCTTTAATTTAAAGTCTAGTTGGTCTGATATAAGTATGGCTACTCCAGCTTTCTTTTGACTTCCAGTAGCATGATAGATAGTTCTCCATCCCTTTACTTTCAATCTGAAGGTGTCCTCAGGTCTAAAATTTGTCTCTTGTAGACAGCAAATAGATGGGTCTTGTATTTTATCCATTCTGATACCCTATGAATTTTGGTTGGAGCACTTAGTCCATTTATATTCAGTGTTATTATTGAAAGATACAGGTTTACAGTCATTGTGATGTCTGTAGGTTTCATGCTTGTAGTGATGTCTCTGGTACTTTGTGGTCCTTGCAACATTTCACTCACAGAATCGCCCTTAGGATCTCTTGTATGGCTGGTTTAGTGGTGATGAATTCCCTTAGTTTTTGTTTGTTTGTTTGTTTATTTGTTTTTTTGGGAAAAGCTTTATCTCTCCTTCTATTCTGAATGACAGACTTGTTGAATAAAGGATTTTTTGCTGCATATTTTTCCTGTTCATCACATTGAAGATTTCCTGCCATTCCTTTCTGGCCTGCCAAGTTTCAGCAGGTAGGTCTGCCACTAGTCTTATGGGTTTCCCTTTGTACGATAGAACCTGCTTATCCCTAACTGCTTTCAGAATTTTCTCTTTATCCTTGTATTTTGCCAGTTTCTCTATGATATGTCGTGTAGAGGCTCAATTCAAGTTACTTCTGAAGGGAGTTTTCTGTGCCTTTTTGATTTCAATGCCTTTTTTCCTTTCCCCCATCAGGGGTTTTCTCAGCTATGATTTCTTCAAGTACACCTTCAGCCCCTTTCTCTCTCTGTTCTCTTCTGGAATTCCTATCATAAGGATATTGTTCCATTTGATTGCATCACTTTGTTCTCTAATTGTCCCCTCATACTCCTGGATTTTTTTATCTCTCTTTTTCTCAGCTTCATCTTTTTCCATAATTTTACCTTCTAATTCACCTATTCTCTCCTCTGCCTCTTCAATCCATGCTGTGGTCACTTCCGTGTTATTTTGCACCTCATTTATAGCATTTTTTTGCTCCTCATGACGATTTCTTTGTCCCTTGATCTCTGTAGCAATAGATTCTCTGCTCTCCTCTATGGTTTTTTCAAGCCCAGCGATTAATTTTATGACTATTATTCTAAATTCTTATTCCATTATATTGCCAAAATCGTTTTTGATCAATTAATTAGCTGTTGCTACATCCTGGAGTTTCTTTTGAGGAGACTTCTTCCATTTAGTTATTTTGTGTATTCCCTGGAGTGGCTCCAAACTGCAGGCCACTTCCCCGTGCTGTCTGGAGTAAATTGTGTTGGTAAGCAGGCTGCAGTCAGACCCATGTCTGTCCTCCACCCACAGCTGGGGCCACAGTCAGACTGGTGTGTACCTTATCTTCCCCTCTCCCAGTGCAGGAATCACTTTGGGTTGGTGTGGCCCCTGTCTGGGCTATTTTCACTCTACCAGGCTTGTGGTTCTGCTTCAATGGGATCTGGAGTATTAGCTGGGGTGGTTCCACAAGGTGCACAGGGGTGGGAGGGGCAGGCTTAGTTCACTTTGCCATTGGTGGTCTCCCCTGCAGAGGGGCCCTGCAGCACCAGGAGGGAGGCAGACCCATAGGAGGGATGGATTCACATAAGCACAATGTTGGGAGTTAAGCGGTGCGAGTAAGTTTGGTGATGGGAACTGGTTCCCTTTGGAATTTCGTTTCTGGTGTGGGAGAGGGAGATGGCGCCTGCCAGTGCCTTTGTTCCCCACTGAGCTGAGCTCTGTCGTCCGGGGCTCAACACATCTCCCTCCCAGTGTCCTCTCGCTCTTCCGCTCTCCGAGCAGAGCTGCTGACTTATAACATTCCAGATATTAAGTCCCGCCCCCTGTCAGGACTCACGCAGTGGGCCCCTACACTCTTGCAAGCCAGACTTCAGGGGCTCTGCCTTGCAGGGTGGACTGCCCCTCCACCGCCCAGGCTCCCCCCCGCCTGTCTGTGTAGCGCGCACCACCTCTCCTCCCTTCCTACCCTCTTCTGTGGGCCTCTTTTCTATCCTTGGTCCTGGAGAGTCTGTTCTGCTAGTCTTCTGGAGGTTTGCTGGGTTATTTAGGCAGGTTTGGGTGGAATCTAAGTGATCAGCAGGATGAGGTAAGCCCAGCATCCTCCTAGGCTGCCATCTTCTCAATAAAATGTGATATTACCTTCCTAAAAATGTCTGTTTGCAAATATTGACTCATTATTTCTTCACAGTCATCCTCTGAGGTAAATCCTATTATTACAGATGAAGAAATTGAGACCCAGAGAAGTGAAATAACTTGCTGGAGAGCATTCAGATGGTAGGTGATCAAGCTAGGACTTTAATCTAAGTGGTCTGATTCCAGAGGCAATGCTCTCAGGGTACATTGGAGCCTTTTAAACACCAGAGGGTGGCGAGGGCAAGGGTAGGGCAACTACTGACATTCATGGTGACGTCCATGGCTTCCTAAATTCTACTCTTGAAACCATTATTATGCTATATGTTAAGTAACTTGGATTTAAATAAAATTTTTAAAAAAGGAAAAAAAGAAAAACCTGCTTTCATAGTAGCTGTGTCAATTTCCATTACCACCAACAGTACTAAGTATTCCCTTTTATCCACATCCTTGCCAACACTTGTTTGTTACATGTCTTTTTAATTATAGCCATTATGGCTGGTATAAGATATATCATTATGTTTCTGATTTGAATTTCCCTGTGATTAGTGATGTTGAGCATCTTTTCATGTGTCTGTTGGCCATCTGAATATCTTCTTTGGGAAAATGTCTGTTCAAATCCTCTGCCCATCTTTTTTAGAAGATTCAGGTAACACAAGGAGTAGGGAAGACAAATACAAACCACTCCAGGAGTTGCTGACCTTGGGCCCATAAATTTCTAGGGTTAATCCTCTTTGTTATAAGCACCTTCTCAATCTTGTTCACTACTGTCCTATCACTGTACTTTTTCAGTGTTTTTTAAAATATTTTAGCGTTTTTTATTTTTGAGAGAGAGAGAGAGAGAGAGAGACAGAATGTGAATGAGGGGAAGAGAGAGAGGGAGACACAGAATCCAAAGCAGGCTCCAGATTCTGAGCTGTCAGCACAGAGCCCTACCTGGGGCTCAAACCCAGGAATAGGAGATCAAGACATGAGCCAAAGTTGGATGCTTAGCCAACTTAACCACCCAGGCGCCCTTCTACTTTTTAAGTGTTAAAAGGGGATGGGCAGATGGTGACTCTCAGGCATGCTGAAAGTAGGTGAGTCACCTTAGAGGCAACCTTCAGCTGCTCATAAATTAGTCTCCCTTTAGCAGTGAGTATTTGGGTGTCACCTTGAATCGTTATTTTCCTTACTTATAAGTTTAAGGCATCCTCTGCCCTTTTTTTAATCTATTTTTTTTTTTTTTTGCTTCTGAGTTGTTATTCTTCATATATTTTTTATGTTAAATTTTTATCAGATACATGATATATTCTCCCATTCAGTAGGTTGCCTTTTCATTTTGTTAATGGTTTCCTTTGTTGTGCAGAAGCTTCTTATTTTTTACTTTATTATTTTTAAATACTTTTTAATGTTTATTTTTGAGAAAGAGACAGAGCACGAGTGGGGGAGGGGCAGAGAGAGAGAGGGAAACACAGAATACGAAACAGATTCCAGGCTCTGAGCTGTCAGCACAGAGCCCGACATGGGGCTCAAACTCACAGACTGGGAGATCATGGCCTGAGCTGAAGTCAGATGCCTAACTGACTGAGCCATCCAAGTGCCCCAGAAGCTTTTGATTTTAATTTAGTCCCATTCAATTATTTTTGCTTTGTTTTCCTTGCCTCTAAAGTCATATTTTTGAAAAAAATCACTAAGACAATTGTCAAGAAACATTCCATCTATGTTTTCTTCTGTCAGTTTTATGGTTTCAGGTCTTACATTAAAGCCTTTAATCCATTTTGAGCTCATTTTCATATATCATGTATGATAGTGCTCGAGTTTCATTATTTAGTATGTAGCTTTCCAGTTTCTCAACATCATTTATTGAAAAGAGATTCTTTTCCATTATATATTCTCGCCAACTTTGTCAAAATTTAATTGGCCATATAAGTGTGGGTTTATCTCTTGGCTTTTTATTTTGTTCCATTAATCTCAGCACCTATTTTTATGCCAATACCATCCTCTTTTGATTACAGTACCTTCATAGTGCACTTAGAAATCTGGAGCATGAAACCTCTGGATTTGTTCTTTCTCAAGATTGGTTTGGTTATACATGGTCTTTTATGTTTTCATACAAATTTTAGGATTATATGTTTTATTTATGTAAAAAAATAACATTGAAGCTTTCATCAGGAGTGTATTAAATCTGTAGATACCTTTGGGTAGTATGGACATTTAAAAATATTAATTTTTCCAGCGCATGAGCACAAAATATCTTTTCTTTTATTTGTATCTTCTTCAAATTTTTTCATTTATGCCTTATAGTTTTCAGTGAACAGGTCTTTCACCTTCTTGGTTAAATTTATTCCTAGAAGTTTTATTCTTTTTTTTTTTAATTTTTTTTTACCGTTTTATTTATTTTTGAGACAGAGACAGAGCATGAACAGGGGAGGGGCAGAGAGAGAGGGAGACACAGAATCGGAAGCAGGCTCCAGGCTCTGAGCCATCAGCCCAGAGCCCGATGCGGGGCTCGAACTCACGGACCGCGAGATCGTGACCTGAGCTGAAGTCGGACACTTAACCGACTGAGCCACCCAGGCGCCCCTAGAAGTTTTATCCTTTTTGATACAATTGTAAATGATATTTTTTCTTTATCTTTCTGATAGTCCATTACAAGTGTATAAAAATTCAACAGATTTTGTATATTAATTTTGTATTCTGAAAATTTACTGAATGTATTTATTCATCCAATTGTTTATTAATGGGGTTTTTAGGGATTTCTATATACAGTATCAGGTCATCTGCTGATAGTAAAAGTTTTATTTTTTCCTTTCCAATTTTGGATACATTTAATTTTTTTCTTGCCTAATTGCTAAAGCAATATATTGTTGAATACAAGTGGGAACTATGGATAGTAGGTATCTTTATTGTGTTCATGATCTTAAAAGAATACCTTTCAGCTTTCCACCATTGAGTATGATTATGGCTGTGTGTTTTTTCATATATGACTTTTATTATGTTGAGGTATGTTCCCTCTATTCCCACTTCATTGAGAGTTATGATAAATGAATGTTGAATTTGCCAAATGCTATTTCTGCATCTATTGACATAATTGTATGATAATTTTTCTTTCATTTTGGTAATATGGTGTAACAAGTGGATTGATTTGTGGGTGTTGAACTATCCTTGCATCATAGGAATAAATCCACTTGATCATGGTTCTTCCGTGTGTTATTAAATTCCTTTAGCTAATGGATTAAATACATAAATGTGAGACCTGAAATCATAAAAATTCAGAGATGAATAGGAGTACCCTCTTTGGAATCAGCTATAGCAACTTCTTTCTAGATGTCACTTTAGAAAATGTTTATTTATTTTTGAGAAAGAGAGAGAGAGAAAGTGGGGGAGAGGAAGAAAGAAAGGGGTACAGATTATCTGAAGCAGACTGTGTGCTGACAGCAGAAAACCTGATGTGTGGCTCAAACTCATGAACCATGAGATTATGACCTGACCTATAGTCAGACACTTAAGCAACTGAGCCATCCAGGCACCCCACTAGATATGTCTCTTGAGGCAAGGGAAACTAAAGCAAAAACTAATGGGAATACATCAAAATAACAAGCTTCTGCACAACAAACAATAAACAAAACTAGAAGGCAATCTATGGAGTAGGAGAAGATAGTTGCAAATGTTTCGCTGATAAAGGTTAGTATCCAAAATATACAAAGAACTTATCAAACTCAACATCCTAAAAAAAATAATCCAATTAAAAAATAGGCAGAAGACATGAGTAGATATTTTTCCAAAGAAGACATACAGATGGCCAACAGACACATGAAAAGATTCTTAACATCACTCATAATCAAGGAAATATAAATCAAAACTACAATGAGGTATCACCTCACACCTGTCAGAATGGCAAAAATCAACAACACAAGAAACAGCAGGTGTTGGTGAAAAGGGAAACCTCTCTCAGTGTTGATGGGAATGTAAACTGGTGCAGCCACTTTGGAAAACACTATGGATGTTCTTCAAAAAGTTAAAAATAGAAATACCCTACAATCCAGCAATAACACTGGTCGGTATTTACCTAAAGAATACAAAAACACTAGTTAAAAGGGATACATGCCCTCTGATGTCTACAGAAGCATTATCAACAATAGCCAATTTATGAAAACTGCCCAAATGTGTCTTGACTAATGAATTGATAAAGAAGTGGTATATATAGTCAATGGAATATTACTCATTCATAAGAAGAACAAAATCTTGCCATTTGCAATAACGTGTATGGAGCTAGAGAATATTATGCTAAATGACATAAAGTCAGTCACAGAAAGACAAATACCATATGATTTTTCTCATATGTTGAATTTAAGAAACAAACTAAAGAGCAAAGGGAAAAACAAGAAAGAATCGAACCAAGAAACAGATTAAACTATAGAGAATAAACTGATGGTTACCAGAGAGGAAGTCGGGGGGGGGGGGCATGAATTAAATAGGTTACAGGTAAGGAGTGCACTTGTTATGATGAGTGCTGGGTGTTGTATGGAAGTATTGATTCACTTAATTGTACATCTGAAACTAATATTACACTGTATGCAACTTTTGTTCCTGTTCAATAATTTTGAAGAGAATTGAGAAAGATAGGTATTCAATATTTGAATGTTTGGTAGAATTCACCAGTGAAGCCATCTGATCTTGGATTGGGAGGTTTTTGTGAGGTTTTTGATTAGTGATTCAATCTCCTTACTAGTAATCGGTCTATTCAGATTTTCTACTTTTTCATGATTCAGTCTTGGAAGATTGTATGCTTCTATGAATTTATCCATTTCCTTTGGGTTGTCCAATTTGTTGATGTGTAATTGTTTATTGTGGTCTCTTATCATTCTTTGTGTTTCTGTCATATCAATTGTAACTTCTCCCCTTCCATTTCTGATTTAATTTATTAGAGCTTCCTCTCATTTTTTTTCTTTTGGGTCCAGCTAAAAGTTTGTTAATGTTGTTTATCTTTTCAAAGAACCAGCTCTTAGTTTCATTGATATTTGTATTGTCTTAAATTTGTATTTCATTTGTTTTTGCTGTATTCCTTTCTTTTATTAACTTTGGGCTTTATTTGTATTTTTTTTTTCTAGTTCCATTAGGTATAGGGTTAAACTGTTGAGATTTCTCTTGTTTCTTGAAGTAGGTCTGTAATGCTATAAGCTTCCCTTTTAGTACTATGTTTGTTGTATTCCATAGGCTTTGGTGTATTGCATTTCTTCTTTCATTTTCCTATAGGTATTTTTTGCTTCTCCTTCAATTTATTCTATTATCTAATGGTGTTCAGTAGCATGTTTTTAATCTCTACATATTTGTAGTTTTTCCAGTTTTATTTTTTGTAGTTTATTTCTAGTGTCATACTTTTGTGGTTGGAAAAGATGCTTGATGTCATTTTAATCTTCTTGAATTTATTGAGACTTGTTTTACAACCTAACATGTGGTCTATCCTGGGAATGTTCTATGCGCATTTGATAAGAATGTATATTCTGCTGCTTTTGGATGTCATATTCTTTATATATGTGTTAAGTCTATCTATTCTAATGTGTCATTTAAAGCCAATGTTTCCTTATTGACTTTTTTATCTAAATGATCTATCTACTGACATAAGATATATATTTATCAATGTTATATCTTCTTGCTGAATTGACCTCTTTATCATATGAAACACCCCTATTTGTCTTAAAATTCCTGTTTTAAAGTCTGTGTTGTCAGATACGCAATACACACAATAGCTTTCTTTTCATTTCCATTTGCATGGAATATTTTTTACTATTTCTTCACTCTCTTTTTGTGTTATTACTTTTGAAGTGAGTTTCTTTTAGGCAGCATATAGATATGTCTTTTTTTTCTATCCACTCAGCCACTCTTTATCTTTCAATTGCAGAATTTAGTCCATTTACACTTAAAGTAATTTTGATAGGTATGTGCTTTTTGCCATGTGTTTTCAGTTTTTGTGGTTTCTCTCTGTTCCTTGATTCTCTTGCTCCCTTTCCTTGTGGTTTGATGGCTTTATTTAGTGTTATGTTTAAAATTCTTTTTCATTTTCTTTTGTGTATTTACTATGAATGTTAACATAAGGTTCACATATATAATCCTGTGACTGGTCTCTCTTAAATTGATAACAATTTAAATTGGAACACATTCCAAAACTCTACATTTTTACTCCCTCACATCTTATTATATTTTGATGTCATCTTGTACATCTTTTTTATTTTATGTATCCCTTAATTATTATGCTACTAATTAACTTTACTGCTTTTACTGCTTTACCTTCTTAAGAGTAACTTCATAAGTGATTAATCTGATACCATTACTTCATATTTACCTTTTTCCAGTGAGATTTTCACTTTTGTATGCTTTCTTAGGGCTAATTAGAGCCATTTCTTTTCAGGTTAAACAAGTCCCTTTAATATTTCTTGTAAGGCCATTTTAGAAATGATGAAGTCTTTTAGTTTTTCATCTGTGTGTCTGGAAAAATCTTTACCTTTCCTTTGAATCTTAATGTTAAATTTTCCATGTAAGGTATTTTGGTTGTAAGTTTTTTTTTTTCCTTTCAGAACTTCAAATATGCCTTGCCACTCCTTTTTGGCTTACAAATTTTCTGCTGAAAGAACTGCTGATAGCATTATGGGGTTTCATTTGCATGTAACAATTTGCCTCGTGCTACTTTTAAAATTCTTTATCTCTTTTGACATTTAATTAATAATGTGTTTTGGTGTGGCACTTTTGGGGATCATCTTATTTGAAACTCCTGGGCTTCCTGGACCTGAATGTCTGTTTTCTCTTTCAGGTTAGGTAAGTTTTCAGCCATTACTTCTTCAAATAAGTTCTCTTCCCTTTCTCTTTTTCTTCTTCTTCTGTGACCTGCCTAATGTGAATGCTATTCCACTCGATATTTTCCCAGAGGGGTCTTAAGTTATCTTCATTTAAAAAAATTCTTTTCATTTTTGCTGCTATGACTGAGTGAGTTTTATTCCTTTATCTTCCTGTTTACTTGTCCATTCTTCTATTTTATCCAGTGTGCTGTTGAACACATCTGATAAAACTTTCATCTGTTATTGTGCTCATCAGCTATGTGAATTTTGTTTCGTACTTTATGTTTTCTCTTTGTTGAAATTATCACTGTGTTCATCCATTCTTCTCCTGAGTTCAGTGAGCACCTTTATGACCATCACTTTGAATTCTTTATCAGGTAGATTATGTATCTTCATATTATTAAGGTCTCCTCTTAAGGTTTTGTCTTTTTGTTCTCATTTGAAACATTTTTCTGTTTCCTCATTTTGCTTGACTCTCTGTACTTTTTTCCTATGTATTAGCCAAAACAGCTACCTCCTTCACTCTTGAAGGAGTGTCTTTGTGTAGGTGATGATCCTTCTTGTTCAGCTTTGCCCTCGCTCTTAGTTGTCTCTCCCTCCTTTGTGATTGCTTAAACCACCTGATTTTTCTTGATATGCCCAATTTTGAGGGTGCACCAGGACCTGTTAGTGATCCAAAGGAAAGAATCTCATTTAGTACCTTTTCAGGATGACTGGAATATAGACTCTCAGGCAGCAGTTCTTCAAGTATGCTAATATATACACTCTTGTAGGTTTACAGTTGTAATCCCTGCTGGCCTCCAGACCAGGAGATCTGGAGTTGTGCCCTGGATAACAGTTGCAAAAATTCAGGGCTCCAGATAAGTGTATGAGTTTCTTTCAGGAAAGTCTCATCAAGCTGTAGTGAGGTGCAGAGCGTTTGTAAGGATAGTGTCTTCCTGCTTAAGTTTTTTTGGAGTGCCTCTTTGGCTTCTACATGTTTGGGAAACCTGAAGCCTGTCTGTCAGAATGAATTCCAGGATATGTAAATAGGCTCTTTTCACAGGAAAACTTGGGTTGTGGTTTAGTCCACTCTGTACAGTGCTCTGATTATGTTTGCCTGCCAATTGTCTTTCTGATTGTCACAGTCCCATAAAGCTCTGGAAATCCAGTCCTTTTGGCCACCATGGGCAGGCGATCAAGGTTTGTCCCTTGTGTGGTTTACACAGGCTGCTGACTTTAGCAAAGCATCTGGAGATTGTACAGGGTGGCACATAATCTATAGCTTCAGAAAGGCAGTTGAAAAATTATTTTATATGTCTTCTGTCTTCAGAATGTAGTGGGAGAATACCTTGTTTGTGCATACATACCGGCTTTATGATGAGAGCAGGAGAATGCTATAATTGCCTACTGTCACCAGCCATAGTAAGGAGTTTTGCAATTGTCTATACTAGCAGACTTTAGCTAGTTAATGGGAGTACTCTACAACTGTTAGTGCTCAACTATCACCACGAGGGAGTAAGGGAGCACTGCAACATTCACTCTTTTTGGCCTTGGCAAATGTTGTGGATTCTCATCCCGCCCCCTTCCCCATCCCTGCAAGAGGATGCCACATCTGAACTTGTCTAACTGTGCTAGCAAGTTATGGGGAGAGTGCTACAATGGCATCCAACAGCACCTCCACCAACATACCCCCATATCAGCAATTAACCTGCTTCTAATATAGACTAGGAACTATTAAATTTCTGTTTTCTTTTTTTCACTAAGTCATATTGAGAGTGAGATGACATAGGAGAATTTCAAGAGGGGAATCTCAGTTTCCTATAGCACTTTTTGTCCCCCAGATGTCAGCTGAGTTGGCTTCCCAAAGCAGACATTCTGGAACTTGTCACTCCAGTGCAAATGCCAGGGGGCAGGGTGCCCAATGTGGGGCACCAACCCCTCACTCCTCTGGGTAAAGTGCTTGTATGGTGAGATAATTCCCTAATGTGTGTTGCTGCACCAGGGTTTAGCTTTGTGAGTTCATGTCTCTGTGTCTCCTACCTATCTTGATGTGGTCCTTGTATTCGTTGTTGTGGAAAGAAATTCATCTGTATTTTAGATCTTTTTCAGAGGGAAATGATGTAACCCAGTCCAAGATCATTCTGCTCACCACATCACAGGCCAGTAAGTTGAGGGGCAAGATGTTGGTGTAATGAAAGTGACTTTATTCAGAAATCCAGCAAGCCAAGGATATGGTAGATTATTGTCCCAAAGAACTATCTTCACCAGCATGAGATCTGAGCTTCTTTTATGTTAGGAAATTGGGGTAGAAGGAAGAGGCTGGAGTCAAAATGTGACTGATGTCAGTAGACATTCGCAAAGTTTGTGTAAATTCTTTTGTCTTTGGTCAATTGATCTTTGCACACAGGAATCTGGTCATATTGTTCCTCTAAATCTTAAACATAGCACATTCATTTCTGTATGTACTTATCTCCTCAGTGAAGTTTTTGGTTAAAAAGCAGTTTGTTTTATTTGTTTTTTCCCCCAATTATCATCTATAAGCAAAATTCCTGCAATGATTAACATGCTTACATGGAAGACTAAGCAGAAGTTTCTAAGCTATAGTCACACAAGCAAGGGAGATTGAAGTAGTATAGAGTCAGACATGCTAAGTTTCTCTCTGTTTCAATAATCCATAACTATCTGTAGATTTGGTATGTCCATAGGAGGAGAACAGCTCAGGATCTTCTTATGCCATGTCTTGGAACCCCTCCCCCAACACACTTTTAAAGTATAGCTTATTGTTTTATGCAAGTATTTCCAAAAAAGAAAATAAATGGAGGCTGAAAGTTCATTTTATAATCTTGATTTCAAAACCAGATAAGGAAAATACATGATAAAAAATTAAAGAACTATTTCTCTTCAGAATTTAAATAGAAAATCTTGAATAAAATATTAGTTAACCATGTTCAGTATTAAATTTTTAAAAACTTATCTTGACCCATGTATTTTATTACAAAAATTCAAGAATTGTTGAACATTAGAAAATTTATCACTGCAATTCACCATATTAATAGAATAAAGGACACATTTTATACATTATCTTAAATACAGAAAATCCTTTTTATAAAGTTCAGTGCATATTTATGATATAAACTATTTAAACATCAAGACTAAGAAAAAACTTATTTAACAAGAAATGTTCTATACCAAAACCCTACAGTAAACATTCTACTTGTGATAGAGAAACTTTTGACCTTTAATATCAGAAACTGTATAAAGATGTCCACTTTCAACTATTATGTGTTAATGGTAAGACTTGAGACTTTAATCAATATTACAGGGAAAGAAAACTAAATAATTTAGAAAAGGATTGGAATGGAAGAGATAAAACTCTTCTTATATGCAGTTTATGTAATCTACCTTGGAAAACCAATAGAATAAGTTAACTATTAGATGAGTTTAGCAGAGTGGACAGATAGATGGAAAATTATAACAATCAATAGAATTTCTATATACCCACAATAATTAACAAGAAAATGTAATAAGAAACAAGATGACATTCACAGTAGCACCAAAAACTCTAAAATTTTGAGGAACGAAATTAAAAATATATAAGATATCTATGTAAAATTAAAAATATATAAGATATCTATGTAAAACATTTCTAACTTTAGAACATAGAATATGTTCTGAATAAATGGAAAGAGAACCTGTACTCATGATTAGGATAGAACATATTATAAAGATATGTTTCCAAAATGAATGTTTAATTCAAAGCAGTTCCAAACAATGTAGTTGAAATTTTCAAAGTACTGATAAGCTTGCTCAAAATGTATGTAGAAATATAAAGATCCAAAACTAACTAAGTCAATGTTGAAAAGAATATTAAGGGGACTTGCCCTATTAGGTATCGTCATACCTTAAAATTACAGTAATATCATTAGTACTATACACACACACACACATGCATATAAAGCCAATTTATGATAAAGATGGCTCCATATTTCAGTGCTGAAATGATTATCTAAAAGATAAGATGAGAAAAACTAGCTTGATTCATGTAGGAAAATGAAACTGCATTTTTTCCCTAACACCACATTGAAAAACATGACTGTCAGATGGATTAAACATCTAAATGTCTAAGGTAAAATCGAACAATCAATAGAAGAAAATGTAGGCAATATATTTTTGACATGGGGCAGAGATTGATTTTGTTAAGTAAAACTGCAAAGAGCACAAAGCCTTCTTTCAATTGTCACAGGGGAAAATCAAATGACAGAATAGAAGGAAATAAAGGGAATATGTCTAGAATATACAAAAAAAACACACATTGATAAGAAAAACCCTTAATCAATAGAAAGTATGGCAAAGGAGATGAATACATAATTTCAGAAGAAAAGACCCTTAAGACCAACAAGCATTCAAATATATCCTCTAATTCAGTAATGAGGTAAATTCAAGTGTAACAATAGTATATCACTTTATAACTGTTTAGACTGACAAATATTAGAAAACTGAATAATCCTTAAATGGTAGTAAAAGAATCTAGAAACCTTTGGAGGTCGGTAGGAGTAGACTGATAAGTCATTCTGGACAAAAAATTCTTGCACTAGGTCAGATTAAGTATATGGATACTCCCAATGATTTTGCTCCTGAGTGTATATTCTTAAAGTATTTCCACATAAGCCCATAAGAGTCAATAAATGTCTGAAAGATATTCACTTTATTTCATTGTGTCATTGTTCTTGGTGGTGGGAATTTGGGGTAATTTGGATGGAACTCACTGGAACCGTGGATATGTAATATGTGGTGGATGTATGTCATGGAGTACTGTGCAGCAGTAAGAAATAACTTAGATGTACATGTAACCAAATTGAAGGGTATTAAAAGCAATACTTAGTAGGGATGACTGGGTGACTCAGTCAGTTAAACATTCGACTTCGGCTCAGGTCATGATCTTGTGGTTCTTGAGTTCAAGCTCCGCATCTGGCTCTGTGCTGATGGCTCAAAGCCTGAAGCCTGCTTCAGATTCTGTCTCTCTCTTTCTCTCTCTCTGTCCCTCCCCTGCTCACACTTTGTCTCTCTCTCTCTCTCAAAAATAAACAAACATTTAAAAAAGCAATGCTTAATAATGGGAAAAGTATTAAAAAATTTATGTGATAATAAACACATAGTTTATATGTTTTATATGTTACATATTAAGTATATTATATATATAAATTATATATATATGTTATTTAAATTGAAAAAAACATGCCCCCCAAAAAAAGCAATACATATTTTATAGCAGCAAACAAAAATATACACATTAACTATATTAGAATTCTTGCCTACGTGTGTAAGAGTAAGAAGAAATAAAATTAGAAAAGTCTTGTATGGACTAATGATAATGTGCCATTAACTGAGGAATACGATTAACTTGACCATCTGCATCGGATGGCTCAGACTGTGTAATCCCAGTGTAAGCAAAAATTAGAATAACAGCTGTTAGTCTAAGGTGAGACCAACAGCTATGGGATACGGTTGGTTTACCAAACTCAGGTACGACAAGGAATTATCAAAGGAGAATTTTGGTAATGATGAATGACCAACTATCTTATACCCACACTGTGGTAATGAGTACTGGGATTATTGAAAATACTAGTAGAAACTGGGTATTACACCCTGTTCCCCCTGAGCCTCTTCTCTTGTGAGGTTTTGGGGGTGAATTTTACCTATGTTTATCTAATGGAGGAATTTAAACTACTTGGGTAGTTTCTGTAAATAAAAGGCTTCCTCAGGGGTCATACACTCCCCAATTGTTCTTTTCATAATACTGTGAATCCAGGACTCCTTAAACCAGTTATTTGAGCTTCCCTAGCCTAGGTGTTCACCAAAATCTGCTAAGAAACCATATGAAGAAAAGGGCTTCTGTATCAGATTTCCAAAACTGGTAAATGGTAGACTGGATAGACATTTATATAGTTTGCTAAGATCAAAAGGCTATAAAGTCAGTGACTTACCTTACTTTGAATATTTTCTTTTTTTAATTTTTTTATTGAAGTATAGTTGACACACAATGTTACAAAAGTTTCATATTCCCAACATAGTTATTCAACAACTCTACACCTTATCCTATGCTCACAAGTGTAGCGACAAGCTGTCACCATACAATGCTATTACAATACCATTTGCTATATTCTGTATGCTGTAGATTTCATCTCCAATATTTATTCATTCCATAAATGGAAACCTGTACCTCTCACTCTGCTTCACCCATTTTGCCCATTCCCCCCCCGCACCATCCTGTCTAGAAATTACCAGTTTGTTATCTGTATGTATGGGTCTATTTCAGTTTTAGTTCATTTGTTTCATTTGTTTCATTTTTCAGATTCCAAATATAAGTGAAATCATGTAGCATTTTTCTTTTTCTGGCTGACTTGTTTCACTTACCCTAATTCTCTGTAGGTCCACCCATGTTATAGCAAATGGCAAGATCTCATTGTTTTTTTATGGCTGAGTAATATTCCATTGAATATATATATCACAATCTCCTTATCCATTCATTTATTGATGGATACTTAGGTTGTTCACATATGTTGGGTGTTGTAAATAATGCTGTAATAAAAATAGGGTGTATGTGTCTTTCAAATTAGTGTTTTTGTTTTCTTTGGGTAAAGACCCAAAAGTGGAACTACTGGATTGTATAGTATTTCTAATTTGGGGGAACCTCCATACTGTTTTTCACAGTGGCAGTACCAATTTACATTTTCACCAACAGTGCTCTAGGATTTCTTTTTCTCCACATCCTCACCAACATTACTATTCCTTGTCTTTTTGATAACAAGAATTCTGACAAGTGTAAGGTAAGATCTATCTCATTGTGGTTTTGATTTGCATGCCCACAATTAGTGATGTTGAGAATTTTTTCATTTGTCTGTTAGCCATCTGTATGTATTCTTTGGAAAAGTGTCTATTCAGGTCCTCTACCTATTTTAATACGATTATCTGGGTATTTTTGATGCTGAGTTGTGTATGTTCTTTATATATTTTGGATATTAACCCCTTATCAGATATACCATTTGCAAATATCTTCTCCTATACATTAGGTCGCCTTTTCACTTTGTTGATTGTTTCCTTCACTGTGCAAAACCTTTTAATTTTGGTGTAGTCCCCATACTTTATTTTTGCATTTGATTATTTTTCCTGAGGAGACACATTTAGAAAAATGTTGCTAAGACTGATGTCCAGGAGATTACTACCTTTATAAAACTTCTAGGAGTTTTATTGTTTCAAGTCTCACATTTAGATCTTCAACCCAATTTGAATTTATTTTTTGTATGGTATAAGAAAATGGTCCAGGTTTATTCTTTTGCATGTATTTGTCCAATTTTCTCTGCCATTTATTGACAGGTAGTTGTCCAGTTTTCTCAGTGCCATTTATTGGAAAGACTGTCTTTTCCATATTGTATATTCTTGCCTATTTTGTTGTAAATTAATTGACCATATACATGTTGCCTTATTTCTGGGTTCTCTATTCTATTCCATCTACCTATGCATCTAGTTTTGTTCCAAAACTATTCTGGTTTTTTTAATTTTTATTTGAATATAGTTGACAATGTTACATTAGTTTTAGTTGTACAATATAGTGATTCAACTTCTCCATACATTATACTATGCTCACAACAAGTGCAGCTACCATCTATGATCATGAAATGCTATGACATTATCATTGATTACATTACTAATGCTGTGCCTGATTTATGTGACTTATTTATTCCATAACTGGAAGCCTGTATCTCCTAATCCCCTTTACCTATTTTGCCCATTCCCATCTTCCTTTGCAACATCAGTTTTGTCTTTGTATTTATACATCTGATTCTTCTTTTTATTCATTTATCTTATTTTTTAGATTTCACATATGAATGAAATCATACGGTATTTGCCTTAGCTTGTAGTAAGTCTTGAAATCTCAGATTGTGATACCACCAGCTTTGGTCTTCTTTCTCAAGATAATTTTGGCTATTCAGGGTCTTTCATGGTTCCATACTAATTTTATGATTTTTTGTTCTATTTCTGTTAAAAATACTATAAGAATTTTGATAAGGATTGCGTTAAATCTGTAGGTATCTTTGGTTACTGTGGGCATTTTAACAACTTTAATTCGTCCAGCCCATGAGCATGGTATTTCATTTCTTCGTGTCATCCTCAAGTTCTTTCATCAATGTTTTGCAGACTTCAAAGTACAGATCTTTTAACTCCTTGGTGAAAATTTCTTGGTTATTCCTTTTGCTGTAATTATAAATGGAATTGGTTTTGTAATGTCTATTTCTTGCTACTTAATTATTACTGTATATAAATTCAGTTGATTTCTGTATATTAATTTTTTATGCTGAACTATACTGAATTCATTTATTACTTCCAATAGCTGTTTGGTGTTGTCTTTAGGGTTTTCTATGTATAGTATCATGCCATCTGCAAATAGTGACAGATTTACTTCTTAGTTAACAATTTAAAGACTTTTAAAAAATTTAATTCCAGTATAGTTAACATACGGTGTCATATTAGTTTCTGGTGTAAAATATACTGATTCAACAACTTCATACATCACCAGTGCTCATCACTACAAGTGCACTCCTTAATCCCCATCACCTATTTAACCCATCTGTTCATGAACATCCCTTCTAGTCACTATAAGTTTGTTCTCTATAGTTAAGAATCTGTTTTTTTGGTTTGCCTCTTTCTTTTTTTCCCCCTTTGCTCATTAGTTTTATTTTTTTTAATTCCACGAATGAATGAAGTTATATGATATTTGTCTTTTTTCTGACTTATTTCAGTGTAATACTTTCTAGCTCCATCCATTTATTGCAAATGTCAAGATTGCATTTTTATGGTATATATTTAATATATATACCACTTTTTTGTCCATTCTTCAGTCAATGAACACTTGGGCTATTCCCATAGTTTGGCTAGTATAGATAATGCTGCTATAAACATTAGGGTACATGTATCCCTTTGAATTAGTGTTTTTGTATTCTTTGGGTAAATACTTAGTAGTGCAATTTCTGGGTCATAGGGTACTTCTATTT
The DNA here is from genome assembly GCF_046562875.1 of Panthera onca. Lineage (NCBI taxonomy): Eukaryota > Metazoa > Chordata > Mammalia > Carnivora > Felidae > Panthera > Panthera onca. The sequence continues at coordinate 67,530,193 of NC_138357.1, forward strand.
TTAACTTTTTGAGAAACCCAATACTGTTTTCCAGAGTGGCTGCACCATTTTTCATTCCCACCAACACTGCAAGAGTGTCCCCCTTTCACCACATCCTCACCAACACTTGTTGTTTCTTGTGTTGTTGATTTTAGCCATTCTGACAAGAGTGAGGTAATATCTCATTGTAGTTTTTATTTGTATTTTCCTGATGATGAGTGGTGTTGAGAATTTTTTTATGTGTCTGTTGACCATCTGTATGTCTTCACTGGAAAATGTCTATTCATGTCTTCTGCCCATTTTTTAACTGGATTATTCATTTTTGCAGTGTTGAGTTGTATCAGTTCATTATATATTTTGGATACTAACCCTTTATCAGGTATGCCATTTGAAAATTTCTCCCATTCTGTAGGTTGCTTTTTAGTTTGTTAACTGTTTCCTTCTCTATGCATGAGTTTTTTTTTATTTGGATGAAATCCCAATAGTTTATTTTTGCTTTTATTTCCCTTGCCTCAGGGGTCATATCTAGTAAGACGTTGCTGCAGCTGAAGTCAAAGAAGTTAACCGCTTGTGTTCTCTTCTAGAATTTTATTTGTTTCCTGTCTCATATTTAGGTCTTTAATCCATTTTGAATTTATTTTTGTGTATGTGTAAGAAAGTGTTCCAGTTTCACTCTTCTGCATGCTGCTGTCCAGTTTTCCCAATACCATTTGTTGAATAGACTGTCTTTTTCCCGTTGGATATTCTTTCCTACTTTGTGAAGATTAATTGACCATAGAGTTGTGGGTTCATTTCTGTGTTTTCTATTCTGTCCCATTGATCGTTATGTCTACTTTTTGTGCCACTATCATACTGTTTTGACTATTACAACTTTCTAATATAACGAAGTCTGGAATTGTGATGCCTCCAGATTTGCTTTTATTTTTCAAAGGTTGCTTTGGCTATTTGAGGTGTTTTGTGGTTTCATGCAAATTTTAAGACTGTTTGTTCCAGTTCTGTGAAAAATGCTGTTAATATTTTGATAAGGATGGCATTAAATGTGTAGATTGATTTGGGTAGTATAGACATTTTAGAAGTTTATGTATTTTGAGAGAGAGAGAGAGAGAGAGAGAGAGAGAGAGAGAGAGAGAACAAGCTGGGGAGGAACAGAGAGAAGGAGAGACAGAATCCCAAGCAGACTACTTGTTATCAGCACAAAGCTCGAGGTGGGGCTCCAACTCAAGGACTGTGAGATCATTACCTGACCCGAGATCAAGAGTCAGGCACAACTTACTGCACCACCCAGATGCCCCCGGTAGCATAGACATTTTAACAATATATGTTTTTCCAATGCATTAGCATGGAATGTCTTTCCATTTCTTTATGCCATCTTCAATTTCGCTCATCAGTGTTATAGTTTTCAGAGTATAGGTCTTTCACCTCTTTGGTAAGATTTATTCCTAGGTATCTTACTATTTTCGGTGCAACTGTAAATGGGACTGTTTTAATTTCTTTCTCTGCTGATTCATTATTAGTGTATTCAATGCCATTGATTCCTTGTTGATGTTCTGATTAGATCATCTTTCCATTGATGTAAGTGCAGTATTAAAGTCTCCCAGTATTACTGTATTATTATCTATTAGTTATTGAGAGTTTTATGCATTTCAGTTCTCCTATGTTAGGGGCATAAAGATTTATAATTATTATATCTTCTTGTTGGATTGTCCCTTTTATTATTATATAGTGTCCTTTTTGTTTTTTGTTAGTTTGTTTTAAAGTCCATTTTGTCTGATATAAGTATTCTTGCTGTAGCTTTGTTTTGATATCCATTTGCATGGTGTTTCTCCATCCCCTCACTTCCTTTTTTTTTTTTTTTTTTTTTTTGCCATCCCCTCACTTTCAATCTGCAGGTGTGTTTAGGTCTAAAATGAATTTCTTGTAGGCAGAATATAATTGGTCTTGTGTTATTCATTCTGTCACCGTATGTTTTCTGATTGAAGCATTTGGTCTTTTTACATTCAAAGTAATGTTTGATAGATATGTATTTATTGTCATTTTATTATTTGTTTTGTGGTTGTTTCTGAAGATTTTCTCTGATACTTTCTTGTCTTTGTCTCATGTTTTGCTGATTTTCTTTAGTGATATATTTGGATTTATTTCTCTTTGTTCTTTGCATATTTATTAGTGGTTTTTGATATATGGTTACTATTAGGTTGGTATATATCCTCTTCTGCATATAGCAGTCTATATTATGTTGATGGTCATTTAAGTTTGAACACATTCTTTACTCCTCTCCTCCCCATGTTTTAAGTATATATTTTTATATTTTACACCCTTTTTTGGTGAGTTCCTTGACAGATTTTTTGTAGAAATATTCATTTTTACTGCAATTCTGTTTCCTACTTTTATATTTAAATTTTGGTCTCTCCTTTCTGCCTAAACAGACCCTTTTTATATTTCTTGCAGGGATGGCTTACTGGTTATGAACTCTTTTAGTTTTTGTTTGTTGTGGGAAATTCTTTATCTTTCCTATTTTGAATGATAGCCTTGCTGTATAGAGTATTCTTGGTTGCAGATTTTTCCCATTCAGTACTTTGAATATATCATGCCACTACCTTCTGGAAAAATCTTCTGGTAGTTTTGTTGGTTTTTCCTTGTAAATTCCTGTCTTCTTTTGTCTTGCTGCTTTAAAATTTTTTTTGTCACTATATTTTGCCAATTTGATTAAAATATTTCTTGGTGTTAGTTTTCTTTTGTTGATTTTGATGGGAGTTCTCTGTGCCTCCTGGGTCTGGATATATTTTTCCTTCCACAGTTTTGGAAAGATTTCAGCTATTATCTCTTCAAATAAAATTTCTGCAACTTTTTCTCTCTTCTTATTCTGGGTTCCTGTAATACAAATGGTATTATATTTGATGGAGTAACTTAGTTTCTTAAGTCTATTTTTGTCTTGCATAATTATTTTTTTGCCTCTTTTTTGAGCTTCATTATTTTCCATTACTCTGTCTTCTAGGTCACTAATTCATTCCTCTGCTTCTTCCATCCTGCTGTGCATTCCATCAATAGCATGTTTCTCATTTCCTTTATTGAGCCCTTTATCTCTGCTATATTATTACTTATCTCTGTGGTTAGGATCTCAATGATGTCTTCCACTCTTTTCTCAATACTAGTGAGTATCCTTATGATCATTGCTTTAAATTCTCTATAAGACTTATGCTTATTTTGCTTAGATTTTTGGCCGTGGCCTTTCCCTGCTCTTTCATTTGGGATAAATTTCTGTCTCCTCATTTTGTCTTCTTCTCTGTGTCTGTTTCTCTGTGTTAAGACAGTAAATCATGTCTTCTGATTTTGAAAAAAGTGACTTGCTGTAGAAGTCCTGGAGTGCTCTGTATGCATTGTTTCCTGTTCACCAGAATGTGGCACTTCAGGAGAGTATCCTATGTGTGTTGCTTATGCCCTACTGTTGTGTCTGAGTTACCTTTCCCTTCAGTGCTATTTTCTGCACTGTCTCTCTGCCTATTGTGGGTGTGCTTGTTCTCTTTGTTGTTAGTGGTATCCAGGTAGGCCAGCTATTAGGTGGCATTCCTACTGGCTAACTTGAGAGTGGGAGGCCACGTTAGCAAAATTAGAGCTGGTTCACTAGTCTTATGCCAGATCCCCTGAAGCATTGTGGCAGCTAGAAGCCTCAATCTGTGGCATCTAGGGGCACAAGGCTGGGTGCAGTGTGTGCCAGCAGCTTTAAACCAGCAGCTTGGCAAGATGAATGCAATGGTTTAACAAAATTTGCCCTGATCCCAGGCCTGAAGGTAGCAGGCTTGGAGTTTGTGAGTCTTCAGGAGGACTTGTGGGAATGGTGAACTGCTAACAGGTTAGGGAGCAAATGTATGTGAAGCTTCACTTCCTACAGATATCCCTGTTTAGGTGGTAGGGAAAGAAGGTGCCTACCTCCTCATTTTTGGAGAATTCCACCAACATGCTCCAAAATCAGTATGAGCATATCTATCACCTGTTTGCCTCTGGTGTTGCATAAACTGCAATTTTATTTTGCCTGTCTTCACAGTTTATTGTCTTTTCAAGGATGGTGACCTAGCTATCACCCACCCTCCTTTCTCACCCAGTGCTGAGTCAGCTGACTTTTAAAGCTTCAGGCTCTAAGTTCCACTGGTTATACAAACTCATGTAGTTCAGTCCCTCTCGTTTTCAATGACAAATGATATGGGGATTAGTATTCCCCATGTGAGCTCCCTGGTGTGAGGGCCTGTTTCTCTGCCCTTTGCATTTAAGCAGCTCCCTCCCTCCTGTGGTCAGCCTCCCTCTGTGTTTCTGATCTTAACTTTTCAGATGAAGCTTCTTCTCTATATTTAGTTGTGGAGTTTGTTCTGGCAGTCTTTGAACTGCTCTCCAGTTTATTTGCTTGAATATGGATGATATCTTGTTGTAAATGTGGGACAGGATATGCTCAGAGTCCTCCTATTCTGCCATCTTCCCAAGCTTCTGTCTGCATTTATTTTTTTGTTCTTTGTTTTCTTCATTAACTTATTGGTTGTTTAGTAGTATGTTTTGTCTTCATGTGTTTGTCTTTTTTCCAGTTTGTATTTATTACATGTGATTTCTGGTTTCATATTGTATGGTGGGTAAGGACGCTTACCATGTTGTGTTATAACATGTTATGTATCCTGAAGAAGGTTCCATGTGCAATTGGAAAGAATGTGTACTCTGCTGTTTTGGGATGGAATTTTTTTGTATTTATCTGTAAAGTCTATTTAATCTAATGTGTCATTTAAAGGTACTGTTTTCTTATATATTTTCTGGTTGGATGATCTATCCACTTACAGAAGCAGGGTGTTAAAGTCCCCTAATATCATTGTAGTAGCGTCAATTTCTCCTTTAGCATCTTTTAATATTTGCTTTATGTATTTAGGTGCTCCTGTGTTGAGTGTATAGATATTTATAATTGTTATACCCTCTTGTTGAATGACTTCTTTATAATTTTGCAATGCCTTTCTTTTTCTCTTGTTCTAATCTTTTATTTATTTATTTATTTATTTTTGGAAGAAAGAAAGAGAGAGAAAGACTGTGGGCAGAGGACAGGGTAGGGGGAGAGAGAGAGAGAATCTTAAGCAAGCTCCATGCTTAGCATGGAGCCCGATGTGAGGCTTGATCCCACAACCCTCAGATTGTGACTTGAGCTGAAATAAAGAGTTAGATGCTAAACTGACTGAGCCACCCAGGCACCCCTAATCTTTGTTTTAAAGTCTATTTTTGTCTGGGGCACCTGGGTGCTCAGTCAGTTGTGTCCAACTTTAGCACAGGTCATTATCTTGTGGTTTGCCATTTTGAGCCCCACATCAGGATCTGTGCTGACAGCTCAGCGCCTGGAGCCTGCTTCAGATTCTGCGTGTCTCTCTCTGCCCTTCCCCCACTCATGCTCTGTCTCTCTCTCTCAAAAATAAATTAACATTAAAAAAGTCTATTTTGTCTGACTTAAGTGTTATTATCCTTGCTTTTATTTTGCTTTCATTTGTATGAGATATGTTTTACCATCTTTTCACTATCAGTATGCATTTTTTTTTAGGTTTGAAGGGAGTCTTTTCCTAGCAACATATGAATGGGTGTTGTTAATTTGTCCATTCTGTCACTTTATGTCTTTTGATTAGATCATTTAGACCATTTACATTAAAGGAGATTATTGATAGGTATATACTTATCTGCAATTTATTGATTGTTTTCTTGTTGTTTTTGTCGTTCTTTTCTGTTTCTTCTTTTGATCTTTTTCCTTGTGGTTAATAAGTTTCTTTGGTGTTGTGCTTGGCTTTCTTTATCTTTTTTGTATCTATTATAGGTTTTGGTTTGTGGTTACAATGGGGTTCATATATCATATTCTAAGTATATATCAGTGTATATTAAGCTTTGGTCACTTGATTTTGATATGATTTCACTCATATGTGGAATTTAAGAAACAAAACAGATGAGCATTGGGGAAAGAAAAAAAAGAGAGAGGGAGGCAAACCATAAGAGAGACTCTTAACTATAGAGACAAACTGAGGGTTGCTGATGTGAGGCGGGCAGGTGGATGGGCTAAATGAGTGATGGGTATTAAGGAGGGCACTTGCTGTGATGAGCACTGGGTGTTATATGTAAGTGATAAATCACTAAATTCTCCACCTGAAACTACTATTATGCGATGTGTTATCTAACTGTAATTTAAATAAAAACCTGAAATATTTAAAAAATGATTTTGAATACATTATAAAAGAAATTGTATTTATACCCCCTCCATATTTTATGTCTATGTTGTCATATTTTACCTCTTTATATTTTGTGAGTCCCTTTAACTTATTTTTTAGACATACTTGATTTTACAACTTTTGCCTTTAATACTTTACCACTTTACTACTTTTGCCATCAAAATTATTTTTAGACATACTTGATTTTACTACTTTTGCATTTACTACTTTACTACTTTTGCCATCATAATAGATTTATGATTGTTCTACTACCTTTACTATATGTTAGCTTTTACTCATATAGTTTTTCCTTTCATAATTTTCTTCTAATTGTAGCCTTTCTTTTCCACTTAAAAAATTTCCATTTACATTTCTTGTAAGAGTGGCTTAGTGGTGATGAACTCCTTTAACTTTTGTCTGTGAAACTCTTTATATCTCCAATTATAAATGGTAGCCATACTAGGTACAGTATTCTTGGTTGTAGGTTTTTTTTTTCCTTTCAGCACTTTGAATATATCATGACACTCCCTCTTGGCCTGCCAAATTTCTGCTGAAAAATATGCTGATAGCCTTGAGGGTGTTTCCCTTGCATATAACTAGTATTTTCCGTTTCTGGTTTTAAAATTTTGTCTTAACCTTTAATCTTTAACATTTTAATTATTTTGTGTCTTTGTGTGGACCTTATTGGGTTCATTTTGTTTGGAACTCTCTATGTGTTTTGAACCTGGGTCAGTTTTCTTCCTCACGTTAGGAGAGTTTTCAACTATATTTCTTCAAGTAAGTTTTTTGGCCATTTCTCTCTTTTCTTCTTCTGGGACATCTATAATGCAAATGTTTGTTGGCTTGATGTTGTCCTTGAGATTCCTTAACCTAAATTTATTTTTAAAATTAAGTTTTATTCTATTCAGTTTAGTGCTTTCCTTTACTTTGTCTTCCAGATTGCTAATTCATTTTTCTACAACCTCTGATTTACTCTTGATTCTCTCCAGTGTAGTTTTCATTCCTATTATGTATTCTCCAACACTGATTAGTTCTTTTTTTATATTTTCTATCTCTTTGTTGAAGTTCTCACTGAGTTCATCCACTCTTCTCTCTGGTCCAATGAGCATATTTATGACCATTACCTTGACATCTTTATCAGATTGGTGATGTCCATTTCATTTAGTTCTTTTTCTGAGGTTTTATCTTGTTATTTTGTTTAGATAATATTCTTGTCTTCTTATTTTGTTTGACTTCCTGTGTTTGTTTCTACAGATTAGAAATAACAGCTGCTTTTCCTAAACTTGAGGAAATAGTCTTGTGTATGGAACTTCCCTGTGTAAACTGTGTTTTCCTGGCAAATTTTATTGGCTGACTTGAGCTGTGGTTGGCATGGGCTTGGCATCCCAAGGCATTCTGTTCTGGGACTGCCCTGGTGAGAAGGCCAGAGCTGAAGCAAACAGAGTTTTGGGGTTGTCTTAAGTGTCTCCATATAAAGGGCACCCTGGAATGACAACAGAAGTTGATGTGGGTGTAACCTAGGGTTTACTGTGTCTGTATGCATGGAGGGGAAATTTTAAGCTAAAGTGGGAATAAGCCAGAGTGTCCTGGAGTGTTCCGCACAAGGTGCTCCACACACAGCTCCTGCCCAGGTGTGGTGGGTAGAGGTGAGGCAAGCATGGGCAGGGGGTTCTTGGGATCCTCTATGCAAGGTGTGCCCTCGTGTGGTGGCTGAAGCGAACCATTCAAGGACTGGGACATCCAAACTCCCTCTGTAGCTGACAGTATTCTGGAAAGTCATCTGGAGTTAAACTGGTATGGGCCAGGAGTGTACTGTGGTTCCTTGTGAACTGTCACCTTGGTCAGGTGGCTGCAGTTGTAGTGAGCACTGACCAGGAGTATTTCAGTGTGTCCTGTGCTGGGACTGTCTTGGTATAATGGCTTGAGCTGGTGTGGGCTAGAGGCCCAGGGTGCACTGAAGCAATAGGCTGGGTATGGGGCCCAGAAACCACTCTCATGCACACTATCAAGATGGAGAGGAAATGTAGACTTTGGAGCTTGCCAGTCCCTCTGATATGGAGAGATTTCCAGGAAATGCACTGCCATTTGGCAGAGTTCTTGGGTTGCATATTTTCTATTATACTTCCTCTTTCGAGCCATGGTGGTTTTTTCGTGTATGTGCCCCAGGACATCCACGGCTGGTGTGGGCTAGGGGTCTAGGGCTTGCTGAGGTGGCAGGAAAGCTATGATGCCCAGACCCCTCTCCCACCTGTTCTATCTTGAATGGTTTCTATTAGTTTCTGGCAATTGGGTGGTAGTATAAATGCTCCATAAAGAAAGTTTCTTTCTGGAATGTTCTCCCCCAAACACCAGGTACTCATCAGTATACTGTTTGTACTGAACAATAAAATATCAAAGGCCTACTTGGTAGTCTTCCTCAGTAATATAAGGGTTCCTTAGTTGTTGTTGTTGTTTTTTTTTACAGTTGGGCATCAATGGTGCCAAGAATGTAGAGAAGTACCAGGGGATGCCCATAGCTGTAATAAGAGGGAATATTCTTGGTGGTTTGGTGGAATGTGTTACTTTACGCTAATAATAGATGTCAGGTATGTCGACAAATGGCAATGTTCACAGGTATTAACACCAGAATGTCATTATTTGGTTAGCAGTTTAAAAGTGCTGAGTAAAGAAGAATTGGACGCCACTCTAAAGCATCTTCAAGGTCTTCTGAAATATTGGAGAGCAGACTCAATGTTAAATCAGAAATCTGTGACTTGATACGTTGAAGAGGTTGAATACCTTATTGATAAGCAGATTGTCAAGTAGTTAGACTAAAAGTAGATTTAGAAAACAATCTGTTAAATTTTTGTGAGAGTATGGAATATTGCTGAAACAATTGTTTGGAAAAGTTGAAGGTGGGGAAGAACCCAAAGATGACATCAATTTGATGCTGTCTCAGGAAATTTGACAGGCAGCATCACCACTACACTAATGAGGATGTCTCAGGAAATCTGAGAAATTATGGAGGGTTGGTAGTAAAGGCCTGGATAAATATAGGCTCTGAATTTGTGTCTATTTGCAATAAGCCTCAGTCTTGGACTTCAAGCCTTATTTTGCCAGAATGCAAGCCACACCACCAAATGGTAATCCTTAGGAATTTGGGTGACATGTAGTTTGGTGCTGATAGGTAGAGGTCTTCACCTGTGATTCTGCAAAATTTTATTAAGAGAGTATGGTGACTTTCGGTGTCCTATTCATACATCCTAGTGTGACACATGAGACCTCCATAAAATTAAACACACAATGATGTGCCATTTCATTACAGTTTCCAGTAAAATAAACAGCATTTGGTAGTGGTTGGAAACATTGATAAATTTACTTTTTAGTTCTAGATTTTTGTATATTGCATCAAATCTTATACATAGACAATCGTGGCTTCTGTAGATAGTTTTACTTATTTCTTTCCAATCTATGTGCCTCATTTTTATTGCAATGGCTATGACTCCCAGTAAAATATTGAAAAGAAGTCATGAAAGTCAACACATTTGCCTTGTTACCAATCTTTTGGAGAATTGCTTCAGTTAAAAGTTCACATTTAATTATGATGATAGCTGTAGGATTTTTAAATAAACTTTATTAGGTTGAGCCACTTTTATTCATAATTTTTTGAGAGTTTTCATCATGAATGGGTTAGAATTTCTCAAGTACTTTTTGGACACATTGAGATGATCATGTTTTTTCTCCCTTATTCTATTTTTACATTTTAAATTAATTTATTTTTTGGATATTAAATCAACTTTTCATTCCAATGCACAGCTTATCACACCCTTGTCCAATTGTAACTGTGATGGACATTACTCATTACAGTAATTCTGGCTTAAGAACGATATGATTTATTCAAGGGCTTGGACCTCTTAGGACTGAAGATTTAGGTCATAAAGTATATCATCAAGACCTACAGAGCTAAGAGCTCAGGGTGAGGGAACTTTACAATGGATAATAAAGGATGGAAAGGATGAGGATGAGCATCAATTTTTGCCTCAAGACCAAATGTAGCAATGGAAGCTATAATTCATTTCACTAGATTCTCTATTTTTGGTTTCTCCTCAGAAATATCCTATAGGAACTATGGAAGAGCTGCTCTTTGAAAATATATGGAAATTTAGATTATTGTAACACAAAAGGTAGACTGTGACAATCATGGGAATATGTCCCATTGGATCATCCTTCAGAAATAACCTTCTATGAGAAGTATAGTTAGCTGGAAACCTCAAACTGCTACACCTTTGACACCCACCTCAGCGTTCATATAAATTCCACACTATCTCTACATTATGTTCCCAGCTTATGATTAAACATCATGGTGGTATAAGAGTTGGAATTTTCCTGTCTAATCTGGGATTCTTCTAGTATACAATCTTTGCTCTGGTGTTCCCTATTGGCTTGGTTGAAATATTATAAGAGCTGTGGTGCAGCCTGACTCTCTTTCTACCCAGTCCTCCTTTCTTTCCACTCTCTTGTTTCAATTGTCAGACCTGATGAACTTTCCAAGGCTCTCCTTGTCTACTAATGCCCCTAACCTTTTATTGATCGAGGTCATTTCCCTAATCAATCTATTGCCCTACTAATTCCATCTTGATGTCTACTTTCTGTAGGATCTTAACTAACACAATATATCTGACAAAAGATTTGTAAATAGAATATTAAAGAATTTGTAAAACAATAATAAAAATACAACAAACTACATCCTCTGTCCAAATGGGTAAAAGACTTGAACAGAAACATTACAAAAAGATAAATAAAAGGCCAATAGACACATGAAACATCATTTAAGAGAAATGCAAATTTAAACCAAAATGATATACCAGTACACATCTACTGCAATAGCTAAAATGACGGGCACCACCAATTATAAGTGAAAATGTACAGCCACCGAAAGTATTATACATATCTGTGGAGTGTAACATGGCATGGCAACTTTAAACAAAATTTTAACAATTTCTTATAGAGTTAAATGTGTACCTACCCTATAATGCAGCAGTTCCATTTTTATGTATCTACCAAGAGAAGTGAAAACATGTCCACACAAATAATTGTATTTGGATATCCAGAGCAGCTTTATTTAAGAGAGCTAAGAAATACAAAAATCTATGGGGCACCTGAGTGGCTCAGTCGGTTAAGTGTCCAACTTTGGCTCAGGACATGATCTCGCATTTCATGAGTTCGATCCCTGCATTGAGATTTCTGCTGTCAGCATGGATCCTGCTTAGTATTCTCTGTCCCCTTCTCTCTCTGTTTTTTCCCTTCGCTTGCTCGCTTTCTCTCTCTCTCTCTCTCTCTGTCTTAAAAATTTAAAAAAAAACATTAAAAAAAGAAGTAGAAAAACCCTAAATGACCATCAAAGGGGTAATGGATAAAACATATTTGGAATATTAATATAATGGAATACTCCTCAGCAATAAAAGTCTGAATAAACATGAGCATGGGAAGAATCCAAGATAGTAGCATAGAAAGATCTGAACTCATCTCCTCATATGGACACACCAAATCTATAGTTATATATGGATCATTTCCCTCTTGAAAAAGTTCTAAGAAGTATATGAATTTCTCTCCACAACAAAAAATAAAAGGACACCATTGGGATGGGGAGGATAGGCAGAGGCACAGTCTCACAAAAAAAACTCCATCATGGAACAACAAAACACAGTAAGTGTCTCACCAGACAGGCATTTTTCCCACAGGAGTGAGAAGATGATTCCTCACATTGGGCAGTCTGGTCTCTGGGATCTGCACCAGAAAGACAAGCTTCCAGAACATCTGGCTAGGAAAACCAATGGAATTGATGTCCAGCGGTCCCAAAGTGCAACAGGAAACTGAAATTACTCTCTTGGAGGTATTGCATGTGTTCTTCCTTGCCCTGAGACCCAGCGAAAAAAGAGCGGTTTGAAAAGCGTCTCAATTATATTTGAAAGAAATTTATTTGATTATCTGGGGACATTGCCTGGTGGGTCAAGAGACATTTGAGATGCTCCCTGGAGAAAGAATTGCTGGTGGATGTCATTGTTGCACTCTCCACATAGATGGCTAGCATAGAAAGGTGAGTCTAGATGTAGTAACTTCCCACCACCTTGCAGGGAGAAGTGGGGGAAAGTGGTCAGGGCACTTGGTGAGACAGGAGAGCATGGGTGGTTGCAGCACTCACGTGCTCTCTGGCATGGTGGGTGATCACAGATGGTTATGGAGATCTCCAGCTTCCTAGCTAAGGTCTGTGAAAAACTCTCCCCCAGAGTTTGACAGGGGCTGGCCAGTGAAAGTAGTCCTGGCATTCTCCTACTCTCACCCTAAAGCCAGTGCATATGTAAAGACATGCTGAAGTTTATGGGTGAACACCATCAACACATTTTCCTGCTACATTTCTGAAGCTAGTGTGCCCCACCCACTACACTCTCCAGTAGCTTTGCTAAAGCCAGACGGTGCACATAATGCAAATAGGTAACACCACTTGATTGCCTGGACTTGATGGCCAAGAGGGCTGGTGTTATAGAACTCTCCAGGACTGAAATAGAAAAAAAAAAAAAACAGTACTTGACAGGCCAGCTCCCCCAGGACACTGCATAGACAGCAGATTGAACCACACTCCAGTCTTTCCATAAAAACGGCTTATTTACTTAGACTGAAGCTTCAACCTAAAAGAAAGGCATTAAGTTTCCCACACATCTACAGGCTAAGGAGGCACTGCCATGGAATGTAAGCAGGAAAATACTATCCTTGCACACCACAGTGACTTGGCTACAACTCAATGAGGCTTCCTCAAAAGGAGATTATATACTTATTTGGGGCCCCAATTTTTGCAACTGTTGCCTATGGGACATATCTTGATATGCTGTTCTTGAGGCCAGCAGGTATTACACTTGTGAACTCACAGGAGTGTATATATTTGCATACTTTAAAATGGCTCACTGGGAGTCTGGTTTCCAATCAGCTTGAAACTAGGTGCTGAGATTCCTCCCTTGGGATTACTGACAAATCATGGTACACCCTCAAAATAGGGGCATATCAAGAATAGTTCAGGTAGTGTATACAATCACAAAGATCTGAAAAACAACCAAGAGACAGGGCAAAGTTAAATGAGAAGGACCATCTCTTACACAAGGCCACTCCCTCAAGACTGAAAGAGACAGCTGTTTTGCCTGATACATAGAAACAGAGAGTCAAGAAAAATTAAGGAACAGAGAAATATGCTCTAAAGGAGCATAGAACAAGAGAAAACCTCATAAAAAGTCCTTAATGATATGGAGATAAGTAATCTACCTGAAAAAGAATTCAAAGTAATGGTCATAAAATTGTTCACTGAAGTCAGGAGAAGAATGGATGAACATAGTGTGACCTTCAACAAATAGGTAGGAAACATAAGACATAAGAAAATACCAAACAAAAATCACAGAGCTGAGAATACAATAACTGAACTTAAAATTCACTAGAGGGGTTCAACAACAAATTCGATGAGGCAGATGAATTGGCAAACTGGAAGAAATGAAATGATCCTCACCCAGACATCAAAAAGATTTTAAAAAGAAGATAACTTAAGGGATCTCTAGGAGAGCTTCAAGCCAAACAACATTTGCATTGAGGTATCCTGGAAGGGGAAGAGAGAGAGGGGAAGAAAACTTATTTGAAGAAATAATGGCTGGAAATTTCCTTAAGCTAGGAATGGAAATAGACATTCAGATCCAGGAAATCCAGAAAGTTCCATATAATATGAGCTCTAAGAGCACCATTACAAGACACATTATAATTAAAATGTCAGAAGTTAGAGATAGAGAATCTTTAAAACAAAAGGAGAAAAACAAATTATTATGTACAAGGGAAATACTATAAAGATATCAGCAAATTTCTCAGCAGAAAGTTTGTACACCACAAGGGAATGGCATAACATATTCAAATTATTGAGAGGAAAAAAACTTCAAACCAAGAATACTTTACCCAGAAAGATTATCATTCAGATTTGAAGGAGAGATTAAGAGTTTCCCAGACAAGCAAAAGCTAAAGGAGTTCATTGCCAGTAAACTGGACTTACAAAAAATATTAAAGGGACTTGTTTAACCTGAGAAGAAATGATACTAATTAATCAAAAGAAAATATACATAAATAAAAATATTACTGGAAAAAATAAAGTAAAGATAAAGGTTGTGGAATAATCACATATAAATTTGTTAAGAATGTTAAAATACAAAGTGGTAAAGTTAACTAAAACTATAATAATTAGTTAAAGAATATATAAAATAAAAACATGTAAAAGGTGATGTAAAACACATAAAAATGATGGCAGGGCGAAAATATAGAGTTTTGGAATATGTTAATATTTAAGTTGTTATCAACTTAAAACATGCTATTATATACACAAGATGAAATATGTGAATCTCACGGTAATCACAATCCAAAAACCTACAGTAAATACACACACAAAAAAGCAAGTAATCTAAACATACACTAAAACAACTTACCAAACCACAGGGGACCATAGCAAGAGAAGAAGGAAAGAATGGAGAAGTGCAAAAACAGCCAAAAACAATTAACAAAATGGCAACAAATAAATACTTAGGAATAATTACTTTGACTGTAAATGAACTAAATTCTCCCATCAAAAAACAGGTTTGTTGAATGGATGAGAAAGCAGGACATATATGCAAACTTCCTGCATGAGACTCACTTCAAAAATAAGGACACACACAGACTGAAAATGAAGGGATAAAAAAATATACTCCATGCAAATGGAAATGAAAAGAAAGTTGCTGTATTTATACACATATCAGGCAAAAAAGAGTTTAAAACAAAGACTAATAAAAAACAAATGGTAAGCACTACATAATGATGAGTCAATCAAGCAATAAAATATAACATTTATAAATATATATGCACCCAATATAGATGGCAGCAAAATTTATACAGCAAATATTAACAGACATAAAGGGATAATAATAATAGTATAGGATTTTAATACTTTACCTACATCAATAAATGGTAGGTCATCCAGATAGAAAATCAATAAGGAAACATTGTTCATAAATGACACATTAGACCATATGGACTTGACAGAATATTTTATCAAAAAGCAGCAGAATACACACTCTTCTCAAGTGCACATGGAACTTTATTAAGTATAGATCACATGTAAGACCACAAAACAAGTCTCTTAATAAAATAAAAAGATTGAAATCATATCGAGCATGTTTTTGTATCACAAAAGTGTGAAACTAGATATTAATTACAAAAAGAAAACTGGAAAAACCACAAATACATGGAAATTAAACAATATGTTACTTTAAAAATACTGGGAAATAGAATTACTCAAAGGAGAAACAAAAAAATACCTAAATACAAACAAAAACAGAAATGCAACACATCAAAGTCTATGGGATATAGAAACAGTGGTTCTAAAAGGGAAATTCATAAGTGAAGTCAGTAAAATTGCAGGATACTAAGTATGGAGATGTGATTTAGGTGACAAATGGATACTGGCTTCCACAGAGGGGAGGAAGCCACAGTCTTGGAGAAAGGTGAAAGAGTCAAGCACACAGGGGATTACACAAGGAGAACATTACCCCAAAGCCATTGGCTTGGAAAATGAGAGGGGCTAGATTCTGTGAATTCTTGAAACCAGAGGGATTAAAGCCTGGAGTATTAAATGTCAGTGGGCCTGGAAGGGAAAGAGCTTGGAGAGCACTGCACTACACCTGGAGAAGGCAGCATGGAAACAATGATCTGAAGAATGCCTGGGACACACAGTGGAGAGATTATTCCTTCTTCTCAGAGCATGTCCAGGAGAGGCAGAGTTCACTGAGACACCTCTCCTGGAACAAAGGAGCTGGATGGCACCATTTACATCACTGACCCTCAGTATAAACACAGAGCCACTTGCAAGAAGCATCACAGCACAAACACTGGCTGCCTAACATACACCAATTTCCCCCTCCCAGCCTTCTAATGGAACTGCCCTTCTCAGTCACAATTCCCTCATTCCCAGTGCATTAAGACCCTTCCCCAGAAGACCAGCACAAACACCTGCATCTTCTGTGTAGATTTGCAAGACTTAAGTTCTGGTGGAAATGATCCCAGGTTTCATTTCACAAACAGACCAAAGCACACTTATATAAAACTCACCACATTAAGATGAAGGACCAAACACTGCTCACAGCAGGAGAGCCTCTAGAGATGACTGGCTTGAAGGATAGAGCAGATAAAACACAATAGCAGAGAGCACATTGTACCCATTGGAGACACTCCTTGAAGTTCCAGGCCCTAGGCACTACACAACCTCTTTTTCATAAGGTTATTACTTTCAAGATCAGGAGACATAACCGGATTTTTTAAAACACAGAAGAAGGTAGAGACATAGACAAAATGCCAAGACAGAGGAATTTATCCCAAATGAAAGAACAAGAAAAAGCTATGGCCAGAGATATAAGAGGAACAGATACAAAAAGAACACCTAATGGATAATTTACAGCAAGAATACTAAGGATACTGACTGAACTTGAGGAAAGAATAGAAGACATCAGTGAGACCCTTACCATAGAGATAAAAGAGATAAAAAAGGATCAGAGATGAAGAGCAGAATAAATGGGATTGGAAAGAGGTTTAGTTCAATGAACAGAAGGCTGGAAGAATCAGAATAATGAGTGACCTAGAACAAAAATTAATAGAAATTAATGAAGCTGAACAAAAGAAAGAAGAATTATGTGACACAATAATAGACTTAAGGATCTCAGTGACCTCATCAAATCTAATAACAGTGATTTTATAGGAGTCCCAGAAGAAACAAAGAGAGGAAGTGGGCATAAAATTTAGTTGAAGACATAATACCTGAAAACATCCCTAAATTGGGTAAGGAAATAGACACTCAGATCCAGGAGGCACAGAGGACTTCCCTCAAAATCAATAAAAGCAGACCAACATCAAGACATATTGTGATTAAATTTGCAAAATATACTGGTAAAGGAAAATCTTAAATGCAGCAGAAAAAAGAAGCCAGTAAGTTACAAGGGAAAACCATAAGGCCATAAGGCTAATTAGAGATATCTCACCAGAAACTTGACAATCCAGAAGGTACTGGCATGATATATTCAATGTGCTGAATGGGAAAGATCTGCTTCCAAGAATACTCAATCCACTAAAGCTACCTTTCAGAATAGAAGGAGGGATAAAGAGTTTCCCAGACAAAGAAAACTAAAGGAGTTCATGACCACTAAACCAGCCCTGAAAGAAATATCAAAGAGGAATATTTAAGTGCAAAGGAGAGACCAAAATTGACAAAGAAAAGGAAGTATCAGAGAAATTTTTTCATAAAATGACAAAACATGTAAAAAAATTGCAATACATAGATATAAATAAAAACTTACTTTGAATGTAAATGGACTAACACTTGAATCAAAAGACAAAAGGTGTCAGGATGTATAAAAAAAACAAGACCCACCTATATGCTGCCAAAACGAACAGACTCATTTTAGACCAAAGACACCTGCAGATTGAAAGTGAGACAATGGAGATACATTTCTCATACAAATGGATGTCAAAAGAAAGCCAGAGTAGGAATACTTATATCAGACAAACTGGACTTTATTTTTTAATTCTTTTTATTTTTAAGTAATCTCTATACCCAATGTCATGCTAGAACTCACAACCACAAGATCAAGAGTTGCATGCTGTCCTGACTGAGCCAGCTGGGCACCCCAGGACAAAATATACTTTAAAACAAAGACTGTAACAAAAAGACAAAAAAGGGCACTATATGATCATAATGGGGACAATCTGACACAATATATAACAATTGTAAATGTTTATGCATCCAACATGGAGGAACCCAAATATGTAAAACAATTAATGAAAAACATAAAGGAAATAATTAATGCTACAATTATAACACAGGATTTTACCAGCCCACTTACATCAATTGACAAATCATCTAAACAGAAAATCAACAAAGATGGGGTGCCTGGGTGGTTAAGCCAGTTAAGCAGCCAACTTGTGATTTTGGCTCAGGTCATGATCTCACTGTTGTGAGATCGAACCCCATGTCAGGTTCTGCAATGGGCATAGAGCCTGTTTGAGATTCTTTCTTCCTTCTCCCTCTGTTCCTCCTCTGCTCTCTCTCTCTCTCTCAAAGAAAAAAGAAAATAAGATTTAAAAAAAGAAAATCAACAAAGAAACAATGGCTTTGAATGACACACAAAAATACTGAAGTCATACCATGTACCTTTTCTGACCACAATGCTACAAAACTATAAGTCAACCACAAGAAAAAATTGGAAAAGAGTAGAAACACATGGAGGTTAAAAAAATGCTACTAAACAGTAAATGGGACAATCAGCAAATTAAATAAGAAATAAAAACTACATGGACAAAAAAGAAAATGAAAAAACAATGAACCAAAACATTTGAGATGCAGCAAAAATTGCCTTAAGAGGAAAGTACAAGGCTATATGGTCCTAACTCAAGAAGCAAGAAAAATGTAAAACATACAACCAAACTTTAAACCTAAAGGAGCTAGAAAAAGAACAACAAATGAAGCCTAAAGCCAGTAAAAGGAAGGAAATAATATGTTTGGAGCATAAGTAAATGATTTAGAAATAAAAGAAAACAATAGAACAGATTAATGGAATCAAGAGGTGGTTCCTTGAAAAAAAATTAATAAAATTGATAAACCTCTAGCTAGCCCTATCAAAAAGAAAAAAGACAGGACTCAAATAAATGAAGTCACAAATGAGAGAGAAGAAATAAAAAACAACACCACAGAAATACAAATATTTATAAAAGAATATTATTAAAAAACTATATGCCAAAATATTGAATAACCTGAAAGACATAGATAAATTACTAGAAACATAAATTACCAAAAATGAAGCATAAGAAATAGAAAACTTGAATAGTCCAATAAGAAGAAAGAGATTGAATCAGTAATCAAAAAATCCCAAACAGAAATCTAGTACTAGATGGCTTCACAGGTGAACTCTACCAAATTATTAAGAAGGAGTTAACGTCTTTTTTTTCTCAAACAATTCCAAAACATAGAATAGGAAGTCTTAGCCTCAGCAATCAGAGAACAAAATCAGCAAGGAAGAAGTCAAACTTTTTCACTCTTTGCATATTACATGATACTCTATGTAGAAAACATGAAAGCCTCCACCGAAAAATTCCTAGAACTAATACATGAATCAGCAAAGTCACAGAAATTATAAAATTATAAAAACAATGTGCAGAAATCTCTTGCATTTCTATACACCAATAATGAAGCATCAGAAAGAGAAATTAAGGAATCAATCTCATTTGCAATTGAACCAAAAACAATAAGATACCTAAGAATAACCTTAAATAAAGAGGTAAAAGATCTGTACTCTGAAAACCATAGAAGAATTATGAAAGATATTAAGGACACAAAGAAATGAAAAACATCCCATGCTCATAGATTCGAAGAACAAACATTGTTAAAATTTCTATACTACCCAAAGCAATCTACACATTAATGGAATCCCTATTAAAATACCAATAGCATTCCTCACAGAGCTAGATCAAATAATCCTAAAATTTGTATGGAACACAAAAGACCCTGAAGAGCCAAAGCAATCCTGAAAAAGAAAAACAAAACTGGAGGCAACACTATTCCAGATTTCAAGCTTTATTACAAAGCTGTACTCTTCAGGAAAACATGGTACTGGCACAAAAACATACACATAGATCAATGGAACATAATAGAAAACCCAGAAAAGGAACCATAACTATATGGTCAACTCATCTTTGAAAAAGCAGGAAAGAATATCCAATGAAAAAAAGACACTCTCTTCAACAAATTGTGTTGGCAAAATTGGACAATGAGTCACAGAAGAATGAAACTGGAAAATTTTCATACACCATACATAAAAATAAATTGAAAATGATTGAAAGACCTAAATGGGAAACAGGAATCTATCAGAATCATAGAAAAGGACACAGACAGCAACTTTGTTAATCTGAGCCACAGAAACTGCTTACTAGACATGTCACTGAAGGCAAGGGACATAAAAGCAAACATGAACTATTGGGACTTATCAAGATAAAAATCTTCACAGCAAAGGAAACAACCAATAAAACTAAAAGGCACCATACAGAATGGGAGAAAATATTGCAAATGACATATCAGATAAAGGTGTTAGTATCCAAAATCTATAAAGCACATATCAAACTCAACACCGGAAAAACAAGCCACACAGTTAAGAAATGGGCAGAAAACATGAATAGACATTTTTCCAAAGAAGATATCCAGATGGCCAACAGATATATGAAAAGATGTTCAACCTCACTAATCATTAGGGAAATACACATCAAAACCACCTCACTCCTGGGGAAGATGGCGACGTCGGAGGATGCTGGGATCACCGCATCCTGTGGCTCGCTTGGATTCCACCCACACCTGCCTAAATAACCCAGAAAATCGCCAGAAGACTAGCAGAATGGATTCTCCAGAGCCAAGCGTAAACGAGAGGTCCACGGAAGAGGGTAGGAAGGGTGGAGAAGCGGTGCGCGCTGCATGGACTGGTGGGAGGGAGCCGGGGCAGAGGGACAACCCACTGGCAAAGCAGAGTCCCCGAGTCTGGCTTGGAAAAGTGGAGGGGCTGGATGGAGTGTGTTCTGACAGCAAGCGGGACTTAACATCTGGAAGTTTATAAGTTAACAGATCTGCTCAGAGAATGGGAGGGCTGGAGGACAACGGGAGGGAGAGTTGTTGAGCCCTGGAGGACAGAGCGCAGCTTGGCAGGGAACAAAGGTGCTTGCCAGCACCATCTCTCTCTCCCATCCCTCAGCCAAAATCCCAAAGGGAACCAGCTCCTGTCAGGGAACTTGCTTGCACTGCACAAACACCCAACACTGTGCTTCTGCTGATCCATCCCTCTGGCTGGTCTGACTCCCTCCCAGTGCTGCAGGGTCCCTTCCAAAGCAGATCATCGAAGCATAAGCGAGCTGAGCCTACCCCTCCTGCCCCTGTGCACCTTGCAGATCCACCCCAGCTAATACGCCAGATTCCCAGCACCACAAGCCTGGCAGTATGCAAGTAGCCCAGATGGGCCATGCCACCCCACAGTGAATCCTGCCCCTAGGAGAGGGGAAGAGAAGGCACACACCAGTCTGACTGCGGCCCCAGAGGTGGGCTGGGAGCAGACATCAGGCCTGACTGTGGCCCGGCCCACCAACGCAAGTTATTGAAGACAGCACAGGGGAAGTGACCTGCAGTTCTGCACCACTCCAGGGGCTATCCAAAATGACAAAATGGAAGAATTCCCCTCAAAAAAAACTCCAGGAAATAAGGACAGCTAACAAACTGATCAAAAACGATTTAAACAATATAACAGAAAGTGAATTTAGAATAATAGTCATAAAATTAATCTCTGGGCTTGAAAACATTATAAAGGACAGCAGAGAATCTCTTGCTACAGAGATCAAGGGACTAAGGAACAGCCAGGAGGAGCTAAAACATGCTATTAATGAGCTGCAAAATAAAATGGAGATGACTAAAGCTTGGATTGAAGAGGCAGAGGAGAGAATAGGTGAACTAGAAGATAAAATTATGGAAAAAGAAGTAGCTGAGAAAAAGAGAGATAAAAAAATCCAGGAGTATGAGGGGAAAATGAGAGAACTAAGTCATGCACTAAAGAGAAATAATATACGCATAATTCGTATTCCAGAGGAGGAAGAGAGAGGGAAAGGTGCTGAAGGTGTACTTGAACAAATCATAGCTGAGAACTTCCCTGATCTGGGAAGGAAAAGGCATTGAAATCTAAGAGGCACAGAGAACTCCCTTCAGACATAACTTGAATCGATCTTCTGCACGATATATCATAGTGAAACTGGCAAACTACAAGGATAAAGAGAAAATCCTGAAAGCAGCTGGGATAAACATGCTCTAACATATAAAGGGAGACCAATAAGACTAGTGACGGATCTCTCTACTGAAACTTGGCAGACCAGAAAGGAATGACAGGAAATCTTCAATGTGTTTAACAGAAAAAATAAGCAGCCGAGAATCCTGTATCCAGCAAATGTGTCACTTAGAAAAGAAGGAGAGATAAAGGTCTTCCCAAACAAACAAAAACTGAAGGAATTCATCACCACGAACCAGCCCTACAAGAGATCCTAAGGGGGATGCTGTGAGACAAAGTACCAGAGACATCACTACAAGCATGAAACCTACAGACATCACAATGACTCTAAATCCATATCTTTCTATAACACTGAATGTAAATGGATTAAATGCGCCAACCAAAAGACATAGGGTATCAGAATGGATAAAAAAAAGACCCATCTATTTGCTGTCTACAAGAGACTCATTTTAGACCTGAGGACACTTTCAGATTGAAAGCAAGGGGATGGAGAACTATTTATCATGCTACTGGAAGTGAAAAGAAAGCTGGAGTAGCCATACTTATATCAGACAAACTGGACTTTAAATTAAAGGCTGTAACAAGAGATAAAGAAGGGCATTATATACTAATTACAGGGCCTATCCATCAGGAAGAGCTAACAATTATAAATGTCTATGAACCGAATACGGGAGCCCCCAAATATATAAAACAATTACTCACAAACAAAAGCAACCTTATTGACAAGAATGTGGTAATTGCAGGGGACTTTAACACTGGATACAGTGTTAAACAATGGATACATCATCTAGACACACGGTCAATAAAGAAACAAGGGCCCTGAATGATACATTGGATCAGATGGAATTGACAGATATATTTAAAATTCTGCATCCCAAAGCAACAGAATATACTTTATTCTCGAGTGCACATGGAACATTCTCCAAGATAGATCACATACTGGGTCACAAATCAGCCCTTCATAAGTATACAAGAATTGAAATCATACCATGCATACTTTCAGACCACAATGCTATAAAGCTTGAAATCAACCACAGGAAAAAGTCTGGAAAACCTCCAAAAGCATGGAGGTTAAAGAACACCCTCCTAAAGAATGAATGGGTCAACCTGGGAAATAGAGAAGAAATTAAAAAATATATGGAAACAAGTGAAAATGAAAATACAACAATCCAAACGCTTTGGGATGCAGCAAAGGCAGTCCTGAGAGGAAAATACATTGCAATCCAGGCCTATCTCAAGAAACAAGAAAAATCCCAAATACAAAATCTAACGGCACACCTAAAGGAAATAGAAGCAGAACAGCAAAGACAGCCCAAATCCAGCAGAAGAAGAGAAATAATAAAGATCAGAGCAGAAATAAACAATATAGAATCCAAAAAACCAGTAGAGCAGATCAATGAAACCAAGAGTTGGTTTTTTGAAAAAATAAACAAAATTGACAAACCTCTAGCCAGGCTTCTCAAAAAGAAAAGGGAGATGACCGAAAGAGATAAAATCATGATTGAACATGGAATTATTACAACCAATCTCTAAGAAATACAAGCAATTATCAGGGAATACTATGAGAAATTATATTCCAACAAACTGGACAAACTGGAAGAAATGGACAAATTCCTAAAAACCCACACACTTCCACAACTCAAACAGGAAGAATAGAAAGATTGAACAGACCCATAACCAGCGGAGAAATTGAATCAGTTATCAAAAATCTCCCCACAAATAAGAGTCCAGGACCAGATGGCTTCCTGGGGAATTCTACCAGACATTTAGAGCAGAGATAATACCTATCCTTTTCAAGCTATTCCAAACAATAGAAACGGAAAGAAAACTTCCAGACTCATCCTATGAAGCCAGTATTCCTTTGATTCCTAAACCAGACAGAGACCCAGTAAAAAAAAAAGAGAACTACAGGCCAATATCCCTGATGAATATGGATGCAAAAATTCTCAATAAGATACTAGCCAATCAAATTCAACAGCATATAAAAAAATTATTCACCATGATCAAGTGGGATTCATTCCTGGGATGCAGGGCTGGTTCAACATTCGCAAATCAATCAACGTGATACATCACATTAATAAAAGAAAAGATAAGAACCATATGATCCTGTCAATCAATGCAGAGAAGGCCTTTGCCAAAATCCAGCACCCTTTCCTAATAAAAACCCTTGAGAAAGTCGGGATAGAAGGAACATACTTAAAGATCATCAAAGCCATTTATGCAAAGCCCACAGCTAATATCATCCTCAATGGGGAAAAACTAAGAGCTTTTTCCCTGAGATCAGGAACACGACAGGGATGCCCACTCTCACCGCTATTGTTTAACATAGTGTTGGAAGTTCTAGCATCAGCAATCAGACAACAAAAGGAAATCAAAGGCATCAAAATTGGCAAAGATGAAGTCAAGCTTTCGCTTTTTGCAGATGACATGATATTATACATGGAAAATCCGATAGACTCCACCAAAAGTCTGCTAGAACTGATACATGAATTCAGCAAAGTTGCAGGATACAAAATCAGTGTACAGAAATCAGTTGCATTCTTATACACTAACAATGAAGCAACAGAAAGACAAATAAAGAAACTGATCCCATTCACAATTGCACCAAGAAGCATAAAATACCGAGGAATAAATCTAACTAAAAATGTAAAAGATCTGTATGCTGAAAACTATAGAAAGCTTATGAAGGTAACTGAAGAAGATAAAAAGAAATGGAAACACATTCCCTGCTTGTGGATTGGAAGAATAAATATTGCCAAAATGTCAATACTACCCAAAGCTATCTACACATTCAATGCAATCCCAATCAAAATGGCACCAGCATTCTTCTCGAAACTAGAGCAAGCAATTCTAAAATTCATATGGAACCACAAAAGGCCCCGAATAGCCAAAGTAATTTTGAAGAAGAAGACCAAAGCAGGAGGCATCACAATCCCAGACTTTAGCCTCTACTACAAAGCTGTCATCATCAAGACAGCATGGTATTGGCACAAAAACAGACACATAGACCTATGGAATAGACTAGAAACCCCAGAACTAGACCCACAAACGTATGGCCAACTCATCTTTGACAAAGCAGGAAAGAATATCCAATGGAAAAAAGACAGTCTCTTTAACAAATGGTGCTCGAAGAACTGGACAGCAACATGCAGAACAATGAAACTAGACCACTTTCTTACACCATTCACAAAAAAAAAAAAAAAAAAAAAAAAAAAAAAAAAAAAAAAAAAAAACATCTCAAAATGGATAAAGGACCTGAATGTGAGACAGGAAACCATCAAAACACTAGAGGAGAAAACAGGAGACAACCTCTCTGACCTCAGCCGCAGCAATTTCTTACTTGACACATCCCCAAAGGCAAGGGAATTCAAAGTAAAAATGAACTATTGGGACCTCATGAAGATAAAAAGCTTCTGCACTGCAAAGGAAACAATCAATAGAACTAAGAGGCATCCAATGGAATGGGAAAAGATATTTGCAAATGACATATCAGACAAAGGGCTAGTATCCAAAATGTATAAATAGCTCTCCAAACTCCACACCTGAAAAACAAATAATCCAGTGAAGAAATGGGCAGAAAACATGAATAGACACTTCTCTAGAGAAGACATCCGGATGGTCAACAGGCACATGAAAAGATGCTCAACGACGCTCCTCATCAGGGCAATACAAATCAAAACCACACTCAGGTATCACCTCATGCCAGTCAGAGTGGCCAAAATGAAGAAATCAGGAGACTATAGATGCTGGAGAGGATGTGGCAAAATGGGAACCCTCTTGCACTGTTTGTGGGAATGCAAACTGGTACAGCTGCTCTGCAAAACAGTGTGGAAGTTCCTCAAAAGATTAAAAATAGACAAACCCTATGACCCAGCAGTAGCACTGCTAGGAATTTTCCAAGGGATACAGGAGTACTGATGCATAGGGGCACTTGTACCCCAATGTTTATAGCAGCACTCTCAGCAATAGCCAAATTGTGGAAAAAGCCTAAATGTCCATTAACTGATGAATGAATAAATAAAGTGTGGTTTATATACACAATGGAGTACTATGTGGCAATGAGAAAGAGTGAAATACGGCCCTTTGTAGTAATGTGGATGGAACTGGAGAGTGTGATGCTAAGTGAAATAAGCCATACAGAGAAAGACAGATACCGTATGTTTTCACTCTCATGTGGATCCTGAGACACTTAACAGAAACCCATGGGGGAGGGGAAGGAAAAAAAAGATGTTAGAGTGGGAGAGAGCGCCAAAGTATAAGACACTCTTAAAAACTGAGAACAAACTGAGGGTTGACGGGGGGTGGGAGGGAGGAGAGGGGAGGTGATGGGCATTGAAGAGGGCATCTTTTGGGATGAGCACTGGGTGTTGTATGGAAACTAATTTGACAATAATTTTCATATATTAAAAAAAAAGAGCTGAAAAAAAAAACCACCTCACTCCTGTCAGAATGGCTAAAATTAACACCACAAGTATCAAAACTTGTTGGTGAAGATGTGGTGAAAGGAGAACATTCTTGCACTACTGGTGAGAATGCAAACTGTTGGAGCCACTCTGGAGAACAATATGGAGGCTTCTCAAAAAAGTAAAAATAGAACTACCCAATGATCCAGCAATTGCACTATTAAGTATTTACACAAAGGATACAAAAAACAGATTCAAAGGCGTACATGCACCCCAATATTTATAGCAGCATTATCAACAGCAGCCAAACTATGGAGAGAGCCCAAATGTCCATCGACTGATTAATGGGTAAAGAAGATGTGATATATATACACACTGGAATATTACTCAGCCATCAAAGAGAATGAAATCTTGCCATTTGCAGTGACGGGAATGGAGCTAGTATATACTATACTAAATGAAATAAGTCAATCAAAGAAAGAAAATACCATAGGGTTTCACTCATTTGTGGAATTTAAGAAACAAAACAGATGATCATATGGGAAAGGGGAAAAAAGAGAAGAAAAGGAAACAAACCACAAGAGCCTCTTAATGATATAGAAAAAACTGAGGATTGATGGAGGGAGGTGGGTTGAGTGATGGGGCTAGATGGGTGATGGGTATTATGAAGGGCACTTATTGTGATGAGTGAATTCTTTTGAAACCAATATTGCACTGTATATTAGCTAAGTAATATATAAATAATAACAAAAATAAAACTATAAAAGAAAGATAAACTTCCAAATTAATTTTATGAAGGCAGCATTACACTGATACCAAAACAAGATAAAGACTCTACTAAGAAAGAGCACTATAGGCCCCAATATCCCTGATAAACCTCAGGGATTTCTCAATAAAATACTAGCAAACTTAATCCAACAATACATTAAAAGAATCATTCTGGAGATCATGACCTGAGCTGAAGTTGGACGTTTAACTGACTGAGCCAATGCCTAACCAACTGAGCCCCTCATGTTGTGAATTTTTTAAAGGTAAAAATTTAGTGCAGATATTAGGCTTTTCAAACAGTTCATATATTTGTACATTAAGTGATAATAATTGAATAATTAAGGGAAAGTATTGAAAATATTTTGGTGGATTTCGGATGGAAGACGGCAGTGTAGGAGAACACTGGGCTCCCCTTGTCCTGCTGATGGCTGAGATTCCACCCACATCCACCTAAATAACCCAGAAAAACACCAGAAAACTAACAGAATGGACTCTTCAGAGCCAAGTGTAGACAAGAGGCCCACAGAAGAGGGTAGGAAGAGCAGAGAGGCAGTGCATAAGACATGGACTGGCAGGAGGGAGCTGAAGCGGTGGAGGGGCAGCCCACCCAGCAAGGCAGAGCCGCTGAAGTCTGGCTTGCAAAAGCAGAGGGGCCAGATGCCGTGAGTTCTGACAGTCAGCGGGACATAACATCTGGAATGCTAACAGTCAACAGCTCTGTTCTCAGAGGGCAGGGAGGGCAAGAGGACACTAGGAAGGAGGTTTGTTCAGCCCTGGAAGACACAGCTCAGCTTGGCAAGGGAACAAAGGTGCTGGCAAGCACCATTTCCCTCTCCCATCCCCCAGCCAAAATTCCAAAGGGAACCAATTCTCATCACCAAACTTGCTTGCACTATGCAAATGCCCAACCTTGTGCTTCTGTGGAGCCATCTATCTGATGGGCCTTCCACCCTGAGATGCTGCAGGGCCAATCTTGCAGGGGACCACTGACAGAAAAGCTGGCTAAGCCTGCCCCTCCCGCCCCTGTGAACCATGCGGATCCACCCCAGCTAATACTCCAGGTACCATAGAAGCAGCACCACAACCCTGGCAGTATGCATGTAGCCCAGACAGGGGCCACACCACTCCACAATGAGTCCTGTCCCTGGGAAAGGGGAAGATAAAGTACACACCAGTCTGACCGTGGCCCCAGCTGTGGGCTGGGGGAAGACATCCAATCTGACTGCGGCCCTGCCCACCAACACAAGTTACTCCAGAAGGCACAGGGGGAGTGCCTGGCAGTTTGGAGACACCTGAGGGACTACCCAAGATGACAAAACAAAACAACTCTCCTCAAAAGAAACTCCAGGAAGTAGCGACAGCTAACGAATTGATCAAAAACAATTTAAGTAAAATAACGGAACAAGAATTTAGAATAATAGTCATAAAATTAATCTCTGGGCTTGAAAAAACCATAAAGGAGCACAGAGAATGTATTGTTACAGAGATCAAGGGGCTAAGAAATAGTCATGAGGAGCCAAAAAATGTTATAAATGAGGTGAAAAACAAAATGGAGGCGACCACAGCTCGGATTGAAGAGGCAGAGGAGAGAATAGGTGAATTAGAAGATAAAATTATGGAATAAGAGGACGCTGAGAAAAAGAGAGATAAAAAAATCCAGGAGTATGAGGGGTGAATTAGGGAACTAAGTGATGCAATCAAAAGGGACAATATCCGTATCATAGGAATTCCAGAAGAAGAAGAGAGAGAAAGGGGCTGAAGGTGTACTTAAACAAATCATAGCTGAGAACTTCCCTGATATGGGGAAGGAAAAAGGCATTGAAATCCAAGAGGCACAGAGAACTCCCTTCAGATGTAACTTGAATCGATCTTCTGCATGACATATCATAGTGAAACTGGCAAAATACAAGGATAAAGATAAAATTCTGAAAACAGCTAGGGATAAACATACTCTAACATATAAAGGGAGGCAGATAAGACTAGTGACATATCTACCTACTGACACTTGAAAGGCCAGAAAGGAATGGCAGGAGATCTTCAATGTGATGAACAGAAAAAAATATGCAGCCGAGAATCCTTTATCCAGCAAGTCTGTCATTCAGAATAGAAGGAGAGATAAAGGTTTTCCCCCCCCAAAAAAAGCCCAAAAACTCAGGGAATTCATCACCACTAAACCAGCCCTACAAGAGATCCTAAAGAGGATTCTGTGAGACAAAGTACCAGAGACATCGCTATAAGCATGAAACCTACAGACATCACAATGACTCTACACCCATATCTTTCTATAATAACACTGAATGTAAATGGACTAAATGCGCCAACCAAAAGACATAGGGTATCAGAATGGATAAAAAACAAGACCCATCTATTTGCTGTCTACAAGAGACTCATTTTATACCTGAGGACACCTTCAGATTGAAAGTGAGGGGATGGAGAACTATTTATCATGCTACTGGAAGTGAAAAGAAAGCTGGAGTAGCCATACTTATATCAGACAAACTAGACTTTAAACTAATGGCTGTAACAAGGGATGAAGAAGGTCATTATATAATAATTACAGGGTCTATCCATCAGGAAGAGCTAACAATTATAAATGTCTATGTGCCGAATATGGGAGCCCACAAATATATAAAAAAAAATAATCACAAACATAAGCAACCTTATTGACAAGAATGTGGTAATTGCAGGGGACTTTAATAATCCACTTAGAGCAATGGATAGATCATCTAGACACAGGATCAATAAAGAAACAAGGGCCCTGAATGATACACTGGACAAAATGAACTTGGCAGATATATTTAGAACTCTGCATCCCAAAGCAACAGAATATACTTTCTTCTCGAGTGCACATGGAACATTCTCCAAGATACATCACATACTGGGTCACAAAACAGACTGTCATAAGTATAAAAGAACTGATATCATACCATGCATACTTTCAGACCACAACGCTATGAAACTTGAAATCAACCACAAGAAAAAGTGTGGAAAACCTCCAAAAGCATGGAGGTTAAAGAACACCCTATTAAAGAATCAGTGGGTCAACCAGGCGATTAGAGAAGAAATTTAAAAATATAAGAAAAGAAATGAAAATGAAAAGACAACAATCCAAATCTTTGGGATGCAGTGAGGGCAGTCCTGAGAGGAATATACATTGCAACCCAGGCCTATCTCAAGAAACAAGAAAAATCCCAAATACAAAATCTAACAGCACACCTAAAGGAACTAGAAGCAAAACAGCAAAGACACCCCAAACCCAGCAGAAGAAGAGAAATAATAAAGATCAGAGCAGAAATAAACATTATAGAATCTGAAAAAAAAACTGTAGAGCAGACAATGAAACCAAGAGTAGCTTTTTGGAAAAATAAAAAAAAAATTGATAAACCTCTAGCCAAGCTTCCCACAAGGAAAAGGGACAGGACCCAAAGAGATAAAATCATGAATGAAAAATGGAATTATTACAACCAGTCCCTCAGAAATACAAGCAATTATCAAGAAATACTATGAACAATTACATGCCAAGAAATTTGGCAACCTGGAGGAAATGGACAAATTCCTCAGCACGCACACACATCCAAACCTCAAACAGGAAGAAACAGAAAACTTGAACAGACCCATAACCAGTGAAGATATTGAATCAGTTATCAAAAATCTCCCAACAAACAATAATCCAGGAACAAATGGCTTCCCTGGGGAATTCTACCGGACATTTAAACCACAGAAAATACCTATCCTTCTCAAGCTGTTCCAAAAGATAGAAAGGGAAGGAAAACTTCCAGACTCATTCTATGAAGCCAGCATTACTTTGATTCCCAAACCAGACAGTGCCCCAACAAAAAAAAAATAGAACTACAGGCCAATATCCCTGATGAATATGGATGCAAAAATCCTCAACAAGATACTAGCCAATTAAATTCCACAGCATATAAAAAGAATTATTCACCATGATCAAGTGGGATTCATTCCTTGGCTACAGGGCTGTTCAACATTCACAAATCAATCAATGTGATACATCACATTAATAAAAGAAAAGATAAGAACCATATGATCCTGTCAATTGATGCAGAAAAAGCACTTGACAAAATTCAGCACCCTTTCTTAATAAAACCCTCCAGAAAGTCAGGATAGAAGGAACATACTTAAACATCACCAAATCTATTTATGAAAAGCCCACAGCTAATATCATCCTCAATGGGGAAAGACAGAGCTTTCCCCTTGAGTTCAGGAGCACGACAGGGATATCCACTCTTATCGCTGTTGTTGAACGTGATGTTGGAAGTTCTAGCATCAGCAATCAGACAACAAAAGGAAATCAAAGACATCAAAATTGGCAAAGATGAAGTCAAGTTTTCACTCTTTGCACATGATGTGATATTATAAATAGAAAACCCGATAGACTCCACCAAAAGTCTGCTAGAACTGATACATGAATTCAGAAAAGTTTCAGGATACAAAATTTATGTACAGAAATTAGTTGCATTCCTATACACTACTAATGAAGCAACAGAAAGACAAATAAAGAAACTGATCCCATTCACAATGGCACCAAGAAACATAAAATACCTAAACCTAACCAAACCTAACTAAAGATGTGAAAGATCTGTATGCTGAAAACTAGAGAAAACTTATGAAGGAATTTGAAGAATATACCAGGAAGTGGAAAAACATTCTGTGCTCATAGATTGGAAGGATAAATATTGTTAAAATGTCAATACTACCCAAAGTAATCTCCACATTCAAAGCTATCTCAATCAAAATTGCACCTGCATTCTTCTCGAAGCTAGAACAAGCAATCCTAAAATTTGTATGGAACCACAAAACACCCCGAATAGCACAAGTAATATTGAAGAAGACCAAAGCGGAAAGTGTCACAATCCCAGACTTTAGCCTCTACTACAAAGCTGTAATCATCAAGACAGCATGGTATTGGCACAAAAGAGACACATAGACCAACGGAATAGAATAGAAACCCCAGAACTAGACCCACAAAAGTATGGCCAACTAATCTTTGACAAAGCAGGAAAGAATATCCAATGGAAAAAAGACAGTCTCTTTAACAAATGGTGCTCGAAGAACTGGACAGCAACATGCAGAACAATGAAACTAGACCACTTTCTTACACCATTCACAAAAATAAACTCAGAATGGATACAGGACCTGAATGTGAGACAGGAAACCATCAAAACCCTAGAGGAGAAAGCAGGAAAAAACCTCTCAGATTTCAGTCGCAGAAATTTCTTACTTGACACATCTCCAAAGGCAAGAGGATTGAAAGAAAAGAAATGAACTATTGGGACCTCATGAAGATAAAAAGCTTCTGCACAGCAAAGGAAACAATCAAGTAACCTAAAAAGCAACCGACGGAATGGGAAAAGATATTTGCAAATGACATATTGGACAAGAGGCTAGTATCAAAAAACTATAATGAACTCACCAAATTCCACACCCCCGAAAAAAATCCAGTGAAGAAATGGGCAGATGACATGAATAGACACTTCTCTAAAGAAGACATCTAGATAGCCAACAGGCACGTGTAAAGATGCTCAACGTCACTCCTCATCAGGTAAATACAAATCAGAACCACACTGAGATATCACCTCATGCCAGTCAGAGTGGCTAAAATGAACATATCAGGAGACTATAGATGTTGGAGAGGATGTGGAGAAATGGGTATCTTCTTTCACTTTTGGGAATGCAAACTGGTGCAGCCACTTTGGAAAACAGTGTGGAGGTTCCTCAAAAAATTAAAAATAGATCTACCTTATTACCCAGCAATAGTACTACTAGGAATTTATGCAAGGGATACAGGAGTGCTGATGCATAGGGGCACTTGTACCCCAATGTTTATAGCAGCACTTTCAACAATAGCCAAAGTATGGAAAGAGCCTAAATGTCCATCAACTGATGAATGGATAAAGAACTTGTGGTTTATATATACAATGGAATACTACGTGGCAATGAGAAAGAATGAAATATGGCCTTTTGTAGCAACGTGGATGGAACTGGAGAGTGTTATCTTAAGTGAAATAAGCCATACAGAGAAAGACAGATACCATATGTTTTCACTCTTATGTGGATCCTGAGAAACTTAACAGAAGACCATGGGGGAAGGGAAGGGGAAAAAAAAGTTAGAGAGGGCAGGAGGCAAACCATAAGAGACTCTTAAAAACTGAGAATAAACTGAGGGTTGATGGGGGCGGGAGGGAGGGGAAAGTGGTTAATTGGCATTGAGGAGGGCAGCTTTTGGGATGAGCACTGGGTGTTGTATGGAAACCAAACTGACAATAAATTTCATATTAAAATATAATCATTCTATTTGTAGTTTTTTGAAAAAATCCATATTAATAAGGACAATTGTTGTGTTGAGCACTGGGTGTTTTATGTAAATGATGAATCACTAAATTCTATTCCTGATACCGATATGGCACTATGTGTTATTTGACTAAAATTTAAATAAAAATTTGAAGAAAAAAATAAACATTTTTCCCAGCAAAAATAATTCTAAAAAATAATCATTCACCTTGACCAAGTGGGATTTATTCCTGTGGTGCAGTGGTGTTGTAGTGTTCACATACCAATCAGTGTGGTACACCACATTAATAAAGGAAATGATAAGAGCTGTATGACCCTTTCAATAGTTGCGTGAAGAACATTTGACAAAGTACAATATCCATTCATGATAAAACCCCCAATCAATGTAGGTTTAGAGGGAACATATCTCAACACAGTAAAGGCTATTTATTTAAAAGCCACAGCTAATGTCATACTTAACAGGGAAAAACTGAGAAGTTTTCCTCTATGGTCAGGAACAAGACAGGGATGTCCACTCTAACCACTGTTATTTAACATAGTACTAGAAGCCCTAGTCACAGATAGCAGATTATAAAAACAAATAAAAGGCATCCACATTGGAAAGGAAAAAGTAAAACTTTCACTGTTTGCAGATGACATGGTAGTCTATATAGAAAAACTGAAAGACTCCACTAAAAAATGCTAGAATTGAGACATGAATTCAGTAAAGTCACAATATACAAAATAAGTGTATAGAAATATGTTGCATTTCTATACATGAATAAAGAAGCAGCGAAAAGAAAAATCAAGGAATCAATCCCATTTAAAATTGCACCAAAAACAATAAGATACCTAGAAATAAACATAACCATAGTGGTAAAAACCTGTGCTCTGAAAACTATAAAATACTGATGAAATAAGTTGAAGATGACACAAAGAAATGTAAAAGCATTCGATGCTCATAGATTGGAAGAACAACTACTATTTAAAATATCTACACTACCCAAAACAATCTACACATTTAATCC
Organism: Panthera onca; assembly: GCF_046562875.1. Classification (NCBI taxonomy): domain Eukaryota; kingdom Metazoa; phylum Chordata; class Mammalia; order Carnivora; family Felidae; genus Panthera; species Panthera onca. The sequence goes on from NC_138357.1 coordinate 67,564,755, forward strand.
AATCCTTGTCAAAATACCACCAGCATTTTTCACAAAGCTAGAACATACAATCCCAAAATTTGTATGGAACCACAAAAGACCCTGAATAGCCAAAGCAACCTTCAAAGAAAAGCAAAACTGGAGGTATCACAATTCCAGACTTCAAGTAATATTACAAAGCTGTAGTGATCAAACAGTATGGTACTGGCACAAAAACAGACAACATAGACCAATGGAACAGAATAGAAAACCCAGGAGTAAACCCACAACTATATGGCCAATTAATCTTCAACAAAGCAAGAAAAAATACCCAATGAGAGAAAGACAGTCTCTTCAACAAACAGTGTTGGCAAAACTGGACAGCAACATGCAAAGAAAAAAAATTGGAACAATTTCCTACACCATATACAAAAATAAATTCAAAATGGTAATGTCCTAAATGTGAGACTTGAAACCATAATAATTCTAAAAGAGAACACAGGCATTAACTTTTTGACACCGACTGTAGGAACTTCTTACTAGATACATCTCCTAGGGAAGGAGAAACAAAAGCATAAATAAACTGTTGGGACTTCAACAAAATCATAAGCTTCTGCACAGTGAAGGAGACTATCAAGAAAACTAAAGGGCAACCTATGGAATGGGAGAAGATATTTGCAGATAACATATCTGATAAAGGGTTAGTACCCAAAATATATAAAGAATGTATACAACTCATAGCCCAAAAAATGAGTAATCCATTAAAAAATGGGCAGAAGATGTGCATAGACATCTTTCCAAAGAAGATATACAGATGGCCAACAGACACATAAAAAGATGGTCATTACTGGTAGGGAAATGCAAATCAGAGCTACAATGGGATATCACCTCACACCTGAAAAAGAATGGTGAAAAAACAAACTAAATCACTATCTTACACCATATACAAAAATAAACTCAATATGGATTAAAGACTTGAATATGTGACCTGAAAACCTAAATCTCCTAGAAAAAAAGAACCTAGATTGTAAGGTTTTTAACATCATTCATAATCATGTTTTTTTGGATCTGACTCCAAAGCAAGGGAAATATAAATAAATATAAATAAACGGAACTACATCAAACCATAAAGCTTCTGCACAGTGAAGGAAACCATTAACAAAATAAAAAGGTGACCACTGAATGGGGAATATATTTGCAAGTCATATATATGGTGTTAATTTCAAAAATATATAATAAGTTATACAACTCAATAAGAAAAAAAAACACCATAAAAAACACCCTAAATAATCCAATTTAAAAATAGGAAGACGAGTGGGTGCTGCAAGATGGCGGAATAGGAGGACCCTAAGTTCAACTCATCCCATGTTTACAACTAGATATCATTCACATCCTTGTCAATAAAATGGAGAATGATCCAAAGACTAGCAGTACAAAATCCACAACTAAATGTAGAAAAGAAGGCATATCAGAGGGACTAGGAAGGGCAGAACTGGTGGTTGGGAGCTGCCCCCAGGAAGGAGGGAACTGAGGGCACAGAGAGGGGAAAGGACCAGGGAGCCCACATGAGGAAAATGAATCCCCATAAACACTGACCTTGAAAAACAGAGGAGCTGAATTCTGTGAGTTTGTGTAACCAGCAGAACTTAGAGGCTGGAGCTTTAAATGTCAGCTGACTCAGCACTGGGTAAGTGGGGGTGGGAAATGTGAGTGATAGCCAGGTCCCCAATTGCAAAGAGATGACAGCCTGAGGAGAGGCAACATGGAAGTGACAATCTGTACAATAGGAGAGAGATCTCTTTATACTGATTTTGAAACATGTTAGGGTACTTCTATGAGAACAAAGAAGCTGGCAGTCACCATTTTTCTCCTCCAACCCCCAGAATAAACACAGAGCCACTTGCCAGAGGCAGCTCTGAACAGACAGTTGCTACCTAGCTTTCTAGCAGTGCATCCTGCCCCTGAGTTCTCCTGAAGATTTACCCACTTCAAGCCTGCTGGTCTCAGTCGTGGGCTTGGTGCTGTTTTTGCTAATGCTGCTCACCTTACCCAACTGCTAGCTTTGCATACCATGCCATCATGGCCAATGTGCTTCAGGGGATCTGGTCTAAGATTGGGGCCCAATGCAAATTTTGCTAATGCCATGCCTGTCCCACCCAGGAGAAAAAGTATAGATACTGCATGCCCTGGGCACCACTTCTTCTGTGTGCCACATCCCTGGCCACCCCTGCATTTCAGGAAAGCCAGCCTAGGACTAGTAGCTCACTGAAAATTTTGATAATGCCATGTGCATGCCCTGCCCAGCTGCCATCCACATAGATGTCAAATACTCCCAGCTGCCACTACTGCCCCTGAACCCCACACCATTGGTGGCCACCTGGCTATGGAGGAACTCGCCTAGGAGTATTGGCTCAGCACAAATTTTGCTACCACCATTACCCCACCCCCATGCCCTTGTACTGTCATGCCCTGTTATAGCCAGCTTGCTTGGGTCTCTCTAACATCACAGTGAGCAAGCAAAGCCAACAAAAGGCAAAGAATCAGTGAAGAACCATGGGCTAAAAGGAATGTGACTCACATCCAATAACAGAATGAAGAAACACACATAGAAGGCTGCCCTGAAGTACGAGTTTCTGGTGAACAAGGGAGAATGATGTCAGGACATCACATGACCTCTTATTCATAAAACCACTACCTACAAGAGTAGCAGGTGTAGCTGAGAAGCAGACACAGAAGTAGACAAAGTGGGGAGACAGAGAAATATGTTCCAAGTGAAAGAACATGACAAAAGCACAGCAGGAGATCAAAGTGAAAGAGAAACAAGCAATATGCCTGGTGGAGAATTTAAAGTAACGATCATAAAGATACTCACTGGACTTCAGAAAATGGTGCAGGACATCAGTGAGATCCTTAAAAAACATATTAAAAATGACATACCAGGGATTAAGAACTCAATAAGTGAAGCTAAAAATACAATACTAGGCTACGGGAATAAATAGTAGGCTACAGGAAGCAGAGGAACATATCAGTGACCTGGAGGATAGAGTAATGGAAAGCAAACTGAACAGGTGAGAGACAAATACTTCATAATGAGAATAGACTTAAAGAACTCATTGACTCCATCAAGCAAAATAACATTCACATTATAGGGATTCCAGAAGAGGAAGAGAGGAAAACAGTGGCAGAAAATGAGTTTGAAGAAATAATAGATGAAAACTTCATGAATATGGGGAAGAAACAGAGATCCAGATTCAGGAGGCCCGGATATCCCCAACAAATTGAACCCAAGGAGGTCCACACCAAGATATATAGTAATTAAAATGGCAAAAAAAATAGTGATAAAGAAAAATTTTACAGGCTCCTCAAGAGAAGAATATAATTACATATAAAGAATCCCTGTAAGGCTATTAGCTGATTTTTCAGCAGTAACTTTGCAGGCTAGAAAAGAGTGATATGATATGCTCAACGTGCTGAAAGGGGAAAATGTGCAGCAAAGAATACTGTACTCATGAAGGCTATCATGCACAAAAGAAGGAGAGATAAAGAGTTTCCCAGACAAACAAAAGTTAAAAGAATTTATGACTACTAAACCAGCCCTACAAGAAATGTTTAGGAGGACTCTGAGTGGAAAACAAAAAACATAAGTAAGCATAAGAAAAATAGGAAGCAAAAAATAAAAAAATATAAAAGACGATACCAAATATCTGAAACGTGGAGGGGCAAAAGTAAAGAATAAGCTCAAAAATAAACGAACATCAGCTTAATATAGACTTATGTACAGAAGATATTATATATAAACTAAATGGTAACTACAAATCAAAAGACATTAATAGACATGCAAAAAATAAAGGCAAGGAACCCAAATATATGACTAAAGAAAACCAGCAAACCATTAAAGAGAGAAATAGAAGAAAGGATCATAGAAAAACTAGAAAAAAAGAAAAAATGTAACAAAATATTAATAAACCAATATCAATAATTACTTTGAATTTAAATGGACTAATTGCTACAATCAAAATACATAGATGGATACAAAATGGATGGAAAAACAAGACTCATCTATATGCTTCCTACAGGAGACTCATATCATACCTAAAGACACTTACAGATTGAAAGTGAGAGGCTGGAGAAATATTTATCATGCAAAGTGATGTCAAACGAAAGCCAGAGTAGCAATACTTTTATCAGGCAAAAGACTTTAAAACACAGTCTGTAAACAGAGACAAAGAAGGACAGTATATATTAATAAAGGGACAGTCCAACAAGAAGATATAACAAGTATATATATATGTATATATATACATTATATTATATATACTGTATATATATTATATATACAATATATATTATATTATATATATTGTATATTATATTGTATATATATTATATTATATTATATTATATTATATTATATTATATTATATATATTGTATATATATTATATATACAATAATAGTAGAAGACATTAACAACCCACTTACATCAATGGACAGATCATCCAAGAGAAAACCAACAAGAAAGTAGTGACTTTGACACATTGGACCAGATGAAATTAATAGATATATTCTGAGCACTACATCGTAAAATAGTAAGATATGAAGGGTACACAGAATATTCTCTAGAATAGTTCACATATGCCACAAAACATGCCTCAACAAATTTAAAAAGACTGAAGTCATATCATGCATATTTTTGGACCACAATGCTATTAAATTAGAATTCAAAGAAAAGAAAAAATCTAGAAAGACAAAAAATACTTGAAGGTTACTGGAGGGATTCTGGGAGGGGGGGGATGGGATAAATGGGTAAGGGGAATTAAAGAATCTACTCCTGAAATCATTGTTGCATTATATGCTAACTAATTTGGATGTAAATTTTAAAAAATAAAAAATAAGATTAAAAAAAATAGCATGCTACTAAACAATGAATGGGTCAAATAAGACATCAAAGACGTCAAAAAGTACATGGAATCAAATGAAAATGAGAACACAATGTTCCAAAACCTTTGGAATGCAGAGAAATATATTCCAAGAGGGAAGTTTATAGCAATACATGCTTATCTCAAGAAGCGAGAAAATTTTAAAATAAGCAGCCTGACTTTACAAACCTAAGGGAGCTAGATAAAGAACAACAAATAAACCTAAAAATAGCAGAAGGAAAGAAATAATAAATATTAGAGCAGAAATAAATGATATAGAAAGAAAAAAAACAATAGAACAGATCAATGAAAGCAGGAGTTTGTTCTCCAAAATGATCAACAGAATTAATAAACCTCTAGCTTGACTCATGAGAGAAGAGAGAGAGAGAGAGAGAGAGAGAGAGAGATGACTCAAATAAACAAAATCAATGATGAAAGAGGAGAAATAATCAACACCACAGAAATACTAACAATTGTAATGAAATATTATGAAACACTATATGCCAACAAATTAGACAACCTAGAAGAAATGGATAAATTCCTACAAACATATAATCTACTGAAACTAGATCAGGAAGAACTAGAGAATTTGAACAGAGTACCAGCAAGAAGATTGAATCAATAATCAAAAAACTCCCAATTAACAAAAGACCAGGGCCAGATGGCTTCACAGGTGAAACCAAACATTTAAAGAAGATTTGATACCTATTCTTCTCAAAATATTCCAAAAAATACAAGAAGAAGCAACACTTCCAAATTCATTCTATCAAGTGAGTATCACCCTTATACCAAAACCAGATAAACATACTGAATAAAAGGACAAATACAGGCCAATATCTCTGATGAACATAAATGAAAAACCCTCAAAAAATATTAGAAAACAGAATCCAACGATACATTAAAAAAATCATTCGCTGCATTAAGTGGGATTTATTCCTGGTTTGGAAGGGTGGTTCAGTGTTCACAAATCAATTAATGTGATACATCACATCAATAAGAGAAGGGGAAAAAATGATTATTTCAATAGATGCAGAAAAAACATTTGACAAAATACAACATTTACTCCTGATAAAAGCCCCCAACAAAGTAGGTTTAGAGGGAACATACCTCAACATAATAAAGGCCATACATATGAAAACCCCCAGTAAACATCATACTCAATGGATAAATATGAGAGCTTCCCACCCTAAGGCCAGGAATAGGACAAGGATGTCCACTCCCACCACTTTAGAAATAATGATTTATTTTATTTCTGAGACAGAGAGACAGCACGAGTGGGAGAGGGGAAGAGAGGGAGGGGCAGAGAGATAGGGGGACAGAGAACCCCAAGCAGGCTCTACCCTGTCAACACAGAGCCAAACCCATGGACTGTGAGATCATGATCTGAGCTGAAGTCAGATGCTTAACTGACTGAGCCACCCAGGAACTCCCCACCACTGTTATTTAACATAGTGCTGCTGGAGGTGCTAGCCACAGCAATTAAACAACAAAAGGAAATAAAAGGCATCCAAATTGTCAAGGAAGAAGTAAAACTTTCATTATTTGCAGATGACATGATACCATATATAGAAAATCCAAAAGATTCCACCAAAAAACTATTAGAACTCATAAACAAATTCAGTAAAGTCACAGGATACAAAATCTGTTGCATTTCTATGTGCTAATAATGAAGCAACAAAGAGAAATTAAGAAAACAATCCCATTTACAACTGCACCAAATGTAATAAGATACCTAGGAATAAACCTAACCAAATAGGTGAAAGACCTATACTCTGGAAACTGTAACGCAGTGATGAAAGAAATTAAATATGACACAAAGAAATGAAAAAGACAGTCCATGCTTATGGATTGGAAGAACAAATATTGTTTAAATTTCTATACTACCCAAAGCAATCCATACATTTAATGCAATCCCTATCAAACTACCAACAGCATTTTTCATACAATAAGAATAAACAATCCTAAATTTTGTATGGAACCACAAAATTGCTTGGATAGCCAAAGCAATTTTGAAAAAGAAAAGCAAAGCTTAAGACATCACAATTCTGGATTTCAAGTTATATTACAAAGCTGTAGTAATCAAAACAGTACTGGCACAAAAATAGATACCTAGATCAATGGAACAAAATACAAAACCCAAAAATGAACCCACAACTCTATGGTCAATTAATCTGCAACAGAGCAAGAAAGAATGTCCAATGGGAAAAAGTCCTTCAACAAAATGATGTTGGATAGCAACATGCAAAAGAATGAAATGGGACTTCTTTCTTACACCATACACAAAAATGAATTAAAAACAGATTAAATGTGATATCTGAAACCATAAGAATCCTAGAAGAGAGCACAGGAAGTAAGGTCTCTGACATCTACCATAGCAATATCTTTCTAGATATGTCTACTGAGGCAAAGGAAATAAAAGTAAAAATATTCGGACTACATCAAAATAAAACTGTCCTGTATTGGGGCACTTGGGTGACTCAGTAGGTTAAGCATCTGACTTTGGCTCAAGTCATGATATCATGGTTAGTGAGTTCAAACCATGTGTTTGGGGTCTGTGCTGACAGACCGTGTTGGGGTCTGTGCTGACAGCTCGGAGCCTGGAGCCTACTTTGGATTCTGTGTCCCATTCTCTCTCTGCCCCTCCCACACTTGTGCTCTGTCTCAAAAATAAATAAAATGTAAACAACAACAACAACAACAACAACCCCAAGCTCCTGCATAGCAAAGGAATCAATAAAGAAAACTAAAAGAATATCTACTGAATTGGAGAAGACATTTAAAAATGACATATCCTATAAAGGATAACATCCAAAAATATAGAAAACTGATACAACTCAATATCTAAAGAACACATAATCCAAATAAAAATGTTCAGAAGACATGAACAGACATTATTCTAAGAAGGTATACAGATGGCCAAAATATACATGAGAGGATGCTCAATATCACTCATAATCAGGGAAACAGAAATCAAAACTGCAACGAGATATCACCTCAGACCCGTCAGAATGACTGAAATGAAAACACAAGAAACAGTAAGTGGTGGCAAGGATATGGAGAAAGGAACTCTTGCACAGTTGGTAAGAATGCAAACTGGTTCATTCACTCTGGGTAACAGTACAGAGACCCCTTGGGAAATGAGAAATAGAACTACCCTACAATTCAGCAATCACACTACTGGGTATTTACCCAAAGAATACAGTAACACTAATGCAAAGGGATACATGAACCCCTATGTTTAGAATGCATCATTTACAATAGCCAAATTATGGAAGCAGCCCAGGTGTCCATGAATGATGAATCGATAAAGAAGATGTGTTGTATATATACAATGGAATTTTACTCAGCCATAAAAGAAAGTAAAATCTTGCCTTTTGCAACAACATGAATGGAGCCAGAGAGTATAATGCAAGTGAAATGTCAGTAAAATGCCATATGATTTCATTTATATGTGGAATATAAGAAACAAACATACAGAGAAGGACAAGTAAAGAAAAAAGGATGAGAGAGAAACAAACCAAGACACAGAAAAATATAGAGAACAAATCGATGGTTACCAGAGAGGAGGTGGGTGCGTGATAGGTAAAAAATACAACTAGGATTAAGGACTGCACTTGTGTAGATGAACACTGGGTGAGGTATGGAATTGTTGAATATAATACACCTGAAACTAATAAAACACTGTATGTTAACTATAGAGGTGTTTAAAATTCAATTAAATTTAATTAAAAAGAAAAGGATTGTCAATAACAAGGAATGTTCTGGGTGGAGAGAAGGAAATGTCTTAGTTTTTTCAGATTGCTACAACAGAATGCCGTAGACTGGGTGGCATATTAACATCAGAAATTTTTGCCATGGTTCCGGAGACTGGGAAGTCCAACATTAAGTCTTTGGTTGATTTGGTATCTGGTGAGAGCCCACTTCCTGGTTCAGCCGCCTTCTCACTATGTTTTGCCATGGTGGAGTGGGCAAGGGAACTTTCTGAGGTCTCTTTTGTAATGGCACTAATCCCATTCGTGGAAGCTCCATTTTCATGATCTAATCACCTTCCAAGGGCTCCACCTCCAAATACTACCACATTGGGGGTGCACCTGGGTTGCTCATTCAGTTAAGCTTCTGGCTTTGGCTCAGGTCATGATCTCACAGTTTATGGGGTAGAGCCCCGCATCAGGGTCTGCACTGACAGCTCTGAACTTGCTTCGGATTCTCTCTCTCCCTCTGTCTCTGCCCCTCCCCTGCTTGTGCTCTCATTCTCTCTCTCTCTCTCTCTCTCTCTCTCTCTCTCTCAAAATAATAAATAAATACACACTTTTAAAAAACCCAAATACTACCGCACTGGGGATTGATTTGGTTTCAATATATGAATCTTGAGGGCACAAAAAGTTTTAATATATAGCAGGAAGCATAAGTCTTTCATAAAATAGGGGATGCTTTCTCAAATTGATAGTGGAATCTTCTACCTTGAGGACCTGCCCTTCTTCTATGACTGAGTGAAAGACAATATTGCCTGAAAGCAGAGGAATGATCTACAGTGGTTTTCAAACTTGAGTGTGTATCAAAATCACCTTGGGGGCATTCTTAAAATACAGATTTCTGAGCCTCAACTCCGGAGTTTTTGATTCATAATTTCCTTGGTGAGGCCTGCGAATGTGCATTTCTTTCTTTTCTTTTCTTTTTTTTAAATGAGTACTTATTTTGAGAGAGAGAAAGCAATTTGGGAAGGGGCAGAGAGAGAGAGAGGGAGAGAAAGAATCCCAAGCAGGCTCTGCACTGCTAGCGCAGAACTTGATGCGATGCTCAATCCCATGAACTGTGAGATCATGACTTTAGTTGAAATCGAGAGTCAAACACTTAACTTACTGAGCCACCCAGGCACCCCAAGAATGTGTATTTCTGACAAATCTCCACATGAGGCTGATGGTAGTGTTCTTGGGACTACACTTTGAGAACCACTGGTTCAGACCTATAAATCTTGTTAAAATGCAGATTATGTTTTAGTAGGTCTGGTGTGGGGTCTGAAATGCTGCAGTATCAGCATCAGTATCAGTATCTTTGGAGTCCTGGTATAGGTAGGAATATGTGGACAAGTCAGAAATATTGGCAACCTACTGCTGCACCTGTGAAGAGTCCACTTAATTGTCCTCAATGATCCAATTATTTGTACTCCTGAGTATAGTGAGTCAAGCAAAAGTGGCTGAGAATTTTAGGAGTGACTGGAGAGAAGGAAGTTTTCATGTGTGCATCAATGTGTATCCACAACGTTAGTCACATTGCCTCTAAGAATTCCTGCAGCTTCCATACTTAACATGTAATTCAGAGATCAGTAGTTTTTAAACTTGAGTGCATAATAGAATCACTGGTGGTCTTGTGGACAATGAAGATTTCTGATTCTCACTCCAGATTAATTTAATCAGAATATTTAGAGATAAAGCCAGATTATTTAATTTTTTACAACTTACCTGGTATTCATCAGTGTTTGAGAAGGATCACCATAGAAACTCCTGGGACAAAGTTTTCTCTTTGCTATGGCAAAATTGAATTGACTCCAGTTCACTTTAAAACTTGAAAAGTCAGAAAGTGGCAGCTGTGGTAGGAAAATAAAATAACTACCCACCTATATTTTAGCAAGAGTTGAGGGGTCTACAAGAATTCCTGGCCTCCTATTTATCAAGAATTTTGGTGGTGTTTTGAAATGGTTACATGGAAGTTTGAGCTGAAATAGGCAACTCTTCCAGAAACTGTAGCCTGAAAAATGTATGGCCCTTGAGATTGATTAATCTCAACAATTGGAATTGTACTCCAAAGCAAACAGGTGGCTGCTTCAGACTTCAGAGTACAGGAGTCACATGCTTGGAGCAGCCTTACTCCCAGGGTATAAAACAAACAAAAGGAAGACATGCACCTGGGGATGTTGAGGGGAAATCCCTGATGGAATAGATTATTTTCTCCTCAAAGTTGGGACCTTTCACCTGCATCTCTAACCTGATGTAGCCACATAGCACACACGCACGTGTGCACGTGCATGCACACACGCACCATATGTATGGAATTTTTGACTTACAATGTAATTTGGATTTTAGGGACTTTACCTTTTAATCTGGTTTCCTGAAAAGCCCCAAACCTAGTGTTGAGGAGATACATAACCTTCATTTTTGCTAGAACAATAGCATAATAGTACAATAGAATGAACACTGAATTGGGAATTAGGAGGTCTTTGCTCTACCCAGAAATTTCTCCTAATAAATTATGTGACTTAAAGCAAGATGCTATCCCATCTGCAGGTCCTCAGCTTTATCATCTGACAGTAAGAAGGTTGAACAAGTTGTTTACAAGTGTCTCTCAGTTCTGATGCTCTGGCTTGGTAGCTACTCAGCTTTTGAGGGCCAAGCAATATAGTGCTTTAGAGCACAGACACTGGCCTCAAGTTGGATGGATTCAAATTCAAGCTCTACTACTCCTTAATTAACCTTGATCAAGCTTTTAAAACTATTTGAGCCTCAGTTTTATCATCTATAAAATGAGAATAATAGTAGTATTAACATAGGTGGCTAAAAAGCAACTAAAAAAATGTCCAGAATATGGCAATTTCTCAATAATTTCATTATTCGTTTTCTAATTCTTACCATTTTTTCCTTGAATTGCACACTCAGACTGTAAGATGTCAGCAGATATTGAAAATGTGTCAAAAGGGTCCCTGGTACAAAACAATTTTCCTTACCATCTGAAATTATGACCTTTTAAAAAAAAAAGTTTATTTTGAAAGAGAGAGAGAAAGCATGAATGGAAAAGGGCAGAGAGGGAGGGAGAGAGAGAATCCCAAGCAGGCTCTGCACTGTTAGTGAGGAGCCTGATGTAGGGCTCAAACTCACGAACAGTGAGATCATTACCTGAGCTGAAATCAAGAATAAAAGGCTTAACCAACTGAGCCACCCAGGCACCCCTGGTATTACAACTTTAAAGAATTATTGTTAGTTTTCTTATTCTTTGTTAAAAAAATAAATCTGGCCATATCACTTTGCTACCTATTTTCAATGGCTCCCTACTACCTATGAAATAAAGTCTCAGCACCTCAGAATGGCAAACAAGGCCCTCAATAACAAGGCCCCTGCATATTCTACCTTTCCCTTTCCCTGACCTTTTTATAAACATTTGTTCTGGCCAGAGGACTAAAGATATAGTTCTTCATATACATTTTTTTCTTTCTTATACCCATGCCATTGTTCCAGCCATTCCTTCTATGTAAAATGGATTTTCTTGGTATTTCTTTCAATATTTTCTCAGAGCCATCTTTTTGAGGCCCAGCTTAAATACTATTTTTTTTTCCACAAAGTCTTTCTTATTCCTTAAATCTGTATTCTTCTCTTTTACCTCCAAATTCTCAAATGTATTTGAGGGATACATCTCTCAGTGCTTAAACTATGATAATCAGGGAACTCCTTAACTTATCTCTTCTTCACTTCAGTATCCAAAGAGCACAGAGTAATTACTATAACTAGGGTAATTGAATTGGATGTAGGGTAAACCATATATGTTGGCTATTTCATCAAGTTCAAATATTGGAGTGAAGTGAGTTTAATCAAAGTGGATTCAGATGGAGGATTTCTAATCTGGGGTTTAAAGAAGAGAGAGATCCAGATTTCTAGATATGATGAATTTAGGTGAAGAGAAATTGGAAAATGGTTCTGTGCACAAAGATGAAAAAATTTAATTGGGAGTTGGAGTAGGGATAAGTCAAGCTGGCTGGTATAGCAAGTCTATGTTGGAGAGTGATAGAATATGAATAAAATTCTACTGTTTCCCATAAAGACAATACTATATCCATGGATAAGATTGAGAAATGTAGCCTTTTAAAAAAACTCAAGTATATTTAACACAATGTTACATTAGTTTCAGGTGTATAAAGAAATGAATTTTGATAACAATAATTAGAATGGTGCAAAGTTGAACAAAACCTGAAAAGCACTGCCTACTGAATCAATGTTGGTCTGCTGCATGCTCATTTCTCTGTACTAGATTCTCTCCTATTTAAAGTTTTGATCACTTATGCATAGATGAGAAATTTTCAAAGTCAAATAGACAGTGTCAGCACAAAGTAGGATGTCCATCATTGGAGATAATAAAAAAGAGGCCAAATATTGTTAAAGAAACGTATATAATGGGTGGAAAGCTTAAATAGATAAAATCTGTCTTTTTCTAAATCTAGTAATCTGAAATGACTAGTCTTATAGGTGAAACAAGAAGAAATTTAAAGGAATACTTTTTTTACACTTAGTTTTTAAAAGTGCACAAATAAAGGTTAGTTAAAAATAATGAGATTCTATTAATGTAGTTTAGGACTGAAATAGTTTTTGTTCTTTAGTGGGCCATTTAAACTTTCAGTTAACCACATGTAGGTTCTTGGGATCCAATTAAGAATTAATGGCCAGGAGGGGCGCCTGGGTGGCGCAGTCGGTTAAGCGTCCGACTTCAGCCAGGTCACGATCTCGCGGACCGTGAGTTCGAGCCCCGCGTTGGGCTCTGGGCTGATGGCTCGGAGCCTGGAGCCTGTTTCCGATTCTGTGTCTCCCTTTCTCTCTGCCCCTCCCCCGTTCATTCTCTGTCTCTCTCTGTCCCAAAAATAAATAAAAAACATTGAAAAAAAATTAAAAAAAAAAAAAAAAAGAATTAATGGCCAGGAGCAACTGGCTGGCTCAGTCAGTAGAGCATGTGACTCCTGATCTCAGGGACATAAGTTTGAGACCCACATTGGGTGTAGAGATTACTTTAAAAAATGGCCAAGTTGGTTGATTGGAAGAAATGTATCCATCCACTTTCACTTGAATCTCTTGATAAAGAGCAAAGCAAAACACCTTTAAGTCACAGATTTTTTTAGGTAGATGCTTTATATCATTTTGTCCCTGCTTGGAACCCAGTGAATAATAATAATAATAATAATAATAATAAAAACAACCAAAACCAAACCAAACAAAACCAAACAAAACAAAACAAAACCAAAACAAAACAACCTTAGGAAAACTGAATACTATGCTGAAAAAAAAATTCTGTTCTAAAGTGGTCTTTTTAGGGAACTTGTGTACACATCCCAATGGACAGCATGTGCGCAGGGCTTTCAAGCATGGGACACTGGGAATTTGAGCTGGAATGAGCCTCCAGGTGGACAAGTACTGTTGCTGATACTTGGCATACCTGGACTATCATCATGAGCAGGTGGCCCAGCTTTGCAACGTGGTGCAAAGTGGTGACTTTCCTCATCTTTTGTGTATGGTTCATCTGGTGCTGGGAAAAAAGACAAGAATTATGTGTATTCTTGAATTTTATGGTGTGTGAGTGGAAAAATTGAGAATTGAACACCAGACCTTCACAACTCCATCTAAAAAGAAAACTGAAATTAGTGGCATTGCAAACAATTATCGCTGAAGTTAATCCCAGTGATTCTGGAAGTAGTGATTGGGTAGTAATCCAGGAGATATTGAAAACAGTGATACAATCACAGCAACTTGAAGCAAATTCTCAAAGAGATCTTAAAGTGGTATTATTGACAGAGGTTGACAAACTCACCAAAGATACTCAACGTGCCTCGCATAGAACCATGGAAAATATATGTCCACTTCAGATTGATCTTGTGTTGCAATTCTACATCTAAAGTGATACCACCTATTTGTAGGAGGTGCCTGACAGTTTGTGTGCCTGCTCTCAGCATTGAAGATATTTTTCATGTGTTATATATTGTGTGTAAGCCAAGGAAGGTCTGAATCTTCCTTCACAACTTGGTTCATTAGACTTGCAGAGAAGTCCTTCAGGAATCTCCAAAAACACCCTACTTATGTGTGAAGCCTGAAGAGTGCAACAATATATTTTTGATGCAGATCAAGAAATCCCTGAAACAGATTGGGAGGTGTATCTGAAGGAGACTGCCAACGCTATTGCCAATCATCAGACTCCACAAAGTCTCCTTAAAGTTCGTGGAAGACTTTTTGAGCTTCTAACTCAATGTATTCCTCCTGAAATAATAATGCAGGGCCTTCTCTCAGAAATTTTACATAACTGTGATGGACAACTGAAAGGAGAAGTGACCCAAATGATGACTTACTATGAACATCGTCTGCAGCTGGGTAGCAAAGCCATTTATGATTTGGAAGCATTGTGATTGTGGCCAAATGTATGGCACTTTATAAAAAGTTCATGGAGGATGGATTGGAAGGCATGATGTTTTGACATATTGGCAACTATCCTAATATTTCTCAGTATCATCATTTACATTCAGTTTATATTGGAAGAGCTGCAGGTAAAATAAACCAAATTTACATAAAAAATAAAGTGATCTTTTGCAAACACACTTTAATCTAAGTGTTGTAAATAAATAGCTTGAATAGTATTCAATAGCTTGAAGTTTTAATTAGATTTAGTAGTTACTTAAATGTACTATGGCAATTATAGTATGGCATTACTATGTTATAAAATGTTGAAAATGGCATAGTTTGAAAAACGTTATAATTAATTTTACAAATTTAGCTGACATCTTTAAAGGTAAAGAATATTTTACCATTGACTTTTTTTCCAGCTTTATTGAGATATAATTGACATATAACGTTGTGTAAGAGTAAGGTTTCCAAGGTTTTCATTTGTACACTTATATATTTCAAATTGATCACCACCATAGTGTTAGCTAATATCTCCATCATGCTGTGTAATTATCATTTTGTGTGTCTGTGTGTGTGGTAAGAACATTTAAGACCGACTCTCTTAGCAACTTCCACGTATATAATACGGTATTATTAACTATAACCACCATGTTGTGCATTAGATCTTCAGAAGTTATTCATCATATAACAGGAAGTTTGAATCCTTTAACCAATGTCTTCCCATTTCCCCCAACCTCCAGCCCTGGTAAACACCACTGTACTTTATATAAGTTTTGCTTTTTTAGATTTCACGTATAAGTGGAATATAGTATATGTCTTTATGTAGTATATGTCTTTATCTGACTTATTTCATTTAGCATAATGCCCTCATATTTCATCCATGTTGTTATAAATGTATGCCATTGACTTTTGACAGTAATTGTTGCTTTTATTGTATTTATTCATTTGTTTCTCTAATAAAAAGTATAGTAAGCTGCTTCTACATATCAGTTACTGTGCTAGGTATTAGGAATAAAATAATGAGAAAAATCTGGTCCTGATTTTATGGTACTTACAGTCTAGTAAGTGGTATAACAAAACACAAATATAGTATCACAACTATAATAAATGCTACAAATGTGAGATATTTTGAGCTATAGGAGCCTATCTTGGGGGGATTTGACCTATCCAGTGAGGTCAGTGATGGCTTTATTGAAGAAAATATGCTTAAAATGTGATGTGATGGAAGAATGGGATGATAACCAAGTTGGGATGCAGAGGACTTACAGAAGTAGAAGGAGTCATTTCCAGGCCTAGGGAGCAGAATAGGTTCTCAGGGGCTATAGGGAGCATGGGGGTGTATCTGAAGCATCAATGTGAAGATAAAAGTGATGAAAGATGGGGCTGGATATGTAGGAACTAAAGACGATGCAGTCCATGTTAGGGATTTTGATCTTTATTTACCTGAAAAATTAAGGAAACAGCCACTTTGGAAGATAGTTCAGCTGTTTATTGTAAAGATAAACACAATAATACCATATGATCCAGCAATCACATTCCTAAGTATTTATCCAATTCATTAAAAAATTATGTCCACATTTGACCATGAAAGTTTATAGCAACTCTATAATCACCAAAAACTGGAAGCAACTAGAATGCCCTTCAATAGGTAAATGAGTAAGGAAGCTGTGGTACATCCATACAATGGAGTGCTATTCAGTGATGAAAAGAAATGAGCTACCAATTCATATGAAGACATGGATTAATCTTAAATTCATATTGCTAAGTGAAAGAAGCCAGTCTGAAAACTCTATATATTATATTATTTCAGCTACATGATATTTTGGAAAAAGCAAAATTATAAGGCCAGTAAAAAAAAAAAAATCATTGGTTGCCAGAGGGAGGTGTGTTGGTGAAGCACAGGGGAGTTTTTAGGGTGGTAAACCTATTATGTATGATACTGTAATAGTAGGTATATAACACCATCCATTTGTCAAAACCCATAGAACTTTATAGCACAGAGTGAACCCTAATATATGCAAATAAAAAGCCTTATATAGGAGGTTGGAGGATCTCAGAGTGGCATTCAGAATATGAAAAAAAACAGGGGTACCTTGGTGGCTCAGTCAGTTAAGCATCCAACTTAAGTTCAGATCATGATCTCATGGCTCATGGTTCAAGCCCTGCGTGGGGCTCTGTGCTGACAACTCAGAGTTTGGAGCCTGGTTCAGATTCTGTGTTTCCATCTCTCTCTGCCTCTCCCCCGCTCATACTCTGTCTGTCTGTCTGTCTCTCTTTTTCTTTCTCAAAAATAACTAAACATTAAAAAAATAAAACAAAAAAACAAAAAACAATAAAACTGTATTACAAGTGGATGAAACAACCTCAGTGGGAAAAAAATGTTGACCTAAGTAACTTTGGAAATGAGCAGACCAAAAGCAAAAGAAGCTGTGCGTAAGCATTGCACTCTAGTTTATAAAGTTGTTTACTATGGGGGTAAGGGTTAACAATTATGATATTAGTATGCATGTATAATGGAATTAAACAAGTAAATGAAAAGTGGATGGTAGAAGCCAATTTCTCATCGTTGGAGTAGAGTAGGAGTTTATAGAAAAACAAGTGGAGGATGTTAAAATAACCTAATTGGTAATAGAATCAAGTTGGAGACATCAATATAAACTCATATTTAACTTAATATAGATACAAATAGTTACCTATAGAAATATTCATAGATATGTGTATTTAACCAGGTTAGTACATAGATACATGTTCTTTTTGCTCTGTTAATTGAGAGGGCATGAAAGAAAAAAAAAATCTCAGTAGCAACAGGCACATTTAGCACCCAGATCTTGGTTTCTAATAAGATTCTCCAAAAGAAGGAACAAGGGATTAATGTAGAAATTCCTGATTCTAAGACTGGGGAAATAAATATACAAATGAACCTGAAGCATCTTGTAATGCCACAAAGTAAAGAAGGAGCAAAAATTTCACAAGGCTGATAGTGTATCAAAGGACATAGAAGCCAACTGCAAGAGCTTCCAGTGGCCAGAGATGGAACAATTTGAGCAATAAAATAAGTTAACATTGAATCATAACCCATGGAAAAAAATTAATATCCATGAATTCATATTGATATCAATAAATAATTGAATAGATCTCTGATGCAGAAAAATTCCATATAATTTATGTAGATACTCTGCCTTCACGGAGATGGAGCATAAATTTCCACTCCATAAACGTGGGCTGCTCATAATAATTTCTCTCCAAAGAGTACAGTATGGAAAGGGCCAATAAAAAGAGTTATTTTATAGTGGAGTAATCTAACAAATATTACCTTAGGTAGGCAACCAAGGTCAACATAAACAGTGTTAAGTTATGTTGATAGTATTGACTTTTGATGTATCATGAGGAGAATAGAATTTTGCTTCTGTGATATTCCCCCCAAATCCCAGTAATGCCAGTCTAATCATGAGAAAAACACTAGACAAATCCAAATAAAAATATTATGCAAATAATTGACTAGTATTTCTCAAAATGATAATCAAGATTATCAAAAACAATAAAAATTTGAGAAACTGTCACAGTCAAAAGCAGCTTAAGGAGACATGATGATTAAATGTGATAAAGTATCCTGGATGGGATCCTGGAAGAGAAAAAGGACATTAGGTAAAAATTGGGAAAATCTGAGTGAAGTATGGAATTTTAGTTAATAATAATGAATCAGTATTGTTTCATTAATTGTAACAAGTGTACTATAATAATGTAAGTAGTTAATAGGAGAAACTGGATGATGGGTATATGGGGAATTCTGCATTATCTTAATTTTTAAAAATCAAACTGTTCTAAAAATGAAGTTTATTTTAAAAAGTTATGAAAAGTGACTAATGTATTTTATGTGGGGATGGGAAATGACGTGATGTGATCACGTATGCATTTTGAGAAGATCGTTCTGGCTTGCTGGTTCAAGACCTCTTGAGCAGCATGGGAATAAATGAAGACCAACAAAATGAGATCAAGCAGAGACTGATTATTTAGAGCTTTCTATAGCAAGAGAATCAGCCACTATCATTTGTGTTTTGACAGACACAAAGGCTGGAAGTGGAATGAGAAAACTTTATAGTGGAAAAAAAGGAGTTTCAGGCATACTTCTAATTCAAGGTTGCTGTCATGGGGGAAGATGTAGGTGGGTTAACTAGAAGTGGGACATCCTGTATGATTGGTGAGAGTTGCATATTTGACTTTCTCTGGCTGGTCCTAAGTTGGAAATGGAGAGAAATTAGGAAAGCTGCCAGTTATTAATCAAATGCTGGCCATTTGGGAACAATTCTCCCAGGGGTTATTTGGCTTTCTGGATAAATTACTGGAGAAAACATTCAGGCTTTCTGTAAGTCTAACTCAGATAGCTAGCTTCCTGGACTGGTTACTGTAGATAACATGTTGAGTTCCTGGGTAGGTTATTGTAGATTGTGGGTCACAGTTCTATTTTTATATATGGTTTGGTCATTGTTTGAACATTCAGTCTCTTAGCAGTAGCATGAGATCTCTGGGTGCTTGGACTCTGCATGGATTTGAAAAGAAGAGGAGTTAATGCTCAAGAAATGAGTAGTACCTAAAACTGTAAGCTGAGCATGAGTCTATCTTGAGCTTTGAAAAGGTACCTGGGGAACCTGGCTGGCTCAGTGGTAGAGCATGTGACTCTTGATCTCAGAATCTTGAGTTCCAGCCCTACATTGGGTGTGGAGCCTACTTAAAAAAAATGTATCTGACCTATAATGCTACCAACAAAAGCAGTAAAGCTGATGATTTTACCTTTGGGGCCCTCTTTAATTTTTGATGTTACAGCCTTTTTGGTGGCTCATACTCTTTGGGGCATCTCCCTAAATCAGATGCCCCATTACTCAGGGGCCATTCTCCCCAGCTTTTGCTGATCCTGCTATTTAGAATTCAAGAGTACCAAACCACCCATGATTTCTCCTGTCTTTCTTCTCATCCCCTACCGTCCAGTCCAGGAGGCAGAATTGTGAGGGTAATAAGCTGGTCAAAAAACTCACACAAGCAATGTTTTTATAGAAGAGGGCTAGAAATCTCTCTTACTCAGATACATACTGCATTTTCACTCAGTAGCAGGCTTCTTGTAATTTGACCCAGGAGAATAATTTAAATTACATAGATTTGATCCCAGCAGGAGAGGAGGGTAGGATATGATAGTGGAAGGAGATATTTGAAGGCAAACATGACAAGTATGGATCTGTGGTCCTCAAATAAGACTGCATATAGTCACCTACCTATTTTGTTTATCTTTAGGATGGCCCTATGACCTAAATCGACTGTTTTAAGCACTTTTCTGAATTTTCTTAAATTCCTAAAATGTGCCTGTGAGACTTAAAATTAGACATTCCATTTTCAGGAATGTCCCAGAATATTTGAAATTTTGTTCACTTCCAAACAATTGGTATTTATAAAAGTTCTCTTATAAATTTAGTGATGTCTTTATTCTGTTTCCATTAATCCCTAGCTTCTTTTCCCTCCTTGCCTGTCAAACAGAAAACAAACAAACAAACAAAAAGTGGTTATACCCTGAAGCAGTAATCCAGAATAACAGCTGATATGGCCAATTAAAGTCATTCATTTTTATTTCCCCTAATCCAACACATTGCACCTATTTCAGTTTCATGGAGTGGGCAGGAAGGAAAAGTGATTTTGAAACTGATTTACCAAAACTTTCTCAGAAGCAGATCCCAAGTGAAGATAAAACAATCTGCTCAGCCCCTTCACCTTAAAATCAACCTAAAAAACTCCCTAAGTGTTTCCTTGGTTGTCTCACTGGCATGCTTGTGTTACCTCAAGATACTATCTCTGGACCATTTCAACCCACCCCAGGTTGTATGACCAGAGTTAAAAGGAAGGTGGTGACATTTTGCTAGCTACCCAAGGCCACCAAGTGGTCATCATGAGAAACATGATGACTTTCAAATACAGCAGAAAAGAGACATAAAGAGAAGTTAACTACTGTAAAGAGATGTATACAAATGAGAATCCTGCCTTTGCTTTCAAGCCATGAGGCACTGACTCATTTTATTTTCAAAATTGTAGCTAATGATCTGGACAGAGAAAATAAGAGATGAGATCCAAACACTCTCAAATAATTGGGAGAGGAATTAAATGAATTTCTCTTTAGAGCTTGGAGCTCAACCACACACACTTTACGTCCTGCACTTTTATGATTCATTATATGGACTGTTAATGAACAGCAATAATTCTACCAGTATGTGTTATGAAGAGGAAAGGCTACCTTACTTATTTCACTTCCAAAATATTTTTGTTTGCTGTGCATTTCCACAAGGTATTTTTTCCTTCTGCAAAAGGGTCAAGCAGAAACATTGATGTAAGTCCTGTTTGTGGCAATTTGGGGTAATTTCCAACATTTGCACTAAAATGTAGTCTTAACTCAAGTTTTCTTTCTTCTAAGGGGACACCATTAATCAAAATATGATTTCTCATCCTCTAGGACACAAACACAAATATTATTGGATAAGCTGAGCCTATTGGTTACATAAGAGGAAAAGGAAAAAGGGAGAGCAGCAGGAGGGGTTAAAATGAAACTGTACATAACAAAAGGGTCTTTTAATTTATAATTCTTTTACATTTGCATGCACATGGACAGAAGCCCCGTAACTGTCTCCACAAGACATATGTTATACACTTATTTATTTCTTTATTTCCCAATGTACTTGTCAGAGTGGTTTACATATAGAAGGTTGCTTGCATGAATATTACACAACAATCTTGGGAAACTGAATTTGGCAATGATTTTAGCATAGACCTAAAGGGAGGAGGTCATTAGCATTTATTTGGTAGTACTGACTCTAGATTAATGTTATTAGCACCTTCTGAATATGCAATTTAGCTTGAAATTCAATGTTCTTCACAATTGAGTACTGGTTTTATAAATGAATCTCCTATTTCCCAGCATGAAAACTCTATTGGAGTCAACCTTTCTGTTTATCGAAGAATGTCATATGAGATACAGCCACTGCAGAGAACAGTATGTAGGTTCTTCAAAAAATTGAAAATAGAAATAACATATGATCCAATAATTCAATTATGTATTCATCTGAAGATAAGGGAAAAATAATTTGAAATGATATATGCATCCTATGTTTATTGCAGCATTATTTACAATAGCCAAGATATGGAAGCAACCTAAGTGTCCATCAATAGACGATTGGAAAAGAAAGATGTGTGTGTGTGTGCATGTGTGTGTGTGTAATGGAATATTACACAGCCATCAAAAGGATGAGATCTTGCTATCTGACACAACATGGATGGACCAAGATGGTATTATGTTAAGCACAGTAAGTTGGTCTGAAAAAAGACAAATAGCATAAGATTCCACTCATAAATGGAATACAAAAAATGAATAAACAAAAAGCAGAATCAGACCTATAAAAACTGATGATTGCCAGTAGGGAGGTAGGTGGAGGGTTGGGCAGAATGGGTGAAAGGGAGAAGGAGATACAGGGTTCCAGTTATGGAATGAGTAGGTCACAGAAATAAAAGGCACAGCATAAAGAACACAATCAATGATATTGTAATAGTGATGTTATGGTACAGGTGATAGCTACACTTGTGCTAAACATTGCATAATGTATAAACTTGTTAAATCACTAACTTGTATACCTGAAACTAATGTAACGTTGTGTTAACTATACTCACAGGATATAAAATCGATGTACAGAAATCGGTTGCATTTCTATACACCAATAATGAAGCAGCAGAAAGAGATATCAAGGAATTGATCCCATTTACAATTGCACCAAGACTCCTAAGATACCTAGGAATAAACCTAACCAAAGAGGTAAGTGATCTGTATGCTGAAAACTATAGAAATCTTATGAAATAAATTGAAGAAGACACAAGGAAATGGAAAAACATTCCATGCTTATGGATTGCAAGAACAAATATTGTTAAAATGTCAATGCTACCCAAAGCAATCTGCAGATTCAATGCAATCCTTATCAAAATAACACCAGCATTCTTCACAGGGCTAGAACAAATAATCTTAAAATTTGTATGGAACCATAAAAGACCCCAAATAGCCAAAGTGATGCTGAAAAAGAAAAGCAAAGCTGGAGGCATCACAATTCCAGGCTTTAACCTGTATTACAAAGCTGTAATTATCCAGACAGTATCGTATGGGCACAAAAACAGACATATAGATTAATGAAATAGAACAGAAAACCCAGAAATTGACCCACAAATATATGGCCAACTAATCTCCGACAAAGCAGGAAAGCATATCCAATGGAAAAAAAGACAGTCTCTTTAGCAAATGGTGCTGGGAGCACTGGACAGCAACATGCTGAAGAATGAAACTGGACCACTTTCTTACACCGTACACAAAACTAAATTCAAAATAGATGAAAGCCCTAAATGTGAGACAGGAAACCATCAAAATTCTACAGGAGAAAACAGTCAGCAACCTCTTTGAGCTGGGCCACAGCAACTTCTTACTAGACATGTCTCTGGAAGCAAGGGAAATAAAAGCAAAAGTGAACTATTGGGACCTCATCAAGATAAAAAACTTATACTCACTTTTTTTAAAAATGTAAAAAAAGAAAAAAAAAACAACCACCAAAATATATGTAATGTGAATACCTACTTTCACATTTTTACTTGTGTTATATCTACTCCATGACCTAGAATGTCCTTATTCTTTCTCTGAGCTCCATCTATCTACATGTTTCTTAGATTTTAAAGCTCAGATCACATCACATCACATCTTCTCCAAATGTTTTTTTCCTAATATTTGACGCTAACACACGCTCACTGTTGTGACCTCCTTTGACCTGAGAGTCTGTACCATTTTGTTTTTAGCAGAAACAGTGGTAGGCAGTGACCTCTTACTTACCTCTAGACACTGACCATTGTCTATAGTGAACACAAATTTAGTGTCTGATTCAGACTACATATGTGTTTTGTTTGTCATGCATAGGTCTTTAAATTAAGCCAACATTTTAAAAGTGAGAGATCTAACATTTAAAAAATAAACATTCCTAGTTTCTTTTGAAAATCAGAAGATTTGGCAATCCTGGATTTGCATTTTCATTTGCCAGCAATTAACTGGAACTGAGTAGTACTGCCCCATTTATATTGGCTATTTACCCTATACCTGTCTTTCCTTGTTCATATATATTACCTGCTTGATTCCTTTCTGTTTGTGTTTGGAACCTGTACTCTTAGACCTAGGGTAAATATTTGAATATTCCTTCTTTAGATGACTTCACAGGACTTGTCTTTAGCCTAAAATACTTTCTTGACAATACTAGCTCTTTTAGGTTCAAGTAAATCAACTACTTTATTGCTTTTTAGATTGATATAATCATTTATTTGCAATTATAAATCTGCACTGTCTAATGCAGTGCTTACCACATTTATGGAGGGTGAGATATGTCACAATATTCCATCTACAAGCTAGAGAACAAGGAAAGTCAGTGGTATAATTCATTCCCAGTCCAAAGCCTGAGAACCAGGAAAATCAATAGTGTAAATTTCAGTCTGAGGCTGAATGCTTGAGAACTTGGAAAGGGGGATCTGCTAGTATGAGTCCTGAAGTCAGAAGGCCTGAGAACTAGAAGCTCTGATGTCTATGGGCAGAAGATGCAAGTCCCATCTCAAGAAGAGAGAGAGGTTCCAGTTCATGGTGGTGATACAGAAGAAACTTGAACTCACCTCCTCTCATGGACATACTGAATCTATAGCTGTATATGGAACATTTTCCCTGAAGAAACCCAAAACTAGCTGAGCAATTCCTACAAGTCAAGCAAATGAGAAAAAAATATGTATATCCAAATGGGTAAGTGAGGGTGAAACAATCTTGTCAAAAACCCCACAATCAGGAAGGAACTCAAATACCAAGCCTCTCCCTGAAAAGTGAAGGGCTTGACCCCACATTTGGCACCCCGAATTTTTTTAAGTAGGCTTGATACCCAGTGCAGAATCCAGTGCAGGGCTTGAACTCACGACTCTGAGATCAAGACCCGAGCTGGGATCAAGAGTTGGATGCTTAACAAACTGCACCACCCAGGCACCCTTGCAATCCCAACTTTTAAGACCTGAACCTAAGAGGTGAGTCCCCAAAACGTCTAGCTTTGGAAGCCAAAGATGCTTGTGTCTATTACACCCATAAGGCTATAGTGAAATGAGAGACAATTCTTAAAGGGTTCACATAGATTCTCCAGGGCCCAGTGTTGATGAACTTGACTGAAATGTCCACAGTCTTTGTATGAAAGAGGTTTGTTTTCTTATCTTAAAGCTCTGACCTGAGGGGAAAGCATTTACTTTAACATATAGTTAGGGGTCTGTTGAAATACTCTCCCAAAACCATGAAGCCAGTGAGTGCCCTCTTTGCACTTTCTGCCTTGCTACAGGTCCCTGGTAACTTCCAGAAAGGAGTTTGTGAACACATCTAGATCCTTGATTTTTTTTTTTGCTGCTGCCCAGAGGAAATCCCTTGATTGTCTGGCTCTGGTGGCTTTTGGGGCTTACATTCATGGGTCCAACAGAACCATAGCAAACAGAGAGTTCTTAAGCAGCTATACTCCAGGGCACCAGAGAGACAATAGACTGAAACATTCAGTCTTCTGTGAAAGATTCCTATTAGTTTATCTTCATGACTTGGCCTGAGGGAGAGCCTTGTAATCAAACACACATCTAAGGGCTAACTATAACCCATTACATAGACCTCATAGCGTGGGTGCTATTTTTGTGCATTCCCTCTGCTTCACTCCAGGTTCCCAATATTGTCTGAGAAAATAAAAAAACAAACTTGTGTTCCCATCTGGTGCTCCAGGTTTTATGGCTGCTGTCCAGAAGACACACCCTTTAATAGCCTAGCTCCCTTGTTCAGTGGGTTGAGCTTGCATTTTCAGGTTCAATGGGACAGTGGCAAACAAAGAAGCAATTCTTAAAATGGCTATCACCTCAAGGCTCAGTGCAGAGGACAAAAAGAAAAATTCCCATCTTCTAGTCTTCCCTGGAAAAATGTACATTTGCATACCTTAAAAGCTGCTGCATGTAGATCTGGCTTCCAATCAGCCTGACTCTAGATGCTGACTGAGATTCTCCCTTATGGGACATTGATGGGTCTTGGCATACCCTCAACTACTGGGAACCATTAAGAACAAAGTAAGCTGTTTGGATAATCACACAGGGTTGAGAAACAACCAAGAGCTAGGGCACAGATGAACAATAAGGTTCATACTATACACAAGCCCATTGTTTCAAGACTGTGAGAAATAGCTGTTTTATCTGATGCATACAAAACTAAACAGAGTTAAGGAAAGTGAATACCAGGGGAATATGTTCCAAACACAGAATAATATAAAACATACACAAAAGACTGTAAATAAATAAAGTGATTTACCTGATAAAGAGTTCAAAGTACTGGTCATAAATATACTCACTGATGTCAGGAGGGCAATACATGAACAAAGTGAGAATTTCAAAGAAAAGATATAAAATAAAAGAAAGCACCAAATAGAAGTCACAGGGCTAAAGAATACAATAACTGTACTGAAAAATAAAGTAGGGAGGTTAAGTAACAGACTAGATGAAACAGAAGAAAGGGACAGTTAACTCAAAAACAGGGAAGTAGAATGCATCCATCATAACAGCAAAAACCAAAAAAAAATGTAAAATACTGAATATAACTAAGGGACTTAAGGAGTAACATCAGATGGACCAACATTCTCATTATAGAGGTCCCATAAGAAGAAAAAGAAAAAGGGGAAGAAAAATTATTTGAAGAAATAATGGCTGAAAATGTTCCTAACCTTGGTAAAGAAACAGATACCCAGATCCAGGAAGCCATGAGAGTTTAAATTAAGATGATTCCAAAGAGGCCCACACCAAGACACATTATATAGTGTCAAAACTTAAAGACAAGGAGAAAAATTTAAAAGCAGCAAGAAAAAAACAATTTGTTATGTGCAAGGGAACTCCATAAGACTACCAACAGATTTTTTAGCCAAAAATTATCAGGCCAGAATGGAGTGACAAGATATATTCAAAGTTATGAAAGAAAAAACCCTGCAAACCAGGAATACTCTTCCCAGCAAAATTGTTCTTCAGAATTGAAGGAGAGATAGACCGTTCTAGACCAACAAAAGTGAAAGGAGTTCATTACCACCAGATCAGTCTTACAAGAAATGTTAAAGGGACTTCTTTCAGCTAAAATAAAAGGGCACAAATTGGTAACAGGAAAGCATATGAAAATGTAAATCTCACTAGCAAATGTAAATATATTGCAAAACCCATAATAATCTAATGTTGCTAAGGTGGTGAGTTAATCACTTATGAAAGTATAGTATAAAGGTTAAAAGACAATGTACATAATTTATTAATATATACACAAGATAATAGATGTAAATTGTAACATCAAACACATAAAAGATGAGGGGTAGTAAAAATGTAGAGTTTTGGAATGCATTCAAACTTAAATTGTTATCAACTTAAAATCGATTATTATAAATAGAAGTTGTTTCATGTAAGCTTCATGGTAATGACAAAGCAAACCTATACTAGAAACACACAAGATAAAAAGAAAGGAATGTAATCATATCACTATAGAAAATCATCAAATCACAAAGGAAAAGAACAAGAGAATAAACAAAGAATTACAAAATAACATGAAAACAATGAACAAATGCAATAATTCTGTACCTATCAGTAATTACTTTAGACGCAAATGCTTCAATCGAAAGACAGATTGGCTGGGGTGCCTGGTGCATCAGTTAAGTACCCTACTCTTGATTTCTGCTCAGGTCATGATCTCACAGTTCATGAGTTCAAGTCCTACATTGGGCTTTGCACTGATGGCAAGGAGCTTGCTTTGGATTCTCTCTGTCTCTCTGTCTCTCTCTCTGCAACCCCCCTCAAAATAAATAAATAAACTTTTTTTAAGAAAAGATTGGCTGAATGGATAAAAAAACAAGACCCCTGTGATGTCTGGGTGGCTCAGCCAGTTAAGGATTTGACTCTTGATCTCAGCTTAGGTCTTGACCTCAAGGTTGTGAGGTCAAGCTCCACTTTGGGCTCCATGTTGGTCATGAAACCTACTTAAATAAAAAAAACCAAAAACAACAACAGCAACAACAAAGAAACAAGACCTATGTATTTTCTGCCTACAAAAAACATATACAGGATATTCCATCCTAAAGCAGCAGAATATACATTTCTCTCAATCACAAATGGAACATTCTCCAGGATAGATCATATATTAGGCCATAAGAAAAGTCATAATAAAATTAAGTAGATTTAATTCAAACCCAATGTTATAATACTAAAAATCAATTACAGATGAAAATGGAAAATTCACAAATATGTGGTGATTAAACACCATGCTTCTGAAAAATCAATGGGTCAAGGAAGAAATAAAGGAGAAATCAAAAAAATTTCTTGAGAAAAATTAAAGTGGAAATGTAATATACCAAGAGTTGCAGAATTCAAAATCAATATACAAAAACCTGCTGTACACCTATACAATAGTAATGAACTCTTAGAGAGAGAAAGCAAGAAAACATTCCCACTTAAAATTGCATCAAAAACATAAAATATCTAGGAATAAATTTAGCCAATAAGTTAAAATACCTCTTACCCTGAACACTGTAAAACACTGATGAATCAAATTGAAGAAGACACAAATAAATGGAAAAATATATCATGTTTATGAGCTGGAAGAATTAATATTGTTAAAACGTCCATGCTACCCAAAGCAATTTACAAATGCAATGCAATCCCCATAAAAATTCTACTGACAATATTTATACAAATGTAACAAAAAATTTGTATTGATTCATAGAAGACCACAAATAACCAAAGCAATTTTGAGAAACACAAAGTTAGAAACATCAGACTTCCTTATTTCAAACTATATTGCAAAGATATAGTAATCAAAAGAGTATGGTATTAGCATAAAAACAGACCAATAGATCAAAGGAACAGAAGAGAGGGCCTAGAAATAAACCAATGCAAATACTGTCTAGTAATTTATGACAAGGGAGACAAGAATATACAACAGAGAAAGAACAGTCTCTTCACTAAATGATGCTGAGAAAACTGGACCACCGCATGTATAGAATGAAACTGGTCCACTATTATACCATACACAAAAAAATAAAATAGATTAATGACTTGATCATAATACCTAAAACCATAAAACTCCTAGAAGAAAACATGGGTGAACTCCTTGACATTGGTCTTGACAATGATTTTTTGGATTTGACACCAAAAGCAAGGGCAAACAAACCAAACCAAACAAAAAACAAACGAGGCTAAATCTAATGAAAAATCCTCTGCGTAGTAAAGGAAACAATCAACAAAATGAAAATGCAACCTATAGAATGGGATCAAATATTTGCAAATCATGTATCTGATAAAGGGTTAATATCCAAAATAATGATTTTATGCAACCCAATAGCAATAATCTCAATCTAATTAAAAAATCTGAATAGATATTTCTCCAATAAAGACACCGATAGCCCAAGAGATGCAGAAAAAGATGCCAAACATTACTAACCATCAGGGAAATGCAAATCAAAACCACAATGAAATATCACTTAATATTAATGGCTATTAATATTAATTAACCATTTTATTATTTAGTACACTAAATAATAATGGCTATTATCAAAAGGACAAAAAGAACAAGTGTTGTTGAAGATAGGCAGAAAAGGGAACTCTTGTGCTCTATTGATGGATAAGTAAACTGTTGAAGCCACTATGAAAAACAGTATGAAGGTTTCCCTTAAAAATAAAAATTGAACTAAGATACGATCCCACAATTCTGCTTGTTATTTATCTAAAGGAAACTAAAACACGAACTTGAAAAGATATCTGCACCCCTATGTTCAGTGAAGCATTATTTACACAAATGTAGTCCAGGAAGCAACCCAAACATTCATGAATGAATGAATTGATAAAGAAAATGTTGCATATACACACAACGGAATATTATTCAGTCATAGAAAAGAAGGAAATACTGCCATTTGTGGCAACATAGATGAACTCTGAGAACATTATGCTAAGTGAAATAGTCAGATACAGAAAGACAAATACTATATGATCTCACTTATATGTAGAATCTAAAAACAACAACAAAAACCAAACTTGTAGGTAAAGAGATCAGACTGGTAGTTTGATGGTTTTCAGAGGCCAGAAGTGAGAATGGGGGGCAAAATAGGTGAATGTGGTCAACAAGTACAACTGTCCTGTTATAAAGTAAATAATTCTTGTGGATGTAATGTATAGCATGATGACTATACTTAATAATGCTGTATTGTAGATTTTAAAGATACTAAGAGAGTAGGTCTTAAAAATTTTTATTACAACAAAAATTTTGTAACTATGTATGGTGATGAATGTTAACTAAATTTCTTCTAGTGTTCATTTCGCAATACATTCATATATCAAATCATTATGTTATACACTTGAAACTAATATAGTGTTGTATGTCAATTATATCTTAATTAAAAATTGAGAGAGAAGGAGCTCCTGGGTGGCTCATTCAGTTGAGTGCTGGATTTCAACTCAGGCCATGATCTCAGGCTTTGTGAATTTGAGCCCCACACCGGGCTCTCTGATGTTAGCACAGAGCCCACTTCATAGTCTCTGTTCTCCCATCTCCCTACTCCTCCCCTGCTCTCTCTCTCTCAAAAATAAACATCTAAAAAACTTGAGAGATAAAATTTGCCCTTTTTCTGCCTTTTTGGTCTATTCAGGCCCTCAAGAGATTGGATAATGACCACACACAAACTGGTGACAGGCAGATGTTTTTGGTCAGTCTACTGATTCAAGTGCTAACCTCTTCCAGAACTATCCTCACAGATGCACACAAAAATAGTGTTTTGTCAGTTATCTGGGTATCCTGTATCCCAGTTAAGTGGACACATACAATTAGCAATTACAATTTCCATTATCACAGTATGTTCTAAGACAAAAGCTTGGACTCTATCTTCACCTAACCAGCCTTGCTACCACCCATCCCTACAACAAGTCAAAAACTAATCTTCCATAATTATAAATATTGGTTAGAAATAGTACCCTTCTACTGATTCCAGTTTTCTATGGCTCCTACAAAGCAATCATACTAGCTATATTTTGATGATACAGCTGGTTTAATAAATGGTTCAATATCCAATTTGCATAGAAATTGCATTTTATTCCTACCTTGGCTTCTGACCTGTTGATTAGATGTTCCACATGGTCTGACTTGTATGTTTAGGAAATGAATATATAAGTAGAAAGGCAGACTCAGGATCAGTATGTTAATTTTAATCAAAAATCATAATTAATATGATATAATTGATAACAACTACTAATTATTTTTTTAAAAATTTTTAACGTTTATTCATTTTTTTGAGAGACAGAGAGAGACAGAGCATGAGCGGGGAAGGGGCAGAGAGAGGGAGACACAGAATCCGAAGAAGGCTCCAGGCTCTGACCTGTTAGCACAGAGCCCAATGCAGGGCTCGAACTCACAAACTGAGAGATCATGACCTGAGCTGAAGTCAGACGCTCAACTGACTGAGCCACCCAGGCACCCCAACTACTAATTACTTTTAATTAATTAATTTATTTTTAATCGTGGTAAAACATATCATAACACAAAATTTACCATCATAACCATTTTTAACTATACAGTTCAGTAATATTAACTACATTCACATTGTTGGGCAACAGAACTACAGAACTTTTTCATCTTGTAAAACTGAAACTCTATATCCATTGAGCACCAATTTCCCATTTCTCCCTCCCCCCAGTCCTTGGAAACCACAATGTTATGTTTTGTTTCTATGAATTTTACTCTTTTAGATACCTCATGTATGTGGAGTCATGGTTATTATCTTTTTGTTACTGGATTATTTCACTTAGCATAATGTCCTCAAAGATCATCCACGTAGTAGAACAACCACTAATTATTGAGCATCTACATGGTGCTAGGAAATTTCTACAAATTATCTTATTTAGCCTTCACAGCATCCCCACAATATTAGTTTTATTTTTCCATTTTACAGTTAAAGTAAATAAGGCTCAAACCAGTTAAGTGACTTTCCCAAGGATAACCCAACCAAATGTGATTCAGAGCACTCAAGTGTATTTTCTTCAAATCCCTTGTTCTTTCCATTAGGTTACTATGTGGAAGGCCATGTTGTGTTAATCAATATCCATAGGAAAGACAACCAAAACTAAGTCTATTGACCAAGTAAATTTTCTGCTTCCCTAACAACTAATCATTTGTTTTGTTTTAATTGGGGCAAGTGGACATATGTGTGTGGATTTTTTGAAGAGATACTGATAACAAACAGCAATAGGCTCTCAAAAACTGCAGGCCTGGAGTTTTTATAATAAAACTGTAACATTTCAAATTTAAATGGACAAAGGATTTTGGACATATGTTGGTCTAGATGTAAATAATGCAACACTGAGCATTACACAGATAGAACAGAGGTTGTCAAACACTCTGAATTCATGGCTCATGAATAACTACCAACAACTTTGAAAAAGCCTAAATAAGAGGCATCAAAGATGACAGAAGCGCAGGAGGACTCTAAGCTCATCTTGTCCCATGAACATAACTGGATAACTGTCAAATCATTCTAAATACCCCAGAAATTGACCTGAAGACTGACAGAACAAACTCCACAACTAAAGGGAGAGAAGAGGCCACAGTGAAGAAAGTAGAAAGTGAGAAGACATGATTTAAAGGAGAAACAGATCACAGGTCCTGCAAGGGAGGGACACATAGTCATGGAAAAGGGCGAGAGAGAGGAGCACATGGGGACATCCACAAGGAGAACATTTCCCCAAAGTCATTGGCTTAGAAAATGAGAGGGGCTAAATTTCATGAGTTCTTGCAACCAGTGGAGCTTAAAGCCTGGAGTCAGTGGGTTTGGCTGGGATAGAGCCCAGAGGGCACTGCCCTGCTCCTGGAGAGAAGGCAGGAAAATAATTTGTGGACAGACAGCATTGAAACAGCAAAGTGAGGAACCCCTGGGGCACGCAGTGCAGAGATTATTAACTCATATTGGGGAGTGTCCCTGGGAGGCAATGTTCACAGAGACACCTCTGTTGTAATAGGAAAGCTGGCCAGGTGCCATTTCTCTACCCCGCCCCTCAGCATAAACACAGAGCCATCTGTGGGAGGCAGCTCAATGCCGATACTGGCTGACAAACTTGCTTACACCAAGCCTCACCAACCCCCCCCTGCAGTCTGGCAGGACTGCCCTTCTCAGTCAAACTTGCCTAAGTCACAAAATGGCAGACCCCTCCCCCAGAAGACCAGCCACACCACATATCTAAAGCCTGGAGTTTTAATGGTCAGCACACATGGCTGAGATAGCCCCAGGAGAGCACTATGCTGCCCCTGGAGAGAAGGCAGACAAACAACCTGGGGGCAGACAGTGTGGAAACAGCCATCTGAAAAACTCCTGGGGCACACAGTGGGAAGATTATCCACTCTTCTAGGAACACTTCCCTGAGAGGAAGCATTCAGGGAGATACCTCTTTGGGGAACAAAGGAGCTGGCTAGCACCAGACACCATTTCCCTTCCCCACCCCTCAACATAAGCACAGAGCCATTGAAGGGAAGTAGCTCAGCATGGACACTAGCTGCTCAACTTGCTTACAGCAAGACCCCTCCCCCCCACCCAGTGAATTGCCCTTCTCAATCAAGCTTGCCTCAGTCCCAGTGTGAAAAGTCCCTCCCCCAGAAGACCAGCACAGACCCCTGCCAAAACCATGTTACCCAACCAGAGAGTTCTGCAGGGCCACATCTCTAGTGGAGGTGTTGTCAGGTTTCATTTCAGACAAGAGAACACCTAGGTAAAACTAACACACTCAGGCCAGGGACCAAACACTGCCCACTGCAGACAAGGAGAGCCTCTGCAGATGACTATCCTGAAGAATAAAGCAGCCAAAATACAACCACAGACCACAAACAGCACATACCAGAGACACTCCCTGAGGTGCCAGGCCCTAAGCACTAAAGAGATCTCTTCTTCATAAGGCCATTACTTTCAGAAGTATGAGACATAAATGTCTTTTCTAACACAGAGAAGAAGGAAGAGACTTAGACAAAATGCCAAGATAGAGGAATTCAACCCAAATGAAAGAACAAGATAACACTATGGCCAGAGATCTAAGCAAAACAGACATAGGTAACATACCTTATTGAGAATTTAAAGCAACAGTTGTAAGGATACTAACTGGGCTTGAGAAAAGAATGGAAGACATAAGGAAGTCCTTTACAATGGAGATAAAGTGATAAAAAAAGAAACAGAGATGAAAAATGCAATAAATGAGATTGGAAACAGGCTTCATGCAAAGAACAGCAGGCTGGAAGAAGCAGAGAAAATAATTAGTAACCTAGAAGACAAAATAATGGAAAATAATGAAGTTGAATAAGAGAAAGAAAGAAGAATTCTGGAACATAAGAATAGACTTTGGGAACTCAATGACTCCGTCAAACATATTAACATTCATATTAAACAGGTGCCAGAATAAGAAGGGGAAAAGGGAGCAGAAAATTTATTCAAGAAATAATGACAGAAAACTTCCTAATCTGAGGAAGGAAACAGACATCGAGATCCAGGAGGCACAGCAAACTCCCATCAAAATCAACAAAAGCAGGCCAACACCAAGACATATTGTAATTAAATACACAAAATATAGTGGTAAAGAAAAATCCCAATAGCAGCAAAACAAACGAAGTCCTTAACTTTCAAGCAAAGATCCATAAGGCTAGCTGCAGATTTCGCAACAGAAACTTGGCAAGCCAGAAGGGAGTGGCATGATATATTCAAAGTGCTGAATGGAAAAAAAAAACTGCAGCCAAGAATATTCTATCCAGAAAGGCTCTCATTCAGAAAAGAAGGATAGATAAATAATTTCCAAACAAAGAAATTTCCAAACAAAGAAAAAGTAAAGGAATTTATGACCAATAAACCAGCCCCGCAAGAAATATTAAAGGGGACTCTGAGTGAAAAGGAGAGACCAAAAGTGACAAAGACAAGAAAGGAACAGAGAAAATCTCCACAGACAATGACAAAACAAGCAATAAAATGTCACTAGATACATATCTATCAATAATTACTCTGAATGTAAAAGTACTAAACGCTCCAATTAAAATACATAGGGCATCAGAATGGATTAAAAAATTGACCCACCTATATGTTGCCTACAGGATACAAATTTCAGACCCCAGAATACCTGTGCACTGAATGTGAGGAGGTGGAGAAACACTTGTCATGCAAATGGATGACAAAATAAAGCCAGAGTAGCAATTCTTATATTGAAAAACCTAGATGTTTTTGTTCTTGTATTGTTTTTATGCTGCTTTGATATCAAGGTAGTCCTGGTCTCATGGAATGACTGAAGGTGTTCTCTCTATTCCATTATTTGTAAGATTTTGATAAAGATTGTCATTAATTATTATTAAAATGTGTGTTGGAATTCACCAATGAAACTATGTGGTCATAGGGTTTTCTATGTGGGGAGATTTTTGATTCTTAATACAAATTTCATTCTTGTTACTGGTCTAAGAAAATTTTCTATTTCTTGAACTCAAGATTCATGATTCAATTGTATTAACTTGTGTGCTCTTAGGAATTATCTGTTTTTTTGGTCTAAATTATCTGATTTGTTATTACCCTAAGGACACTGTAGAATTAAATGACATAAAATGTGTAAAGTCAGCATAGCATTGGCTAATAAAAGGTGCTCAATAAATATTGGCTATTATTAACATTCTAAAGTTCTCTATTGATATTATTTCTCTAAAACTAAAAGAGGCAGTAAAGGTAATTAAGAGTTTTACTCTGTAGATGGGGAGAAAGATTTCAAAGAATCACAATTCAGAGATGAAAAAACTATTCCCAATTCCAGTGTACTTCTAAATTAACTATTTAGAAATTACAAAGAATTTACAAAAATAGAAAGAATTATATAATCCTATCATGGCCTTTTAAGCCTAATTAAATAACCTAAAGAAAGTCTTATCATTGAATTAATCAATCAGTTTTCAATAATGCCTTGGATTTTACTTCCCACTAGGCCTTCTGTTTTCAGCTCTTTGCAGGCAATACAGTCTCATGCTTTAGCCAGGGATATGGGGATTTGGGGTCTTCTTCAGGCTATCCTGAATGGATATCTGGAGAGCTTATCATATCTGTCTCATTTCCCATACCTCCCTGTTAAACTTGAGGCCAGTCTGCTAGTCCACTGCTTACTGCAACCTCATGCTATAATACTAGGGCATATTCTAAATTGTCTAACTGGTAGCCACTATTATTCGCATTTTGTTTTGTGGTCATAACAAATACATACAAAATAAATATTCACCTAATCTCAATTAGAAAAATAAGTTATCTCATTTGTTAGTTTATAACTGTTTATACTAATCTGTTATCACATTAGGTATTTATTTTTTTACAAGTTTTTCTTAAATTCCAGTTAGTTAGGGCACCCGGGTGGCTCAGTCTGTTAAGTGTCCAACTCTTGATTTCAGCTCAGGTCATGATCTCACAGTTCGTGATTTCAAGCCCCGTGTTGGGCTCTGTGCTAACAGTGCAGAACCTGCTTGGGATGCTCTCTCCTCCTCTCTCTCTCTGCCCCTCCCCCACTTGTGCGCACGCTCGCTCGCTTTCTCTCTCTCTCTCAAAATAAATAAATAAACTTAAAAAAAAATATTTACAAGGGGAGCCTGAGTGGCTCAGTCGGTTAAGTGTCTGATGTCAGCTCAGGTCATAATCTCCTAGTTCGTGGGTCCAAGACCCGCCTCCGGCTCTGTGCTGATAGCTTGGAGCCTAGAGCTTGCTTCAGATTCTGAGCCTCCCCCTCTCTCTTTGCCCCTTTCCCACTTGTGCTCTGTCTCTATCTCTCAAAAATAAATAAAATATTTTTAAAACAGTTAAAAATATTTTTAAAAATTCCACTTAATTAAGATACAGTGTAATATTAGCCTCAGTGGAGAAATTAGTAATTCATCAATTACATAAAACACCTAGTGCTCATTGCAAGTGCTCTTCTTAATATCCATCACCTATTTGACTGATTCCCCCACCTACCTCCCATCCAATAACCCTCAGTTTGTTTTCCATACTGAAGACCCCATTTTCTGGTTTATCTCTCTTTTTCTTTTTCCTCTATGTTCATCTGTTGTGTTTCTTAAATTCCACATATGAGTGATCATACGGTATTTGTCTTTCTCTGACTTATTTCACTTAGCATAATACTCTCTAGCTCAATCCACTGACAAATGGACAAAATTTCATTCTTTTTTTATGGTTGAGTAATACTCCATTGTGTGTGTATATATATATATATATATATATATATATATATACTCGCACAGAAGAGTAATTTCCCCTCATGCATCCCAGGCATTTTTCAGATTATTGTTTTCATGCTGTCTGTCTCCCAGTCACTTGTTTGCCTGGAGCAGAGCAGTGCAGTTTGGGCTCTATCCCAGCCAAGCCTACTGACTTTTAAGACTCGAAACTTTAGTGACATGGTGTGTCAGGGACCTGCACTGGTCTTCTAGGGGAAGGTCTTGCTGCTCTGGGAGTGATGCATGTTTCACCAAGAAGGGTAGTCATGCCAGAGCACAGGAGCATGGGATTTGGAGAAAATAAGACTAAACAGCCAGTGTCTGATTTAGCTGCCTTCAGTATGTGTCTCTGCACACATGCTGAGGGACGGGTGAGGGAAATGGCACCTGTCAGCTCTTTTGTTCCCTGAGAGGTGAGTCTGCGAACATCACCTCTCATAGATGATCTCCATCCAAGAAGAGTGAACAGTTTCTCCCCATGCGCCTTAGATAATCCCCAGATTGTGCCATCAGTCAGCCCCTGGGCAGCTTGCCTGCCTTCTCTCCAGGAGTAGGAAAGCACCCTCAGGGCTCTATCCCAGCCAAGCATACAGACCTCTAAAACTCCTGTCTTTGAGCCCCACTGTTTGCAAAAACTCATGAAAATCAGCTCCTCTCATTTTCCCAGCCAATGGTTTTGGGGAAGTGTTCTCTTTGTGCATATCCCTGTGCATTTCACGGCCTCTCGCCTTTCTCCTTGACCAGCACTCCCTACCTTCTGCAGGCCCTGTGCTCCATTTCTCTCCCAAACCATATCTCCATACTTCCTATCTTCCTCAATATGGTCTCTAGTTGTACAGTTTGTTCTGTCAGGCCTCAGGTCAATTTCTTGGGTATTCAAAATGATTTGATAGTTATCTAGCTGTGTTCAAGGGGTAGACAAGCCTAGGGTCTTCCTACTATGCTGCCATCTTAGGTCCCCTACATTTGTTATCACACTATGTATTTCTGGGGTTGTCTGTTGTATTGTTTTCTCTTCCATTTCTGATTTTGGTATTTGAGGCTTCTCTCTTTTTTTTTCTTAGTTGGAGTAGTTAAAACATTGCCAATTTTATTTGTTTTTTTGGAAAAAATGGTCATTATTTTCAATGTTATATTATTGTTTACTCTGGTCTCTATTTCACTTATTTCAGATTTTTCTTTGGTATTTCCTTCCTCTATTAAATTTCATCTAAGTTTTTACTTTTCCTAATTCCTTGTGGTGCATTATTGAGTTGTTTATTTGAACTTTTTTTTCTGAATATAAGCATTTATATCATAAATTTTACTCTAACATCTACTTTTGCTACATTCCATAGGTTTTGGAATATTGTGGTGTCTTTTTCTTTTGTTTTGAGACATATTTTGATTTGCCACTTGATTTCTTATTTGACCCATTGCTTATAAAGTAGTGTGTATTTAATATTTATATATTAAATAGTTAACATTTACATCGTGGATTTTCTAGTTTTGTTTTTATTTGTTTATTTATTTGTAATTTTAAGTTTATATTTAAATTCCAGTTCATTAATATAGTGTAATATTAGTTTCAGTGGAAAATTTAGTGATTTATCACTTACATACAACACCCAGTGCTCATCTCAACAAGTGCCCTCCTTAATACCCATCACCCATTTAAATCAATCCCCCTGCTCACCTCCCCTCCAGCAACCCTCAATTTGTTCTCTATAAAGTCTGTTTTCTGGTTTGCCTCTCTCTCTTTTTCCCCTATGTTCATCTGTTTTGTTTCTTAAATTACACATATGAGTGAAATCATATGGTATTTTTCTTTCTCTGACTGACTTATTTTGCTTAGCATAATACTCTCTAGCTCCATCCACTTCATTGCAAATGACAAGATTTCATTCTCTTTTATGGCTGAGTAATAGTCGTGTGTGTGTGTGTGTGTGTGTGTGTGCACACCATCATGGTGCATGTTCCACTTTGAAACTATATTTTTTTTACCCTTTGAGTGAATATCTAGTATTGCAATTGCTGGATCATAGAGTAGTTCTACTTTTAACTTTTTGAGGAAGTTCCATACTGTTTTCCAGAGTGGCTACATCAGTTGGCATTCCCACCAACAGTGTAAAAGGATTCTCCTTTCTCTGCATTCTCACCTGCACAAACACCTGTTTTCTGTGTTGTTAATTGTAGCCATTCTGACTGATGTGAGGTGATATCTCATTGTAGTTTTGATTTGTAATTCCCTGTGATGAATGATGTTGGACATCTTCTCATGTGTCTTTTAGCCATCTGGATGTCTTCCTTGGAAAATTATCTACTCATATCTTCTTCCCATTTCTTCACTGAATTATTTATTTTTTGTGTTTTGAGTTTGATAAGTTCTTTATAGACTTTGGATACTAACCCTTTATCAGTATGTCATTTGCAAATATATTTTCTAATTATAAAAGTTCCCATAAAAAAGTTGTCTTTTAGTTTTATTGATTGTTTCATTCACAGTGCAGCAGCTTTTTACGTTGATGATGTCTCAATAGTTTATTTTGGCTTTTGTTTCCCTTGCTTCAGGAGACATATCTAGTAAGAAGTTGCTATGGCCGATGTCAAATAGATTACTGTGAGTGTTCTCTAGGATTTTGATGGTTTCCTGTCTCACATTTAGGTTTTTTGTCCACTTTGAATTTTTTGTGTTTATTGTGTAAGAAAGTGGTCAATTTTTATTATTTTGTGTGGTGGTGTCCAGTTTTCCTAACACCATTTGTTGAAGGGACTATCTTTTTTTTCCATCGGATAATCTTTCCGATGCTTTTGCTTTCTCAAAAATTAATTGACAATACAGTTGTGGGTCCATTTCTGAGTTTCCTATTCCGTTCCTTTGATCTATGTGTCTGGTTTTGTGCCAATAGCTTACTGTCTTGATCACTACAGCTTTGTAATATAACTTGAAGTCCAGAATTGTGATGCCTCCAGTTTTGCTTTTCTTTTTCAAGATTTCTTTGGCTCTTTGGGGTCTTTTTGGTTCCATACAAATTTTAGGATTGTTCTAGTTCTATGATAAAGGTTGTTGATATTTTGATATGGATTGCATTAAATGTGTAAGTTGCTTTGGGTCCAGGGTGGTTTATTGTTGATCTTTAATTTTGTACCATTGTGTTTAGAAAATATACTTGTTGTGATTTTGGTCTTTTAAATGTATTATATTTATTATGTCTGTTTGTATGTGATTTAACCACAGAAAATTTCTATGTGTAATTGAAGAAAATGTGCATTCTATTTTTCTTTTTTTAAAAGTTTTTAAATGTTTATTTTTGAAGGAGAAAGAGACAGAGCATGAGTAGAGGAGGGGAAGAGAGAGGGAGAGAGAGAGAGAGACAGAATCCGAAGCAGGCTTCAGGCTCTGAGCTGTCAGCACAGAGCCCGACGCAGGGCTCAAACCCACAAACCACAAGATCATGACCTGAGCCAAAGACAGATGCTCAACGAACTGAGCTACCCAGGCGCCCCTACATTCTATTTTTCTTGAATGGAATCTTTTATATATATCTTTTACAACCATGTATTATGAAGAATGATTCAAGTTCTTGTTGAAAAATATTAATATCACTAACAGAAGTTACTGACTTAAAATAAAACATATCAGAGCGGAGGTGGATTGGGGGATGGGTGAAGTAGGTGAAGGGGATTAAGGGTACATTTATCATGATGAGCACTGAGTAATGAGGTATAGAGTTGTTGAATCACTACATTGTTGTACACCTGAATCTAATATAACACTGTATGTGAACTATACTGGAATTAAAATTAAACACTTAATAAGAAAAAACTTAGGCCAACTGATCCAAAATCCAATAAAGACAGAAACTAGTAAAAAAAAAAAAAAACAACCAAAAGCTTAAATAGCACAGTAAGTAACATCTGCTTCCTAGTAATCAAGTTGAAAAATCTAAATTTTTAATTACTTAGATCTTTAACTTATTTCTAGAAGTAATATTAAGCTAATTGTGCTGTCTTCCCCTTCATAGAGTCTGAAGTCCAGCACAATTCCCATTTTCCTGGCATACTGGTGACTTGCCTTCTTCTGTATGCAGCCAAGTTAGAGTAAACCGAACAGAAAATTTTCAGGAGTAGAATTCTCGTAAGCCAAAATTTTAGGCATTGAAATGTATGTGTGTTAATAAAACAAACTCCAATTTAACAGAGACAAATTTTAGCCAAACTAAACCTAATTTAGTCTGCCAATATATGTGAGGACTCATGGGTCTCATAAGCACTGAAGGGGATAAAATGTGAATTCCTTTTAAGTTATTACGTCCTAAAACTTCCCAGCCAAAACTTGTGGCCTAGAGTACTTTGCAAAAATCTCCTTTCTCTGTAGTTTTCTCTTCACAGGATGAACTTTAACTGAAGAGTAGCAGTGTATTTAATGATATTAACTATTATTGTGAATCTGAGGACAAAACTTATGTCAGTGTTAACCATTACATAGTTTAGACATTTGATTGGTTGAATAACATATCATTGAATATGAAGTGTGTAGTAATATATATATATCAATGAAAGAAGAGGCAGTTTAATAATTTAGTGTTCAATAGCACCTTTTGGTGAGTTTGCCAAAGCAATAACCCTTCTAGTTATCAAAAACAAAATTTCCAAAGATGGAGTAGAGATTTCTGGGAATTAAGTCTCTAAATGGTAGATTATGGCTTGAAATAGTTTCCCCTTTGTACTCTTCTGTGGAATTCACATTAAAGCACACTCCTTTTCTGGGGTTTCCAGATGGCTCAGTTGGTTGAGCTTCCAATTCTTGATTTTGGCTTGGGTCATAATCTCATGATTCATGAGCTTGAGACCCGCATCAGGCTCTGTGCTGAAAGTGCAGAGTCTGCTTAGGATTCTCTCTCTCACCCTCTCTTTCTGCCCCTCTCCTGCTCATGTTATTTTTTTCTCTCTCTGTCTCAAAGTAAATAAACTTAAAAAAAAAAAACACTACTTCCCATTCCACCCAGACTTTGGACACAAAAGCATTCCTTTTTCCTTGTTATCTTTAACTCAACTGATAACTACTATGTTTTACTAATGTTTCTAAAAACATAATTAAATATTACTAGAAACAAAAATGGATGAAAACAAAGTTAAAAATGAGCATTAAAAAATAATCAAGTTGGTTTTTTTTAGGCCGGAAGATGGCGGCGTAGGAGGACGCGGGGCTCACAGCGCGTCCTGCCGATCACTTAGATTCCACCTACACCTGCCTAAAGAACCCAGAAAACCGCCAGAGGATTAGCAGAAGGGAGTCTCCGGAGTCAAGCGCAGACTAGAGGCCCACGGAAGAGGGTAGGAAGGGCGGCGAGGCGGTGCGCGCTCCACGGACTGGCGGGAGGGAGCCGGGGCGGAGGGGCGGCTCGCCGGCCAAGCAGAGCCCCCGAGTCTGGCTGGCAAAAGCGGAGGGGCCGGACAGACTGTGTTCCGACAGCAAGCGCGACTTAGCGTCTGGGAGGTCAGAAGTGAACAGCTCTGCTCGGAAAACGGGAAGGCTGGAGGACAAAAGGAGGGAGAGCTGCTGAGCCCCCGGACGGCAGAGCTCAGCTTGGCGGGGAACAAAGGCGCCAGCGCCATCTCCCCCGCCCATCCCCCAGCCAAAATCCCAAAGGGAACCGGTTCCTGCCAGGGAACTTGCTCGCTCCGCGCAAACACCCAACTCTGTGCTTCTGCGGAGCCAAACCTCCGGCAGCGGTTCTGACTCCCTCCCGCTGCCACAGGGCTCCTCCTGAAGTGGATCACCTAAGGAGAAGCGAGCTAAGCCTGCCCCTCCAGCCCCCGTGCACCTTGCCTACCCACCCCAGCTAATACGCCAGATCCCCAGCAACACAAGCCTGGCAGTGTGCAAGTAGCCCAGACGGGACACGCCACCCCACAGTGAATCCCGCCCCTAGGAGAGGGGAAGAGAAGGCACACACCAGTCTGACTGTGGCCCCAGCAGTGGGCTGGGGGCAGACATCGGGTTGGACTGCGGCCCCGCCCACTAACGCCAGTTATACACCACAGCACAGGGGAAGTGCCCTGCAGGTCCTCACCACGCCAGGGACTCTCCAAAATGACCAAACGGAAGAATCCCCCTCAGAAGAATCTCCAGGAAATAACAACAGCTAATGAACTGATCAAAAAGGATTTAAATAATATAACAGAAAGTGAATTTAGAATAATAGTCATAAAATTAATCGCTGGGCTTGAAAACAGTATACAGGACAGCAGAGAATCTCTTGCCACAAAGATCGAGGGACTAAGGAACAGTCACGAGGAGTTGAAAAACGCTTTAAACGAATTGCAAAACAAAATGGAATCCACAATGGCTCGGCTTGAAGAGGCAGAGGAGAGAATAGGTGAACTAGAAGATAAAGTTATGGAGAAAGAGGAAGCTGAAAGAAAGAGAGATAAAAAAATCCAGGAGTATGAGGGGAAAATTAGAGAACTAAGTGATACACTAAAAAAAAATAATATACGCATAATTGGTATCCCAGAGGAGGAAGAGAGAGGGAAGGGTGCTGAAGGGGTACTTGAACAAATTATAGCTGAGAACTTCCCTGAACTGGGGAAGGAAAAAGGCATTGAAATCCAAGAGGCACAGAGAACTCCCTTCAGACGTAACTTGAATCGATCTTCTGCACGACATATCATAGTGAAACTGGCAAAATACAAGGTTGAAGAGAAAATTCTGAAAGCAGCAAGGGATAAACGTGCCCTCACATATAAAGGGAGACCTATAAGACTCGTGACTGATCTCTCCTTTGAAACTTGGCAGGCCAGAAAGGCTTGGCACGATATCTACAGTGTGCTAAACAGAAAAAATATGCAGCCGAGAATCCTTTATCCAGCAAGTCTGTCATTTAGAATAGAAGGAGAGATAAAGGTCTTCCCAAACAAACAAAAACTGAAGGAATTTGTCACCACGAAACCAGCCCTACAAGAGATCCTAAGGGGGATCCTGTGAGACAAAGTACCAGAGACATCACT
The DNA here is from genome assembly GCF_046562875.1 of Panthera onca. Lineage (NCBI taxonomy): Eukaryota > Metazoa > Chordata > Mammalia > Carnivora > Felidae > Panthera > Panthera onca. The sequence continues at coordinate 67,609,132 of NC_138357.1, forward strand.
ACAAGCATAAAACATACAGACATCACAATGACTCTAAACCCATATCTTTCTATAATAACACTGAATGTAAATGGATTAAATGCGCCAACTAAAAGACATAGGGTATCAGAATGGATAAAAAAACAAGACCCATCTATTTGCTGTCTACAAGAGACTCATTTTAGATCTGAGGACACCTTTAGATTGAGAGTGAGGGGATGGAGAACTATTTATCATGCTCCTGGAAGCCAAAAGAAAGCTGGAGTAGCCATACTTATATCAGACAAACTAGACTTTAAATTAAAGGCTGTAACAAGAGATGAAGAAGGGCATTATATAATAATCACAGGGTCTATCCACCAGGAAGAGCTAACTATTATAAATGTCTATGCGCCAAATACCCGAGCCCCCAGATATATAAAACAATTACTCACAAACATAAGCAACCTTATTGATAAGAATGTGGTCATTGCAGGGGACTTTAACACCCCACTTACAGAAATGGATAGATCATCTAGACACACAGTCAATAAAGAAACAAGGGCCCTGAATGATACATTGGATCAGATGGACTTGACAGATATATTTAGAACTCTGCATCCCAAAGCAACAGAATATACTTTCTTCTCGAGTGCACATGGAACATTCTCCAAGATAGATCACATACTGGGTCACAAAACAGCCCTTCATAAGTTTACAAGAATTGAAATTATACCATGCATACTTTCAGACCACAATGCTATGAAGCTTGAAATCAACCACAGGAAAAAGTCTGGAAAACCTCCAAAAGCATGGAGGTTAAAGAACACCCTACTAACGAATGAGTGGGTCAACCAGGCAATTAGAGAAGAAATTAAAACATATATGGAAACAAACGAAAATGAAAATACAACAATCCAAACGCTCTGGGATGCAGCGAAGGCAGTCCTGAGAGGAAAATACATTGCAATCCAGGCCTATCTCAAGAAACAAGAAAAATCCCAAATACAAAATCTAACAGCACACCTAAAGGAAATAGAAGCAGAACAGCAAAGGCAGCCTAAACCCAGCAGAAGAAGAGAAATAATAAAGATCAGAGCAGAAATAAACAATATAGAATCTAAAAAAACTGTAGAGCAGATCAACGAAACCAAGAGTTGGTTTTTTGAAAAAATAAACAAAATTGACAAACCTCTAGCCAGGCTTCTCAAAAAGAAAAGGGAGATGACCCAAATAGATAAAATCATGAATGAAAATGGAATGATTACAACCAATCCCTCAGAGATACAAACAATTATCAGGGAATACTATGAAAAATTATATGCCAGCAAATTGGACAACCTGGAAGAAATGGACAAATTTCTAAACACCCACACTCTTCCAAAACTCAATCAGGAGGAAATAGAAAGCTTGAACAGACCCATAACCAGCGAAGAAATTGAATCGGTTATCAAAAATCTCCCAACAAATAAGAGTCCAGGACCAGATGGCTTCCCAGGGGAGTTCTACCAGACATTTAAAGCAGAGATAATACCTATCCTTCTCAAGCTATTCCAAGAAATAGAAAGGGAAGGAAAACTTCCAGACTCATTCTATGAAGCCAGTATTACTTTGATTCCTAAACCAGACAGAGACCCAGTAAAAAAAGAGAACTACAGGCCAATATCCCTGATGAATATGGATGCAAAAATTCTTAATAAGATACTAGCAAATCGAATTCAACAGCATATAAAAAGAATTATTCACCATGATCAAGTGGGATTCATTCCTGGGATGCAGGGCTGGTTCAACATTCGCAAATCGATCAACGTGATACATCACATTAACAAAAAAAAAGAGAAGAACCATATGATCCTGTCAATCGATGCAGAAAAGGCCTTTGACAAAATCCAGCACCCTTTCTTAATAAAAACCCTTGAGAAAGTCGGGATAGAAGGAACATACTTAAAGATCATAAAGGCCATTTATGAAAAGCCCACAGCTAACATCATCCTCAACGGGGAAAAACTGAGAGCTTTTTCCCTGAGATCAGGAACACGACAGGGATGCCCACTGTCACCGCTGTTGTTTAATATAGTGCTGGAAGTTCTAGCATCAGCAATCAGACAACAAAAGGAAATCAAAGGCATCAAAATTGGCAAAGATGAAGTCAAGCTTTCGCTTTTTGCAGATGACATGATATTATACATGGAAAATCCGATAGACTCCACCAAAAGTCTGCTAGAACTGATACATGAATTCAGCAAAGTTGCAGGATACAAAATCAATGTGCAGAAATCAGTTGCATTCTTATACACTAACAATGAAGCAACAGAAAGACAAATGAAGAAACTGATCCCATTCACAATTGCACCAAGAAGCATAAAATACCTAGGAATAAATCTAACCAAAGATGTAAAATATCTGTATGCTGAAAACTATAGAAAGCTTATGCAGGTAATAGAAGAAGATATAAAGAGATGGAAAGACATTCCCTGCTCATGGATTGGAAGAATAAATATTGTCAAAATGTCAATACTACCCAAAGCTATCTACACATTCAATGCAATCCCAATCAAAATTGCACCAGCATTCTTCTCGAAACTAGAACAAGCAATCCTAAAATTCATATGGAACCACAAAAGGCCCCGAATAGCCAAAGTAATTTTGAAGAAGAAGACCAAAGCAGGAGGCATCACAATCCCAGACTTTAGCCTCTACTACAAAGCTGTCATCATCAAGACAGCATGGTATTGGCATAAAAACAGACACATAGACCAATGGAATAGAATAGAAACCCCAGAACTAGACCCACAAACGTATGGCCAACTCATCTTTGACAAAGCAGGAAAGAACATCCAATGGAAAAAAGACAGTCTATTCAACAAATGGTGCTGGGAGAACTGGACAGCAACATGCAGAAGGTTGAAACTAGACCACTTTCTCACACCATTCACAAAAATAAACTCAAAATGGATAAAGGACCTGAATGTGAGACAGGAAACCATCAAAACCTTAGAGGAGAAAGCAGGAAAAGACCTCTCTGACCTCAGCCGTAGCAATCTCTTACTCGGCACATCCCCAAAGGCAAGGGAATTAAAAGCAAAAGTGAATTACTGGGACCTTATGAAGATAAAAAGCTTCTGCACAGCAAAGGAAACAACCAACAAAACTAAAAGGCAACCAACGGAATGGGAAAAGATATTTGCAAATGACACATCGGACAAAGGGCTAGTATCTAAAATCTATAAAGAGCTCATCAAACTCCACACCCGAAAAACAAATAACCCAGTGAAGAAATGGGCAGAAAACATGAATAGACACTTCTCTAAAGAAGACATCCGGATGGCCAACAGGCACATGAAAAGATGTTCAACGTCGCTCCTTATCAGGGAAATACAAATCAAAACCACACTCAGATACCACCTCACGCCAGTCAGAGTGGCCAAAATGAAGAAATCAGGAGACTATAGATGCTGGAGAGGATGTGGAGAAACAGGAACCCTCTTGCACTGTTGGTGGGAATGCAAATTGGTGCAGCCGCTCTGGAAAGCAGTGTGGAGGTTCCTCAGAAAATTAAAAATAGACCTACCCTATGACCCAGCAATAGCACTGCTAGGAATTTATCCAAGGGATACAGGAGTACTGATGCATAGGGGCACCTGTACCCCAATGTTTATAGCGGCACTCTCAACAATAGCCAAATTATGGAAAGAGCCTAAATGTCCATCAACTGATGAATGGATAAAGAAATTGTGGTTTATATACACAATGGAATACTACGTGGCAATGAGAAAAAATGAAATATGGCCTTTTGTAGCAACATGGATGGAACTGGAGAGTGTGATGCTAAGTGAAATAAGCCATACAGAGAAAGACAGATACCATATGGTTTCACTCTTATGTGGATCCTGAGAAACATAACAGAAACCCATGGGGGAGGGGAAGGAAAAAAAAAAAAAAAAAAAAAAGAGGTTAGAGTGGGAGAGAGCCAAAGCATTAGAGACTGTTAAAAACTGAGAACAAACTGAGGGTTGATGGGGGGTGGGAGGGAGGGCAGGGTGGGAGGGAGGGCAGGGTGGGTGATGGGTATTGAGGAGGGCACTTTTTGGGATGAGCACTGGGTGTTGTATGGAAACCAATTTGACAGTAAATTTCATATATTAAAAAATAAAAAAAATAAAAAAAAATAAAAAAAAAATAAAAAAAAACACTAAAAAAAAAAAAATCAATAAACGTTAAAAATTAAAAAAAAAAAAATAATCAAGTTGACAAACGTTTGTCTTTTCAATCTCTCATAGTTTCTCTGATTCATAAACTCTATTTCACATTATCTGAGGAACTCAGTAGAAATTTTTGTTTTGTAAAATTTTAGACTCGTCTGTTCACTTCCATTTTCTTATTTATGTCTTCTGTGCATTGCAGAGAGACCGAAGTAGGCAGCTATTTTGGAAGAAAACAATGGGTGAAAAACCAGATGATTATTCTTTCCATGAGTAATCATAAAATTCTCATATTTCTCTAGGATAAACAAAGTAGAAAAGAGCATTGAAGCCTCCAATGTATTCCTCACTTGGAAAAGACAAATGGTTCTTCTTTCACAGAACCAGAAAGAGTGAGGCTTCAGTAAGGCATTTCTCAAAAATATATTATGAAATTCCAATGATACAATAAGTATGAAGTAAAAATAAGGGCTAATAGGTTACCCTGGTGATTAGATAGACCCTCAAAATATCACATTCACTTTTGTTATCTGTCTAATTATGCTATATCTGATATAAAACAATAAAGGTTCATTCCATTTTTTGTCTCTCGCCTCATAATGTGGTTTTGTTATATTACACATACCATGATAGGTGAGTCAAATGATCAACTCAGTCATACTTCAGTAATCCAGAGAAATTCATCTTTTTTTTTTCAAAGAAGTCATCTGATATGTGGTAACTTTCAAAGGAGCCATCTAATATGGAACATATTATTATGATATTATGGCTTTATTAAGTCAAGTAAAATATGTATAGATGATGAATTTGATGTTGGTATTTAACTATGGCCACCAGTTTTCAAAACTGACTCATCTTTTTTCCTCCATAAGTTTCCATGAATATTGGAATGTGACTGGGTCTAATGAAGATTACTCCAAGAAAGGTGTGTAATTCATGGAAGTGTTAATAAGATGTCAGACCTCAATGTCACAGACCTTACAAACTTCTAAATGGAGCTGAATTCAGTCTTCCAACACACATGAGAACGTTTTAATATCAGTTAGAGAGAAGAAAAAGTACCATATGGGATTTTAGTTATAATTTGAGATAAAGCAGCTGATTTAGGACTTTTAACTCTTCCCTTTCTCCCACATTATTTTAATTAGTACTCTGCATTTTTGTTTAGCCTCATATTTAGATTATACTGTACTTAACATATCCTTGGTGCACAGATTTATCTGAGTGTAATAAAACTGTGAACTTAAGTCAAAGCTATAACAAAATAGTTGCAAAAACTTTCAAATCCTTACTCTAATAAAAATTTCATCTCACCTCACTAAAAATAACCATGTTCCTAGGAATTCAAAGAATTTCATAATCTTTGGATGATAATAGATATGTGGTGTGAGAAGTACTGAGACTGAAAATTACTAGGATTAGACCTGATGTCTTTAAGAAAGAGATAAAGATAGTGCAAAAGGTACAAAGGAAATAATTTGAACACCTAGATGCAACTTGCAGTGTCTTGGAGCAAAAATAAAGTTCATGAAAATAAATGGTCTCCTTTGAGAGACTAAATACAAGGGCTAAATATAGGTGAACACTAAAATGAAAGAAAAGTGTTTGCCTTTTTTCAAAACATTCTGCTACCCATTTGCTTCATCATTTAAATGTATTTTCAAACAAAGTTTTTCGTGGGGGAACTCCAATACATAAAGCACATGAAAGTGGATCTGTTCTGGTTTGAAAGAAAGCTGGGAGATCTAGAGCACTGTTGGTTGGTCTCTTCTTTTTAACCTTTTTTCTTTTCTCTGACCCCTAAGATACATCTATGGAACTTCAGCGTTTTAAAAAATATAGCTTGCAGACCTTTGCATTAGTCCAGCTGCTCATTTTGTATATGGATAAGCATCTGAGAAGGAAAAAGACCAGTGGAGCCAAAGTTATGCTTGATGTTTGGCAAGAGATAATGTTCTAGAGTCCGACTGAGTTTGGACCTAATTCTGCTACTTAATAGCTGGGTGACCTTGAGTATTACTTAACTTCACTTGTTTCAGTTTCTCCATCTTTGAAATGCAGATAAAAACAATGAGTTAGTTTACATAAAGTACTGAGATTAATGCGTGGCACACACAGTATATGTGTGTATAATGTATGTGTGTATCTAGGACTATAAGCTCAGGAATTCTTATATACATATGTGTGTATAATGTATGTGTGTGTCTAGGACTATAGCTCAGGAATTCTTATATACCATACTTCCTTTCATGTACTTCAAAATCAAAACTTCAAGTGAATTTTGGACTATACCTGAGGTTTGGTCAAGTGACTAGAGAAGTATTTTGTGAGATTTTTTTCCTAAGCAGTGCTAAGCCTGTTTTGCTGTTGTGAACAGACCATCATGGGCTTTGGAATCAAGCAGATGTAGTTTTGATCTCATGCCCACTACTTGTAACTCTTTGTTCTTTTGTAAATTTCTTAATCCCTTTGGATTTCAATTTCCATATTTAAAAAATGGTGATAATACTAACTACCTCATGGAGCAGTGGCCATGGAACATAATTTTTTAGTGGGCAAAAGCATTACTCTGTGGGAGTGTGTGATAAGTACATTCAAGCCCTATAAAACAATAAACATGAAGGAAAAGCAGAAAAGTTTAGGGTGATCTTAGATAATCTAAGCAGAAGTAGTGGGTTAAAGTGAAACAAAAGAAATAGTAGACCAAAGGAGAAGGAAAATTGAAAGCATGTAGTATTAAACCATGTAATGATCATTTCCAAGGGAAGATGTGGAAGTCCCTTGGTTTGGGTCATTTCATATTGAATTGAATTGAATTAAGGTAAAGTTTTATCTATCTGGGGAGCAATTTTCCCTGGCTGGAAAACCAAGAAGATGAGCTAATAAGGGATTTGTTTTTTTTTTTTTTTTTTTTTTTTGAGGCAGGGGTGGAAATGTCTCCTGGATGCACATCTGCATGGAGTCTGAGTCAGCTGGGGATGATAAGAAGCAAGAGAAACCCACACATAGGGAGAAAAAGAAAGAAGGAATGTAGAACAGGGATAATGGGAAAGAACTAGGAAATATAGGTAAGAATTAAAGACAAAGAAAATTAAGAGGGGGAGAAATGAAAAGAGCATAGAGTGAAACAAAACAGAAAAGAGAGAGAGGAACAACCGAGAAAGACTTATATCAAGAGTGTTGAGGTGTTACTAGACACAGTGACGCTGATATCCACTTCTCATTAATGATACATCTTTTCATTACATAGGCCATGTGAACTGGGGCTTGGCATCAGAAAACATTTGGTTCCTAGCAGCTGATAAATAAACAAGCCCAAGCCCAGAGATAATTAGTTAGAGACATCCTTTTTCCTCCCCACTGAAAGAAACATCCTTTTTTTCCCTCCTCTTCAAAAGGTAAACAATGCTTGTTTCCTAGAAACAGCTGGGAGTATAGGGAAGAATATCAGCTGTTTTTGCCAGCTCCAGAGTTCATTCCAGGGATCCTATTCCCTTTCCCATTATACTAGTTCTTCAGTCAACCCATTTGCAGAGATGAAGTTCCCCACCCAACATACCTGTGCCAAAGAAAGTAGAGGCTTTTGTACTCTCTCAGAGTCCCCAGGCTTTGGAAAATGATCTCTGTCCTGTGGTGGCACCACCTAAACAATCTTGTACAAAAAAGAGAACACATTTCTAAAAGTTTTCATTTGGAAAGTACTAGAAGCATTTGCATAAGACACTGACTATCTTATTGGCTTTCACATGTTCTATTCCTTGTTCTGGTTCTGCTGTACCCAGTGCCTTTCCCACAAGCTCTTATATAGCTTTTGCTGTTCTGTCTGCACTTTCCTACCTTCAACTACTTATTGCCTTCAACCATCTCTTTCCATTTTCTTTTCACATGGCTCTAATGGGAAAAATAGATGATTCTAGAGGTGATTGTAAAGTTTAGTAATCATTGTCAGAGTTAGAGGTAATTACTCAGAAAACTATTTACCTCTTCCTACCTTGGGGAAGCTGTCCTTCATTAAACTCTATCAGAGACCATATTGTACTTAGGTCAGTGAACATAACAACACTAGCAATAATAAACTTGTATTTTTCTGTGGCAGGTTACATCTTACCACACAGCTTCATATTTGTTATATTTAAATCTCAACAACCTTGTGATATTGTGGTTCAAATATTCAATTTGTACTTGAAGAAACAGAAAGAAATGTACAAACTGAAAGAGATGTAAATTTTGAATATTGGAAAACAATCACAACAGTGCTGGGTTTAAGATTGAGTCTTCAGGAAGGCAATCAGATATTTTTCCAGTGGCCAATGAACAGGACCAGCCTTATAAGTGGTGGTATACAAGTATTCTCTGACTTTGAATTGTAGCCCTCGTGATTAAAATTCCCTTTCCACTGACTTGACCACTGACATGAGTGATAAACCCTCAGTATTTGAAAGGTACAATGATAACTTGGAAAATTTGATCCAATTCTTCACGTAATATCTGACCCTTTCTACATTATTCCTATGAAATAGTAATTGGGTCTCTCCTCAAAAACTTTCAACAGCAGAAATCTACTAATTTCTGAGGGATTCTATATGTCTAAAATCTAGCTGGATCTTTCTATTGACTTTAAATCTGTCCGTTTGTTATATGTAACTACCAAAACCCACTACACCTGTTGAGCTCGGTTTAAAATCACTCTCTCCTTCCCCATTAGAGCCCTTCAGATAGCTAACAACAGGGGGCCAGACGGCCAGACCTTCCTGGCGTTCTTGTGCCAGCTACTCACTCCCTGAACCCATGTGTTCTTCTTCATGTGGCATAGTTCAAAATATCTTCATCGTCCTGGTTATAGCCCTAAAAACTCTCCAGCCTCTCCTTGTTCCCTTAAAATGTGACACTCAACTCTGAGTACCACAGTCCTGCTTTGCTGTGAAAGATAAAAAATATTGTGTGCTTATCGACACCCACTTCCCAGATTCTGAATTTCTGTCCATGCAGCCCCATCATAAGGCTGACTCACACAGATCCAGTAACTGGGAACTGGTTTAAGACATGTACACTTAATTGGGAAACAATTTTGTATCTCTTGGAAAGATCACACTTTACTCAGCCTACTCATTTCCCTCCTTAAACCATTATTACGCTAAACAGAACAATTCCCAGTACTGGTAAGCTTTACTGAATTACAGTGTTTTAGCTGGAAGAGATTTTAGGAAACAGAGGATCAGGGAGGTGAAATTGTCTCCCAATATCACACAAGGAGTTAATAACTGAGCATAGTCTATAACTCAGATTCACTAAGCTCAGGCTGGAGTTCCTTAGGACCTCAGAGGTATCAGCCTTAGATGACTCTGCAGCTCTTATCTTTTAGGACATACCACATCAGTGGAAAGATCTCCAAAAGCTGCCAAATATTTCCTTTCTGACTCAATTTCCCCCCCTTACCTTGTACACTATTTCCTGGCTTCCCCCAAGACAAAACTTGGGTGAATCTTAGGATGCATTAATAAAAGACCTAAGGAATCCCAAGAAACATAAGCATGTGCCAGAAATGCTGCCACCAGAAAATTTAAAACTGCAGAACACACTGTACTAGATTGGCCCCATGCTCTTTATGCTGATGCTAGACCCAATACCTAAGGCAACTATTTATTGGAGGACATTTGACTAGACACCAGAGTGTGATAAGTACATTCAAGCCCTAGAGCCCTTATGGTAAACACAAAGTCTTACCAAAATAGTTTCCTTGACCCAGCCTCTGGAGGTTATGGGTGGTTCTCCCCAACATCTCAAACTGTGGCAGGTGGCAAGAATCCAAAGGAGCTAGGCAACAGATCCAAAAATCAGCAAGTCCTTCAATTTTCCTTCATTTTCTGAATGTTTCAAGTTTCTATGGAGTGGTGAAACTTCTGAGTAAAAATAGCAACTTGAATGCACACATCTAATTTCACTACCTCTTGAAACCTTGTTAAAACTAGAACAAAGGTATCTTTTTAAAAATCATAAATCCACAAGGAGGGGGGAAATAGGAGAGAAGATAGAAGCCATTAAGTCTGATTAGCCAGAATACAGATGGACAGGTAGGAACCAACTAACCATGCTCAAGAAAACATAATTCTATGTTGGCAAAAAGGGAAAGATAAGAACAAATAAGTTTATGCTGAATCATCCTCAAAAAAGCTCAAAAATGGTGGCCATAGTTAATTTGGAAGTAAGGATAAAGTAGAGTCTATGACTGATAGCCTAGGTTATACTGTGGTAACCAGAATCTCATAGGTTGAAAACATAAGATTTGTTCACATTACATGTTCAATGTAATAACTCAGGAAATGAGGTTTATGGGGGCTCCACCTTGAAATATTCCTTCATGATTGCCATAGGAGGGGAAAAGTAACATGTCAAATCATACATTTACTCTTCCTTTATTTTTTAAATGTTTATTTATTTTTGAGAGAGAGAGACAGACACAGAGAGAGACAGAGAGAGAGGGACAGAGAGAAGGGGAGAGACCGAGGGAGACACAATCTGAAGGTGGCTCCAGGCTCTGAGCTGTCCTCACAGAGCCAGACAGGGGGCTCAAGCCCATGAACTATGAGATCATGAAGTCAGATAGATGCTTAATTGACTAAGATACCCAGGCATCCCTTTTTACTCTTTAGCATTTTGCCTGGAAATGACGTATTTCATCTCCTTACATTTCAAGGCCAAAACAAGTCACATGGCTGTGTTTAATCTTCAAAGAAGATGGGGAAGTGAAATGAGGAAAGCTGAGTTATTGTTGTATTGCCCTAATGTCTACCTTAAAGGAAGCTTAAATAAATAGTATCACCTGAAAACTGTTTAAGTAGCTGTTTTGAGCCCTATATTTTTTTTTTCTCTGCTGTATATCACAATGGCAGAAACCTGGGCATTTATTTTCTTGAATTTGTTAATGATTTGATGATTTCCATGTTTCTATTTTCACTGTTTTCTCTCCGTGGAACTCCTATTATATGGATGTTAGATCCTCTGGATTAGTCCATGATTATTTTACCTTTTATCTCCCATATACTATTTCTGTTTTGTTTAATTTTATGGGAAATTTTCTCAACTATCTTCAAAAGTTTTATTAAGTTTTTCATTTTTTGATATCTTGTTTATAAGTCCCAAAGTCTTTTTTATTCTCTGGGTTTTGGAGAGGGTGAAACAAAAGCTATCTTGACTGAAAAACACCAGTTATAGCTGTGGATAGGGCTATTGTACTAAACTGAAACTACCTCCCCCATACCTTCGTCCTCCACTTCCACCTTCTTCTTAAAAGGTAGCAGATAAGTCTTTGCCTTTTAAGCAGGATGCTGAAAAGTATTTTTGGGGCAATCAAACCATCCTTAAATAAACTTTTATAATCATACTGACAGTATAGTAATATAACCTTAAAATAAAATTCAAAGTCAACAAGTCATAAATGTGAACTCAGAGATTCCAATCAGTAAAAAGAAGTAAGAACAGGTAACTAAAACTTATGAGACAGTGAGGAAACTAACAGAGAAAGAAATGTAGAGCAAACAGAAATTATGCAGGTAGAGATACAAACAAGAATAAGAATTTATACAAATGTAGCATTCAGAGAATAAAAAAAGACTTTGGGACTTGTAAACGTGATAGCAAAAATGAAAAACTTAATAGAAACTTTTGACGACAGTTGAAAAAATTTCCCAGAAAAGTAAACAAAACAGAGAAATAGTATATGGGAGATCCAAGGTAAAATAGTCATGGACCAATCCAGAGGATCTAACATCCATATAATAGGAGTTTTACAGAGAGAAAACAGTGAAAATAGAAACATGGAATCATCAAATCATTAACAAATTCAAGAAAACATCCTAGGACTGAATGTCTTGGATTTCTAGAAAAGGCCCATAGAGTGCCTTTAACGATGGGAAGAAAAATTGATCTACAACAAGTGAAATTGTAAGATTTCAGGGTGCTTGAAGAAAAGAAAAAAAATGTTAAAGCTTCCAGAGAAATATGAACAGGCCATATGTAAAAATAATCAAGAATTAGAATGACTAGATTTCTCAATAGGCAACATTAGAAACTAGAAAATGAAGAAGGAATACTTTCAAAATTCTGAAGGAAAGTTATTTTCAACATTTAATTTTATGACCAAATATTAAGGTACATGAAAACACTTTCAGATATGTGAATTGTCGTGGATTTAATTATGTTCCCTTCAAATTCCTATATTGAAATCCTACCCCCCCATTACCTCAAAATGTGACTTTGTTTGGAAATAAGATTTTTAAAGATATAATTTTACTTAATATGAGATCATACTGGAGTAGGGTGGACCCTTAATCCAATAAGGTTTATATCCTTATAAAAAGGGGAAATTTGTTTTTTTTTATTTTTTTCTAAATTTGAGAATAGTTGACACACAATTTTACATTACTTTCAGGTAAACAACATAGTGACTTGGTAAGTTTACACATTATGCTATGCTCATCACAAGTATAGCTATCATTTGTCACCATACAACACTATTACAGTGCCATTGACTATATTTCCTATGCTGTGACTTTTATTTCTGTAACTTATTAATTCCATAACTGAAAGTTTGTATCTTCCATTCCCTTTCACCTATTTTGTCACCCCCCACCCCCCTTCCCTCTAGCAACTATCAGGTTGTTCTCTGTTATTTGTAGGTCTGATTCTGCTTTTTGTTTGTTTATTAATTTTTTTAGATTCCACATATAAGTGAAATCATAGAGTATTTGTCTTTCTCAGTATGACTTATTTCACTTAGTATAATACCCTCTAGGTCATCTATGTTGTCACAAATGGCACAAACATCCTTTTTATGGCTGCATAATATCCCATTCAGTCTGTGTGTGTGTGTGTGTGTGTGTGTGTGTGTGTGTGTGGCATCTTCCTTATCCATTCACTTTACCAGTAGATTTAAAAGGCACATTTGGACACAGATACACACACTGTGAGAATGCCACATGAATATGAAGGTAGAGATTGAGGTAATTTGTCTACAAGACAAAGAATGCCAAAGATTGTCAACAATCCACAAGAGGCTAGGAAAGCTGTATAGAACATTTTTTTCCTCACAACCCCCAAAAGAAATCAAAGTTTTTGACACCTCAATTTTGGAATTCTAGCCTCCAGAACAGTGAAACAACACATTTCTGTTGGGTAAGCCACTCAGTTTATAGTACTTTGTTATGGCAGCCCTAACAAACTAATATATGAAGTTTCAAAAAAAAAAAAATCTGCCTACCATGCACTATTCCTCATGTGGCAACTAGAAGATGTGCCCCACCAAAATTAGGTAATAAATGATGAAAGAGAAAAACATAGAATGCAAAAAAAAAAAAAAAAAACCCTGAAAATAAAATACATGAAAGGGTCAAAGAAATTCCCTAGGATAATGGTGATGAGAGATCTCAGCTTTGCACCAAATATTGAAAGCAATCAGTCTAGAATGCTGCAGTAGAGCTCAGGACAGACATGTCAAGGGCAGTCATCAACAAGATTCTGCTGCTATGAGACTACTTGATTTTGTACCCTAGGGGTTTTGGCCCAGATTCTTCTGACTTTTCTAGATCAAATGCTCTTGAAGTTATTTTCCCTTTAATACTGTGTAGATCAGTTGAAAATGACATAAAATTCTCACCCTGCTTACTTACATTGGACTGTGATATATGTTAAAAATACAATTTTATTGTATTCATCTATTGAAATTTTGTTAGTCACTAGCATTCCCTGACTAATAAGCCTCAAATAAAGCGTTTTGCTTTGATATGCTCCTGAAAAGATACTGGCCATAGTAAGTTTAGAAGGGAAAAAATATATAAATCAGTCCATTTCTTGTCAGATACCCAATATCACACTACTACCCTGCCATATATTCCCACATTGGCAAACCTAAGTTTTCTGGGCCTAACTCAAGGCTTTGCCTAGAATGGGTTTATATTCTCAGAGAAACTAAAGCCAGACTGTGAAACTCAAATGCCCTTTGCAGCTTTCATCTGTGGCAATATTGTCCTTTCCATACACAATGTGGGCTTCACTTGCTCTCATTTTTCATACTGCTAACCTTTCACATTTATTTATATTTAAATATCTGTTTTAAAACAACACAATATTTAATAAAAGCATAGAGTAATACAGAATGGAAGGAGCAAATCAAGAAGGGTAAAGAGGTCAGAAGATACAGCTAATGTTGTAAGCAACAGATTTTTTTGTGTTCTTTTCAAAACTTTTTCATTTTTTAGTAGTCCACCTCACACACACATAACACCCTTTTTGGCATTACAGACTTTCTTGATAACCCCAGTCCACACTGAATGCTGAATTTCACACACAATTTGAATTTTACAGGAAATGTAAAAGTAATGCAGTCTGTCCTCTGTGTTTTACAGGTTTAAAATGTGAGATGTGTCTTGCACAAAGAGACATGGATATTTTGGGGGGGGGGGCAGGACCGAAGGAAGTTTATTAACATGCCAACAAGTGACATGAGGGAGTAGACTCTGCACCTCCAAAAAGGACAGACACCTCAACCAAGGGCTTTCCCTGATGTAGTTCTTCCACTTTTCCAAAACTACACAGGGTGCACAATTAAACAGCCCACCTGTGGACACACTGCTGAGGGCCTTGAGGGCTGCTGCACACTTTCTAGCTATATCCACCTGTCCCAGGACACTGCTGTGTGCAGAAAGACTTCCATATCAGTCAAATAAGACACATGGACATTAAATAACCAAGCTGGAGTGTTGACTGAGATCAGTCTGCAAGCATGCCCTTTAAATTGTTATGCTTTATTGCTTCCTCAAACCTAAAGTCTAGCAAAGTGAACCTTCATGAAAAAAAGAGTCTAAATAATCTAAAGAAAGTGAGTACCTGGACTGGAGTAAGGTTCGTGGTGAAAAACCCACCAAACATACAATGAAGCTTTTTAGATGGCATAAAATAGAAAAGCATTCAGGAAGACCATACCAGGAACTTTGTAATTTTATTAAATGTTAAACTTTTGTCAGTGTTCAAGTTTGCTATTTTTGTTTCTTTTATCCATTTTTAGTGGTAAATAGCCTGAAAACACAAAGGACTAGTGAGTTTATTTGAAGAGTTAGGAAGGGAGAGAGGAATTGGATAAATTGTGCCCTACTTTTCAGTTAGGTATAGTTTGAAGAAAAGATACTTAATGGTAGCTCTGGTTGCATAAATACTATGATCTGGGAGTAGGTGATCCTACATCTAGTAAGGACATAAGAAAGAATGAGTCAGATAGATTCAACTAAGGAGTGAATCAGGGATGAAGTAACTTGGTACTTTTTGCATTTTGAAATGTTCTAAAGCATTCTGGTCCACTACTTAGGTGGTATTTGGAGTCTGCTGGCTATGCTTTTGGGTTATTTCTTGCATTGTACTAAATATTGCAGTTGGTTGTGGCAATAGTGGGAATCCTGTAGTTCCTGTACTACTTATTCTTCTTCTATATCCATCTGGAATGGGTTTCTGAGCATGGTGTACTAAGTAGAAATTTGTAAACTACATGTAGAAGAGTGATAGAAGACTAAGTGGATTAGCGGAGATGGAGGCAAGGCATTTGGTAATTTGGACTTTATAAAACTAAATCAGGGGGAAAAAACAACTCAACAAAACAAAAATTCCAGGGTATATTCAGTGGATTGACTTTTTAAAAAATTTTAAATGTTTATTTATTTTTGAGAGAGAAACAGAGAGACAGAGCAGAGGAGGGGCAGAGAGAGAGAGAGACACCAAAATCCAAGGCAGGCTCCAGGCTCTGAGCTGTCAGCACAGAGACCAATGCAGAGCTCAAACTCATGAACTGCGAGATCATGACCTGAGTCGAAGTCAGACACTTAACCGACTGAGCCACCCAGGCACCACCAGTGGATTGAACTTTTTGATTAACTCTGTCTGCTCCAGGTGCCAGAAACCTGATAGCTCATATCTCATCCCTTAAAGGTGATCCTCGTTTCAAAAAATCTCTGGGTACAAAAAGATAGATTTTTGGCTAGGAGAAGAACAGCTTCTGTTAAAACATGTGAAAGAGTGAAAATTCCATGGATTTGAGCGCTCTTGGGAAGGAATGCCAATCATAGAATTGAGTATGTCAATTTCAATGATATACAACTAGTTTGTTTTAGACAAGAGCATAATTACATGTTTTTTAAAATTATTTTCTTCTCTTATGAATTTCTTCTCTTCCTTAAGTAGGTGAGTTTTAGGGCAAAATGAGAAAATACCTCAAATGTTATATTCTCCAATATAAGGTAGAAGGTTGTTTTCATTTGGTCTTTATTTGCTCAAAGATGCATTCTGTCTATTTAAACAAGGGAATACCCAGTTCATTCATTTGATACAAATGTTACCTAAAATACAGGTTTTTAATTTTTTTTTTAAATTTGAGTATTGTTAACATGCAATGTTGCATTAGTTTCAGGTGTACAACATAGTGATTCAACTTCTCTACATGTTATGCAATGTTCACCACAATTGATTATCTTTTACCATACAACACTATTACAGTATCATTTACTATTTTCCTATGTT
Source organism: Panthera onca (assembly GCF_046562875.1). Lineage (NCBI taxonomy): Eukaryota > Metazoa > Chordata > Mammalia > Carnivora > Felidae > Panthera > Panthera onca. The sequence continues at coordinate 67,625,850 of NC_138357.1, forward strand.
GTGCCTTTTATTCCTGTGACTTATTCAGTCCATAACTAGAAGTCTGTATCTCTCACTCCCCTTCATCCATTTAACCTACCGTCCCACTCTCCTCCCTTCTGGCAACTTTGTTCTGTGTTTGTAGGTCTGATTCTACTTTTTGTTTATTCATTTGTGGGTTTTTTTTCAGATTCTACATTTGAATTAAATCATGTAGTATTTGTCTTTCTCAGTCTTATTTTACTTAACATAATACCCTATAGGTCCATGCATGTTGTTGCAAATGGCAAGATCTCATTTGTTTTATGGTTGTGTAATATTTCTATATATGTGTATACACACATTCACACACACACACACACACACACACACACACACACAAATACTGCATCTCCCCTACCCATCATCTATCAATAAGCATTTAGGCTGCTTCCATGTTAAAAAGCAGGTATTTTAGAAGCAACCTAAATGTTTCATTTTAAAGGACACAATCTGATACATCCATATGATAGATTATTCTAGTCACTAAGAATGATATCTAAAAATGTTTTAACAAAGAGCATGTAAACATGTTTATGATATACAAGTGATAAAAACCAGAATACTAAATTATATGTACCATATTATCACAATTATGTTAAAGTATGTACAAAAAACACGCTGGAGAGATTTGCTTCAAACTATTAGTTCTGTCTTGTTTATGGGATTATAATGGACGATATTTATTTTCTTTAATCTTTATGTATTTTCCAAATTTTCTGTAATTAGCATATGTATATTTTATATCCATGGAAAAGTTATTGGAAAGAAAAATAAATGAAGAAAAGAAACAGAGAGATCATGGGATCTACTTGACCTTCCTTTCCTATATAATCAACAAAGGCTGGGAAGAGAATTATTAAGAGATGGGTTCCAGGAAATCTCCCTTAGATGCAAATCACAGACCCAGATGCAAGTTACTTTTTTCAAGTAAAATGCATTTGTTTGAACTGTAGGTGTTTTTCAAAATCAAAGAGTGGGAGAAAGGAATGATTTTATTTCAGTGTAGCAATACTGCCACCAAAAGAAAAATATTAAAGAAACACCTAGGACAAGGGAGAGAAATAGAGATGAGAGGAGAAAAATAAATAGACTTTATATATAGGCTGATTTCCTGTCTCTGCCAAAGTCAACACAACAGGAATCATAAAGGAGCCAGTCTTATCCTCCTTAGTAGTCACTAATAAGCTAGTTATGACACGCCTACTCTTGAGCCATTTAAGTGGCTGGAATAGATCTCTGAGGGGCTGTGAGTCTTAACCAGTGAAAATATGAGACCCTATGACAAAGGGATGGGATGATAGAATATGCTAAACAAGAAAGTCAGTATCAACATCTCTGGGGGGATTGCTAAAAAGTACTTTGTTAATTGTGTTTCATGGAGTGCTAGGGGTTCAGCTGAAGTGGTCAGGAAACTCTTCATTTTAACCAGAGACCCCAGTTTATATTTTTTATATTGAATTTCCACATGTAATTTCATTTGAATAATAATAAGAATATTAAATACACTGGCCTAGAGCATCACCAGTTTTTGATGCTGGCTTTTATATGTTTATACAGTAATGGTGTATGGGAGGTTCAATTTGGTTTGTGGGAATAGGATGGAACACTTATGCCTCTCACTTGGTTTTTCCAGAATTAGATGAAATTAGTGTATCCCTAAATTTATTTTTCTTTTGGAATGTGCCATACATTCTGGGATGTTTTGGAAGTGAGAGGTGGATTCTCATGATGACATTGAATTCCTACTACTTGGAATTCAAAACTGACTTCACAATGTACTCCAATTTGTCATCTGGGATTACTGTGACAAGTCACAGAAGGTGACACAGAAGAGAAAAGGCCTGAGTGTTTTAAAACAGTGGAATGACATGATAGAGATTATATTTTTATTAGATTAAAGGTTTCTAAATCTCATCTCCCCAAAAAAGAAACATTTAATTTTTTTATGTTTTTATTTTTATTTTTGAGAGAGAGAAAGAGAGAGACAGAGTGCTAGTGGGGGGAGGGGCAGAGAGAGAAGAAGACACAGAATCTGAAGTAGGCTCCAGGCTCCAAGCTGTCAGCAGAGAGCGCGATGCGGGGCTTGAACTCAGGGACGGTGAGATCATGACCTGAGCTGAGGTCGGACACCCAACCCACTGAGCCACCCAGGCGCCCCTCAAAAAAGAAACATTTAAAAATAGTTCAATTCTGAAAAAAAAAAAAGAAATAATGAAAGACAGTTCTACCAAAGACTAAAATAAATAAATATACAGTAATTAAAATAGTTTGATACAAGTACAGAAATAGTGTGACAGAACACTGGAACAGACAGAGGTCTAAAACAGATCTAACTTTGTATTATTAAATATATATGTATACATACATATAAAATCAGGCAATATTTCAAATCACTAAGTAAAATATGAAGTAACAAATTATTTATATTGAAATGACAAGCTGACAATTTGAAATAAATCAGTCCCCTTTAACTTCATTTGTTACACTGAAGTAAATCTAGATAGTTAAATATATTTTTATTTATTTTTTCATTTTATTAAGGTTCTAATTTTAATTCCAATATAGTTAACAAACAGTGTTATATTACCTTCAGGTAAACAATATAATGACTCAACAGTTCTATGCATTATGCAGTACTCATCATGGTAAGTGTACTCTTTAATCCCCACCATATAGTTCACCAATTCCCCAGCCACCTCCCCTCTGGTAACCATCAGTTGGTTCTTTATAGTTAAGAGTCTATTTCTTGATTTGTCTCTCTAAATTTTTTCTTTGATTCTTTCATTTCTTAAATTCCATATATGAGTGCAATCATATGATGTTTGTCTTTCTCTGACTTATTTTGCTATGCATTATATACTCTAGCCCCACCCATGTTGTTGCAAATGGCAAGATTTCATTAGTTTTATGGCTGAATATTATTCCATTGTGTGTGTGTGTGTGTGTGTGTGTATAGTCTTCTTTTTTTACATTTATTGATTTAATTCCAGTTAGTTAATAGAATGTTATATTATTTCAGGTTTACAATATAGTGATTCAACAATTTCATACATCACACAGTGCTCAAGACAACAAGTGCACTCTTATACCATTACCTGTTTAACCCACCCCCTCCCCCCATCCTCCTGCTTCTCTGGTAACCATCAGGTTTTTACCTATAATTAAGAATCTGTTTCTTGATTTGTCTTTCTCTTTTTTCCCTTTGCTCGATTGTTTTGTTCCTTAAATTCCAAGTGAGTAAAATCATATGGTATTTATCTTTCTCTGACTGACAAATTTTGCTTTTCTACTCCCTGGTTCCATCCATGTCATTGCAAAAGGAAAGATTTCATTCTTTTTATGACTGAATAATATTCCACTTGTTCATATATACACTGCATCTTCTTTTTAAGATTTTAATTTGTAATTTATTTATTTAAATTCAAGTTAATTAACATACAGTGTGGTATTGGTTTCAGGAATAGGACACAGTGGTTCATCACCTACATAGAATACTGAGTTCTCATCCCAACAAGTGCTCTCCTTAGTGCCTGTCACCCGTATACCCATCCCCAACACACCTCACCTCCAGAAACCCTCAATTTGTTCTCTGTATTTAAGAATACTTTATGGTTTGCCTCCCTCTCTGTTTTTATATAATTTTTCCTTCCTTTCCCCTATGTTCATCTGGTGTGTCTTTTAAATACTACATATGACTGAAATCATATGATATTTGTTTTTCTCTGACTTATTTCACTTAGCATAACACATTCTAGCTCTATCCACATTGTTGCAAATGGCAAGATTTCATTCTTTTTGACCACCGAGTAGTATTCCATTGTACATACATTATCACATCTTCTTTTTAGCTTCATCAGTCAATGGGAATTTGGGCTCTTTTCATAATTTCGATATTGTTGATAGCTCTGCTATAAACATTGGGGTACATATTCCCCTTTGAATCAACATTTTTGTATCCTTTGGATAAATACCTAGTAGTGAAATTGCTGGGTCCTAAAGTGGTTCTATTTCTAATTTTTTGAGAAACCTCCATACTGTTTTCCAGAGAGACTGCACAAGTTTGCATTCCCACCAAGAATACAAAAGCCTTCCTGTTGCTCCACATCCTTGCCAACATCTGTTATTCCCTGAGTGGTAAATTTTAGCCATTCTGACTGGTGTGAGGTGGTATGTCATTGTGATTTTGATTTATATTTCCTTGATGATGCGTGATGTTGAGTATCTTTTCATGTGTCTGTTAGCTAACTGGATGTCTTCTTTGGCAATGTGTCTGTTCATGTCCTCTGTTCATCACTTCACTGGATTATTTCTGTTTTGGGTCTTGAGTTTGATAAATTCTTTATGCATTTTGAATATGAGCCCCTTTTCCAATAGGCCATTTTCAAATTTCTTCTTCCTTTCCGTCAGTTGCCTTTTAGTTTTGTTGATTGTTTCCTTCACTATGCAGAAGTTTTGTATCTTGATGAGGTCCCAGTAGTTCATTTTTGTTTTTTTCCCCCCTGCTTTTGGAGACATGTCAAGTAAGAAGTTGGTGAAGCTGAGGTCAAAGAGGTTGCTGCCTGTTTTCTCCTCTAGGATTTTGATGGTTTCCTGTCTCACATTTAGGTCTTTCATCCATTTTGAGTTTATTTTTGTGTATGGAATAAGAAAGTGGTTCAGTTTCATTCTTCTGCATGTTAATGTCCAATTTCTCAAAACCATTTGCTGAAGAGACTATCTTTTTTCCCATGGGATACTCTTTTCTGCTTTGCCAAAAATTAGTTGGCCATACATTTGTGGGTCCATTTCTGGGTTCTCTATTCTGTTCCATTGATCCATGTGTCTGTATTTGTGCCAATACCATACTGTCTTCATGGTTAGAGCTTTGTAATACAGCTTAAAGTCCAGAATTGTGATACCTCTAGGTTTGCTTTCTTTTTCAACATTTCTTTGGCTGTTCTGTGTCTTTTTGGTTCCATACAAATTTTAGGATTATTTGATCTAGCTCTGTGAAGAATGCTGGTGTTACTTTGATAGGGAGTGCATTGAATGTGTAGATTGCTTTGGGTAGCACAGACATTTTAACAAAATTTTTTCTTCCAATCCATGAGCATAGAATGTTTCCCATTTCTTTATGTCTTCTTCAATTTCTTTCATAAGATTTCTATAGTTTTCTGTGTACATATCTTTTACCTCTTTGGTTATGTTTATTCTTATGTATCTTATGGCTTTTGGTGACATTGTAAATGGGATAGATTCTTTGATTTCTCTTTCAGTTGCTTCATTATTAGTGTATAGAAATGCAACCAATTTCTGTATACTGATTTCATATCTGGTGACTTGCTGAATTTACATATGAGTTCCAGTAGTTTTTTTTTTTTTTTTTTTTTTTTTTTTTTTTTTTTTTTGGGTAAAGCCTTTTGGGTTTTCCATGTGGAATATCGTGTCATCTTGATAAAGTGAGAATTTGACTTCTTCTTTGCCAATTTGTATGCTTTCTATTTGTTTTTGTTGTCTGACTGCTGAGGCTAAGACTTACAGTACTAGGTTGAACAACAGTGGTGAGAGTGAACATCTCTGTAGTGTTCCTGAGCATAGGGGGAATTAGCTGTGGGTCTTTTATATATGGCTTTAATGGTGGTTAAGTTAGTTCTTTCTTGAATTTCTTGAGGGTTTTTATCAAGAAAGGATGCTATATTTTATCAAATGCTTTTTGTGCATCTATTGAAAGGATCATATGGTGCTTATCCTTTCTTTTATTAATGGGGTGTAAAATGGTGGTTGATTTGCAAATATTGAACTAGAGCTGCTGCCCAGGAATAAATCCCACTTTATCATGGTGAATATTCTTTGGTGTACCTTTTAATTCAATTTGAAATTTTTAAATTGAGAATTATTGCATCCAGGTTCATCAGGGATATTGGCTGGTTATTCTCCCTTTTAGTGGAGATTTTGTCTGCTTTTGTAATCAAGATATGCTGGTTTCATACAATGAGTTTGGAAGTTTCCTTCCATTTCTATTTTTGGAACAGCTTGAGAAGCATAGGTATTAACTCTTCTGTAAATGTCTGGTATAATTCCCCTGGGAAGACATATGGCCCAGGATTTTTATTTGTTCAGAGATTTTTGATAACTGATTATGGTTTTGATAACTGGTTATGTTTGAGTTTTGCTAGTGTGTGAGTTTCTAGGAAGTTATCCATTTCTTCCAGATTGTCCAGTGTGTTGGCATATAATTCTTCAAAGTATTCTCTTCTAATTGTATTTCTGTGATCTTTGTCGTGATCTCTCCTCTTTCATTCATGTTACCTGTTTGTTTCCTCTCTCTTTTCTTTCTGAGAAGTCTGGCGAGAGGGTTGTCAATTTTGTTTATTCTTTCAAAAAACCAGCTTTATGTTTTATTGGTCTGTTTTACTGGGTTGTTTGTTTGTTTCAATGTCATTTATATCTGCTCTAATCTTAATCATTTCCCTTCTTCTGTTGGCTTTGGGCTTTATTTGATGATCTTTTTCTAGCTCCATTAGGTCTAAGGTTAGGTTGTTTATTTCAGACGTTGCTTCCTTCTTGATATAGCCCTGAATTATAATGTAGTTTCCTTTTAGGACTGCTTTTACAACATCCCAAAGGGTTCAGACTGTCATGGTTTCATTTTCATTTGCCTCCAAATATATTTTTTTCTTTCAGTTCCTGGTTTAACCATTCATTCTTTAATTGGATGCTATTTAACTTCCATGTATTTGAAGGTGTTCCAAACATTTTCTTGTGGCTAATTTCAAGTTTCATAGTGTTGTGATCTGAAAATATGCATGGTATGATCTCGGCATTTTTGTACCTGGTGAGGGGTGATTTGTGACCCTGTATGTGATCTATTCTGGAAAATTCTTCATGGCACTCTAGAAGAATGTGTACTCTGCTTCTTTAGAATGTAATGTGAATATATCTGTCAAACCCATCTGTCGACTGTGTCATTCAAAGCCATTGTTTCCTTCTTGATTATCAGCTTGGATGATGTATCCATTGATGTAAGTGTAGTTTTATAGTCCCCTACTATTATGGAATTATTATCAATGGTTTTCTTTATGTTTGCTAGTAATTGACTTGTATATTTAGGTGCATTCCAACTTTGTGCATAAATATTTACAATTGTTAGATCTTCCTGATGGATAGAGTCCTGACAGACTCTTTAATTATGATTAATGTCCTTCTTCATGTCTTGTTACAGTCTGTTTTTAAAATCTAGTTTCTGGAGGAAGATGGCAGCATAGGAGGATGCTGGGCTCACCTCATCCTGCTGATCACTTAGATTCCACGCACATATGCCTAAATAACCCAGAAACCCTCAAGAAGACTATCAGAATGGACTCTCCAGAGCTAAGCATACACAAAAGGCCCACAGAAGAGGGTAGGAAGGGCAGAGAAGCCGTGCAGGCTACACTGACTGGTGGGAGGGAGCCAGGGGGGTGGAGGGGCAGCCCGCCTGGCAAGGCAGTGCTCCTGAATTCTGGCTTGCAAAAGTGGAGGGGCCTGACTCCATGAGTTCTGACAGCCAGCAGGACTTAACATCTGGAATGTTAAAAGTCAATAGCACTGCTCTTGGAGAGTGGGGAGGGTGAGAAGATGCTGGGAGGGAGAGTTATTGAGCCCCGGAAAACAGACCTCAGCTCAGCGGGGGAACAAAGGCGCTGGCAAGCGCCATTTCCCTCTCCCATCCCCCAGCTGAAATTCTAAACAGAACCAATTCCTGTCAATGAACTTGCTTGCACCACACAAACGGCAACAGTGTGCTTCTGTTGATCCATCCCTTTGAAGGGACTGCCTCCCTCCTGGTGCTGCAGGGCCCGTCCTTCAAGGGTCCACTGATGAAAGCGACCTAAGGCTACCCCTCCCGCCCCTGTGCAATTTGCCGATCCACCCCGGCTAATACACCCTTGGCCAGATCCCATCAAAGCAGCACCACAAGCCTGGCAGTGTGGAAGTAGCCCAGACAGGGGAAACACCACTCCACAGTGAGTCCTTCCCCTGGGAGAGGGGAAGATAAAATACACACCAGTCTGAATGGCCCCAGGGGTGGCTGGGGACAGACATCTGGTCTGACTGCGGCTATACCCGCCAACACAAGTTACTCCAGACAGCACAGGGGAAGCGCCCTGCAGTTTGGAGCTACTGCAGGAAACACCCAAAATGAAGAAATGGAGGAATTCTCCTCAAAAGAAACTCCAGGAAGTAGCGACAGCTAACGAATTGATCAAAAATGATTTAAGCATTATAACGGAAAAAGAATTTAGAATAATAGTCATAAAATTAACCGCTGGGCTTGAAAAAAGCACAGAGGACAGCAGAGAATCTATTGTTACCGAGATCAAAGGACTAAAATACTCATGAGGAACCAAAAAATGCTATAAATGCAGAGTAAAATAAAATGGAGGCAGCCATGGCACCGATTGAAGAGGCAGAGGAGAGAATAGGTGAATTAGAAGATAAAATTATGGAATAAGAGGACGCTGAGAAAAAGAGAGATAAAAAAATCCAGGAGTATGAGGGGAGAATTAGGGAACTAAGTGATGCAATCAAATGGAACAATATCCATATCATAGGAATTCCAGAAGAAGAAGAAGAGAGAGAAAGGGGCTTAAGGTGTAATTGAACAAATCATTGCTGAGAACTTCCCTGATATGGGGAAGGAAAAAGGCATTGAAATCCAAGAGGCACAGAGAACTCCCTTCAGACATAACTTGAATCGATCTTCTGCACGACATATCATAGTGAAACTGGCAAAATACAAGGATAAAGAGAAAATTCTGAAAGCAGCTAGGGATAAACAGGCTCTAACTTACAAAGGTAGACACATAAGAGTAGAAGCAGAACTAGCTACTGAAACTTGGAAGGCCAGAAAAGAATGGCAGGAAATCTTCAATGTGATGAACAGAAAAAAATATATATGCAGCTGAGAATCCTTTATCCAGCAAGTCTGTCATTCAGAATAGAAGGAGAGATAAAGGTTTTCCCAGAAAAACAAAAAATCAGGGAATTCATCACCACTAAACCGGACCTACAAGAGATCCTAAGCGGGATTCTGTGAGTGAAATGTCACAAGGACCACAAAGTACCAGAGACATCACTACAAGCATGACACCTACAGACATCACAATGACTCTAAACCTATCTTTCAAAAATAACACTGAATGTAAATGGACTAAATGCGCCAACCAAAAGACATAGGGTAACAGAATGGATAAAAAAAAAAACAAGACCCATCTATTTGCTGTCTACAAGAGACTCATTGTAGACCCGAGGACACCTTCAGATTGAAAGTGAGGGGATGGAGAACTATCTATCATGCTACTGGTAGTCAAATAAAGCTGTAGTAGCCATACTTTTATCAAACTAGACTTTAAATTAAAGGCTGTAACAAGAGATGAAGGAGGGCATTATCTAATAATTACAGGGTCTATCCATCAGGAAGAGCTAACAATTATAAATGTCTATGCACCGAATATGGAAGCCCCAAAATATATAAAAACAATTAATCACAACATAAGAAACCTTATTGATAAGAAGGTGGTAATTGCAGGGGACTTTAATACCCCACTTAGAGCAATGGATAGATCATCTAGACACAGGATCAATAAACAAACAAGGGCCCTGAATGATACATTGGATCAGATGGACTTGACAGATATATTTAGAACTCTGCATCACAAAGCAACAGAATATACTTTCTTCTCCAGTGCACATGAAACATTCTTCATATAGATTACATACTGGGTCACAAAACAGCCCTTCATAAGTATACAAGAATTGAGATCATACCATGCACACTTTCAGACTACAATGCTATGAAACTTGAAATGAATCACAGGAAAACATCTGGCAAACCTCCAAAAGCATGGAAGTTAAAGAACACCCTACTAAAGAATGAATGGATCAACCAGGCAATTAGAGAAGAAACTTTAAAAAATATATGGATACAGATGAAAATGAAAAGACAACAACCCAAATGCTTTGGGATGCAGCGAAGGCAGTCCTGAGAGGAAAAATACATTGCAATCCAGGCCTATCTCAAGAAACAAGAAAAATCCCAAATACAAAATCTAACAGCACAGCTGAAGTAAATAGAAGCAGAACAGCAAATACCCCCAAAACCCAGCAGAATAAGAGAAATAATAAAGATCAGAGCGGAAACAAACAATATGGAATCTAAAAACATGGTAGAGCAGGTCAATGAAACCACGAGTTGGGTTTTTTTTTTTTTGGAAAAAAAAAAAAAAAAAAAAAGAACAAATTGATAAACCTCTAGCCAGGCTTCTCAAAAACAAAAGGGAGATGACTCAAAGAGATAAAACCATGAATGCAAATGGAATTATTACAACCAATCCCTCAGAAATACAAGCAATTATCAGGGAATACTATGAAAAATTATATGCCAACAGAATGGAAAACCTGGAAGAAATGGGCAAATTCCTAAGCACCCACACACTTCCAAAATTCAAATGGGAAGGAACAGAAAACTTGAACAGACCCATAACAAGTGACGAAATTGAATCAGTTATCAAAATCTCCCAACAAATAAGAGTCTGGGAACAGATGGTTTCCCTGGGGAATTCTACCAGACATTTAAACCACAGAAAATACCTATCCTTCTCAAGCTGTTGCAAAAAAATAGAAAGGGAAAGAAAACTTCCAGACTCATTCTATGAAGCCAGCATTACTTTGATTCCCAAAGCAGACAGAGACCCAGAAAAAAAAAAAAAAAAAGAGTACAGGTCAATATCCCTGATGAATATGGATGCAAAAATTCTCAACAAGATACTAGCAAATCAAATTCAACAGCATATAAAAGAATTATTCACCATGATCAAGTGGGATTCATTCCTGGGCTGCAGGGCTGGCTCAACATTCTCAAATCAATCAATGTGATACATCACATTAATAAAAGAAAAGATAAGTATCATATGATCCCGTAAATCGATGCAGAAAAAGCATTTGACAAAATTCAGCATCGTTTCTTAATAAAAACCCTCGAGAAAGTCAGGATAGAAGGAACATACTTAAACATCATCAAAGCCATTTATGAAAATCTCACACCTAATATTATCTTCAATGGGGAAAAACTGAGAGTTTTCCCCCTGAGATGAGGAACACGACAGGGATGTCCACTCTCACCACTGTTGTTTCACATAGTGTTGTAAGTTCTAGCTTCAGCAGTCAGACAACAAAAGAAAATCAAAGTCATCAAAATTGGCAAAGATGTAGTCAAGGTTTCACTTTTTGCAGCTGACATGATATTATACATCGAAAACCCGATAGACTCCACCAAAAGTCTGCTAGAACTGATACATGAATTCAGCAAACTCGCAGGATACAAAATCAATGTTCAGAAATCAGTTGCATTCTTATACACTACTAATGAAGCAGAAGAAAGACAAAGAAACTGATCCCATGCACAATTGCACCAAGAATCATAAAACACCTAGGAATAAACCTTACCAAAGATGTAAAAAGATCTGTATGCTGAAAACTATAGAAAGCTTATGAAGGAAAGTGAAGAAGATACCAGGAAATGGAAAAACATTCTGTGCTCACAGGTTGGAATAATACATGTTGCTAAAATGTCAATACTACCCAAAGCTATCTACACATTCAGTGAAATCCTAATCAAAATTGCACCAGCATTCTTCTCAAAGCTAGAACAAGCAATCCTAAAATTTGTATGGAACCACAGAAGACCCAGAATACCCAAAGTAATATTGAAGAAGAAGACCAAAACGGGAGGCATCACAATCCCAGACTTTAGCCTCTGCTACAAAGCTGTAATCATCAAGACAGCATGGCATTGACACAAAAGAGACACATAGACCGGTGGAATAGAATACAGACTCCAGAATTGGACCCACAAAAGTATGGCCAACTAATCTTTGCCAAAGCAGGAAAGAATATTCAATGGAAAAAAAGACAGTCTCTTTAACGAATGATGCTGGGAGAATTGGAAAGCAACATGCAGAAGGATGAAACAAGACACTTTCTTACACCATTCAGAAAAATAAACTCAGGGGCCCCTGGATGGCTCAGTCGGTTAAGCGTCCGACTTCAACTTAGGTCACAATCTCGCCGTCCATGAGTTCGAGCCCCACGTCGGGCTCTGGGCTGATGGCTCAGAGCCTGGAGCCTGCTTCCGATTCTGTGTCTCCCTCTCTCTCTGCCCCTCCCCCGTTCATGCTCTGTCTCTCTCTGTCTCAAAAATAAATAAACGTTAAAAAATTTAAAAAAAAAAAGAAAAATAAACTCAAACTGGATAAAGGACCTGAATGTGAGACAGGAAACCATCAAAACCCTAGAGGAGAAAGCAGGAAAAATCCTCTCTGACCTCAGCCGCAGCAATTTCTTACATGACACACCTCCGAAGGGTGTGTCAAGGGAATTAAAGGAAAATTAAAGGAATTAAAGGAAATTAAAGGAAAATTAAAGGGAATTAAAGGAAAAATGAACTATTGGGACCTCATGAAGATAAAAATCTTCTGCACTGCAAAGGAAACAATCAACATAACTAAAAGGTGACTGACAGAATGGGAAAAGATATTTGCAAATAACATATCAGACAAAGTATCCAAAATCTATAAGTAGTATCAAAAATGTATAAAGAACTCACCAAACTCCACACCCGAAAAACAAATAATCCAGTGAAGAAGTGGGCAGAAGAAATGAATAGACACTTCTCTCAAGAAGACATCCAGATGTCCAACAGGCACATGAAAAGGTGCTCAACGTCACTCCTCATTAGGGAAATACAAATCAAAACCACACTCAGATATCACCTCACACCAGTCAGAGTGGCTAAAATGAACAAATCAGGAGACTATAGATGCTGGCATAGATGTGGAGAAACGGGAACCCTCTTGCACTGTTGGTGGCAATGCAAACTGGTACAGTCACTCTGGGAAACAGTGTGGAATTTTTCAGAAAACAAAAATAGATCTACCCTATGACCCAGCTATATCACTGCTAGGAATTTACCCAAGGGATACAGGAGTGCTGATGCATAGGGGCACTTGTACCCCAATGTTTATAGCAGCACTTTCACCAATAGCCAAATTATGGAAAGAGCCTAAATGTCCATTAACTGATGAATGGATAAAGAAATTGTGGTTTATATACACAATGGAGTGCTATGTGGCAATGAGAAAGAATGAAATACGGCCCTTTGTAGCAATGTGGATGGAACTGGAGAGTGTTATGCTAAGTGAAATAAGTCATACCGAGAAAGACAGATACCATATGTTTTCAGTCTTATGTGTATCTTGAGAAACTTAACAGAAGACCATAGGGGAGGGGAAGGAAAGAAAAAGGTAGAGAGGGAGGGGGCCAAACCATAAGAGACTCTTTTTTTTATTTTTTAAATTTTTTTTAACGTTTATTTATTTTTGAGACAGAGAGAGACAGAGCATGAATGGGGGAGGGTCAGAGAGAGAGGGAGACACAGAATCTGAAACAGGCTCCAGGCTCTGAGCAGTCAGCACAGATGCGGGGCATTGAGCTCACGGGGCATCAGAGCAGAAGCCTGATGCGGGGCTTGAACTCACGGACTGCGAGATCATGACCTGAGCCGAAGTCAGACGCTTAACTGACTGAGCCACCCAGGCGCCCCCATAAGAGACTCTTAAAAACTGAAAATAACCTGAGGGTTGATGGAGGGTGGGAGGGAGGGGAAAGTGGGTGATGGGCATTGAGGAGGGCACCTTTTGGGATGAGCACTGGGTGTTGTATGGAAACCAATTTGACAATAAATTCCATAATATATATATATATATATATATATATATATATATATATATATATAATCTAGTTTCTGGGGTGCCTGGGTGTCTCAGTTGTTTACACGTTGGACTTTAGCTGAGGTCGTGATCTCATGGTTCATGAGTTCAAGTCCTGCATTGGGCTCTGTGCTGACAGCTCAGAGCCTGGAGCCTGCTTTGGATTCTATGTCGCCTTCTCTCTCTGACGCTGCCCCACTCCTGCTCTCTGTCTCTGTCTCCAAAAATAAATAAACGTTAAAAAATAAAAATGAAAATAAAATCTAGTTTGTGTGATATAAGTATAGCTACTCTGGCTTCTTTTGACCTTCATTAGCATGAGACATGGTTCTCCATCCCTGCACTTTCAATCTGTAGGTGTCTTTGGGTCTAAAATGAATCTCTTGTAGGCAACACATAGATGAATCTTGTTTTTTAATCCATTCTCTTACCCTATGTCTTTTGATTGGAACATTTAGTCCTCTTACATTCACAGTGATTACCGAAAAGATTGAAATTTAGTGCCATTGTGTTACCTGTAGAGTTGGTATTTCTGGTGATGCTCTCTGGTCTTCTGTAGTCTTTGTTGTTTTGGTGTTCTTTTTTTTCTCCTATCAAAGAGTTCCTGTTTAAAATTTCCTGCAGAGGTAGTTTAGTGGTCATGAATTTCTTTAGCTTTTGTTTGGAAAAATCTATTTCTTATTCTATTGTGAATGACAGCCTTGCCGTATGAAGCTTTCTTGCCTGCATATTCTTCCTACTTAGCACATTGAATATTTCCTGCCACTCCCTTCTGGCCTTCCAAGTTTCCGTGGACAGGTCTGCTATGAACCTTATGTGTCTACCCTTGTAGGTTAAGGACATTTTGTCCCCAGCTGCTTTCTTTATCTTGATATTTTGCAAGTTTCACTGTGATATGCCATGGTGTTCACCTCTTTTTGTTGATTCTGAGTTCCCTATGCCTCATGTACTTGTATGCCTGTTTCCTTACCCAAATTAGGGAAGTTCTGAGCAATAATTTGTTCAAATAAACCTTCTGCCTCTCTTTCTTTCTCTTCTACTTCTGGGGATCCTGTGATATGGATATTGTTTCATTTCATTGAATCCCTTAATTCTCTAATTCTCCCCTCCTGATCTAGTAGTTTCCTTTCCCTCCTCTTTTTGGTTTCATCATTTTCCGTAATTTTATATTCTATTTCACCTATTCTCTCCTCTGCTTCTTCAGTCCTCATGGTCACTGTATCCAGTTTATTTTTCATCTCAGTAATAGCATTTTTTAATTCATTCTGGCTAGTTCTTAGGTCTTTGATCTCTGCAGCAAGGATTTCTCTGTTTTTTTCCAAGGTTTTTTTCAAGCCCAGCTACTAGTCTTATTACTATTGTTCTAAATTCTTATTCAGATATGTTGCTTTTATCTATTTTGAGCAAGTCCCTGGCTGTAATTTCTTCTTGATCTTTCATTTTGACGAGAATTCCTGAATCTTGTCATTTTGTCTAAGTTTCTGTCTTTTGCATGTATTAAAAGCCTGCTATATTTCCTGTACCTGAGAGTACTGCTGTATTTAAAAGGGGTCATACACAGTCCAGGGCACTTTAGAAAGTGTTTGTGGTGTATGCTGTGTGTTCTCTGCTGTTGCATTTTGTCTGCTCTTTCCCACTGTCAGTTCTCTGCAGAGATTGTCTTTGTTTGCAGTGGCAGAGTGTTTGGACCTTTAACTTTTATTTATTGGTTGAATTAATCCTTGAGAAAAAGGGGGAGGGAAAGCCTGATGCTAAAAAAGGAAAGGAAAAGGAACAAGAAAAAGAAACTGAATAAAAATCTGTAAGGCTTATTCCAAAGAAAAAGAAAGGAAAACAAAGAAAAAAATCAGAATAATTGAAAAAAGAAGGGAAACATAATAAAAAAAGCCTGATCCAAAAAAGAGAGAAAAGGAAGTGAAAAAGAAGAGGAAGAAGAAGAAGAAGAAGAAGAAGAAGAAGAAGAAGAAACAACAATGAGCCTGATTCCAAAAGAAAAAAAAAAGAAGGAAGAGAAAATGAAAAAAGATCTGTCTGTTTGTGCATGGTGGGGGACTTGTGCTTGTCTGGAGGAGAGGCCAGCTGCATTGGCGCAGAGTCAGTTGCACTGGCGCAGAGTCAGTCTTGCCCCAGTAAATAAACAGTTCCTAGGTACGGAGGGACAGGGTTTGGTGTAAGTGGGTCCCGTCTTCACTGGGGGCCACTGTGTTTTTTTTCTGAAGTCCTACTATTTTGGTGTTAGTGGGGGGAAAGTATGCCAACTCAATCTCTCCTCCCTGGATGTCAACACCTGCTGTTTAGGCAGCCCTCACAGAATAGCGAGGGAAGTCAGCTCACCCTGCGTCATAACTCTCCTGTGTTTTTTCTTTGGTGCATGGCTGGGATTCAAACCCCAAAGCCTTATAGGACCTGGCACTGCTCGGACCCACTCCCCTCCTCCAGAGTAGAGCCCCTCCACCTTGCTGATGAAAGACTTATGTCTGGCACCTGCTGGGTCTTTTTTCCTTGGGGAAGCAATAAATTCTCTTCTAAAAATACTCCAGGAAGGAGACTGTTCTCTTCCACTGCACCTTGGAGATCTCTTTACCATACTATGCACTCTGTGGCCAACTCCCTCCTTACCAGGAGTGCACACCACAGCTCCACTCTGGAGAAAGTCTCATACTTCCAAAACTTCAGAGTATGAGCTCCAAAAGCTGTTTGGAAAAAAAAAAAGAAGTGGGATAGTACTTGTTCCCCAGTCTGTGGTCCAGAGAGGTTTTCCTCTTGTGCTAACTTGATGCTGCCCTATATCAACCACTCTGTTTCCTTCCTTTTTGTCTCCCCACGGAAAGGGTTCCCTCTCTTCTGCAGCACTGCAGTTTTTCTCTCCCCTTGTTCACATCTATGCACTTCACACCTGCCAAATTGTCTACCTTCAACTGTGGAGATCCTTCTTCCACTCTGAAGATTGATTTCCTGGGTATTCCAAGTGATCTGACCTCACTACAGCAGTGTTTGAGGGATTAGGAAAGCCCAGGATCCCCCTACTTCTCTGCCATCTTAACTCCTCCCTACATCTTCTTTATCCATTCATGTATCATGGACGCTTTGGCTGCATAATTTGGCTATTGTAAATAATGCTGCAATGAACATAAGGGTGCATATATCTTTGAGAATTAGAGTTTTTGCATTCTTTGGTAAAATACCCAGTAGTGTGATTACTGGACTATAAGGTAGTTCTATTTTAAAATTTTTGAGGAACCTCCATAGTGTTCTCCAGAGTTGCTGAAGCAGTTTGTGTTCCAATAGGGCAAGACGGTTCCTTTATAGCCACATCCTAGCCAACACCTGTTTCTTGTGTTTTTGAGTTTAGCCATTCTGACAGGTGTGCAGTGATATCTCATTGTGGTTTTGATTTGCATTCCCCTGATGGTGAGTGATGTTAAGCATCTTTTCATGTCTTTTGGTCATCTGTATGTCTTCTTTGATAAATTGCATGATCATGTCTTCTGCCCAGTTTTAAATTGGATTACTTTTTGGGGGTGTTGAGTTTAATAAATTCTTTATATATTTTGTATAATAACTCTTTATCAAATATATCACTTGTAAATACCTTGTCCCATTCTATAGGTTACTTTTTAGTTTTGTTGATTGTTTCCTTCACTTTGCAAAAGCTGTCTAATTTGATGCAGTCTTGGTAGTTTATTTTTACTTTTATTTTCCTTGCCTCAGGAGATGTACCTAGAAAAATGTTGCTACAGCTAAAGAACAAGAAGAGAAGTTACAGAGAAGTTACTGCTTGTACTCTCTTCTAGGATGTTTATGGTTTCAGGTCCCACATTTAGGTCTTTAATCCATTTTGAGTTTATTTTGGTGTATGATGTAAGAAAGTGGTCCAGTTTCGTTCTTGATCAGGTAGCTGTCACATTTTCCTAACACAATTTCTTGAAGGGACTGTCTTTTTCACATTGTATATTCTTTCCTCCTTTGTTGAAGATTAATTAGCCATATAACTGTGGTTCATTTCCAGGTTTTCAATTCTATTCCATTGATATTGTGTCTATTTTTTGTGATGGTACCATACACTTTTTATTACTACAGTTTTGCAGGATAACTTAAAATCAGGAACTGTGATACCTCCAGCTTTGTTATTCTTTTTCAAGATTGCTTTGGCTGTTTGGGGTCCTTAGTAGTTCCAAAGTTTAGGATTATTTATTCTAGCTCCGTGAAAGATGATATTGGTATTTTGATAGAGATTGTATTAAATCTGTAGAGTATGCTTGGCAGCATGGACATTTTAACAATATTTGTTCTTTTAATCCATAAGAAGGAATATCCTTTCATTGGTTTGTTATCTTCAGTCTCTTTAAAAAATGTTTTATAATTATCAGAGTACAGGTCTTTCACCTTGTTGGTTAAGTTTATTCCTAGGTATTTTACTATTCTTGGTGCAATTGTAAATGGAATTGCTTTCTTAATCTCTTTCTGTTGCTTCATTGTCAGTGTATAGAGATTCAGTGGATTTCTCTACATTGATTTTGTATTCTGCAACCTAACTGAATTAATTTATAAGCTATAGTAGTTTTTTGGTGGAGTCTTTAGGGTTTTCCATATAGAGTATCATGTCATCTGCAAATAAGAAAGTTTTACTTCGTCCTTACCAATTTGAATGCCTTTTATTCCTTTTTGATATCTGATTACTGTGGCTCGGATTTCCAGTAATATATTGAATAAATGTGGTAAGAGCAGACATCCTTGTCTGGTTCCCGATCTTAGAGGAAAAACTCTCAGCTTTTCAACATTGCATATAATGTTAGCTGTGGATTTTTCACATAAAGCCTTATTTCTGTTGAAGATTCTTCCCTCTAAACCTACATTGTTGAGGATTTTTATCATAAATGGATACTTTGGCTTATCAACTGCTTTTCTGCATCTATTGAAAGGGTCTTATGGTTCTTTTCTCATTAAAAAATTTTTAATGTTTATTTTTTTTGAGACACAGACATGAGAGGGGGAGGGACAGAGAGAGAGGGAGATGAAGAATCTGAAGCAGGATCCAGCCTCTGAGATGTCAGCACAGAGCCCAGTGCAGGGCTCAAACACACGAACCATGAGATCATGACCTGAGCCGAAGTCAGATGCTTAACCAACTGAGCCACTCAGGCTCCCCTCATTTTTTAAAAATTAGGTTAGCTATCATACAGTGCAATATGGTTTAAGGATTAGAATTTAGTGATTCATCACTTGCATATAACACCCACTGCTCATCACAACAAGTACCCTCTTTAATACCCATTGCCCATCCAGCCTATCCACCCCCACCTCACTCCATAAACCCTCAGTTTGTTATCTATCATTAAGAGACTCTGGTGCTTTGTTTCCCTCTCTCTTTTTTCCCATTCTGATATGGTCATCAGGTTTGTTTCTTAAATTCCACATATGAGTGAAATCATATGATATTTGTCTTTCTCTGATTGACATATTTCACTTAGCATAACGCATTTTAGCTCCATCTACATCATTATAAATGGCAAGATTTCACTCTTTTAGATGGCTGAGTAATACTCCATTATATAAATATGCCACATCTTCATCAGTTCATCAGTTGATGGAAATTTGGTATTTCTCCATAGTTTGACTATTGTTGATAATGCTACAAACATTGAGGTGCCTATATACCCTCGAGTCTCAATTTTTGTTATGGGCCTGTTCAAATTTTCTCTTTCTTCCTGTTTGAGTTTTAGTAGTGGATGAGTTTCTAGGAATTTGTCCATTTTTTCTAGACTGATCTATTTTCTGGCATATCATTTTTTATAGTATTCTCTTGTAATTGTATTTCTGTGGGGTTGGTTGTGATCTCTCCTCTTTCATTCGTGATTTTATCTGTTTGGGTCCTTTCTCTTTTCTTTTTGATATGTCTGGCTAGGGGTTTAGCAATTTTATTAATTCTTTTAAAGAACAAACTTAGTTTCATTGATGTGTTCTATTCTTTTTTTTATTCTATATTGTTTATCTGCTCTAATCTTTATTATTTCCTTTGTTCTGCTAGCTTTAGGCTTTATTTGCTATTCCTTTCCTAGCCCCCTAGGTGTTAGGTTACGTTGTGTATTTGAGATTTTCTTGGTTCCTAAGGTAGGCCTGAATTAGAATATACTCCCCTCTTAGGACTGCCTTTGTTGTATCCCATAGGTTTTGGACTGTTGTATTTTCATTTTCATTTGCTTCCATTTATTTTTTTTATTTCTTCTTTAACTTACTGGTTAAGCCACTCATTTTTTAAAAAATTTTAATGTTTATTTATTTTTGTGTGATAGAGAGAGAGGTAGAGCATGAGCAGAGGAGGGGCTCAGGGGGAGGGAGACACAGAATCCGAAGCAGGCTCCAGGCTCTAAGCTGTCAGCACAGAGCCCAACATAGGGCTTAAACTCAGGAACCACGAGATCATGATCTGAGCTGAAGTCAGACGCTTAACCCACTGAGCCATTCAGGCACCCCATAACCCATTCATTCTTTAGTAGGATGTTCTTTAACCTTTATGTATTTACGGTCTTTCTAAATTTCTTCTTATGGTTTACTTCAAGTTTCATAGCTTTGTGTTCTGAAGATATGCATGGTATTATCTCATTGTATTTGTACTTTTCAGATCTGATTTGTGACCCAGTATGTGATCTATTCTGGATGATGTTCCATGTACATTCGAGCAGAATGTGTATTCTGGTGCTTTAGGATTAAATGTTATGAATATATCTGTTAAGTCCATCTGGTCCAGTGCATCATTCAAAGCCATTTTTCCCTTGTTGATTTCCTACTTAATCTGTTTACTGATGTAAGTGTGGTGTTATAGCCCCCTAGTATTATTGTACTATTGTTAATGAATTCCTTTATACTTGTAATTAATTGAATTATATAATTGGGTGCTTTCCATTTGGGGTCATAAATATTTACAATTGTAGATCTTCTTGATAGATAGACCCTTTAATTGTGATATGATCCTTTTCTTCATCTTTTCTTACAGTTTTTGTTTTAAATGTATTTTGTATGATATAAGTATAGCCACTCTGGCTTTCTTTTGATATCCATTGACATGATACATGGTTCTCCAACCCCTCACTTCCAATCTGTAGGTTTCTTTAGGTCTAAAAAGAGTCTCTTGTATCACATAAGCAGCACATAAATGCATCTTGGTTTTTTTTATCCATTCTTTTACCCAATGTCTATTGATTGGAGCATTTAGTCCATTTACATTCAAAGTGATTATTGAAAGATATGAAATCAGTGCTGTCGTGTTACCTGTAGAGTTAGTGTTTCTGGTGATGTTCTTTGGTTCTTTCTAGTTTTTGTTACTCTTGGTCTTTTTTGCTCCACTCAGAGTCCCCCTTAAATTTCTTTCAGAGGTGGTTTAGTGGCCATAAACTCCTTTAGTTTTTGTTTGTCTGGGAAAATCTTTATCTCTCATTCTATTCTGAATGATTGCCTTGCTATATAAAGAATTCTTGCCTGCATATGGTTCCCATTCAGCACATTGAATATATCTTGCCATTCCTTTCTGGCCTGCCAAGTTTCTGTGGACAGATCTGCTGTGAATCTGACCTGTCTTCCCTTGTAAGTTAAGGACTTTTTTTCCCTTGCTGCTTAAAGTACTCTTTCTTTATCTGTGTATTTTGTAAACTGGACTATAATACGCCTAGACTTTGGTGAGCTTTTGTTGAACTTCACAGAAAGTTGCTTTTAGATTTTATGCTTTTTAGATTTTATGCTTTTTAGATTTCATGTCTGTGTCCTTCCCCAGATTAGGAAACTTTTCAGCTATAATTTATTCAAATAGACCTTCCCCCCCTTTTCTCTCTCTTCATCTTCTGGGACTCCTATGATATAAATGTTTTCATGTTTTAATATGTTGCTTATTTCCCTATGTGTACCTTCATGATCCATTACCTTTCTTACTCTCTTCAGTTCATTATTTTCCATAACTTTATCTTCTTTTTTTTTATTTTTTTACATTTATTCATTTTTGAGAGACAAAGAGAGACAGAGCACAAGTGGGGGAGGGGAAGAGAGAGATTGAGACACAGAATCTGAAGCAGGCTCCAGGCTCTGAGCCGTCAGTACAAAGCCCGACACGGGGCTCAAACCCACAAACCGTGAGATCACGACCTGGCCGAAGTCAGATGCTCAACCAACTGAGCCACCCAGGTGCCCCATAATTTTATCTTCTATACCACTGATTCACTCCTCTGCTTTATTTATCCAAGTTTTTTTTAATTTCTTTTTTTTATTTTTTAAGTTTATTAATTTTTGAAAGAGAGAGAGAGCAGGGGAGGGGCAGAGAGAGAGGGAGGCACAGAATCCAAAGCCGGCTCCAGGCTCTGAGCTATTAGTACAGAGCCTGACATGTGGCTCAAACCCATGGACCTCATAATCATGACCTGAGCCAAAGCCAGATGCTTGGCTGACTGAGCCACCCAGGTGCCCCTATTTATCCTCGTTTTTATGGCATCTATAAAGGAATGCAGCTCAGTAATAGCATTTTTAAATCGAGATGGCTAGATTTTTTCCCAGTACTAAATAATTTTTACATATTTTTTAAACATTTTATTTAAATTTTAGTTAGTTAACATAGGCAATATTGGTTTCAGGAGTAAAATTCAGTGATTTATCACTTACATAACATACTAAAGCTCATCAAAAGTATCTTCTTTAATACGTATCACCCATATAGAGTTTTGTTCTTTTATCTCTGTAGTAAAAGATTCTCTAGTGTCTTCTATACTTTTTTTGAAGCCCACATAGTATCCTTTTAATTGTTGTCTTAAATTCTAGTTTGGACATCTTACTTATAGCTGTTTCGATTAAATCCTTGCCCATGAGTTGTACTTCTTGTTCTTTCTTTAGTGAGAAACTTCTCCATCTCATCATTGTGTCCATAGAAGAAAAGAAGAAAGAAATAAAAAGAAAGTACAAAGCAAAAAACAAAGGAAAAAACAAAAAACAAAAAAAACCAAAATACTAGATCCTGGGTGTGTTTTTGCTCTGCTTCTTAAGAGAACTTGGATCCAAAAATAAGAAAAAAAGAAAAGAAAAGAAAGGAAAAGAAAATAAATGAAAATAAACAAATATAATGTATAAATATTAAAATTTTAAAAAGTAATTAAAAATTTAAAAAGAATTGAAAAAAATAAGAAAATAAAAAAGTAAGATTACAAAAGCAAAGGATAAAAGTAAAAAGGAAGCTGGAACCTATTTCCCCTAGAACTGAAGCTTTGCAGCACTCTATGATCAGTAGACTTGGTGCTAGGGAGTTTTTTGTGCCGGTCTTCTGGGGGAGGAGCCTCTTGTTCTGATTCTCAGGTGGAATTGTCCAAATGGAAATGCACCTCCAGGGCTCATGGAGGCAGGGCTTGATGTAAGCAGCTCTGGCATCCACTAGGTTGAGCTCCTTTGCCTGCTGAAGCCTTTCACCTTTGATGGGTGGGATCAATATGGTGGTGCCCCACTCTGTAGCCCCAGAGCTGAAAATTCACACCTCTTGAGTCTTCAGGAAAACCTCACAGAAGAACAATCAATCACCCCTCTTGAGTCCCTGTTTCTGTTAGAACCCTGCATTCACCCTGCCAGTGTCCAAGTTTTTATATCCCAGGCACGTGACTGAGTTTCAAAACTCCAAATTTTAGTGACTCCTATGGTGCAGATCTGCACTGTTCCTCTGGGGGAGGGTCTTGCCACACTCTGCCATTTGCTGGGCTGTGCATGCAAGGAAAGTGGTGGCACAACCATGAAGCAGTTCAAAGTTTATGGCAAAACAGAGAAGAAACCTGGCACCAAGACTCACTGCTCTTAGCCAGTGTCCCCACTCCTATGCCTGGGAACAGTGTAGCACATCGGTGCCACCCATTCTTCTTGTGACCCAGGGGATCTTCAGACCAAGCCATCACTCCTGGGACTATACCCTACTTCATGACTGGAGCACATTTAAGCTAGTCACATCCCCCACAGTAGCAGGCTTCCAAAAGTTCACTTTTGCACTCCACTGCTTATAATACTTTGCAGTACCCTCATAAGCAGGGGTCCCTCCCTGCCACCATACTCACAGTAATATCTCCCGCAGGTCAGCTCTCTGCACCTCCCACCTTCCAAAAAGTGGTCACTGTTCTACTTGTGGATTTGCAGTTTTTGTTCTCTCAGATCTCCAATTGATTTCTTGGGTGTTCACATTGATTTGGTAATTACCCAGCTGTGTTCAAGGGACGAAATATGCTTAGGGTTCCCCTACTCCTCCGCTATCTTAACTACTTCCTTTCTCTTATTGATGTGATGTATCACATTCATTGATTTGTGAATATTGAACCACCCTTGCATCCTGAGAATCAATTGAACTTGATCATAGCGAATGATTTTTTTTAAGGTATTGTTCGGTTCAGTTTGCTAATATTTCGCTGAGGATTTTTGCATCCACATTTATCAGAGATATTGGCCTATAGTTCTCTTTTCTTGTGGTGTCCTTATTTGCTATCAGAATCAGTGCATGCCTTGTACAATGATTTTGGGAGTCGTCCTTCCTTTTCCACTTTTTTGGAATAGTTTGAGAAGAATGGGTATTAACTCTTCTTTAAATATTTGGTAGAATTCACCTGTGAGGCTGTTTTTTGTTGAGAATTTTTTTTTATTACTGATTTAATTTCATTGCTCACAATACGTCTGTACAAATTTTCTATTTCTTCCCAATTCAATTTTGGTAGTTTATGTTTCTAGGAATTTATCCCATTTTTTTGTAGGCCGTCTAATTTGTTGGCATATATATTTTTTTACTATATTCTCTTGTAAACCTTTGTATTTCTGTTATGTCAGTTATTTCTCTTATTTCATTTCTGATTTTGTTTATTTGATTCCTCTCTCTATCTCTCTCTCTCTTTTGAGGTGTCTGGCTAAAAGTTTATCAATTTTTTAATCTTGTCCAAAACACATCTCCTGGTTTTATTGATCCATTGTCTGTCTTTTTGTGTGTTCTTTTTGTAGTGCCTGTATCATTTATTTCTGCTCTAATCTTTATTATTTCCTTCCTTCTGTTGGCTTTGGGTTTTATTTATTTGTTTCCTTTAGGTTTGTAAGGTTAAGTTGTTTATTTGAGTTTTTGTTTCCTTGCTTCTTGAGGTAGTGTTGTATTGCTATAAACTTCCCTCATAGAACAGCTTTTGGTGCATACCAAAAGTTCTGGACTGTTGTGTTTCCATTTTTATTTGTCTCGATGTATTTTTTTTTATTTCCTCTTTGATTTCTTGCTTGACTCATGCATGGTTTAGTAGCATGTTATTTAACCTCCATGTGTTTGTGCTCTTTCCAGATTTTTTATTGTGATTATTTCTAGTTTCATAGCATTGTGGTCAGAAAAAAAAATGCATGCCATGTCTTCCATCCTTTTGCATTTGTTGATATTTGTTTTGTGTCCTAATATGTGGTATATTCTGGAGAAAGTTCAATATGTACTGGAAAATAATGTGTATTCTGCTGTTTTAGGGTGGAATGTTCTGAATACATCTCTTTTAAATCCATCTGGTCCAATGTGTCATTCAAAGCCAGTTTTCTTGTTGATTTTCTGTTTGGATGATCTGTTCATCAATGTCTGTGGGCTGTTCAAGTCCCCTACTATTATTGTATTACTATCAACTTCTTTTATGTTTGTTATTAACCGCTTTAAGTATTTGGGTGCCTCCATGTTGGAAGTATAAATATTTACTATTGTTATAACTTACTGTTGCATTGTCCCCTTAATGATAATATAGTGTCCATCTTTGTCTCTTGTTACAGTCTTTGTTTTAAAATCTATCTTGCCCAATATAAGTACTGCAACCCTAGTTTTATTTGCACATCCATTTGCATGATAAACCTTTCTCTATACCTTCACTTTCAATCTGCATGTGTCGTTAGGTCTGAAATGTGTCTCTCATAGGCAGCATTCAGATGGGTCTTTTTTTTTTTAATCCATTCCCTCACCCTGTGCATTTTGATCAGAGCATTTAGTCCATTTCCATCCAAAATAATTATTGGTAGGTATGTATTTGTTGCCATTTTGTTACTTGTTTTATGGTTGATTTGTAGTTTTTCTCCATTCCTTTGTTTTCTTGCTCTCTTTTCTCATGGTTAGTTGGTTTTGTCTAGTGATATACTTGGATTTATTTTTCTTTTTTGCATATCTATTAGTGTTTTTGATTTGTGGTTACTACTTGGCTTGTATATAACAACTTCTGTGTATAGTAGTCTATATTAAGTTGAGGGCTGCTTACAATTGAATCCATTAATTTACCCCTCTCCTCCCCACGATTTAGGTATTGGTGTCATACTCTACATCTTTTTATTTTGTGAGTCCCTTGACTTATTTTCACAGATATACTTATTCATACTCCTTTTGTGTTTCCTACTTTCTTTACTCTTGCTTATGCTCTTTCCACTCAAAATGTCCTCTTTAACATTTCTTGTGGGACTTGTTTAGTTGTCATTAATTCCTTTAACTTTTGTTTGTCTAGGCAACTGTGTATCTCTCTTCTAGGCTGATTAATAGCCTTGCTGAACAGAGTATTCTTGACTGCAGATTACTTCTTTTCAGCACTTTTCTTTCCTGAAAAGTTTTTGCTGACAAATCTGTTGATAGCCTAATGGGGTTTCCTTTTTATATAACTAATTTTTTTCTTCTTACTTTTAAAATTCTATATCACTACTTTTTGCCATCTTAATTTATATTTCTCTTGGTGTGGATTTCTTTTGGTTGATTTTGTTGGGGATCTCTTTGCCTCCTAGATCTGAATATCTGCTTTCTTCTCCAGATTTGGGAAATTTTCAGCTATCATTTTTTCAAATAAATTTTCTTCCCCCTTTCTCTTCTCCTCTTCTTATCTCTGCAAAGCAAATATATTATGTTTGATGGTGTCACTGAGTTACTTAAGTCTATTCCCACTTTGCATAATTATTTTCCTTTCAACTGCTCAGCTTGATTACTTCCCATTACTCCTTCCTCCAGGCCACTTGTTTATTCTTCTGTTTCATATAGTTTACTGTTTATTACATCTAGTGTAATTTTAATTTCATTTATTGTGTTCTTCATCTCTGGTTGGTTATTTCTTACCTCATGGTTAAGGGTCTCACTGAGGTTCTCCACTCTTTCCTCAAGTCCAGTGAGTATCTCTATGATCATTACTTTGAGTTCTCCATCATGCATGGTAATTATCTCCATTTTATTTTGGTCTCTTGCTATAATTTTGTCATGTTCTTTCATTAGGGACATAGTCTTCTGTCTCTTCCTTTTTTCTGACTCTGAGCTTCTGTTTCTGTTTGGCTAGAAAGCCAGCTACATCTTCTGCCCTTAAAAGTAACGACCTTATGAAGAACAGGTCCTGTAGTGCCTTGCCATGCAATGTGCCCTGTTCACTAGGACCTGTCACTTCAAGGATGTTTCCTATGTGTGATATGTTCACCCTGCTGTTGTGGTTGAGCCACTTTTTTCTTCAGTCCAGTCATCTGCAATGCCTCTCTTTGCCTGTTGCAAGCAGCATTTGGTTTCTGTGGTGTTAGTGGGCCAGTCTGGGAATGACTTGGATTTGAGTTGAGTCAGAGCAGGTCTTAAGAAGAGATGCAGTAGCTCCAAACTGCAGGGTGCTTTCTCTGTGCTGTCCACGGAGAAGCTTTCATTGGTGGGAAGAACCTGCAGCCAGACCACTTGTCTGACTCCCATCCACTGTTGGGGTCTCTGATTGGTGTGTGTAGTTATCTTTGCCTGTCTCTGGGGCAGGAGTGGTGCTGGCCACTAGAGTGGCTGCTTGCACACTTCCAGGCCTTCAGCATTGCCCTGTATGGGCTCTTTCTAAGAGATTATTGGAGAAGGAGGATCCACCAAAGCATTGGGTTGGGAGATGCTGCAGTGGGGCAGCAGCACTAGCAATCTCTGGGCACCCACAGTCCTCTGCAAGGTCTCTGCAGTACCTGAAGTGAGGCATCCTGTCTGGAGGGGTGGATTTGTGGAAGCACAGCAGAGAGGGTAAGGCAGCAGTGCTGGCAAGTTGGGTAGTCATTTGTGCAGGTGGTCACGTGTTTATGCTAGAGAGGGGGAGGGATATGGTGCCTGCTAGTTTCTTTCTTTCTAGAGGAGCTCTCCAGTGATTTCTTTCCCTCCAGGACAGCTCTGAGATTAGTAAATAACTGTCCCTCTCATATGCCCCAGGCACCTTTCAAACTGATGCTTCTACACTGTATCTCCACAGGCTGTTTGTTGTGCTGTTTCTTTAAGGGTGGGGACCCCATTTCTTCTCACCCTTGTGGCCCTCCCAGAGTCAAGCCTGCTAATTTTTTTTAATTATATATTTTAAGTCTCACTGGTTGTAAGACTCGTGAAATTGGGCCCATCTGGTTTTCAAAGCCCGTTGTTATGGGGATTTGTCTTTCCCATACGGGCTTCCCAGTGTGTGGGTGTGTTTCTCTCCCCTCTTTGTGCCAACAGTGTTTCTCCTTCCCAACGCCAGTCCCAGGTGTCTGTTTAGGTCCTGACCGCATCTCTGCCTATCCTACCCTTTGCAATGTGACCTCTTCTCTACATTTAGTTTAGTAGCTTATTCTGCCAGTTTTAGATCATTTTCTGTGTTATTTACACTGATGAGAATGTTATCTAGTTGTATCTGTGCGACCAGATGAGCCTAGGGTCCTCCTACTCCACCGTCTTCTCTGGAAATGATAGTTAAATATTTTAAATGTGTAAAATGAAACTACAGTGGGTTGAAAGTAAATATGGATAAACATTTTTATAATTATAGTTTTGGGAAAGTTTTTTTTTCTAAATATGATTTAAGTCTCAAACCATAATGGAAATTATTTTTTTTAATGTTTAATCAATTTTGAGAGACAGAAAGAGACAGAGTACAAGCAGGTGAGGGGCAGAGATGGAGGCACAGAATCTGAAGCAGGTTCAATGCTCTGAGCTGTCAGCACAGAGCCTGATATGGAGCTTGAACCCACGAACTGTGATATGACCTGAGTCGAAGTCAGATGCTCAACCAACTGAGCCACCTAGGCACCCCCGTAATGGAAATTACTGACAGATTTGACTGCATAGAAATTATAAAGCCTCTTAAGAGTAAATAATAAAGACGAGAATAAAATAGAATAAACAAGATTAAAATACATGGATAACACTGGAACTAATTTTACTATACACAACAGGCAAAAATGAATATATTTAACATTAAAAGAGCTCTTTCAAATTAATGAAAAACTGATGAGCACTTTTGTATCAGTTTATCCTATGTTATACTAGGATAAAAAAATAACCTCTAAATTTCAATAGTTTACAACAAAGGTTACTCTCTTGCTCGAGCTACATATTCCTTTCAGATCAGCTGTGGCTCTTCTTTCTTCATTTTACTCCAAAAAACCTGTTTGAGGAACACCTGGGTGGCTCAGTCAAGTGTCCAACTTTGGCTCAGGTCATGATCTCATGGTCCATGAGTTTGAGCCTCTCATTAGGCTCTGTGCTGACAGCTCAGGGTCTGAAGCCTGCTTTGGATTCTGTGTCTCCTTCTCTTTGCCCTTTCCCTGATCGTTCTCTCTCTCTCTCTCTCAAAAATGAATAAACATTAAAAAAAATTTAAATCAAGTTGAAAGAGTAGCCTGTATCTAAGACACTGCTAATCTTGTGGTAGAGGAAATTTGGTGGATTATATAAGATCTCAAACTTTTCTTCCAAGTGACACATACCATTTCCACTTGCATTCTGTTGGCCAAAGCTAGTCACACAGCCAAGTTCAATATCTGTGGGACAGGAGTATAAGCTTATTATAGGGAGATGCCCTGTAGGGAAGCACAGCAAATATTTTTAGCACTAATACAATCTATCCAAATTCTATAGAAAAAGGTCAAAGAACATAGCATTCAAATATATTTTTTAAATGTTCAATTTCACCAGCAGTCAGCCAAATGAAAATTAAAACAATTATTATCATCTGTCAGATTGATGCTAAATCAAAACAAATATTTTAAAAGATAATATATTTATTCAGTATAGGTAAGAATGCAGAGAAATTAGTATTATTTTAAGTTTTATTAATTTATTTTGCTAAAGAGAGCATGCACATGAGCAGAGGAGAGGCAGAGAGAGAGGGAGACATAAACACAAGCAGCCTCTATGGCATGGAACCTGATGAGGAGCGCAAACCCACCAACCCTGAGATCATGACCTGAGAGGAAATCAAAAGTTGAATGCTTAACTGACTGAACTGCCCAGGCACCCAAAGAAATTAGTATTTTTTAAACAATTTTGAGGAAGGTAAACTAAACATTTTGGGGAAATAATTTGCAGTATCAATAAAAGTGTTTTAGTTTACATACTTTCTGCCAACAATTCTAAGGATTCTTTCCTACATACCTGTCTTCTAGCATTAATGTTACTAATGACAGATATATCAGTGTACTTTTCATTTCTTTCGAGTCACTTGTCCCTTCCTTTAATTTTGGAATTTTTAAGAGTTTCTCTTTATCCTTGTTCTAAATTCCATGATGTTGCAGGGTCTTTCCCCCTTCTTCCCAGTCAACAAACAACAGGCATTTAAATTTTGACCATTTTGGAAAAGGGCAATTTTCTATAATCTTTGAGAGTTGCCTTTGCTTTATTTTTTTTCCTCTTCTTTCTGGAACTCCTATAACTGGAAGTTGGCCATCTTGGATTGTTTCTCAATATCTCACATTTTCATAATACCCATCTGTTTCTTATTCTCTTTCTCTCTCTTCTAGATTTTCTCAGATTCGTCTTCTAATTTTTTTTAATAATAATGCAAATGATTCTATTTACTAGTTTTTCAGTCATTACATACAGCAGTGAATATTTAATTATGACTTTGTAACATTAAATAACATTGGCAACTTTCAAAATGTAAAAATAAAGGTATGGCTGACAGAGGTGATAGGTAAAAAGTGGGGAAGAAAAATAAGAGGATGGGAATACTACTAACTTCTAAAAAAATTAAGATGAGCCATATGAATTTCTTTCACTAATCTTTTAATTACAAAAATGGAAGTGTCATATATTTAGCATAATACATAATGGACATATGAGAGATATTATCAAATATAGATGGAACAAGATATAAAAACTAAATAAAATCATAAAATTTAAATTTAAACTTTGAAGGGAAGTGTGACATAAACTTTCATTGTTATAATAAAAGAGATGATGTCTAAAGCTTATAAATCAAGTAATCGCAATATAAGCATATTCCTTAAACTTAAGAATGATATCACTGAGAATAAAAAAAGAAATCTTTAAAATTGGAGGAATGGAGGAGGCAATAGGGGCTCAAGGCAATTTATTTATTATGAGCTCTATGAATAATTCACTTTCATTTTTATTGTATGAATATATTACTTTGATAAAAATAATAAAATAAATCCCTCTACTGGCTTACATTGTCAAATTAAATAAAGCAGGCAAAAGCAAAACAAAACAAAACAAAAAATATAGCATTCTTCTGCTTATAAGAATGAAATATATATATATATATATATATATATATATATATATATATGACATAGATTGGGGGAAATAAAAGCATAAAAATATATACCAGGTAGATGTAGCAATATTTATATTAGACAAAATAGAATTCATGGTAAAAGAGCATTAAATGTTGTAAGTATGTTTTATATTGATAAAACTGTCTAGCAGGAAGTCAGTATAATCACTATAGTTTATCTATTCAACAACATATTTCAAAATATATGAAACAACACTGTTAGAAATAATAGATAAAACTAGGAAATTCACCATCAAAGGGGAGTCTTTGATTCATCAATTTTAGAAACTGACACAAGGACACACAAAAAATAATATTATAGAATATTTGAATAATAAGAATTGTGATCAAATAGGTAAAATATATACAACTCTACATCAAATAGAGAATTGCACATTCTTATCAAAATAACTGGAGATAGGGATACATATACTAGAATTGGCTACTTCTAAATTTTTAAGTTTATTTATTTTGAGACAGAGAGAGCATAAGCAGGGGTAGAGAGAGAGGGGAGAAAAAGAATACCAAGCAGGCTCTGCACTGTCAGCGCAGAGCCTGACATGGAGTTCAAACTCACAAACCATAAGATCATGACCTGAGCCAAAACTAAGAGCTGTATGCTTAACCAACTGAGCAACCCAGGTGCCCCTAGAACTGGCTACTTCTAACCAAACCAAACCAAACCAAACAAAACAAAACGAAGTCCTTGTTGATCTTAAAGAAAACAAAACAGCTACTGAGGTCTTGCAAGCAATTAATGTGTAAGCTCAGATTTCTGCTCTAGGTGGCTTCAAATCCTCACTCCTGCTTCTACCCATATCAAGACTGCTATAATATTAGCAACTGAAGAAGTAGTGGGAAGAAACGTAGGTAAGGACTTATATATCATCCTCTCTGCTCCTCTTTTCTACTTTGATTCTTGAGGATGGTTTTATGGGATTAAGTGTGAGTTAGAAATGGTAAAATACAAAAGGACACATGTACGTCAGACAAGCACTTCTATTTCCCAACCAAAAGTTACATGGACTAAGATAAAGAATAAATTTGGAGGTAGTACTGATAGAAATAACAGTAAAATTTGATCAAAAAATGTTTGCCATCACTATCTCTCATTTCCAAGGTCACAACTTCATAATTGTTGAAAATTAGAGGCTGCCAATATCTCTAGTTTGGAGTAGGTGAGGAATCGTAGTAATTTAAGAAGCTCATCTTAATGTACAAAGCAAGGCAATAGAAGCAAGGATGGACAGGAACTGTCTAGCTCAGTTCTAGGAAGCTACCTCAAATTCAAATCTGGATTTTTCTACTTCTTTCTGAATGATGTCCTTTTTTTGGAGTCAAGACTGACTGCCTAACAGTGAAGGCAATTTCTGCAAGTCAGGGCTTCATTGTTGGTTTCAACACATACTCGCAGATGGCAACAATATCAAGATAGCAACATAGACCA
Organism: Panthera onca; assembly: GCF_046562875.1. NCBI lineage: Eukaryota > Metazoa > Chordata > Mammalia > Carnivora > Felidae > Panthera > Panthera onca. The sequence continues at coordinate 67,658,627 of NC_138357.1, forward strand.
TTCTATGTTCTTCAGTCTCCCTCACAAGACCAATTTACAAGTATCCATAGAAAAAACCACTGTGAAAATCTTAGAAACTGGGGGTAAGACTGGACTATAGAGATACAGAAGAACTACATTAGAAAGATAAGAGGAGTGATTTCACTTTGTCTACCTCACTCCTCCTCCAGGTTGGCACATCATCATACTGAAAGAGCACCCTGGGCCTGTTGTTTCTCCAGTGGAAAAGGAAAACCCAAGTAGGATTTTCAGACCCCCAGAATTGTGGGAGTTTCCAAGAGGCCTACTTTCTGGTCTGTGTCATGGGGATCACTAGAGGAATATGTGGGGCTCAGCCACTCGAGATTAGATGGAGATGGAGAAGAAGAAGCAAGGCTTACAAAAACCAGCACCCAGATCTTGGCAGTTTGCATTCTTGCTTATAGAGATGCTCAAGCAAAGATCCCAGCCTGTGGCTCTGCCCATCTTCAGCTCTGAGCTGGTGGCTCTGTCTAGCCAGGTAGCTCAATTGGCAGTTCTACCTAATTTGTATCAATAGTCAGTGAGCCCTACTGGCTGTTGATTCTCTTCTGTAGCCCCACTTGGGCAGGGAAATAAGTTCACAGCCCCACACAACTGCTGAGTATAGCTGCCAGATGAGAAAGCCTGGCCAGAGAACCTGGGCAGTTATAGTCTGTATTATAGTTCTACTCATTCAGGAAGCCAAGCCAGCAGCCCTGAACAAATGTTGAGCATAGCCTCTGGCCCAACCTAATCAGGGAGCTTGAATAGTGACACTGGCAGACTTGGAGTCCAGCCTATAGCTCTTCCCAGCTGCTGAACACAGCTTGTGTTTTCACTAGTTAGGGAGCCCAACAAGTAACCCTAATCAATTGTGGAGGATAGCCTGTGGTCCCATCTAACCAGAACGACCTGGTAATGACATCATGTGACCAGAGAACACCAGTTAACAATAGAGTACAGCTGGACACACCACTAAACCAGAGGTCCTGGACAGAGTCCCTACCCAAACCAGAGCATATCCAGTGACCTACCTGAACATGAAGCCGGGTCTGCAGTTTTGCCCAACTTCAGGACACAGCCTAAGTTATCATCTGATTGTGAAGTTCTACCTGCTGTCTTTCCTGAACAGATTATAGTGACATATATAGTTGGGTAGCACAGCCTGAGACCCCACTAGAACAGGAGTGATTACTGAGCTCAGTCAGCAGCTCTTCCCAATTACAGAATCCAACCAATGACACTGCCCTGCCAGGGAAAACAACCTGCAACTTGCCTGCCCAGAAGTGATTGCAGAGCCTAGTTAGTGGTCCCGCCTGACCACATGGCATAGTCATCAGCCCCACCCAACCAGGGAGTCCAACCAGAAGTCCCTCTTGAACATGAATTCCAGAATATAGGCCCACTAAGCCATGGTTCTCAACAAGTGGCACCCCAACACACATAACTTCAGAGCATGGGTAATGTCCTCTCCCTACTAGAGATGCTATCTGACTGTGACTGCCACCAGGAAACCTGTCCAGTACCCCAAGCTTAACTGACTGGTGAAGATATTTTCCTGATGAAACAAACTTATAAATTCCAGAAGAGGAGACCACTTTATCAAATGCACAGACACCAATGCAAGGAATTAAAGATCATAAAGAATTAAGTAAACATGACACTACTAAGTGAAATTAATTAAAGTTCCAATAGCTGACCCTAAAGAAATGGAGATCTATGGGCCGTCAAACAAATAAGTGAGAATAATCCTCTTAAAGAAGCTCAGTGAACTACAAGAACAGAGACAGACAACTAAATGAAATTAGGAAAATAATGCATGAACAAAATGAGTTTGATGAAAAAATAAAAACTAAAAAAATAACCCTGGAAATTCTAGAGATAAGTAATACAGTTACTTAACCAAAAAATTCAAGAGAAGCTTCAAAAACAGACTTGGTCAAGAAGAAGAAAGAATCCATAAACTCAAAAATAGCTCATTTGAAATTATCCAGTTAGAGGATAGAGGAAAGAAAGAAAGAAAGAAAGAAAGAAAGAAAGAAAGAAAAGGGAAGAGAAGAAGAGAAGAGAAGAGAAGAAAACTTATGGAACTTTGTGAATACCATCAAGATAAGAATATATACATTATAGGAATCCCAGAAAAATAAGTGAACAGAACGGGACAGAAAGTCTATTTAAAGGAAAAATGGCTGAAAACTTCCCAAAAGTGGTGACAGAAATGGACATCAAGAATTATAGGGCCCAAAAGACCCCAAATAGGTTGAATTTGAAAAGGGCTATACGGAGACACGTTATAATTAAATTTTCAAAATCAGACAGAAATGATATCACCAAGATGACAGAGCAGAAGACCTCAGCCTCTATCCCCTGATAAAGATCAACAATTAGCTATTCATCAACAAAAAACTCTCTGAGATAGCTCTGGAATCCACTTAAGAAACTTCAGTAACACAGTGGAACAAAAATTTGAGAATAACCACAGAAATAAGAAGTAAGTCAACTTCATCCTCTAAGCCAGCATTCCTCAGCACCAAGGGAGAACTCCTCTGCTAGAAAGAATTGGTTTCACAGGGAAAGGAAAAGTGGAATGAGTGACCAGCCTTTCAGACCACTGCATGAAAATCCCACTTCAGCTTCACACTATGTGGAGACCAGTAAAGGTAGGATGTATAGAGTTGGCTATGAACAAGGAAGAAAACCATGGGCTAGCAGTAACAGCAATGCACTGGTAATGATTGTCATTCCCAGTGGTCTGCTATGTAGGCAACTCATCAGCTTTCATCACTGAAGAAACCACTGACCAGTATAGCCAATGTGGACCCCATGCAGATTTTACTGGCGTTACCCTACATGTATTTGCATTTATTGTCACCAGCCACTTGAGTACCTGCCCAGTCTTTTCCCACTCCAAACTTTTACAGAGCTCAGCAACCACACTGGCAGCCATCCCAGGCCTCTGTGGCTATGTGGATGCAAGAGTCAAGCTTATACAGTTGACTCCTACCATGAATGTGTGAAATTGGGGCTAGCCCCTTCAGCAGTGCAATTGCATACTGCCAGTCTGAAGCCATTACCAGCCTCCACTGCTATGCTCATGACTGGGAGAGACTGTGCAGCCACAGGAAAGCATCCTGACATCTAGGATCCTTGCAGCTGCTTATGGGCCTATATCAGGTCTTATCTTCTCTTATTGTTTTGAAGCCAGCATGCATCTACAGCTAGCCCTTCCATCTGTGCACCTGTCCAGCTAAATCCCTATCACTGTCCTCAATTGCTATGCTCAAAAAATGAGATGCAGCAGCCACAGTCGTGCAGGACAATAGGCAGGTCCTCTGAAGCTTCAAGTGTGATCACGGTTGACCCTAACTTGCTGCCTGCTCTGGGTGCTATCATTACATGTGTGCTTGAAACCAGAACCTAACATTACATGGGCACCTGAATCTGGACCTTGAAGCTGATTGTATGCACATTACTAGCTCTGGTCACTACTGATGTTTGTCCTGGTCCCCACCTGCTGAACCTATAGGTGTGGTGAGTCCCCAACAACACTTGCTGCCTCAGCAAGACCCCAACAATGCTCACCAAAGACCATGTAGTTGTCAATGTTGTGAACTCAAATGACTACCCAATGAGCCACAATACCCCCCCCATGCCACCACAAAACCCTACACTTTGTCCTCTGTACTACTAGACTCCAGATCACAACACACTCTAGAATGCACTAACCCATAGATAAATGCCTTCTGTGACTGAAATCAGTCCATAAAGTCTGGAAGAAGTGGCTGCATCTTGAAATGCAGACATACACAAGTCTATATATGTCAAAAAGAATCAAGGAATCTTGACTCCACCAAAGAAATACAGTAAACCTCCACCCAACTGCACCCAAAGAAATAGAAATCCACTAATTACCTGACAAAAATAACTTAAAATAATTGTAATAAAGACGCTTAGAGAGGTAACAGAGAATACAGACAAACATTTTAATGACATCAGCAAAAACAATACAAGAACAAAATGAAGAGTTCAATAGAGAACACTAAAACACAAATTTTGGAGCTGAAAAATATAACAAATGAACTAAAAGTTTCAATAAAAAGCTTTAACATAAGACTAAGCCAATCAGCAAAAAGAATCATTGAGCTTGCATACAGACCTCTGACAGACAGTCAGAGGAGCAAAAAGAAAAAAAAAGAATGAGGAGGAATAAAGAAGCCCATGGCTTTTATTGGATACCATATGAGGAACAACATATACATCATTAGAATACCAGAGGGAGAAGAAAGAAACACGTAGAACATTCATTTAAAGAAATAATGGTTAACAAGATATGTTGTATCACGTTGTACACACACACACACACACACACACACACACACACAGGAATATTAGTCAGCCATAAAAAAGCAAGATCTTGCCTTTTGAAACAATGTACATAGACACGGAGGGTATTATGCTAAGTGAAATAAGTTAGACAGAGAAAGACAAATACCATATGATTTCACTTATATGTGGAATCTAAAAAACAAAACAAAACATAAACAAAAGACAAAGAGCAGAAACAGACCTTACATACAAGGAACAAACTGATGAAGGGAGGAGAAAGAAGATGGTGATGGAGTGTCAAATTATCCTAATTACTCCAGAAGTAAACCTGAAGACTGGCATAACAAACTCCACAACTAAAGGTATAGGAGAGTTCTCATAGAAGAAAGTAGAAAATGCAGAGACAAAGTTTCAGAGAGAAACGGAACACGCTGCTGCAGTGCAGAGGGAGCCATGGTCACAAAAAGGGTGAGAGACAGACTAGCACACAGGAAAGACAAATCCCCATAAAAATTGGCTTGGAAAACAAGAAGTATCGAATTGTGTGAGTTCAGGCAATCAGTGGGGTTTAAACCTTGGAGCTCTAAATGTCAGCAGGCTTGGCTCAGGGACAGCTTGGAGATATT